>NC_037347.1:46987068-47591574 GCF_002263795.3 Bos taurus
TTTTTTTATGGCCATGTAGGGGAGGGAGGCTTTGCTTCTCCTTCCCCATCAGCTTAAAGTTTGGGGAAAAGTACAGGGGAAGTCGTTTTTGTCTGTTTCATAGTTGCAGTCCATCAGTTACTGCAAGGGTACATCTCCAAGGCAGAGGTGATGCTGTGGGACAGGGATTATCTTTGGTCCCTATCCTGGCCCACATTTTCTAAATCTAGACATTATTGTCACATCAAAGCAGATAATTTTTTGTTGTAGGGGCCATCCTGTGCATTTTAGGATGTTTAACAAAGTCCCTGATCTCTACCCACTAGATGCCAGTAGTACTCTATATTACTTTTCTATTACTACATAACAAATCATCATAAATGCAGAGCCTTAAATGAACGTTTTACTATCTCAGAATTTCTGTGGGTCAGTTGTCTAGGCCTGGCTTAACTATGTCCTCTGCTCAGAGTTTCACAAGGCATATAGTTAGGATGTTGGCTGGGCTGTGTTTTCATCAGTTGCTTGGCTTCTCTTAGCAACTCATATGGATTTTTGACAGTCAGCACTTTATAGTTGTAAGATAGACCCTTAATTTTTAGAGATAACCTATGGTTTCCTGCCAGGTGACCCTCTTGATATGATATTCACATCATAGCAACTTACTTCTTTAATGCCAGCAAGAAAGAGAGACCCTCATTCCATGGCTAAGATGGAGTCTTAAATGATGAAAACAAAACAAAACAAAACAAAAAAAAACAGTCACTGCAGGGAACTCCTTTACCTCTGACATACTATTGGTGAAAAGGGAGTCAAAAGTCTCATCCACACTTAATGGCCACTGGGGAGGTGATAGCATGAGGGTAGAGATTATTGGAAGAGACCTTAGGGTGTATCCGCAACATCTACAACAGCTGTGACAAATGAAAATGTGTACAGACACTGGCAAATGTCCCCAGAGGGCACAGTCACCCTAGATTGAGAGCAGCTGCCCTAAGTTGTTCGTATGTCATTTAGTCGCTAAGTTGTGTGTAACTCTTTGTGACCCTATGGACTGTAACCCACCAGGCTTCTCTTTCCATGGGATTTTCCAGACAAAAATACTGGAGTGGGTGGCCATTTCCTACTCCAAGGGATCTTCCTGACCCAGGTATCAATCCCATCTCCTGAAATGGTTGGCAGATTCACTGTTTTGTGTAATATATTCAGAAGAGTAACGTGATTAGGAAGGTTACTTTTCCCTGAACTTCATGACAAGAGCATAAAGACTGAACTGTGATCTTTCTGTGCTCCTGTTAATAAAAATTATTTTACTTATAATTCAGAAAATCCATTTTTAATGAATGATATAGCCTTGTCAACCTTATATGCTGAATGTAAACAATCTGATTAATATTTACTATAAAAGCATTTTGTTGTAATAATAACTTTATGAATAGTCTGACTTCTCAGAAAATATGTTTTATAGCTTTTTTGAAAAAGCAGAGACTTCTAAGTTTTTTAAGTGGGTGAACATTTCCAATAACTACATAAATTTATATCAAGGAAAAATTTAATTTATGCATATGTATCTTTCAAAATTTCTAAGTATTAGAACTGTTCATGCATACTAGTAAACATATACTTTTAAACAGTGAAACAATAGATCAGGAATAAATGATTACAAACTGTGCTATGTACTTACTCATCTTATCATGTAGACTAGAATAGCTGAAAATGTATTAGAATAAATCTTATGAAATTGTATTTTTTGTAGGTCAAAAAGTAAAGTGCTATTCAATTTAAAGGAATAGAAAAAGTGTTATTTTCTGTCATAATATTGATGTTATTTAAAGCATATTTGGAATAGTTGAAGTTATTTAAAGCTGACAATATTGCATTGCAAATGTAAAGATCTCATTTTTCTACATGCCCACACTTTTTCGGAAATATATGCTCTGATCATGGAAAAAGCAAGACAGTTCCATAAAAACATCTATTTCTGCTTTATTGACTATGCCAAAGCCTTTGACTGTGTGGATCACAATAAACTGTGGAAAATTCTGAAAGAGATGGGACTACCAGACCACCTGATATGCCTCTTGAGAAATCTGTATGCAGGTCAGGAAGCAACAGTTAGAACTGGACATGGAACAACAGACTGGTTCCAAATAGGAAAAGGAGTACGTCAAAGTTGTATATTCTCACCCTGCTTATTTAACTTCTATGCAGAGTACATCATGAGAAATGCTGGACTGGAAGAAACACAAGCTGGAATCAAGATTGCCAGGAGAAATATCAATAACCTCAGATATGCAGATGACACCACCCTTATGGCAGAAAGTGAAGAGGAACTCAAAAGCCTCTTGATGAAAGTGAAAGTGGAGAGTGAAAAAGTTGGCCTAAAGCTCAACATTCAGAAAACAAAGATCCTGGCATCCGGTCCCATCACTTCATGGGAAATAGATGGGGAAACAGTGGAATCAGTGTCAGATTTTATTTTTGGGGCCTCCAAAATCACTGCAGATGGTGACTGCAGCCATGAAATTAAAAGGCGCTTACTCCTTGGAAGAAAAGTTATGACCAACCTAGATAGCATATTCAAAAGCAGAGACATTACTTTGCCAACAAAGGTCCGTCTAATCAAGGCTATGGTTTTTCCTGTGGTCATGTGTGGATGTGAGAGTTGGACTGTGAGGAAGGCTGAGCACCGAAGAATTGATGCTTTTGAACTGTGGTGTTGGAGAAGACTCTTGAGAGTCCCTTGGACTGCAAGGAGATCCAACCAGTCCATTCTGAAGGAGGTCAGCCCTGGGATTTCTTTGGTGGGAATGATGCTAAAGCTGAAACTCCAGTACTTTGGCCACCTCATGTGAAGAGCTGACTCATTGGAAAAGACTCTGATGATGGGAGGGATTGGGGGCAGGAGGAGAAGGGGACGCCAGAGGTTGAGATGGCTGGATGGCATCACTGAGTCAATGGACATGAGTATGGATAAACTCCTGGAGTTTGTGATGGACAGGGAGGCCTGGCGTGCTGTGATTCATGGGGTCGCAAAGAGTCGGACACGACTGAGTGACTGAACTCAACTGAACTGATAGCTTCTTTTATTTATTTTAAACATATTATAAGACACTGCTATGTATGTTATTACATATTGCTTTGGAATTGTATGTCTGCAGTCACATATCTGGATCAATTTTTGTAAAAGAAACACAAGAGAAATGCAAAATAGGGCATACAAACATAGTCAAAAATGAACAAGGAACTGCTGCAAAATGGATTGGCAAACATGTGTTTTATTATTTTGGGCTACATATCTTCTTACTTTACAGATTTTGTTCTTCTGCCATATTTCTACAGTTTTTTCTATGCCCTTGATTTATTTTTTACTGCATTTTATTTATAATAATCAAAATATATCATGTTCCTTGAATCATTGGACTATTTTCAACTTATTTTATTAGCTGTGGAGAGTGAGCATGACAATATAATTTTGTCCCTTTCTTTGTTTCTCTCTTTATCACTATCCTCTTTCTTTGCTTGGAGCCCAAACTATAAGGCCCATTTGTTAGTGTCTCTCCTAAGGTTACAACTTTTAGCTTCAAGCTGATGTTATCTGTGCAACTGCCTTTTTCTTCCAGAACACAGTGAATTAGTTTCAAATTGGCTGAAAATCTCTTGTTGTCTGTTCCTATAATTGAACTTCCCAGAAACCCTAGCAAATTTTTATTCTTCCTTGTGGGAACTAACCTTTGGGATTTGTTCTCCTTGAGCCTTTAAATTTATTTTGTAGTGGCTTTTCCCTACAGTACTTTAAAATTTGGATGACCCAGATTTATGGAACAGTTAACATTATTGTCATTTTTCTTAAAGTATTTGTTTTTTACTGCCCTAGGAATAAAATAATAGAAAACTGATGACTACTTTTAGTTATATGAGTATTTACTCATTTTAAACAATAATAAAATCAATAAAACACTTTTAATCTTACTTTGATTCAGAATTTGTTTTAAATTAGGAGTTTTGTATTAACACATACACACTACTATATATAAACAATAAGGACTACTATACATTAATACACAGATAGCTGTATTTAATATCTTGTAATAATCATTTATAACAAAATAATCTGGAAAATGTTATATATATATATGTATATGTGTATATACATATACACACACATATAATATATACATAGCTGAATCACTTTGACATACACCTGAAAATAAAATAACACTGTAAATTAACTGTAGTTCAATTTTTAAAAATAATTAGAAAAAGAAAAAATTAACCTTAAATATTAACACAAAATACTTTCATTTTTTTTACACTTTTAATAATGCCTATCTTCTACTTTACTAAAAAGAATTCTTCAACTCTTTTTGTTATGGTTAATAATAAGCCTCCTCTTACAATCAAAGATAAACTCAAATTTTACTCAATTGTATACATTCCTTGATTATTTCTTCCCTCCAAGGTTAAAAGCTGTTTAATCTTGGTGACTATATCGTACTGAGCTTCTGCAAAAATGTCATATCCAAGGATCAACAAAACAAAAGCAACTCTTGACTGTGCTGTATGATTGAGGAAGATCAGTCGTTATAGTTTAGTGGGTTTTCAGATAACATCACCTTGCAGCAATTTGGGCAGACTATTTGAGCATGAGTACCACAGTACAGATTTAGTGGCATACTTAGGATAAGATAATTTGCTAAGTAAAAACAACATTGAGCTTCTGATGGTTTTGCATTTATTGTATGGTCAGAAATGTTAACGCAGAGAAGAGCACTGGCAGGGCCTGAGATAGAGATCTGGTTAGGAAAATAACAAATTGGTGATTTCCTTAGCTGTAGAAAATCACAGACTTGATCTGATTTAGCACAATTGTTTTTCACTTCTAACTACTCTCAAAGAACAAAGAGGATGAGAAAGAGAAATTAAGAGTTAAAGCCGTCTATAAGCAAATGAATCTCATAATGGTTTCAGTGCATAATCACAAGTCTTTTACCTATCAAGGGAGAAGACTCTCAAGCATAGAGTGTCAAGATGAGAGAATATCTTATTCAGTCATTGTGTGCATGTGTGCATGCTCAGTCACTAAGTTGTGTCAGACTCTTTGCTCTCCCATGGACCGTGGCACACCAGGCTCTCTGCCCATGGAATTCTCCAGGCAAGAATACTGAAGGGAGGTACAGTTTCCTACTCCAGGGTATCTTCCCAATCTAGGGATTGAACCCATGCCTCCTGCATCTCCTGCATTGGCAGGCAGGTTCTTTAACACTGAGCCACCTGTGAAACCCTTATTTGGTCATTAATTAATGGTATAAGGATAAACATTAGAGTTAATGCCTAAGGTTTCACGCATACCTCTTAATCATTCTCCATGTAACACATTTTTTGCTCCTATGACTTTGGAACAAAGATATCCCTGGCAACACTCACACTTCAAATGTATCAATATATATTCATATTGACATCTATATCTGAAAAGTTTGATATAATATCATTTACTTTAAAAGGTAGAGCTAAAGCCCTGATTCAATCTAGGTGTCTTGTACATTCTGTAATAAGCCTCCTGTATTGATGAGAACTCTGTCTCTGACAGCAATAGCAAGGGCCAGAAACTCTGTGTTGAAAATTGTCATCAAATGTATTTCATAGTTCTAACTTCCTTTTGCATAAACAATGCATTCTTTCAAGCAATAGGATGTTCCTTTCACATCAATACATAGCTTTAACAAATTAACTTCCAGCTTTACCGTACACTATCCCTCTATCCCAAGTGTTTTCACAGCTGTGTTATGCTAAGTGTTTGTATATGCATGTGTGGAGGGGGAAGGGGGAGGTGTAGCTGAAAACCCAAACTTTTTCTATAGGAAACAAAAACAAAAACAAAAAAAACCTCATTTCCATAGAATATGTGCAAAATAATGTTCAGGTATTTTAATTAAGTTAAGTTTTTGAAGAATCATATAATAAAGTATATAAAGGAAATCTGGAAGGAAAATGTTCTACATAAAAATATTTACTGAGTTTAGAGTTTTGATTTTTCATCATTATGATTAAAAGTCCTCCATCATAACCATTTTCAAAAGAATATTCAAACAAAACCAAACAAGAAACAGATACAACCAGGAATTTTATCTTTTAATCTTCTCAAAAGTTTTATTTAAAACGCTAAAAATTTAGTAATTTAGTCTCCATTGAACAATGAAGAATTCAGCAAGAGGTTAAAACTCACCTGTAGTAAACTTGGATAGAGTTTTATCAATCTATACTGTCCTGTTTGTTACCAGTAACATGGAAACACCATGAGGCTCTTGATGTCATCAGCCTAGTGGAATCATTTCAAAATGAATAGATGAGAGAATTATAGTTGTGTTTTGGTATCCACACAGATTTTGGCTGTGTGGATCACAATAAACTGTGGAAAATTCTGAAAGAGATGGGAATACCAGACCACCTGACCGGCCTCTTGAGAAATCTGTATTCAAGTCAGGAAGCAACAGTTAGAACTGGACATGGAACAACTGACTGGTTCCAAATTGGGAAAGGAATATGTCAAGGCTGTATATTGTCACCCTGGTTATTTAACTTAAATGCAGAGTACATCATGAGAAATGCTGGGCTGGATGAAGCACCCACTGGAATTAAGATTGCCGGGAGAAATATCAATAACCTCAGATATGCAGATGACACTACTTTATGGCAGAAAGAAGAAGAACTAAAGAGCCTCTTGATGACAGTGAAAGAGGAGAGTGAAAAATTTGGCTTAAAACTCAACATTCAGAAAACTAAGATCATGGCATCTGGTCCTATCACTTCATGGCAAATAGTTGGGAAAACAATGGAAACATTGAGAGACTTACTTTGGGGGCTTGAAAATCACTGCATGTGGTGATTAAACCATGAAATTAAGAGATACTTGCTTCTTGGAAGAAAAGTTATGACCAACCTAGACAGCATATTAAAAAGCAGAGACATTACTTTGCCAACAAAGATCTGTCTAGTCAAAGCTATGGTTTTTCCAATAGTCATGTATGGATGTGAGAGCTGGACCATAAAGAAAGCTGAGTGCCGAAGAATTGATGCTTTTGAACTGTGGTGTTGGAGAAGACTCTTGAGAGTCCCTTGAACTGCAAGGAGATCCAACCAGTCCATCCTAAAGGAAATCAGTCCTGAATGTTCATTGGAAGGACTGATGCTGAAGCTGAAACTCCAATACTCTGGCCACCTGATGCAAAGAACTGACTCATTTGAAAAGACCCTGGTGCTGGGAAAGATTGAAGGTGAGAAGAGAAGGGATGGCAGAGGATGAGATTATTGGATGGTATCACCAAGTCAATGAACATGAGTTTAAGTAGGCTCTGGGAGTTGGTGAAGGACAGGGAAACCTGCCATGCTGCAATCCATGGGGTCGCAAAGAGTTGGACACAACTGAGTGACTGAACTGAACTTGGTGTCCATGGATGGTTCAGGACCCAGTGAACATATCAAAATCTGGAAATGCTATATGCCACAGTTGATCACCTGAAAATGTGGATTCTGTATCCTAGGATTTCAACCAACTGAGGATCATAAATATAGCACACGATCCACTGTTGGTTTAACCCGTGGATGTGCAACAACTAATACGGAGGGTCAACTGTAAATCTGGTGAAAAACTTTTCATATAAGTGAACTCTTTCAGTTCAAAGCCCTGTTGTTCAAGAGTCAACTTCAGGTCAACACAATGAGGCATGAGTGCACTCTAAGCCACTTCAATCATGTCCAACTCTTTGTGACGCTATAGACTGTAGCCCACAAGGCTCCTCTGTGCATAAGATTCTCCAGGCATGAACACTGGAGTCATTTGCCATGCCCTCCTCCAGGGGATCTTCCTGACCCAGGGGTCAAACTCATATCTTTTATGTCTCCTGCATTGTCAGGTGGGTTCTTTACCACTAGTGCCCACCTGGGAAGCCCAAGACTATGAGGAATTATGTTAAATAAATGGAAGGCAGTATTTTTGGAAATGCTCAGGAACAGTTTGTTTCTGCTAATTTCCAAGTACCTTTGGATGAATATGACATTATGCTTTGGTTTATACAAAACTGACCTATGCATATTTTCTTGGTGAGTTTGTGCTTTGTCATAAACAAAAAAGTAGTAAGATAATCAGTTTAGAAGGTTAAAGGGTGTGCTTCATACTCAAGATCCCAATGCCAGAAACCAGGAGCAAAGAGCAAAGCATACTGCTTTGTCTGAATAATGCAAAATAGATCAGCAAACTCTTCATAAGCCCAAAATATATAAAATTATAGTTAACTCATTATGTATCCTTGAATCATAAAGTCATGTCATGAGGTTTCCATACATGTTATACAACATGCTTTATATTTGCACTGCTATTCTAGAATATGTATATATATATATTATATATTTGTATAGATTCTAAACAAACCTGTTTACTCCTCTCATATAGAAAAATCTTACTTTTAGTTAGACCTCATACAACTATCCTGCACCCTCTGCAATTGGCATTATGAATCTATAAATATAGCACTATACACCTTACAAAGAATTTTCACAAAATAGTTTTTTTTTTTTCTTTTGGACCTATATTATTATCTTGAGGTAAATATTAGTAACTCCTTTTTACTGCTCTAGGATAGTTAAGATTATCTGTGATAAATACTAAAATTGGAGTTTGAGTAAAATTAATTTATGTTTCTAAACTTCAAAGGTTTCATGAGCTTGCTTTCATAAATATATTCTTCTTATTCAAAACTAAGTTAGCACAGAGTGGTAAAGTAAAAGCTTTGTTTTTTACTCTCACACTTTTTAATGATGTATTAGAGCTGGTTTTGAGGACTGTAAAGATACAATGGTCACCAATATGCTTGGTTCCATATTACTCAGGCTATAAATAACATCTGGAAATTGAAAAACACCACCATGAGTTTGTGATATTATTTTAGAGCAGGTTCATAGTAAAACTGAGAGAAAGTTACAGAGAATTCCTATATACACCCTTCTCCATAGATTCACGGAGAAGGCAATGGCACCCCAATCCAGTACTCTTGCCTGGAAAATCCCATGGACGGAGGAGCCTGGTAGGCTGCAATCCATGGGGTCGCTAAGAGTAGCGACTGAGCGACTTCACTTTCACTTTTCACTTTCCTGCATTGGAGAAGGCAATGGCAACCCACTCCAGTGTTCTTGTCTGGAGAATCCCAGGGACGGGGGAGCCTGGTGGGCTGCCGTCTATGGGGTCGCACAGAGTAGGACATGACTGAAGCGACTTACCAGCAGCAGCAGCAGCCATAGATTTATCCATCATCAAATCACTGAACGGCATAATTAATTTTTTTACAATTAATAAACCTACAGTGACACAACATACCCAAAACCCATAATTTACATGAGTCTTCACTCTTGATGTTGTACGTTAAATGGGTTCAAATACATATATGATGATATAAATCCTTCAAACAGAGATTTTTTTCAATCCTAAAAATCCTCTGTGATTACCAAATTCATTAATTCATATTCTGGCAACCCAACACTGGCAACCACTTAACTTTTTATTGTCCCCGTGGTTTTACCTTACTCAGAATATAATATAGTTTGCAGATATCAGCTGTGTTCCTCAAGCAATTAACCTAACTTCTCTGAGCTATAGATCACTCATATGTAAAATGGAAGTCAGTATCATCTGCTTTAAAGAATTATTGTAAGAATGAGAGATTGCATATAAAGGTCACAGAGTAGGCAAAAAATAAGCACTTTTTATTTCTTTGATATAGTAACAGATTCTTTTTTTTATTATTTTAACTTTACAATATTGTATCGGTTTTGCCATATATCAACAAGAATCCGCCACAGGTATACATGTGTTCCTCATCCTGAACCCTCCTTCCTCCTCCCTCCCCATACCATCCCTCTGGGTTGTCCAGATTCTTAAATCAACTTTATGGAATAGGGCCAGTGACCTTACTGCCATATAGTTGGAATCACAGAGAATATACTTTTTTCAGATTATTTCACTTGTATTCAAGTTTGTTCAATATCATTCCATGGCTTTGATAGCTCACTTCTTTTTAGTGCTGAACAAAATCACTACAGATGGTGACTGCAGACATGAAATTAAGACAGTCCTTGGAAGGAAAGTTATGACCAAACTAGATAGCATATTCAAAAGCAGAGACATTACTTTGCCAACAAAGGTCTGTCTAGTAAAGGCTATGGTTTTTCAAGTGGTCATGTATGGATGTGAGAGTTGGACTGTGAAGAAAGCTGAGCACCAAAGAATTGATGCTTTTGAACTGTGGTGTTGGAGAAGACCCTTGAGAATCCCCTGGACTGCAAGGAGATCCAACCAGTCCATTCTGAAGGAGATCAGCCCTGGGATTTCTTTGGAAGGAATGATGCTAAAGCTGAAACTCCAGTACTTTGGCCACCTCATGCGAAGAGTTGACTCATTGGAAAAGACTCTGATGCTGCGAGGAATCGGGGCCAGGAGGAGAAGGGGACGACAGAGGATGAGATGGCTGGATGGCATCACTGACTCGATGGAGTGAGTCTGAGTGAACTCGGGAGTTGGTGATAGACAGGGAGGACTGGCATGCTGTGATTCATGGGGTCGCAAAGAGTCGGACACGAATAAGCAACTGAACTGAACTGAACTGAATATTTTATTGTTTGGGTATACTGCAGTATATTTATCCATTCATTTAGTTCTTTCCAATTTTGGCAATTATGAATAAAGTTACTAGGAACATTTGTGTGTGTAGATTTTATATTGACATAAATTGTCAATTCTTTTGGGTAAATACCAAAGTGTACAATTGTTTGAACTATGTTTAGTTTTCTAAGAAATTACCAAACTGTTTTTCAAAGTATTTGTTCCATTTTGCACTGACACCAGCAAAGAATGAGAGTTCTTGTTGCTTTATATCCTGAGCAGCATTTGAAGTTGTCAGTGTTTCAGATGCTGGTCATTAATAGGTATAAAGCAGTATCGCATTGCATTTTTTTTTCACATTGCATTTTAAGTTTGTCTTTCCCTGATAACATAGGAGCTGCAGAATTTTTAATATGCTTTTTTGCCAACTGCATATCTACTTTAGTAAAATATATGTTGAAGTCTTTGGCTTATTTTTATTTTTTATTTTTTTTCAATTTTATTTTATTTTTAAACTTTACAATATTGTATTGGTTTTGCCAAATATTGAAATGAATCCACCACAGGTATACATGTGTTCCCCATTCTGAACCCTCCTCCCTCCCCATACCATCCCTCTGGGTCGTCCCAGTGCACCAGCCCCAAGCATCCAGTATCGTGCATTGAACCTGGACTGGCAACTCGTTCCATATATGATATCATACGTATTTCAATGCCATTCTCCCAAATCATCCCACCTTCCCCCTCTCCCACAGAGTCCAAAAGACTGTTCTGTACATCAGTGGCTCATTTTTAAAATCTATTTTCTTATTGCTGAGTTTTTGCATTCTCTGCATATGGTAGATATACTATTATTTAGATGTATACTTTATAAATTTTTTTCAAATCTGATTTGTTTTCTAATTTTCTTGACATATCCTTTCATAGTATAAATATTTTCAATTTTCATGAAATCCAACTTATCAGTTATTTCTTTCATGGATTATTATTATTTTTTTAATCTAGATTTTCCTTTAGGTTTCTAGGACTTTCATAATTTTGCATTTTAGGTCTATGATGCATTGTAAGGTTTTGTTTTTGTATGTGAGTGGGGAAAATGTAAGGATCTTCTTTCTAGATAAACTTCAAAATTGCTTTGTTGATATCTACAAAATAACTTGTTGGAATTTGGTGATACACTGCTATGTTCAAAATAGATAACCAATAAAGACCTACTGTATAGCACATGCAACTCTGCTCAATGTTATGTGCTAGGCTGCCTGGGTAGGAGAGAGTATTGGGAAAGAACGGGTACATGTATGTGTATGGCTGAGTCCTTCCACTGTTCACCTGAATCAACCACAACATTGATAATCAATCATACCTCAATAAAAAATAAAAAGTTTAAAAGTTAAAAAAAAATAAAATCATACAAGAAATGAGATTAATATTTGACAAAACTGTAAAACACACTTACACATTTTTCTTAACACATTTTACAGATTAAACTTAGTAGGCATTAAAATATTTTACATTTTTTTTAAGATGAGATAAGTGAAAGTATAAGGGATAAAGATTTGTCAGAATTTAGAGCAAATAAATCACTAATTAATTAATAGAATTCAAATCTTTTGGGGAAAAAAAAGTAACTGTCCTTTCTATGACTGCCTGTTCCTTGCTTAAAAGAAATACAATTCACCACATATTAAAAATCATTATTTGTCTTTCCCTGTTTGACTCAGTCTCAGATTATATCTACCACCCTAATTTTATGATTGAATGCTAACTCTTCTGATTTATGATATAGGGCATCAATTGTGATAACAAGTTGCTTTTTTATTTTGAAATTATTAACACTGAGTTTCATTTTTGGAAACCGTGGTGAAAAATGAAGTGTCTATTAGTCTTTCTGTCCATGAGAGTAGATTTGTGGAAGAAAGTTCAAACATTCATCACTCACACAAAAAAATTTTTGAATGCTTTCTGTTTTCCAAGTAGTAAGCTCCATGGCTTGAAATACAAAGATAATGAGGGAGAGTTCTTTATGTGATGAAATTAATTTTGAATTATCTATACAATTACATAAATATATGCAGAATTATGTAAATAAATGATGCCAGTAAATATTAGAAAATAATGATAGAAAATTATTCAGGACACTGTGGATCCACAGGAGAGTTGATATACAAGAATGCCTACAGATCTCAGACATATTCATAGATGTTCTACAAAATAATGTAAGACTTGCAGAAATATATAAATGTACTTCTCAGAGAAATATAGAAATTCCAGCTGACACAAGTAATATATAGATACTACAGTCTGAAAGGGAATCATATATTCTGAAATCCACACACACTTCTTTACCTTGATTCAACAATGTTGGTCAGAGTGCTTCAGGGTAATATTTTGCAGCTAATGGGTATAATATCCCCTTTTAAAATTAATTTTATTGAAGTAGAACTGATTTTCAATATTAAATTATTTAAAATATACAGAGTAGTGATTCAGTATTTTTGCTTAATATACTCTATTAAGAGTTATTATAAAATAATAGCTGTAACTTCCTGTGCTGTAAGATACATTCTTTTCTCTTAACTATTTTATGCATAGTAATGGCTATCTCTTATTCCCATACCCCTATATTGTCCTTCACATTTTCCATCTCTGTACTGGTAACCACCAGTTGTTTTCCTACATCTGTGTGTCTCTTTCTGTACTGCTTTATACATTCAACTTTTTTTTATTATTTATGCTACAAATATAAGCAATATGACACAGTATTTGTTTTTCTCTGACTTATTTCACTAAGCATAATCTCTGAGTCCATCCACTTTGCTGCAAATGGCAGAATTTCATTCATTTTTATGGCTGAGTAATATTCTGGTGGGCATGGGTGCCTGTATGTATATATATAAGGCACAAAAATAAATTATATATAATATAATTTATATATTATATATGAATATATGTTAATAACTAGTGCAATGATATACTAATAATTATATAATATATATAATTTTTTGTGTGTCTGATTGCTATAACTAGGATTTCCAATAGTGTGTTAAATAGAATTGCTGAGCATGAGAATCTTTGTCTTGTTGCTTAATTTAGTGTATGTGTGTGTGTAAATTGTCCTGTCTGACTCTTTGCAACCCCATTGACAGTAGCTTGCCAATCTCTGCTGTCCATGGGATTTCCCAGGGAAGAATATGGAGTGGGTTGCCATTTCCTCCTCCAGGGGATCTTTCCAACCCAGGGATTGAATCCACAACTCTTGTGTCTCTGGTATTCATACCAGACTCTTTATCACTAGTGCCAGAAGGGAAGCCCGTTTAATTGAAGACTTTTAGCATTTCATCATTGAGTTGATGCTGGCTGTGGGTTTGTTATAAAGGACCTTTATTATGTTGAGTATTTATAAAAGAATATATTAATTTTGTCAAATGCTTTTTTCCTTCTACTGAGATGATCACATGATTTCTATCCTTCATTTTGTTAATGTGATGTTTCATGCTGATTGATTTGCAAATATTGAGACCATCCTTACAACACTGGAATAAATTCAAATGGATCATGGTGTATAAACCTTTTTTTATATTATTTGCTTTGGCTTGCTAATATTTTGTTGCGGATTCTTGCATCTACATTCATCTAGAATATTGGCCTGTAATTTTTGGTAGTGTCTGGTTGTCATCAGGGTCATGATAGTCTTTATAGAATGAATTTGGAGTGTTTTTCCCTCTTCAGTTTTTTGAATAGTTTGAGAAGGATAAGTATAAGTCATTATTATTTCTGATAGATTAATCTGACTTAGACTTTTGTTTACTGAGGCTTTTTTTATTATTATAAATTAAATTTCACTACTATTGATCCACGTGTTCAAATTGGTTTCTTCTTGATTCAGTGTTGACAGGCTTAGGTTTCTAGAAATTTGTCTATTAGATTGTACAGTTTGTTGACATGTACCTGTTCACAGTATTTTTTTAATTCCTTTTTGTATCTCTGTGGTATCTGTCATTAATTTTCCACTTTAATTTCTTACTTTATTTCAGTCCTCTTTTTCTTCTTGAGGAGTGTAACTAAATGTTTATCTTTTTTTTTTTTTTTTTTTCTTTCAAAAAACCAGTTCTTGATTTCATCGATATTTTCTGCTGGTTTTGTTGTTGTTACTCTTGTTTTCTATTTGTTTCCTCTCTGATATTTAGTATTTCCTTTATTCTACTGACTTTGTGCCTGGTTTCCTCTTCTTCCCCACCCCCCACCCTAATTATTTTACATTGTGGGTCAGGGTGTTTTAGATTTCTTTCTTTTTTTTTTTTTTTATTCCTTGAGAAAATTTGAATCACCCTAAACTTCCTTCTTAGAGGTGCTTTTTTGCATCCCATAGATTTTGGAATGTTGTGTTTCTATTTTATTTATTTATTTTTTTCCTTAAATTATTAAAGTATTTTCTGATTTCCTTCTTGATTTCTTCATTGACTCCCTTAGATTTTTAGTAGCATGTTGTTTAGTTTCCACATGTTTTTTCTTTTCCCATTTTTCTTTAATTGATTTTTAGTTTTATACTGTTGTAGTCTGAGGGAATTCTTGATATAATTTTGATCCCCTTAAATTTGTTGAGAGTTGTTTTGTGCCCTAGCATATGATCTATCCTGAAGAACTTCACATGTGCACTTGAAAACAATCTGTATTCAATTTTTGGATATAATGCCTTGTGAATATATAATAAGTGCAACTATTCTATTATGACATATAAGATCATTGTTGCCTTATTGATTTCCTGTTTGTGTCATCTGTGCATTAAGATAAGTGGAATGTTAAAGTCCACTACTATTATTATTGTCCCTTTTTCTCTGTCTGTTATTTGCCTTACATATTCAGGTTCTCCTATGTTAGGTGGATTTATGTTAATGTATGTATTATCCTCTTGGGATTTATCATTATCACATAATGATATAAGGATAGTAATAAAGGAAATAATCCCTTCTTTCTTTTCTTACAGTATCTGTTTTAAAGTCTATTTTATATGACATGAATTTTACTACCCCTGCTTTATTGTCATTTCTGTTTGCCATGAAATATAAATTTCCATACCTTCACTTTCACTCTTTGTGTGTTTACCTCAGCAGTGAGTCTTTTGTAGGTAGCATATAGAAAGTTCCTGCTTTTGTGTTTTATTTTCCCAAATAAGCCTGCATTTCTCTTTTCACTGGAGCACTTATTCCATTGATATTTACATAACATTGATTTTTTTTGGCATTTTATTATTTGTTGTTTTTTGGGGGGTTATTTTTGTAATTCTCTCTTTTTTTATCTTATTGTTTCTTCCTTTGTGATTTGATGATTTCCTTTAATAGTATGTTTTCATTCCTTTCCTTTTAGGTTTGCTGGATCTATTGCAGGTTTTCAATTTATGATTAACATGAGGTTCATATATTGATCTGTAACTGTATCTGCTTGGTAGTCATTAGGTTCTAAAACACAAGCTGGAATCAAGGTTGCTGGGAGAAACATCAATAACCTCACATGTGCTGATGACACCACCCTTACGGCAGAAAGCAAAGAACAAAAGAGCCTCTTAATGAAAGTGAGAGAGTAGAGTGAAAAATTTGACTTAAAACTCAACATTCAGAAAAATAAGATCATGGCATTTGGTCCAATCACTTCATGGCAAATAGATGGAAAACAGTGGAAACAGTGACAGAGTTTATTTTCTTGGGCTCCAAAATCACTGCAGATGGTGACTGCACCATTGAAATTAAAAGATGCTTACTCCTTGGAAGAAAAGCTATGACCAATCTTGACAGCATATTAAAAATATGAGACATTACTTTGTCAACAATGGTCCATCTAGTCAAAGCTATGGTTTTTCCAGTAGTCATGTATGGATGTGAGAGTTGGACTATAAAGAAAGCTGAGCAGCAAAGAATTGCTGCTTTTGAATTGTGGTGTTGGAGAAGACTCTTGAGAGTCTCTTGGACAGCAAGGACTGCAAGACTCTCAAGACTGCAAGGATATCCAACCAGTCCATCCTAAAGGAAATCAGTCCTGACTATTCATTCGAAGGACTGATGTTGAAGCTGAAACTCCAATACTTTGGCCACCTGATGCAAAGAGAGGACTTATTTGAAAACACCCAGATGTTGGGAAACATTGAAGGCAGGAGGAGAAGGAGATGACAGAGGATGAGACAGTTAGATGGCATCACCGACTCAATGGACATGAGTTTGAATAACTCTGAGAATTGGTGATGGACAGGGAGGCTTGGCAGGCTGCAGTCCAGTTCAGTTCAGTTCAGTTCAGTCACTCAGTCGTGTCTGACTCTTTGCGACCCCATGCATCACAGGACATCAGGCACCCCTGTCCATCACCAACTCCCGGAGTTCACAGAAACTCACGTCCATCGAGTCAGTGATGCCATCCAGCCATCTCATCCTGTCATTCCCTTCTCCTCCTGCCCCCAATCCCTCCCAGAATCAGGATCTTTTCCAATGAGTCAGCTCTTCGCATGAGGTGGCCAAAGTATTGGAGTTTCAGCTTCAGAATCGGTCCTTCCAATGAACACCCAGAACTAATGTCCTTTAGGATGGACTGGTTGGGTCTCCTTGAAGTCCAAACACCACAGTTCAAAAGCATCAATTCTTCAGCACTCAGCTTTCTTTACAGTTCAACTCTCACATCCATACAGGACCACTGGAAAAACCATAGCCTTGACTAGACGGACCTTTGTTGGCAAAGTAATATCTCTGCTTTTCAATATACTATCTAGGTTGGTCATAACTTTCCTTCTAAGGAGTAAATGCCTTTTAATTTCATGGCTGCGATCATCATCTGCAGTGATTTTGGAGTCCAGAAAAATAAAGTCTGACACTGTTTCCACTGTTTCCTCATTTATTTCCCATGAAGTGATGGGACCAGATGCCATGATCTTAGTTTTCTGAATGTTGAGCTTTAAGGCAACTTTTTTACTCTCCTCTTTCACTTTCATCAAGAAGTTTTTTAGTTCCTCTTCACTTTCTGCCATAAAGATGGTGTCATCTGCATATCTGAGGTTATTGATATTTCTCCCGGCAATCTTGATTCCAGCTTGTGCTTCTTCCAGCCCAGCATTTCTCATGATGTACTCTGCATAGAAATTAAATAAGCAGGGTAACAGTATACAGCCTTGACATACTTCTTTTCCTATTTGGAACTAGTCTGTTGTTCCATGTCCAGTTCTACCTGTTGCTTCCTGACCTGCATACAGATTTCTCAAGAGGCAGGTCAGGTGGTCTGGTATTCCCATCTCTTTCAGAATTTTCCACAGTTTATTGTGATCCACACAGTCAAAGGCTTTGGCATAGTCAATAAAGCAGAAATAGATGTTTTTCTGGAACTCTCTTGCTTTCGATGATCCAGCGGATATTGGCAATTTGATCTCTGGTTCTTCTGCCTTTTCTAAAACCAGCTTTAACATCTGGAAATTCATTGTCCATGGGGTCATAAATAGTCAGATACATCTGAGCGACTTAACTGAACTGAACATATATTGATCTATATCTGCTGGGTAATCATTAAGTTCAAAAACACTCTAAAAGACCAGTATTTTGAGTTTTTGATCATATTTAATCATATTTGATTCATATTTAATCCTTAACCATTTATGGTAGTTACTGTTGCATTTTCTTTTTTTTTTTAATCTTTGTAATGGCATATTTAAGTGTTTTATCCTTAGCCCTTAATACATATTCACCTTTCCTAAGTACCAATGGGCCTTTTCCGCTCCTATAAATTATTATTTCTTTTCCACTCAGAAGAGAAATTTTATCATTTCTTTTAGAGTAGGTTTATTGTTCACAAACTCTGTTAGCTTTTCCTTATCTCAGTTCTTTAACTCTCTTTCAATTCTAAATGATAATCTTATTGGTTAGTTATTCTACATTGCAGGTTTTTCACTTCTTCCCTTTGAACATATCATGATCCTTTTTGGCCTGCAAGTTTCTGCAGTGAAATCAGCTGATAGCCTTTTGTGAATTTCCTTATATATATGACTATTTTTCTCTTGATCTCTTTAAAATTCTCTTTAAATTTGACCTTTTAAATTTTGATATGTCTTGGTGTCTGTCTGTTTGTGTTCATCTTGTTTGGAACTTTACACATTTATTTAGATGGATATTTGTTTCTTTCTTCAGATTTGGAAGGATTTCAGCCACAATTTCCTCAAATATGTTTTCTATCCCTCTTCTCTTCTTGTTTCCATTGTGGCTCAGATGGTAAAGCATCAGCCTGCAATGTGGGGGACCCGGGTTTGATTTCTGTGTTGGGAAGATCCCCTGGAGAAGGAAATGGCAACCCACTCCAGTAGTCTTACCTGGAAAATTCCATGGACCAAGGAGCCTAGTAGGCCACAGTCCATGGGGTCACAGAGTCGGACGTGATAGAGTGCTTTACTTCACTTTTCTTCTCAGATCTCTATGAGTGTTGATAGGCTTAATGTTTACCCTGAGATCACTTAAAGTTTTATTTTCTGTTTTTGTTTGTTTGTTTGTTTCGGTACTAGTCTGATTGGGTAGTTTCTATTTTTCTGTCTTGTAGATCACTTATGTGTTATTCTTAGTCTACTATTTATTCCTTCTGTTTTTTTTTTTTTTTTTTCTCCCCAGTCATTGAATTCTGTTTCTGATTGGAACTTTTTTTTTTTTTTTTTAATATTTTCTAGTTCCTTGTTAAAATTCTCACTGTGTTCATCTATTCTTTTTTCCCTAATTCAGTTAACATTTTTATTACCAATGCTTTGAATCCTTTTTCTGGTAAATTATTTCTATTTCACTATTCTTTTGGGTTTTCTCTTATTGTTTCAATTGAGAGCAGTTCCTCTACCTTTCCTTTTGTTTATTATCTTTTTATCTATGAGTTTAATTGAAACAGTTACCTATTGTGGTTTTCAAGGGTGTGCTTATCTGGCAGCATCCTTATATAGACTGCATGTTACCAAAGACTTTGGTTGGAGAGCTGGATTTGATGTAAATTAAGTCACATCATTCCTCAGCACATACTGGAAGCTATTTCCTTAGTAAGTGTGAGGCTAGAGAGGGGCTAGAGCTGTAGCTGGGTATGAAGTGGGATTTCCCCTATGTTCAGTGCCTGTCACCATCATATCAGGGGCAGGATCTGGTCCCAAGCAAAAGTCCTGAGATTTGTTCCTGAGCTGACTCCGTTACCTTTAAGCATGTGATATCTCCTCTCCCAGCACCAGGACCCTTGCCGCAGAAAGAGGGAATGCTGAAGCAAAGGGGAACATGAGGGTTCTTGACTCATGTTGACTGCTGACAGAGGTCCCAGCTATCTCCAATACATTGCCTCTGTAGATGTCCACAATTGTTTCCCTTGCTCTGCTCAGATAGAGCCTTGAGTGCAAATCTTCTTTGTTCTTTACAACCAGTCACTGCCCCCACCTCCAAGCCTTCACAAATCCTGCTCTGTTGTGGAGTCGCACTGAAAGATAGATGGGGCCTACATGGTTTCTCAGCATGCAATGTCCTAGTCATGCATGCCTGTTTACAAAAATATGTTCCTTTCCAGTTCAGTAGTCTATCAGTATGTTTTACATGAATTCAAATATTCCTTGTTCAAGTAAGTTTTCATTAAAGCTTTAAACACATTTGTTTAAAAAGACTCTCTCAGTCTTCCCTGGTAGTCCAGTGGTTTAAGAACTGGGGGTTCAGGATGGGGAACACATGTACACCCAAGCGGATTCATGTTGATGTATGGCAAAACCAACAATATTATAAAGTAATTAACCTCCAATTAAAATAAATAAATTTATATTGAAAAAAAAAAAGAATCTGTCTTGCAACGTTGGGGACCAGTTCAATTCCTGGTCCAGGAAGATCCCACATGCTGCAGAGTAAATAAGCCCATGTACCACAATTACTAAGTCAGTGCTGTGGAGCCCAAGAGCTACAACTGCTGAAGCTCATGTACCTAGAGCCCATGCTCTGCTACAAGAGAATTCACCACAATGAAAATCCGGCACACTGCAAATAGAGAGTAATCTCACTCTCCATAACTAGAGAAAATCCACACACAGTAACAAAGACCCATCACAGCACAGCCAACAATAAACTAAAAAAAAAAAAACAAAAAAAAACTTCTCATATAAACATACACTGTGTATCTTTAAGAGGAAGCATTTTTCATTCATAGCTGCAGATTTAATTTTTACAGAACAGTGTAATGAATAACACTTGCATACCCAGAGCACCGTTTTACTCACACATGCACCCACATAACCTCATGTTCATCCACTCTTAGACATATTCATACTTACTGGATGTGAAACACTGATGCCCCCCTCATACACACACACATACACATATGCACTCACACAGAGTATAGTCTCTCTCTCTCTCTCCCTGCCACCACTTATTGTCTTTCTCCTTCTCACTCTTACATTCACACAATTTAGAATCCGAATTCAAACCTCCAAACTCATACCACTGTTAATTGCCTCCTACAAAACTAAAAATGTTTATATTCTAGAAAAATATTGAAGTTGATTTTTGAATTCCTATGTATTCTATAAACTTATACTAGTTTAATAACAATTGAAATTATTAAGTTGCATGCCATACCATACATACAGATTGATTTTTCATTTTATTTTTATATGTATTTGTAGATTCTAATATTATCGAAGTGTTCATGTATAATCATTTTTAGTGAAATAGTAACAATCATTTTTCTATTAGAAAATATAAACAACTTTAGCATAAGGGATTTTTTAAACAACAGAGTGTTTACTTTGGTGAGTTTTCTTCAATTTATCATTTATAAAGTTTAAATATCCCTCACACACACAAAATTCTATCCATAGCTATTTATCTGTATAGATAGCTATGTAGATACTTAGCTATGTACATATATTTTGGTTCAATAACAACAAAACAAGTTAACAAAAATTTTTTAAATGTTTAAAGTTTGGCTGACTAGAAACTGATAATATATACAGTCTTGCTCTTTTAGTATTTAAGTGGCTGCAAAACTGCCTAAATCTTTCCATGTTTTATTTTGCACTATAAAACAAGCACTTGCTATAACTGAAAATTGCTTGTGCTATAAAATATTAAATATTTTATGAGCACATTTGTTAATGTTAAAACAAGAAATGTATCAATTTATAAACCTTAAATATATCTGAATCATTATGACAAATTTATACTTAAATTTAAATACCTTTATTTACATTTGCTGCTAATAACAAAATATATGGTTGTCATGGACAAATTGTAAACCACAGAAATATAAAATATAATAAAAGTCAACTATATTACTATCTTTCAGGGATATTAAGTATTAAAGTTTTAATGTTTGTTACTAGTTTTTTTCCTAGGCCTAAACACACAAACCAACACTTTGGACATTTAACATATGCTAAT
The DNA here is from genome assembly GCF_002263795.3 of Bos taurus. Classification (NCBI taxonomy): domain Eukaryota; kingdom Metazoa; phylum Chordata; class Mammalia; order Artiodactyla; family Bovidae; genus Bos; species Bos taurus. The sequence goes on from NC_037347.1 coordinate 47,009,095, forward strand.
GTGTTTTTTTTTCCTATAATATCATGTGTCACCTAATATTTATGATGAGAATTTCCTCACATTATTAATTTATTCAAAATATATATTCTCTCTATATATTTCCTTGCCATTTCAAATGTTTGTGAGCAATAATGGAATAGCCAGGACTTCTAATCTCCATGGAATAGCTAGAATCCAGTGAATACAGTTTGGTTCCAGAATTAACCTTGTGGTAATGTGGCATGCAGAATATAAGGTTGGCTGGTAAATCCAAATGTAAAGATAGAGCAAATAGCTTGAGAATTAATTCAAGTTTGGTTACCTTCTTTCTAATTTTCTTTTTTTTTTTTTTTAATATTTCCTCTTCCTATATTTAGGTGGATAATTCAGGTTAGACCTATTCTTTGAATCTGGAAAACTCAGATTTAAAAGGGAGTACAGAAAGACAAAGATTTTTCCTGGTTTAAACCATGATCTTCAAATTATTTTTCAACTGATTGATATACACTGTCCATTTATCCATTTATTTACTAACATGAAAAGCAAAAGTTGATAACTTTTCTCAATAATTCTTTGTATACATTCATGTTCATTTATATTGATGGAGAAAAATATTCACCAAATGCCATCCTAAATTTTTAATGATAACCCTTACCAAAAAACAAGCATAAGAACTATATTTAGACTTATTGACATGAGATTTCTTTAATATATCCATAAAATTATAAACCTTATCAATATTACATATTCATAACAATCAGAGGAAGCAGATGTATAAAATCCATTTGGGCATGCTGAAGTGTTCCTTTGGGCAACTTCCATGTTCCACCTTTATCATCAATTTCAGGATTATATTGGATATAATTGATGCATGAATGGTCATATCATCTGTTAAGTTAGAAAAAATTTCCCTAGTGACATTTCCTTAACATCATTTTGAATCTATTCCTATTGTTAAAGTTTAGGGCTTCCTTCATAGCTCAGTGGATAAAGAACCTGTCTGCAAAGCAGGAGACCTAGGTTTGATCCCAGAGTCAGGAAGATCCCCAGGAGAAGGAAATGGCAACTCACTCCAGTATTCTTATTTGAAAAATTCCATAAACAGAGGAGCCTGGTGGGCTATAGTCAAAAGTGTCACAAAGAGGCAGACACAACTGAGTGTGCACACAAACTCACACAGACACACACACACATTGTTAAGTTATCTCATGACAATTTTAGAAAACATTCGTGAAATTATCTGATATCACTAGGTTTACTGTGGAGTTATCCCCATGGATTTTATAACCTGACCATATCCAGTGCTTTCTTGTAGAACTGAGGTAAGATTCCATGCATCTATGTTGAGATATTTGAATTTATCTATGAATTTGTTTTGCTGTTTTTTTTTTTTTTTTAACAAATCTTGTCACAAGAACTTTTGTAAGAGCAGCCTTTCCAGCATGCTAATCAGCAGAGTTTTTATCTGATCAAGACATAAAATGGCAGGTGGTTTTATTTATTAAGGATTGGTATTTACCATTAAATATACAAATGATTCTATAAGATCTAAAGATAATTTGCTTAATTTATTTCGGTAAGCCATTGTGCCGAGGCATAGAGAATATGCTTTGGCTCTTGGATCAAGAGATAGGCTATGATAAGCTATGATTTTTGAAGTGGGCCATGTTATTGTGTTAATCCCAGTAAAGCATGACCTAAATGTTCATACACAAAAAAAATATAGCTATAATTGGGGAAGACTTAATCTGAAATATGATAAGTTCTGTCCCAAATGTTATAATTGTGCAGAATCTTTTGCCAGTAGATCTGCAGTCATTTTTAATTATTGGGTTATTTCTTGAGACATTAATAATGTATTTGTCTAATGTCAAGGTGTCAAAATCAATTCAAATTTGGTTGTGGGGAAAAAATTTAAACTTCTATTAACACACTTCCTACAGGCTATTTTACAAATGGTAGTTCCATTTATAAATGAATTTACTATTAATCTTACATAAGCTGTGTCACAGAGAATAAAGGAGTATTCTTCTAATAATGATCTCAGTCTTAAGGACATGTGAAAGAACTTAGTATTAGCAAACGTTCTCATTTCACTAGTGATTTTGGCACTTTGAGAGATCCGATATTTATAATAGAGTATTGGTTAGATACAATATCACACATGTCAATAAGAAAGCTGTATTTTGTGCATCTATATTTCCTTTGGGAATTTAAAAGAAGGCTACAACAATTACAGGCTACAACAACCAAAATACTACAATTTTAGTAGGGGCTAAAATCTCCTACAGAGTGGCATCACTTTATACATTTTTAATATCTGTTCATCTGATTCTTAGTCAAGAGTTAACATTCCTTTCTGTTTTCCCCAATGACCTTGAAGCTGGCAATCTCTAAGATATCCATACCTAGAGATTTCCAGTTCTCAGAAGACAGCAGATAAATTAGTCTTGTTTTCTTTTAAGGAACAGTAATTTTATTTTGAAGTATAAGTTTTCTTTGATTTCTGTACTTTTTAACCCTTTAGATCTTATTAAAAATGTGTACCTGCTTGATGAAAATCTCACTTAAATATTACCCTTTCTAACTTAATTTTTCAAACAAGTCTCTTTTGCATGTCTAAGCCCACTTACAAAAATAAAACTATGTTCTCTTACTTTGGATATTGAATCTATCCTAGAAAATTGTTCAAATTATGCCTGGATTCTATTTTTGAAGTTTCCTTTAAATTAACCTTGTTATATCACAATTTTGAAACTTTTCCAATCTACCCTCAAGAAAAGACTCTTGAAAAGGTTTTTGTCAGTCATTTACTTTTTTGTTGTTTTCTCTCTCTCAAAGCTGGGGATCATTTAAAAACCCTAACATAACAAAATGGATTCAAGACATTTAAATAATTGAAAACTCAGATGGCTATAGAAACATATACTTGGCAGTAAAAAAAGAAAAAAAAAAAACAAAACTCTATTTGGCCAAGATATCTAGTCATAATGTTTTCATGTTCAAAGTTTGTATAGAATGCTTCCAAAAGATAGGCTTCAAAATAATAGTGGTGGAAGCTTCAGTTATCAAAGAATGAGGCTAACATTCAGTATCAGAATAAAACCTGAGTTTATTCTAGGTTCAAGTAGCAGATCTGTACTGCAGGGCACTGTCTATCTGAAAAAAAGGACACTGTTTATCCTGTTAGGATTATATGAATGTAGAGTTCAAGTACTGGCAGCCTTTCAGAATTAGTGAGGGTGTCACTAATTGACTGACATTCTGTATCACAATTACTCATGGAAAGTTGTCATCAATTATGACAGATTTAGAGGAACTTAAGAATCTCTTAGGGACTTCCCTGGTGGCTAAGAAGGTTAAGCGTCTGTCTACAATGTGGGAGACCCGGGTTCGATCCCTGGGTTGGGAAGTTCCCTGGAGAAGGAAATGGCAATCCACTCCAGTGCTATTGCCTGGAAAATCCCATGGACAGAGGAGCATGGTAGGCTACAGTCCATGGGGTCTCAAAGAGTCGGACACGACTGAGCAATCTTTGCCGTATCCGTAAGAATCTCTTAATGAGGGTGAAAGAGGAGAGTGAAAAAGCTGGCTTAAAATTCAACATTCAAAAAAATTAGATCATGGCATCTGGTCCTATTATTTCATTTCAAATAGATAGGAAGAAAGTGAAAAGAGTAACACAGCTTGTTTTGGGGGATTCCAAAACCACTGCGGAGAGTGATTGCAGCCATGAAATTAAGACATTTGTTCCTTGAAAAAAAAGCTATGACAAACCTAGGTGGTGATTCAAAAGCAGAGATATCATTTTACCAAAAAAGCCAAAGCTATGGTTTTTCCATTTGTGATGTACAGATGTGAGAGCTGGACCATAAAGAAGGCTAAGCACCAGAAAACTGATGCTTTCAAACTGCGGTGCTAGAGAAGACTTTTGAGAGTCCCCTGGACAGCAAGGAGATTGAACCAATCAACCAAAGTTAATTAACTTTGAATATTCGTTGGAAGAAATGATGATGGAGCTGGAGCTCCAATCCTTTGACCACCTGAGGTGAAGAGCTGACTCACTGGAAAAGACCTTGATGCTGAGAAAGATTTAAGTCAAAAGTAGAAGGCCATGACAGAGGATGAGATGGTATTACAGATTCAACGTTCATGAGTTTGATCAAACTCTGGGAGATAGTGATAGATAGGGAAGCTTGGCATGCTGCAGTCAATGGGGTTGCAAAGAGTAAGATACAACTTAGTGACTGAACAACAATAAAAAGTAGTTTTAGTGATTACAAGTTGCTTTGTTTAAAAAACTATGGTTTTTTTTTTTTTTTTGAGAAACTATAAGAGCAAATATGCATTGTAGAACTGTGCAGGGAATCAGATATAGTACAAATAAATATAGAAATATTTTTATTATTGAACTTCATTATAATACGTCAAACATACATAGCTGTAGTGACTAAATCTTTAATTCCTTCACATAGATGTTAGAGGAAAATGACCAGAGATTCCTTACAGGGTGTCCAATGAGAGGTAGACTTGATATCTGAGTTTGTGTGCATGCATATTCTTGTTCTAAATATTGTATAAAGCCACTGTGATTTACGTTTCCTAATGCTTGGCCAGAAACTACCTTTGACTATCTTTGCCCAGCAATTTTCATGGTACCCTGCTCAGTCATATTATGACTAAGAAGTGATTAAAATCCTTTTCCTGTTTGATCCACTTCTACCTAAGAAACCTATTCACCTTACAACAAAAACACAGCTCCCACTGTGCTCTTCATTTCATTACAATGCACCATATCTCATACAGATACTCAGGTCAAAGAAAACTTGGCAAAACCATGCCTTCTCTGCTTTCTCATATTCCAAAACATATGCAAGTCCTGATGCTCTATTTTCAAATTATACTTAAAATGCCCATCACTGCCATCTTCCCTTGCCTGCTCTATTGGAATACTCCTTTGGAATAGCTTACTGTTTCTCACTATCCACCTGCTCCCCATCTCTTATTCTCCTCTTATTCAGCATCCAGACTGATTTTTTTTAAAAGGAAAAAAGATGTAAATATAATTTTGACACTTTCTTATTTGAAACTTCAGTGGTTCTGTAGCCATCCCACTTAGCATACAATTAAACTAATTCTGGCAACCTCTCTATTCTCATCATCTGCTACTTCCTCCCACCCTGATTCATTTCAACCCTCATATACACCATGTGAACAATTCCGATTCATTCCAATCCTCATACATACCATGTAAACAATCAACACAAAGCCATACTGTTGTTGTCTCTGGAATATCCACCTAAATATATCTATGTGGCTTACTCTTTAATTTTACTCATGTCTTTTAAACCCTCCAACATAAAGGAGTCACCCTTATATACTCCAGTTCCCTTCTCTCTTTTTTAAGCATATTATTACCTAATATAATTTATATCTGTGTCTCTATAGGGATATTTTTCTGCTTTTCCATTGCTTTATCCCCAGGAGCAGCAAAAAAAAAAAAAAAAAAAAAAAAAAGTCACATTTTGACTTTTTAATAGAGCTAAAATAAGCACTGATCTAAAGATCAGCTTATCTTAGAAATTCTAGTGGAAGTTTGGGGATTGAGGTATGATGCATGCTGTCCCTTCTTCTACCACCACACCTATTACATAGGACTCAAGCTCTCCAATTCGAGTGGCTAGTGTTGAGGACATAAATCTATCTGAATCATGGAAATGAGTCAGAAGGGGTTTTAATCAACTTATATAGAATCCATTCTGAAACAATACTCTTCTAACAGAGATTCTATCCATTCACTTGAATCATTTAGCTCTCTTCTATGGTAAAAAAAAAAAAAAAAAGCAGAAAGCCCAACCAAACAGAAACAGATGAACAACATGGAACTTGAACTTCCAAAAAATATTTTCCTAATGAAAAAGTTTCCAACCTCAGGCATAATGTGTTTAATCATTGGTAAACTGCTCCTTCAACTATTTAGTCCCATGGTAACCACTTAACTTACTATTCTTCAGCCAAGGAATTACATGCTAATGAAGAGCAAATGAAGATATCAATATAAAAATTTGGAATTTATATGTACTAATTAGTTTATAACATGTGAATCCTAAATACTTACTCTTCAGTTATTCAGGGGTAAACTTATCAATAGCTTAGATAATGAGAAATAACAGGAATCCTTCCAGGATACAAAATGTGTCTTTTGCTGTTACTCCTTTCAGAGAGCAATAATAAGAGAAAATGACTTTCTGACATGCTGAAATTTCAACATGCACTCTTGTATTTGTTAATGCTGTTCACGCACTTTTAGATAATTGTGATTTCTAGTCATTGTATTATCAGCATAAATATCTGACAGCATGAAAATTATTCAGACTATCCTCTCAACCAAATTCCTTCAAAAACTGGAATAAGAAGTGAACACAAATTTGGTTAACTTCAGTAAAGAGGATTATAATTTTCTTTCTGCTCAACATTATAGTTCCAACTGTATCTGGTCATTTATGTCTTTTACAAATGCCTAGAATACCTAGGCACTCTCCCATTTCAAAGATAATTATTTTGGACAATAAATCTTTGTCCAACATATAGTTTGCAAAAGTTTTCTCTCATTCTGTAGTTTGCCTTTTCATCTTGTTTATTTTTCTTTGCCAAGGCTTTTAAGTTTGATGTAGCCCCATTTGTTGCTCTTTTGTTTGTTTGTTATTTTTGTGCTTTTAGCAACATATTCAAAAACTTATTGCCAAGACTAATGTCAAGGAATGTCTTTCCTTAGTTTTCTTCTAGGAGTTTTATGAGGTTTTACATTTAAGTTTTTGATTCAAGTTAATATTGTCTGTGGTGTCTGATAGGGGTAAAATTTTATTGTTTTGTGTTTATCATTTTCCCAATGCCATTAAAGCACACTGGCTCAATTACTGTGGAAAATATTATGGAGTTTACTAAATAAATTAAAAATAGATCTACCATATTGTCAGATTGGTATAAGTGCAATTCCACTTATACTTAAAAAAAAGGAGAATAGGATTTCAAGGAGATACAGGCACTGCATGTTGATTATAGTGTTATTCACAGTAGCCAAAAAATGGAAAAAAAAAAAAAAAAAACAAAACCTGTGTTCAATAATCGATGAGTAAAAATATGGCAAATATAAGAAAGGAAGACATCCTGCCATTTGCAACAATATAGATGGACCTAGAGCATAATATGCTAAGTGAGATGTCAAAGAAAGAAAAGAACTGTATCATAGCACTTGTATGTAGAATCTAAAAGATCCAGACTCCTAAAAACAGTAAAATGATGATAACCACGAGATGAGGAGTAGGGGATAGGACAGGTATTGTTTAAGGGTACAAACTTAAGAGGAATAATTAATAGTCCTACAGATCTAATACACAGTATAGTAAATATAGACAATATTGCATTATAATTATCAAACTTGCTAAAGACTAGAACTTAATTATTTCAATCACTAAAAGATTTGACAATAATGTAATGTGTTAGATGTGCTAATTAGAGCTACCATGGAAATTGTATTATAATATAAATGTAACATATTAACATGTTACATAGCCTTAAAATTTATACAATGTTGTATGTGAAACATATTTCAGGTAAAATAGATTATATGAAAATATTCATGTCCTGAAGTATGGGCCATATCAAGGATATTTGTGTATGTGTAAATGATTACATGAACATACTCTCAAGTTAAATCATGAAAACTTATGTAAGAATCACAGAGAAAGCAATGGCACCCCACTCCAGTACTCTTGCCTGGAAAATCCCATGGACGGAGGAAGCCTAGTAGGGCTGCAGTCCATGGGGTCGCTAAGAGTCGGACATGACTGAGCGACTTCACTTCCACTTTTCCCCTTCAGGCACGGGAGAAGGAAATGGCAACCCACTCCAGTGTTCTTGCCTGGAGAATCCCATGGACAGGGGAGCCTCGTGGGCTGCTGTCTCTGGGGTCGCACAGAGTTGGACATGACTGAAGCGACTTAGCCGCAGCAGCAGCATGTAAGAATCATTAATGAACTTAAATGTTAGAATCTACTTACTCACACTGCCTTGTTCAGAAAGGTAAAAGTTTGTTCAAGTCTCCCTGGGAGTAGAGACTCTGATGACTTTTTTGTTCCCTGCTGTGTCTCGTATAGTTGCATGACCGTGTGCTAGATACGGCCCAAGAAAGACCAAGGGTGAGGGTGGTTCTGTGCATTCTTCACAATTCCTCTTGCAATGACATCATGATAATGCTTGAAATCCTTTATGATAGGATTATTTACACCATGTAGATTGCCAAACATTACAAATTACAGCTTTATGTGAGAGACTTGTGTGGTTTCCAGCATATAACTAACAGTGGTAAATAAACAAAACATACATATTGAACAAATGTTTGAACAAATATTTTTACTGCACAATGTCTGCTATTACAATAGTTTTATTTTCAAAGCCTTTTGGACTTTACTAGGTTCCATTAAAAGGACAGATGATTTGGTAACCAATTTACTGTGACTGGTATATTTCAGGAATTGTGGAAAGCATTAGTTAGGAAATAAAACAATCTAAACTTCATAAATCTGTGTATGCAATAACTTGGAATTCCACAATTATATAAGCTCCATGAATACAATTCAAAAGATACTTTTTAAAAAATATTGCTAAACTAAACGAAAGTGAAACAGGAGAGTGAAAAAGTTGGCTTAAAGCTCAACATTCAGAAAACTAAGAATGGCATCTGATCCCATCACTTCATGCCAGATAGATGGGGAAACAGTGGAAACAGTAGCTGACTTTATTTTTCTGGGCTCCAAAATCACTGCGGATGGCGATTGCAGCCATGAAATTAAAAGATGCTTACTCCTTGGAAGGAAAGTTATGACCAACCTAGATAGTATATTGAAAAGCGGAAATATTACTTTGCCAAAAAAGGTCCATCTAGTCAAGGCTATGGTTTTCCAAGTGGTCATGTATGGATGTGAGAGTTGGACTCTGAAGAAAGCTGAGTGCCAAAGAAATGATGCTTTTAAACTGTGGTGTTGGAGAAGACTCTTGAGAGTCCCTTGGACTGCAAGATCCAAACAGTCCATTCTAAAGGAGATCAGTCCTGGGTGTTCATTGGAAGGACTGATGTTGAGGCTGAAACTCCAATAGTTTGGCCACCTGATGTGAAGAGCTGACTCATTGGAAAAGACCCTGATGCTGGGGAAGATTGAGGGCAGGAGGAGAAGGGGAGGACAGAGGATGAGATGGTTGGATGGCATCACCGACTCGATAGACATGGGTTTGGGTGAGCTCCTGGAGTTGGTGATGGACAGGGAGGCCTGGCGTGCTGCAGTTCATTGGGTCACAAAGAATCAGACACGATTGAGAGATGGAACTGAACTGAACTGAATCCAAATCAATTTCCAGTGTTTGGCAAGTCATTCCGAGCTTGTAAGATGCTCATTTTGCATCCAGGAATACACTTCACACAAAGTGCGAAAGTCTAGGTTAACAACAAATTATCTTTAATGCAGTTCATGCTATTTACTAGTTTGTGTTTTAAACCATGACATGAATATCATAAATTATATTTTATTATTTTGTGAGTTTTTAATACAAAGGATCTTTACTCCTGAAGCAAGAAAGCTGTCTCCTTATATTTTAATAGCTTTAATATTAATGTATTATTTTTGAAATCTGAATGTAGGTAAATATAAATATCGGGTTTCAAATTATGTTATTTTGTATTACAGTCAAACACAAAGTTATCAATCTTCTCCTAAGGTAGTAAATATTCCCTGTATTTATTAGCTTTAATTTAAGAACACTGTGTTGGGAATGAATATGAGAGTTAATTAGAAATTACGATATCCTAATCTTCAAGAAAATTAGAGATACCAAGGGAATATTTCATGCAAAGATGGGCTCGATAAAGGACAGAAATTGCATGGACCTAATAGAAGCAGAAGATATTAAGAAGAGGTGGCAAGAATACACAGAAGGAACATACAAAAAAGAGCTTCACCAGATAATCACGATGGTGTGAGCCAGACATCCTGGAATGTGAAGTCAAGTGGGCCTTAGAAGGCATCACTATGAACAAAGCTAGGGGAGATGATGGAATTCCAGTTGAGCTATTCCAAATCCTGAAAGATTATGCTGTGAAAGTGCTGCACTCAATATGCCAGCACATTAGGAAAACTCATCAGTGCCCACAGGACTGGAATAGGTCAGTTTTCATTCCAATCCCAAAGAAAGGCCATGCCAAAGAATGCTCAAACTACTGCACAATTGCACTCATCTCACACACTAGTAAAGTAATGCTCAAAATTCTCCAAGCCAGGCTTCAGCGATACATGAACCACGAACTTCCTGATGTTCAAGCTTGTTTTAGAAAAGGCAGAGGAACCAGGGATCAAATCGCCAACATCCACTGGATCATGGAAAAAGCAAGAGAGTTCCAGAAAAACACCTATTTCTGCTTTATTGACTATGCCAAAGCCTTTGACTGTGTGGATCACAATAAACTGTGGAAAATTCTGAAAAATATTGGAATACCAGACCACCAGACCTGCCTTTTGAGAAACGTACACGCACTTCAGGAAGCAACAGTTAGAACTGGACATGGAACAACAGACTGGTTCCAAATAGGAAAAGGAGTATGTCAAGGCTGTATACTGTCACCCTGCTTACTTAACTTATATGGAGAGTAGATCATGAGAAAAGCTGGGCTGGAAGAAGCACAAGCTTGGATCAAGATTGCTGGGAGAAATATCAATAGCCTCAGATATGCAGATGACACCACCCTTATGGCAGAAAGTGAAGAGGAACTAAAATGTCTCTTGATGAGAGTGAAAGAGGAGAGTAAAAAAGTTGGCTTAAAGCTCAACATTCAGAAAACAAAGATCATGGCATCTGGTCCCATCACTTCATGGGAAATAGATGGGGAAACAGTGGAAACAGTGTCAGACTTCATTTTGGGGGGCTCCAAAATCACTGCAGATGGTGACTGCAGCCATGAAATTAAAAGACACTTACTCCTTGGAAGTAAAGTTAGGACCAACCTAGATAGCAAATTAAAAAACAGAGATATTACTTTGCCAACAAAGCTCTGTCTAGTCAGGGCTGTGGTTTTCCTAGTAGTCGTGTATGGATGCAAGAGTTGGACTGTGAAGAAAGCTGACCATGGAAGAATTGATACTTTTGAACTGTGGTGTTGAAGTCTCTTGAGAGTCCCTTGGACTTCAAAGAGATCCAACCAGTCCATTCTAAAGGAGACCAGTCCTGGGTGTTCATTGGAAGGACTGATGCTGAGGCTGAAACTCCAATACTTTTGGCCACCTCATGTGATGAGTTGACTCATTGGAAAAGACTCTGATGCTGGGAGCGATTGGGGGCAGGAGAAGGGGACGACAGAGGATGAGATGGCTTGATGGCATCACCAACTCGATGCACATGAGTTTGGGTGAACTCTGGGAGTTGGTGATAGACAAGGAGGCCTGGCGTGCTGTGATTCATTGGGTGGCAAAGAGTTGGACACAACTGAGCGACTGAACTGAACTGACTCTTAGAAAAGGTTTACATTTTCAGTTGTGTGATTACATAAAATTGAATTTTTAAAACTTTTGATCAAATATACTTTTTAGATTTACCTATAAAGAATGGAAAAAAGATTGACATAATTCCAATTCCAGTCTAAATTTCTAAAGTCCTTTACTATATAATACTGCATTATTGAATAATTGATAAATTTGTGAACTTGTCTTTTCTGCTTATGACTTTTATAATCCCAAGAGTTATTAAATCTCCTTGTCCACACTTGCAGCAGTTATATGAGTATGATTATAGTATAAAACTTAAGGTTTACATGAAGAGCAAAAGTATTTGTAAGATATTTAGAACAATGTCTAGCACATAATATTTTCCTTTTTTGCTATTAATTAGTGTCCACTAAATAAATATAAGCATTTAAAAGATTTTCTTCTTCCCATTCCTCATTGACTTCCTTACTTGTCCCTTCAATACATATTCTGAAATGACTGATATGTGATAATTTGTTATAGAAATTGGTATTAATGAGGTAAAATTTAATAACTATTTTATTTTTAGAAGCCTGAGTATTATTAAGCTGCAAAACTTCATTCATATGTGCTATTATTAGTACTTTTGCCATTTTGTGCTTTGCACTTGATATCTACTACATCATTTCTTTCCCTTTTGAAGAATTTACCCAGCCAAAAAATTGGCAAAGACTCCTTTCTGTCTCCTGTCAATATTTTTAAAGTCAATACTTCTAGAGGATGCTCTGACTATTAAAATTAGTAATGATAGAGTATTCTGTAAGAAGAATATCTTTCAGAAACTTGCTAAAATCATGTTTTTCTCAAGAACCAGTATAAGTAAAATATTATTTATGTTTTTAGTTAATTGTCACTTTTTTCCACATAAATCTGTGTGAACTTAACTCTAGCTTTCAAAATGGAGGAGTAGCTTACTTATCTCTGAATCACTTAAGACTGGATAAAGTCAGCAACTTTGCCTCACTTTAACATACTCATAATTTCAATTCCATTTTCTGATTCCCATTTCATGGAGTATTATGACAGAGACATTGCACTACCAAATGCAAGAGTATAAATAGAGAACAGGAGATAAAAGTTAGATAAAAAAAAAATAAAAGTTAGATAAAAGTTATGAAGATAAAATTGATAATGGTAATCAGTTCAATGAAAATTATCTAAAGGAACAAATTTCATCCTCCATTAGCACACATAGAGACAGTAGGTACCAGATGCTGATTTCTTTCTCCTTTAGATGCTATATTCCAAGAGAATTATATGTTAGTTCAAAGGACTTTCACGCATGGGCTCGTTTTACCTTCTAACTTTTGTAAGGAGCTGAACAACAACAAACTCAGATTATCCATTTATATTAATGATAACAAACATGATTCACAAGACTAGAGAAAATCATGAAGAGAAATTGGAGATTATTACTTCAGCCCTGCCAATCCAACCTGTTTATCAAATATTAAGTAAATTTTATTATGATGATATAAATAGTGTGAACAAACACATTCAATTAATCCAATGTTTTTCAACAATTTCACCATAAGGTATTAAATCTATTTGAGTTTGACATGTGAAGATGATTTTATACAAAGGAAATTAGTGGATATTTTAATTGTTTAACAGTTTGCTCTTTGGGTATTCATAGCAACTTGATTGTGACTACAGCATTTGACATGATACGGAGTAGCTGACATATGAACATCATTTCTATTACACATTGTTACAGGAGGAAAAGGGATTCTTTCAGTAAATAAAATGTCCCCCATATTTAAATATCAAATCAAGAAGCATTTTAATTGTAAAGATCAATAATTTTCATTCCAATGCAAGCCTACTAATTCAAGCAAAATTTCATTTATTGCCATCAAATGTATATTTTCATATATTAAAAATTATTAAATTATTCCAGAATTGTGATGAAAGAAGATGTATACTATTATTTCTTGGCTATTTCTAAATTATTGAGATTCTTCAGTATGTTTAGTGTACACTGAAACTTCTTGGTTACTTTAGAGTCAAATCAGAAGTACATGGCTATAGTTATATCTATATCTATATCTATATATATATATATTTGCAAGTGCTAATTTTTCTCTGAAAATAAAACTGTATAATCTATAATATACTTGATTCTTGGAAACTCTTAAGGCAAAAACATTGATGCTGCATGTGCACTTTAAATAACACTTATTCAGGAAATGGTAATACCTTTCATGTGCTTTTCAATAATGAGCAATAGGTTTCACAGGGTTTACCATTATATTACTCAAAGTGAAATAAATCTTTATCTGAAAAAAAAAAAAAAAACAAACCTGGAGATTCCAGCTGTAGACTTCCTGTTTATTTGAGTTTTATTTCTTTTTTTTTTTCAGATTCTCTATTTATACATTCATTTATTTTATTTTTAATATAAATTTGTTTATTTTATTTGTAGGCTAATTAATTTACAACATTGTATTGGTTTTGCCTATACATCAGTATGAATCCGCAAAGAGTGTACACGTGTTCCCCATCCTGAACCCCCTTCCCACCTCCCTTCCCATACCATCCCTCTGGGTCATACCAGTGCACCAGCCCCAAGCTTCCTGTATCATGCATCGAAACTGGACTGGAGATTTGTTTCATATATGATATTGTACATGTTTCAATGTCATTCTCCCAAATCATCCCACCCTCTCCCTCTCCCACAGAGGCCAAAAGACTGTTCTATATATCTGTGTCTCTTTTGCTGTCTCACATACAGGGTTATCGTTATCATCTTTCAAATTCCGTATATATGCGTTAGTATACTGTACTGGTGTTTTTCTTTCTGGCTTACTTCAGTCTGTATAATAGGCTCTAGTTTCATCCATCTCATTAGAACTGATTCAAATGTATTCTTTTTAATGGCTGAGTAATACTCCAATGTGTATATGTACCACTGCTTTCTTATCCATTCGTCTGCTGATGGACATCTAGGTTGCTTCCATGTCCTGGCTATTATAAGCAGTGCTGTGATGAACATTAGGGTACACGTGTTTCTTTCAATTCTGGTTGTGTATGCCCAGTAGTGGGATTGCTGGGTCATAAGGTAGTTCTATTTCCAGTTTTTTGGTTTGTTTTTTTTTTTGCATATCTTTTATTTATTTATTTACTTTTACTTTACAATATTGTATTGGTTTTGCCATAAATCATCATGCATCCGCCGTGGGTGTATACGTATTCCCCATCCTGAACCCCCTTCCCACCTCCCTCCCCATACCATCCCTCTGGGTCATCCCAGTGCACCAGCCCCAAGCTTCCTGTATCCTGCATTGAACCTGGATTGGCGATTCGTTTCTTATATGATATTATACATGTTTTAATTCCATTCTCCCAAATCATCCCCCCTTCCCTCTCCCAGAGTCCAAAAGACTGTTCTATACATCTGTGTCTCTTTTGCTGTCTTGCATACAGGGTTGTCATTACCATCTTTCTAAATTCCATACATATGCGTTAGTATACTGTATTGGTGTTTTTTAGGGAATCTCCACACTGTTCTCCATAGTGGCTGTACTAGTTTGCATTTCCACCAACAGCTTAAGAGGGTTCCCTTTTCTCCACACCCTCTCCAGCATTTATTGCTTGTAGACTTTTGGATGGCAGCCATTCTGACGGGCGTGAAATGGTACCTTATTGTGGTTTTGATTTGCATTTCTCTGATAATGAGTGATGTTCAGCATCTTTTCATGTGTTTGTTAGCCATCTGTATATCTTTGGAGAAATGTCTGTTTAGTTCTTTGGCCCATTTTTTGATTGGGTCGTTTTTTTTTTTTGTTTTTTTTTTTTGGGAATTGAGCTGCAGGAGTTGCTTGTATATTTTTGAGATTAGTTCTTTGTCAGTTGCTTCATTTGCTATTATTTTCTCCCATTCTGAAGGCTGCCTTTTCACCTTGCTGGGAAAACTGGTCAACCACTTGTAAAAGAATGAGTTTTATTTTAAAATATTTTGAAGTTTGAGTGTTTTTTTTGTGGCCATATTTTTCATTTACTTGTAGGTTCCAAATTAAACTTAAAGAATTTGATCTATAGTGGGAGAAATATCTCTTTGGTATTGTCATAGGCTATTCATTTAGATTATTGTAGAATTATGTCCTTCAGTATAAACATTTTAATGCTTAAAGCCTTATTGAACTATTTTCCAGCTAGTAGGAAACATAGAGAGGAAACTATATCAAGAGGACTTGTTTGTTTGTTTGTTTGTCTTTTTTGATGTACAGTAGTTGAAACTTAGTACCTAGTTTCTCAAACTGCTCCTTAGAACTGAGATTTTATTATAAATTCGTATCAGTTCTGTTTCAGCACTTTCTCGATTTTAAAGTTGAGAATTCCTGTCTTATAAAGTTATAACAAGGGGAAAAATATACGATTTTATAGAAATTATACTTTTACCTAAGATAATGCTTTAAACATTAAATAGAATGCTAAATTAATTTGGTTATGACTGAATTTCTATTACTTTTTATATAGCAAATATTGATCTGTTCTGAAATTTAATTGGAAATATATGTATTTAACAAAATATAGAAATAAAATCTTTCATAATGCATGCTGCTGCTAAGTCGCTTCAGTCGTGTCCGACTCTGTGTGACCCCATAGACGGCAGCCCACCAGGCTCCCCCGTCCCTGGGATTCTCCAGCCAAGAACACCGGAGTGGGTTGCCATTTCCTTCTCCAATGCATAAAAGTGAAGAGTGAAAGTGAAGTTGCTCAGTCGTGCCCAACTCTTAGTGACCCCATGGACTGCAGCCTACCAGGCTCCTCCGTCCATGAGATTTTCCAGGCAAGAGTACTGGACTGGGGTGCCATCACCTTGCATATCAACATTCAATTCTGAGTTACCTGTTAAGAACTAATGGTAAAAGTTTTTTATTTTAGAAAGATGTGAACTTACTGACCTATTTTAGGTAAAAGGAAAGAAATTATAGTCCATTCATTTTTACAAGAAAAAATTTAACATATTTTAGTTTATTTTCTCAACAGGCACAGTTATTTTTATTATCAATGTATAAAGACTGCAACTAAAATTGCATATCAATATTGTAGGATAATAAAAGAAAATATAACTATTTGGTAATTAACAGTGAGAGGAACAATAATGATATTAAATTTTAAGCTTCTAACTAATTATAGGAATTTAATATAAAGTAAACTAGAAATTAAGCTTTATATCTTTAATCTAGTAACACTGAATTTAAATAAGAAATTTATCCATCACTGATTATTATTTTATTATAAGCTAAACCTGAAAAGGATTTGAACTGAAGCATTTTTTCTAATGGGCTTCCCTGGTGCCTCAGACAGTAAAGAATATGCTGGCAATGCAGGAGACTGGGGTTCAAATCCTGGGTGGGGAAGAGTCCTTAGAGAAGGGGATGGCTGCCCGCTCCAGTATTCTTGTCTGGATAATTGCAAGAACAGAGGAGCCTGTCAGGCTACAGTCCATCAAGTGTCAGAGTCAGACAGGACTGAATAACTAACACTTTCACTTTTTTTATTTTAATTTCCTCTAATAAGTAATATAATTCTACAAACAAAGTACCATTTACATCAACTCCTTTTACATATCTACATATAGGTAAGTGAAAAATCCCAAGATGTTAAAAAAAATTAACCTTTCTAAATAATTCCAAGCTCAATTATTTAAATGATATCATGTCACAATTAGTATATTTTTATGGATATAGAATTTTCTTATTGTCAGTTTTTAATAAATGTATTATTAATTTAAGCAATAAATTTTCCTTTTACAATTTTAACTATGTTAGCAATTAGATTTTGGATTTTTGTTGTCTGAATTCAACCATTAAAAAGATATAAAGAGAATTTTTAATGTTAATTATAACTCATTCCTTATAAAACCTAAATCAATTATTTTCTTGATATTTAAATGTGATTCAAATTTTTAGCTGGCTATCTTAACAGATGCAATTCTAATTTTTTTAAATTTTCACATAAATTCAAATTCATTTGTTTTCCATATACTTTAGTGTTTTCAAAGTATTAGCTATTAAAAAAACAAGTTTCCTAATTTTGTTAGCGCAGTAAAGACCTCATTACCTATTGTTACCATGTTTTGAGGTTAGGGATTTGAGTTTCGAGTCAAAGTTTTGTAGCTCCATGATCTCATAGAAGTTGAGAATTTATTACCCTATTTTAAAGTAAATATATTATCTCTTACACAAATTAATATTGAGAAATAAAAATGGTAATATAGGCAAGTGCTTTCTGTAACCTGTAAGGTTTAATGTATAAGTCATTAGCTATATGGACTAAAAAGTCTCATTCTTCATTTAAAAATGAAGTCCTTTCAAAGACTAAATGTTTTAATGAGTATTTTTTCTTCATGGAATATCTTTTAAAGTATGATAAAAAATGATGCACTAAAATTATACCCAAAGGATTGATAATATCTTGCTTGATTGATTTTGTATTTTTATATCCATAACATCTTAAAGCTGTTCCAAATATTAATAATTAACACTTTTGTTACTGTTGTTCTGTTCTAAGGCATGTCCTACTCTTTGCAGTGCCATTCACTGCAGCAAGTTAGGCTTCCCTGTCCTCACGATCTCCCATAGTTTGCTCAAACTCATGTCCATTGTGTTGAAGATGCCATCCAACAATTTCATGTCTGTCTCCCCCTTCTCTTCCTGCGTTCATACTTTCCCATCATCAGGGTCTTTACTAATGAGTCAGCTCTTTGCATCAGATGGACAAAGTATTGGAGTTTCAGCTTCAACATCAGTCCTTCCAATGAACACCCAGGACTGATCTTCCTTAGGATGGACTGGTTGGATCACCTTACAGTACAAGGGACTCTCAAGAGTCTTCTCTAACACCACAGTTCCAAAGCATCAGTTCTTCTATGCTCAGTTTTCTTTATAGTTCAACTATTGGAAAACCATAGCTTTAACTAGATGGATCTTTGTTTGCAAAGCAATGTCACTGCCTTTTAATATGCTGTCTACATTGATCATAGCTTTTCTTCCAAGGAGCAAGCATCTTTTAATATCATGGCTGCAGTCAACATCTGCAGTGATTTTTGGAGCTCCAAAAAATAAAGTCTGTCACTATTTCCACTGTTTCCCTATCTATTTGCCCTGAAGTGATGGGACTGGATGCCATGATCTTAGTTTTCTTAATGTTGAGCTTTAAGCTAACATTTTCACTCTCCTCTTTCACTTTCATCAAGTGGCTGTTTAGTTCTTCTTCACTTTCTGCCATAAGGGTTGTGTCTAATGCATAACAGAGGTTATTTATATTTCTCCCAACAATTTTGATTCCAGCTTGTGTTTATCCAGCCTGGCATTTCACATGATGTACTCTGCATATAAGTTAAATAAGTAGGGTGATACTAATAAGGCTGTCAATAAACAGCCTTGACATACTCCTTTCCTGATTTGGATCCAGTCTGTTGTTCCAAGTCCTGTTCTAACTGTTGCTTCTTGACTGACCTGCACACAGATTTCTCAGGAGGCAGGTCAGGTGGTCTGGTATTCCCATCTCTTTCAGAATTTTCCATAGTTTGTTGTGATCCACACAGTCAAAGGCTTTGGCGGAGTCAATAAAGCAGAAGAGGACGATTTTCTGGATCTCTCTTGCTTTTCCAATGATCCAACTGATGTGGGCAATTTGATCTCTGGTTCCTCTGTCTTTTCTAAATCTGGCTTGGACATCTGAATGATTCACACACTGTTAAAGACTGGCTTGGAGAATTTTGAGCATTACTTTGCTAGTGTGTGAGATTAGTGCAATTGTACAGTAGTTTTAACATTGTTTGGCAATGCCTTTCTTTGAGATTGGAATAAAGACTGATATTTTCCAGTCCTGTGGCCACTGTTGAGTTTTCCAAGTTTGCTGATATATTAAGTGCAGCACTTTCACACAATCGTCTCTTAGGATTTAAAATAGCTCAACTGGATTCCATCACCTCCACTAGCTTTGTTCATAGTGATGCTTCCTATGGCACACTTGACTTCATATTCCAGGATGTCTGGCTCTAGGTGAATGATCACATCATCATGGTTATCTGGATCATGAAGATCTTTTTTGTATAGTTGTCCTGTGTATTCATGCCACCTCTCTTAATATCTTCTACTTCTGCTAGGTCCATATCATTTCTGTCCTTTATTGTACCCATCTTTGCATGAAATATTCCCTTGGTATCTCTAATTTTCTTGAGGATATCTCTAGTCTTTCCCATTCTACTGTTTGCCTCTATATCTCTGCATTTATCACTGGGGAAGGCTTTCTTATCTCTCCTTGCTATTCTTTGGAACTCTGCATTCAAATGGGTATGTCTTTTCTTTTTGCTATCTTGTGTCTTACTTAAATTTATTAAACTTTACTAAATTTAATTAACTAATTTTGTTAAATTTTAAATTATACTTTATGACAGTGAAACACTTTGGTATTTATTTCCTCTGATTTAGGATTAGTGATATCCTATATATTTGAACAGATTACTAGTTCAAAGTTGTAAACATCTGGCTATTTATTTTTCTCAGATCCAATCATTTGTAAGAGTTGTTATTTTTTTATTCAAATTTAGAAATGACTAGATTATATTACATGAGTATTGAGGTTATATTTTTGTTGCTACTTTCTAACCTCATGTTCAGAAAACACGGCTAGTGCAAGTTCTCCTCTATGGAGTTCATTTTGAGTTTCTGTGTACTGAAATATGAAAAATTTGTGTGTTGTATTAATGGAAATGAAAAAAAAAAAAAAACATGTGTCTCAATGTGTTTTATTGAAATTTATTGAAATCCACAATAAGATAGTTTGTATTAAAATGAGACAAGTATATGCACACACACACTCAGAGACATATATAGTAAATGTAGATGGAGTTTGATGAAAATTAACTCTATGGAGTTCATTGTTCGTTTCTGTGTAATGAACTGTTAAATTTTTGTGTGAATTTGTTTATTGGAAATGAAAGAACATGTGCCTCAATGTGTTTTACTATTGGTGAAATTCACAATAAGATAGTTTGTGTCAAAATGACACAATCATATGCACACACACACACTCAGAGACATATATAGTAAATGTAGATGGAGTTTGATGAAAATTTATACATAGTTTGAGATACAATGCATTTTATTCAATTCCATTTCACATCTTTAGCATCTGGGTGTAACATTAAAATGGTCTCCTAACCCATGGCGTGGAAATGTTATTTGAAATATTAATATGTTTTAATTTATATTTTATTAATGTGTAATTATGTACTTGTATTAAGAAAAATCATTTTTTTATTTTCATGGGGACATTAAAAAGATATTAACAGTGTACCAAACCGTTGCTGTATTTTTAGCCAATTTCTTTCTGTGCAACACCAACATTTGTGACTATCACCACACTTTTAAAAAAATAGTGTGTTTGGTGAGAACTTGAAGACTATCGCTTTCCTTAGCCAGACAGTATTTTTAATCACAAATTCTTAAAGCCAAATAGATCCTGACATTGAGCTTACAATTTCTCCACCCCCCAACCCAATGAGCTTTCCTTTTGCAAATCTACTGAAAAGCAACTATACATTAATCAAGTTCATCAGGCTGTAAGACTGATTTGCACACTTATTTCCTACTATTTATAACTGTCATTCTTTTTTTCCCCATGTTTTATTTTAAGCTCTGTCAGTCATTACTCAATAAACTTATATTCTACTCTATATTTGAAAATATGCTAATTATTATATATAAATGAATGACTGATGGTGAAAGGAAAATCAACTTTAAGTATTTACTTCATAACTGTATATTAAATAGGTGAAGAAAAGACATAAAAATAGAGTACCAATTTAAATGAATATACAAATGCATAAGCAGTTGTCAAATTGCTTTTAAATCTGTGACTCTAAACTTTAAAAATAAACTTTGTATCTCATATCCTTTATACCTTTCATTATTTGTGGTTATGGCAAATAACTTTAAAAAGTAATAATTTTGACAAAAATCTCACTTCTAAAGGTGTATGAGTTATCTATCTCAGTGTGTCTCTTCACACCAAAACTGAAAACAATATTTAAGTTGTTCCCAGATTATTAAGTGGGTCGTGTTATGGCTACTCTGTGCTCAACTCAGAGGTCTGCTTGTTTGGGGTGATATAGTAACAAAGTCACCTTCATCTTGTGTGTGTTATCTAAGACTGACTCATTCACATGCCTCTTGTTTCATTAAGTCTTTGATTCATTTCTAGTTAAGAGTGTGTGCAGTGTCTGATAGGGGTGAAATTTCATTGTTCTGTGTTGATCCAGTTTTTTCAGCACCATTAATACAAAGTGGTTCAACCACTGTGGAAAACATTGTTGAGTATACTCAAAATTTAAAAATAGATCTACCATATTGTCATATGGTCAAGAAATTCTAGATACATCTAAAAGAGAAAAAACAGGATTTCAAGGAGATATATGCATGCCTAGGTTGATTACAGCATTATTGGTGGTGACTTTTGCCATAACTTTACTAATATATATTCCACATATAACACTGTGCAAGTTTAAGGTGTACATTTTGTTGATTTGATATATTTAGATATTACACAGTGATTGGTAAATTAAGTTAGCTATCACTTTTTGGTGAGAAATTTTAAGATGTACTCTCAATTTTCAGATATATGATACATTACAGTTAACTATAATCAAAATGCTCTGAATTAGATTCCCAGAACTTGCTTATCTTCTAAAAGAAAGTTTATAGTCTTTGACAAACATCTCCCCATATACTCCATCCTGAAACCCCTGTTACAACAATTTTATTCCACTTATACAAATTTGAATATTTGATATTTCACATATAAGTGAGATTATATAGCATTTGTCTCCTTCTTCCTCTTTCTTACTTATTCACTTAGGATGATATCTACAAGGTGCATTCATATTGTCAATACTACTGGTAGGATTTAAATTACATACCCACTAACTTGTTCTTTAAATCCTAACTTTCAGTCAATTTTCACTTAAAGTTAATGGATAAATTACATAAAACAAAAATCAAAATCATACAAGTCAAATAAAGCATATTATTTTGATATTATAAATGGTCTTTATTGCTTGCTTCAATTCTCCCATCTGGGCTTAATAGGAAAAATGCACACTTGTAATTTCCACATTTGCTAGTTAATTTGATTTTTTTTTAATTTTAAGGATGATAAAACATCATATTAACAAATATTAATATTATCCTTTCAGAATAATAAATATTGCTGCATTAACAGTGCTAGTATAACCAATAATTTGCTAAGCTTTGAAGATTTAACTTATATGCAGAGTACATCATGAGAAACCTGGGCTGGAGGAGCACAAGCTGGAATCAAGATTGCTGGGAGAAATACCAATAACCTCAGATATGCAGATGACACCGCACTTTTGGCAGTAACTGCAGATGATGATTGCAGCCATGAAATTGAAAGATGCTCACTCCTTGGAAGGAAAGTTATGACCAACCTAGAGAGCATATTAATAAGTAGAGACATGACTTTGTCAACAAAGGTCCGTTTAGTCAAGGCTATGGTTTTTCCAGTGGTCATGTATGGATGTGAGAGTCGGACTATAAAGAAAGCTGAGCGCTGAAGAATTGATGCTTTTGAACTGTGGTGTTGGAGAAAACTCTTGAGAGTCCCTTGGACTGCAAGGAAATCCAACCAGTCCATCCTAAAGGAGGTTAGTCCTGGGTGTTCATTGGAAGGACTGATGTTGAAGCTGAAACTACAATACTTTGGCCACCTCATGTGAAGAGCTGACTCTTTGGAAAAGACCCTGATGCTGGGAAATATTGAGGGCAGGAGGAGAAGGGGATGACAGATGATGAAAGAGCTGGATGGCATCACCGACTCGATGGACATGAGTTTGGGTAAACTCCGGGAGTTGGTGGTTGACAGGGAGGCCCGGCGTCCTGTGATTCATGGGGTCACAAACAGTTGGACATGACTGAGCGACTGAACTGAACTGAACTGAAGAAGCAATCCATTTGATACCTAGAATGTTATACTGAAGAAAAAATGTCATTCCTTGAATACTTCTCATGGAATATTTAATTTTTTGGCATATTGTTTGGGCTGATCAGCTCATGCCACCTTTTCTTGCAGCATCTATTTTTGATGAAACACTCTCCCACCCTGATTTCAATGATTTAAGCAAATCTATCACTTTATTTCAGTTATAATCTATTATCTAGATCTTACCCTAAAATGTCCTCATACGAACAAAACTTGAGGATTTGTCTTCAAACAAATACGCTTCATGCCAATGGAAGTACTCTGGAAGAAGAAAAACTACATCAGATGGAAATCTATATACAAGGAGAAATAAAAGGAAAAGGAAAAGGTAAGTATGTGGATAATTTTAAAAGATGGTATTTTCCGTCTATTAATTCCTTGAAAAAAACAACTGATTGCATATATGTAACACTACTGAACTATACACTTAAAAACAGATAAGATGATAAATTTTATATGTGCTTTTTACCACAACAAAAAGAAGAAAATAACTACCTAATGAAAAAATTATAACATTGTATTATGGGGATTGTAATATATGTAGATGTAAAAAAAAAAAAAAAAAAAAGTCCTCTTTTCCTCTGGGAATACATCCTGGTTTAGTTGTGGTCTGATAAATCAATTTGATCAAAAGTGAGACTGGTTATTTTGAATAGAATATTCCTATCTTTTTTCGTTTTTTTCTGAATCTGCTAGTAACGGTCTTTTGTATAATGTGAGCCTAACTTTCTCTGGTACTACAGCCAACACAATTGAAATAGAACTAAAGGATAAAAAATACAGTGTCCTGATGACATTTATGATGTTGAGTTCCAGCATTCTTCACATCAGATGCACCTCTGGAACTTTTAGATTCACAAATCACTAAACTTCCAACTTTGCTTAAGTCACTTAGAAGTTGTTTTCTATCACAAGCCATAAGTAGTACCAACAAATGAAATATTTATCAATACACTTATTTGAGTTTAACAAGTGGGTGTGAGTAAACAGGAGATCAGAGACTATCAGATCACTTTTATTTAGATGTCTATTGTGTGCAATTAGTTTGTTTTATCATTGCCTTTTGCTATTTGGAATACCACAAAAATCTCTGTTCATAGAGTGTGGAATGATGTCATTTGCCTTTTAATTGGCAATGATGCAGATTTTGCATATTAAATGGAATAATTTATTCCTTTAAATTAAATTATTTCTTCACCCTTTCATTGTGTCAAAAGCAAATCTCATTATTACACTTTATAGGATTAAAATGCAAATTATTTTCATTTGAATTTTTCAGGACAAAGATAGCAGAATATATCAGCACAGGACAATTTCAGTTAATGTTAGTGTCAAAACTTGGGTATAGGAGCAGCTAGGTATGTTTACAAACACAAAATGCATGGTGCAGAACATTTATACACTTTATAATAATTTTTATATATTAAATACTTTTCATTTAATATTTTAAAATATTTTTATTTTTAATGATTTTTAAAATGGGTTTGAGAAACTCAATTTAAGCTATCTGTTTTGAAGTATGTGAGGTAAATTATTTTGTCCTTTGATTAATGATTATTTTTTCAAATTGTCATGGATTTAGTTTCCTAATAAATATCAATGAAATTTGTTTCATTGATCAATGTCATTGATTAATACTGGCAATTGTTTAAGGAAGTGACTTATTTAACCTACTTGAAAGATAATCTCTAAAGTAAATGGTATCCAATTGAGTATTGATATTCCTTAAAGAGTATACAGTTTTCATTCCCACTGTCAAAAGTACATGTTAATTGGGGAAACCAGTATACCTATGTTAAAACTTTACACCAAAACCGATTAGCTGTTTCAACACAAACAGTAATAAATGCTTCATTTTTTTTCCCCTCACACAATATAGCCATATATTGCCTAAGAAAATTTTGTAAAAAAATACACAACAATACAAAGAAGAAAAACAAAAAATGAAGAAATGGTGGTTAAAGAAGAAGATGAGACAGTAGAAGGAAAACAAAAATGAAAAAAGAAAATTCAAAGTAAAAATTAGCACAAAGCACTAAGTTGCTAGGGTATACTTTTCTGATTCTAAGAAATTTAACCTAAATAGTACAGATTTAGAAAGGTCTAACTTCCTTAATAATGTCAGAAAAGTTTATATCCTACTTTTTGTTTCATGTTTTGTTCTTTTCCTTTGGGCATGCCAATCCTAAGCAAATGGGACACAGACTTTCAATGGGACCACGATGAGTCAAAGACAGCCCACATGAAGCATATCCTAATTAAGTTTATGGTAATTAAGTATAAGAAAAGCACACTTTGGAGAGTCAAGCCAAGTTTTCTAAACTGTTTTAAAGCAGAACAAGAACCCAGGCTTCCACACAATAAAGTTAAATGAAAACTCAGCAATATCTACAGGATAATTGGTGAATAAAAGGAAGACAGTAATAATTTTTATTTAGACAGGCTATATCCAAATATAAATTTAATAGTTCTATAAAACTATACCAAGAAATATTGTTCCAATGAGCTTTCTTGAAGAAAACTCTTGAAAGATTAATTATCTCCCAATGAAGATAATCTGTGAAACTGCAACAAAAGACCAGAAGTAAGTGTTGGTATATTTAACTGCAGAGTTAAGATGAAAACTAATGGGGTGTAAGTATGACAATAGAATGTGCATTTTTTCCAACCAGTGTCAAAATAATGTTAAAAAAAAAAACCATAAAAGATAAGTAGAAGATAGACCATAAAAATACTTTCTTATTTTTCTTTAATAGTTGGAAGCCATAAATTATGTAAATATGGCAAAAGAAGAAGGTTATAATTATATTTAAAGTATGAAGGTAAACATGAAGAACAATAATTACTTTGACTAACATTGTGTGGTAGAAGAAAGAAAAATTAATAGAAAAAGAAAAATGTGTATGTATATATCATATCTTGTGTCAGAGATTATACTCATTCAGTGGTTTACTATAAAGATTAATGGAACTCAGATAAGCTGTTATATTCATGATTATAGTTTATTACAGTGAAGGGACACAAATTTAAATTTAAAGGCAAAGGTGCATATGACTTAGAGAGAAACCAGTCATGAGCATTCAGTTGTCCTTTCCCCATGGAGTGATGCATACAGCACTTAATTCTTCTTGCAATGATACAGTATTGACAAGCAAGGATGCTCATCTGAGACTGGTGCCCAGAGTTTTTACTGGAGGTTTCTAATGTGGGCATTAGATATTCACAGGTCTGTTATTAACAGTTTAGTGTTCGTCTCTCTCCCTCCCCTCTCTGCAGAGAGCTGATAAAGCAGAGCTGAGACCACAGGTGAACAAAAATAAACACTCACCATTAATTGCATTGTTACCACAAACTGTATGGCATAGCCAAAGACCCCATATGTAGAAGTACAGACACTCTTAAAAGAACTCTTATCAGGCAGAATTCTAAGGGTTCATAGCACATCTCCCAGAATGGGTTAAAGATGAGTCTTTTCTTTAGAATGGCAGAGTTTGAGCCCCCAAGCCCTCAGTGAGTTAACACTTTACTGTAAATATGTATCTATAGATATACATATGTAACACTATATATACACACATATATAACTATATAACTCTCTATAATGAAATGTAGTATCTATATTCTATAGTATAGCATATAATCTACTATAATATATAGTATAGTATAGATGCTATACAAAGACTGTATGATTGTATTATATATCTCTTCATATATTTCATTAACTACTTATAGACAGAAAACAAAATTAGTATTGTTCAAAGATCAAAATAACTGTCACTCAATTTTTAAAAGTTCAAAATTAATAAGAAAATATATTTTTATGTTATTATTTTAAAAACAAGAAAACTAACACTAATAACATCTAAAAATGTTATTATTTGAAAAAATAATAGATAAACTGATGGGTAATCTCATGACTCAATATCTTTTTAAAGATAAAAATAACCACCAAAGAATTGGTTAAAATATAAAAGACAAAATGATAAAGTGTTTTAACTCTACACAAAAGTATTTTAAAAAATTGCAAAAAATGAGTAATGGTCTAGAAATATTTATTACCAAGATTTTAACAGACTTATCTACAATGAGAAAATACAGAATTTTTCAAAGAACTAACTTTTTCAAACACCTGGTGATTTTACCTGAGCACTCAAATAAGCATTTGAAGATCAGACAAGTCAATTTTCAGATTAATACTTTCAAAACGTTCAATTAATACTTTCAAAAAAAAGGGAATTTTAAATTGTTTTATATTGAAATGTAGTTGACATACAACTATACTATGCTAACTTCAGTGTATTGCCTATGAATTTGGCACTTGCATACATTATGAAATGATCATGATATGTAATAACTTTAATCATCTGTCCCCATATTAAAATTATTACAATATTATTGACTGTGTTCCTTATACTGTATATGACATCCCATGACTTATACAACTGTAGATTGATACCTCTATATCCTCTTTACCTGTCTCTCCTACCCTTTCATCCCCTACTGTTCTAGCATCCATTCATTAGTTCTCTGTATGTATGTATCTGTTTATATTTTGTTTGTTTTATTTATTTATTTAGATCCCACATGTAAGTGCCTGGAGTTTCCCTGGTGGCTCAGATGATGAAGAATTTGCCTGCAAAACAGGAAACCTGGGTTCAATCCCTGGGCTAGGAAGATTCCCCTGGAGAAGGAAATGGCAACCCACTCCAGTATTCTTGCCTGGGACATCCCATGGATAGAGGAGCCTGGCAGGCTACATCTCATGGGGTCGGCAAAGAGTCACACATGATTGAGCGAGTAACAGTTAATAAGTGTGATCATGCAGTATTTATATTTCTCATTCTGAGTTATTTTTTATTTCTCTTAGAATTATGCACCCTACCATTCCTTGCAGCTTTTAGTCAAGATAAAGAAGCAACCTAGGTGCCTACTGGTAGACAAATAGATAAAGATGTGGTGCATACACACACACTCACAAACACAGCGTAATGGAATATTCAGTTCAGTTCATTTCAGTCACTCAGTTGTGTCCAACTGTTTGCGACCCCATGAATAGCAGCATGCCAGGCCTCCCTGTCCATCACCAACTCCCAGAGTTCACTCAAACGCACGTCCATCGGGTCAGTGATGCCATCCAGCCATCTCATCCTCTGTCGTCCCCTTCTCCTCCTGCCCCCAGTCCCTCCCAGCATCAGAGTCTTTTCCAGTGAGTCAACTCTTCACATGAGGTGGCCAAAGTACTGGAGTTTAAGCTTCAGCATCATTCCTTCCAAAGAATACCCAGGACTGATCTCCTTTAGAATGGACTGGCTGGATCTCCTTGCAGTCCAAAGGACTCTCAAGAGTCTTCTCGAACACCACAGTTCAAAAGCATCAATTTACTCAGCCATTAAAAATAAAGTTTTTAATTTGTGATAACATATTCTAGATCTAGAGAGGGTTAAGTTAGATGAAACAAAATTATTTTTAAATCATGTATAACATTTTCACTCAAATTTAATAAGGACTTTCCCCTAAAAGAAGTAACTACATATCAACCTCAATTACTGACATCAATGAAAAAAAATTACATTTGTAAACAGAATTTAGGAGATTGTTAAAACAAGATTAAATTAGCTTATCCCAGAAAATCAAAAATGTTCAAGGGTGGAAAATATATAGCAAATATTTCTCATTTTAATAAATCTAATGAGGAAATATCATTTTTTGCAAACAATGAAAAGGCACTTGACAAAATTCAACACATATACTACAGAAAGACATTCAAAAATCAATAGGAACTACATCAATGAGATAATGGACATACAGGCCAAAAGCCATCATCATACACAATAGTGGAACAATGAAACACCTGAGACATAGCCACTAAAGCCAGGACCAAAACAATAATAGCTGCTGGATATTGTGCCCATTTATCATTCTTTTGCACTTATTAACTTATATTAAAAGAGGGATAAATTTAGAAATGTAATAATTGGCAAGGGGCGGGTAAAACTGTTGCAATTCATCATTGATATGACAGTATAATGGAATGATTTTCAGAAACAGATGAAAATTATCACAACCAGCAAAAGAATACAGTCAAGTAGCAGTGAAAGTGAAAGTGTTAGTCGCTGAGTCTTATCTGATTCTTTGTGACCCCATGGACTGTAGCCCACTAAATTCCTCTGTCCATGGGATTTCTCAAGAAGAATACTAGTGTGGGTCAAGTAGCAGTGTATATAAAATTAGCCTACAGAACATTCCTCCTTTTGTGTTTGTCAGATTAAAAATTCAGTGTTTTATTAAAATCATACGGATGTGTAAATACATATACATATATATATATGGAGTGTGTGTGTGTGTGTATATATATATATGAAGTGTGTATATATACCTATATATCAGGTAGAATACATAGTACTTAACAAAAACTATGGACCATTTTATAAAGAAAAAATCAAAACTAAAAATCTTCAAAAAGAATTGCATTAAAATTATATTTAATTAGAATCACTAAATTTTAGTAATTATACATTTTCTTGACTTACATCTCTAATTAAAAAGTCAAGAATATTTGCATTACTGATGCAATACAGTTGTGGTATCTGTCTTTAGTGAGAAATATTCACTCCAAAAATGTTTTCTGAGTTCTCATTCTCTCTTCCCACCCCTTCATGTGATGCATCTGCCTTAGAAATACCAAAAAGGAACAAAGCTTGCATTTGAAAAGCAGCTGGAATAGAGGTTCATTTGTTGTTGCCCAGAGATTTATGTCAAGCAAACAAAAAGCATGCTAACCTTCTCTGGTGGACAGTAACGCCTCCACCTAAATGCTACTATGGTTAGTCTCAGGCTTTGGAAAACTCTCACAGTCAGAATATTCACCACAGAATGGCACTCTGACAACTGGGTATGTTTAATGTCATTTACCTTTAGAAAAGGCTAAAAACTGTCCTAAACAGGCTCTAATAAATGGTATCTCTTAACAGCACCTCTTTCCACTAATATTTCTATTTTCTAACATTGTTCAATGAAACTATTTTTCCAAGACTGGGATGCTCGTTGCATGCTATTTGTTTTCAGAAATGTTTATAGAAAATTAAAATATAATTTATGTGATTGTTATATAGAAAATAATCCATGTGGCCTATAAATCATCTGAAGTTAATCTTAATTTCAGTCTCAGCTTTTGACAGAGCATTTGATTCTGTGAAAAGTAAGGCTATGTCACTGTAGTCTTGGAATCAGGAATAAGATCTAAACAACATATGTAATAAACCAGCATTATAATCAATATGATTCAATAGTAAATTGTCAGAAAGATGGTAAAGCTATAAATTCTAAAATCAAGATAGGTTTGAATTCTGGATACTCAACATATGACTATTCAACCTCAGGAAAACTACTTAACTTTCTGCACTCAGTTTCTTCATCTGTGGAATAGGTATAATAGAAATAACTCCTGAAATGACAGCTATAAGAATTAAAGGAAATAAATGTGAAACAGTCAGTAGAGTATTTAGCACCTAATCAGCACTCAGTAAGCATTAGGTGTTATTGCTGACATTATTGATATTATTATCCATTTTTTCCAGATGTAGTACATTAAAAATTGATTAGTCACGGAACACTACGGAACACTAAAAAGTGATTTCATTACTAAGTTCTTTAAAATTCAGTTTTGCTCATGTCTTGACATTAAACCTAATACTTCACAGCAGTCAATAAATTTGAGATAGATCTTACAATTTCTTGAATTACCATTGTAATTGTGCTTTGTATTTGCTACTCACAGGCCATGTCAATTCTTGATATGCCTGATTATTAAAAAATGAAAACACTTATCAGCTTCAAAGTCAAGGCAGGAGATTGAACACACATTAAGATATATCTTACTGATCCAAACACATTAGCATCTTTGGAATACATTTAAAATACTTTAAAATATATTTCCAGATGCAAAGGTAACAAAGAAAAACCTCCAGAACTAGAACAGAAAGGAAATACGTAACACTGAATGTCAGAGAAATAAAGTTGTAAAATGGATATTGTGTAGATATCAAAGGCAGAACTTTGGGGCTGCAGTTTGAAAGCCATTTTAGATAGAATCTGGGGCTACTTCCTGAGAGTACCTCAGAGCCAGCTCTGGACTTCTTGTTGTAAATCAAGGAAGGATTATGCACAAAAGAGGATGAAGCTAACTTTTTTCAACCTTAGCCATGTTTGCAGGAAAACATGTCAGCCAGTCCTCACCATGCTGATCCAATGGAAAAATTGATTCAAAGCAGGAGATTATTTTAAGATCAGGACAAATTAACATACCAAACCCACATGCACTCACACACATAGAAAATGAGCCAGAGTCACCTCCTGGAAAGGATATTATCCAGGAACAATTAATTCACAGCAAAGAAACACATAAACACAAAGTGATAAAACTGAAAATCATGAAAAGCATTGTAGTCACTCTCAAGAATGTGAGAATTCATATCATTATGAGAGATTATATAGCAATATAAAATACAATGTAAAATTTAAAAGATGTAAAATTACCCATTGAACATAAATAAGGAATATACTGCAAAAACCATGTTTAAAATAATCGAGGAGGAATATATCACAATGACACTAATAATGACTAAAGTGGTTGAGTGCTGAGCAGTTATCTTTCTCTAAGGCCTCTATATGCCATATCTCACGTAATCCCTATAAAACCATATTAAAACAGCAGAAAGATTATACAGTGGAAAACATAATTGGGAGAGTCTTTGGAATATATTTAAATGTTGAATGTTGAATATCCATATTATTTCAAAAATCTACAACAGCTAAAACACACTATATCTATAAAACTATTTTTATAGTAAGTCAACCTGATAAAATTCAAGTGACCTATTTTGATTCTCTAATGATGCACAGAGAAGAGAATGGTCATGATTTCTTATCCTCCCCAAACATCCATGTTTCAACTGAGAATCTGACATGAATTGCAATTAGCTCTCATTGTTGTGAAAAATGGAGCAAAAATTGCAATACTGACAAAAATGTGCTAAGTATAAATAATATAGACAGATATTTTCAGATCAGTTCTTTAGAGAGAGAATTCATAAGCTGCTATAAAATATTTTCTGTCAAATATATATATTTGTTGTTTGTTTAAATTAAGATTTTTAGAAATATGTGCAAAATAATTCAGTCCATAAATGTCAGTGCAAACAGGTGACAAAGTATCTGGGTATTGAATTTTTTTTTTTTTCCTTTGTGGCTTTTCTATTTTAGGGTAAGGTGATATCTTTTGCCATTCATAATTCAAACTTATGCCTCACAGAGGAACTTAAATGATCTTATCAATTGGGTTATTTTGGAATTTCTCAATATATGTCAAAATTCTTAGTAGGAGACATTATTTTTCAGTTACTGCAAATATATTAAAGCCATTTCTGTCATTCCTCAAATCAAATAGTGTGACTTTTTGATCTCCTTTTCTTTTCACCTTTACTACATCTTACTTTGTAGTAAAGGATATGCTAGTTTCAAAAAAGACCAGAGTTTGTTTTCAGCAGTTACCCACTGCCCCAAATGTTGATTCTTTATTTCCTCCTATTTGGCACTCCTATTTTAGGGGGGCAGTGTTCTCTTAATTTCTCTACTTCCCTCGTTCCATTATTTCCCCACAACATATTGCTTTGTTTCTCTAAAAATGTATTGTGTGTATATATTTTTCTTTCATTGTCATGTTTATCCATATATCAATTTGTAAACATATTAATGGTCACATATTAATGGCAACAGACAGCTAGCTGATTAGTCCAGTTACCAGTCAATGGGTGAATTTAACAAAGCCTCCTAGTTTTGCTTTTTTTTCTACTGCACATCTTAGCTATGCTGACCCTCAGTCTGATGCAGGTGTTATCTGAACCAATGTAATATGTGAGAGAGAAGTTCAGGTGCTGTGATTAGCCAGTACTTTTGGGCAAGCTGATCTTAGGGCAACCAAACATGTACTCAAGTCAGTTACTGATTTTTATAGTTGAGTGGTAATTTGCTCCTTTTTCAAAGAAAAGTTAGAGTGAGAGAACTCACTTTTCCCCACAGCTCATTAAAGGTAGTGGTTAGAACAATCTCATAAAATGAAGGTTAAATTAATGTACATTGTCTACTTATATATGCCAGATACCAGGTTAAAAAAATTTAATAACCCAGCCTGCTGTAGGAACCCTGGCATTTACTGCATTTAGTACACAGTCCTTCTCCAATCAAAACCCGTTATTTTCACTGTATTATGATTGCTTTCTTGTCTATTTCTCTTAAGTTCTACAAAGAAAGGCTGACTCTTTATCTTTTAGGTGCTAGGCACAGAATTTGAAGCACAGGAGATGTTAGCAAATTCAGATGGACAGAGACTGCTTTAAAATCTCTCTGCATGCTTCCCACTGGCATAAACCCAACATCCATTATAAGTTTGAGTAGACCAGAGTGTTGGAAAAATTATTCATTGTTTAATTTCAAGTCTTCTGGAAACAGACACTTTTTCCCTCTTCGCTTCATTTGCAAATTTAAAACTTGTCAAAATCACAAAGTCAGCTAAAGGGGCAGCTCAATATCCCTGAGCTAATCTTATTGTTCTAACTGTTGCTTCCTGACCTGCCTCTTAAAACCAGCTTGAACATCTGGAAGTTCACCGTTCATGTACTGCTGAAGCCTGGCTTGGAGAATTTTGAGCATTACTTTACTAGGGTGTGAGATGAGTGCAATTGTGCGGTAGTTTGAGCATTCTTTGGCATTGCCTTTCTTTGGGATTGGAATGAAAACTGACCTTTTCCAGTCCTGTGGCCACTGCTGAGTTTTCCAAATGTGCTGGCATATTGAGTGCAGCACTTTCACAGCATCATCTTTCAGGATTTGAAATAGCTCAACTGGAATTCCATCACCTCCACTATCAACTGGAATTCCATCACCTCCACTGGCTTTGTTTGTAGAGATGCTTTCTAAGGACCACTTGACTTCACATTCCAGGATGTCTGGCTCTAGGTGAGTGATCACACCATCCTGATTATCTGGGTCGTGAAGCTCTTTTTTGTACAGTTCTTCTGTGTATTCTTGCCACCTCTTCTTAATATCTTCTGCTTCTGTTAGGTCCATACTATTTCTGTCATTTATCGAGCCCTTGGTATCTCTAATTTTCTTGAAGAGATCTCTAGTCTTTCCCATTCTGTTGTTTTCCCCTATTTCTTTGCATTGATCACTGAGGAAGGCTTTCTTATCTCTCTTTGCTATTCTTTGGAACTCTGCTTTCAGATGCGTATATCTTTGGTTTTCTCCTTTGCTTTTCACTTCTCTTCTTTTCACAGCTATTTGTAAGGGCTCCCCAGACAGCCATTTTGCTTTTTTGCATTTCTTTTCTATGGGGATAGTCTTGATCCCTGTCTCCTGTACAATGTCAGGAACCTCCATCCATAGTTCATCAGGCACTCTGTCTATCAGAAGAATTGATGCTTTTGAACTGTGGTGTTGGAGAAAACTCTTGAGAGTCCCTTGGACTGCAAGGAGATCCAACCAGTCCATCCTAAAGGAGATCAGTCCTGGGTGTTCATTGGAAGGACTGATGCTGAGGCTGAAACTCCAATACTTTGGCCACCTCATGCGAAGAGTTGACTCATTAGAAAAGACCCTGATGCTGGGAGGGATTGGGGGCAGGAGGAGAAGGGGACGACAGAGGATGAGATGGCTTGATGGCATCACCAACTCGATGGACATGAGTTTGGGTGAACTCTGGGTGTTGGTGATGGACAGGGAGGCCTGGTGTGCTGCGATTCATGGGGTTGCAAAGAGTCGGACACAACTGAGGCCTGGTGTGCTTCGATTCATGGGGTCGCAAAGAGTCAGACATGACTGAGCAACTGAACTGAACTGAATGCTATTGTATCAGTAATATGTGATACTCATGAGTGAGTTTGTGATGACTTGTTGCTGTGCCTTAAACCAGCATTCATGTCCTCAAATCGAAACCACTGTTTTCATGGTAATAAACCACATTTTCTGTGACATCCCATTCAGAATTGTCTATATGTTCACAAGGAAACAACAACCATCAAGTCATTGGGCAACAGAAGCTGTACTTCCAGTTATAACAAAATAAGGAATTTATTTAGCATTTTAGAAAAGTAACAGTCATCAAGTCATTTCTGCTAAGTCAGAAAATCATCAGGCAGATGAAAAATACCATCTATGTAGGATAGAGATAATATATTTGAAATAGGAAGGATTTTGTTTGGATGTGGCAAGTAAAACATAGAGAATGGTGTTTGAGAAGAAAAATTAGGTTCGTTTATATGGAATGACTGCAAAAAATATATTATGAATTTAAAAATGTATCTTGAAACACTCTTTTTATATTTAAATTATTAAATAAATTTTTAAATAAGATGATTCGAAAATAATTTGTTTGTAGTTTGATTAATCAACCTTTGGGGATACATGTAAATTTAAGATAAATTAAAAAAACACTTTGAAAAGAATGAGGAACAAGTCATGTTGATTTAAAAAACCTATTCTATATATATTGTCTATCTAGTGATATTACATATATTACATTATATGAAACTCTTCATTGAGTCCAGAACGAGAGGCATTTGAAGTAATAGTCATGTGGTGAACAGATAAATCATACAGACATTTGGATGCTACATGCATATTTATTCTTATTTTCATAGATAAGAAACCTCTAACCTGGATATTATAAACATCATTCAAGTGTATTTTATAGTAAATATCTGCAGTTTTATTCAAAGAAATGTAACATCAAGGAAGACTTTACTGAATAAAAAGCATAGTTTCTGTGACATTCTTAGGATAACATAACATTCTTAGTGTAACATAACACTAAAGAGAAAAAAAAAGTAAGATAAGTTTAAAGGAAAACTGAATTTGTGCTACACATAACAATGTATTCATTAATAAGAATGCTTTTTATCCTAATTTTCATAAATATTCCATTTTCATAAACATGGTTCTTCTTATAACATGTGCATTTAAAATGGGCATTTTTCAACAAAAAGACCTCAAAGACAGTGTAGACACTTTAGATTATATTGATACTTTCCTTTTCTTCCCCTCTTATTTTTTTTTTAATTTTATTTTATTTTTAAACTTTACAATATTGTATTAGTTCTGCCCAACATCAAAATGAATCCACCACAGGTATTCCCGTGCTCCCCATCCTAAACCCTCCTCCCTCCTCCCTCCCTATACCCTCCCTCTGGGCCGTCCCAGTGCACCAGCCCCAAGCATCCAGCATCTTAATTTTCACTCTCCTAGAATACGTTTCATTTGAAATAAAAAATAATTAAACAAAAAGACTTGAGTTATTATTCCAGGACAATTTTGTTCCAGTTTTTATATTTTTTTCATTTGATAATTCAACTATACCTTTGTTGATAAAAGAATAGGGACCAACAGAATATAAATTAAAGATGTGTTCACTTTATCTTGATATTTTGTATTATAATCAAAATCTCATCCTGGACATGAAGCAAAGAGATGGGAGATAAGATACTTGTGTGTTCTTGGTGACATAATCTTGCCATCAACTAATTCATTCCTTACCATAAAATTTTAAATCTCAATTACCAAGAGGTGAAGATTTCAAGGTGTTAGTGTGCAGCAATATGCCAATCTAAGGCTGAGAAAAAAGTCATTTGAGAAGGTTTGGCTTTTTGCCTTGTTTGAATAAACACTTAAGTCCTATGCCAGTAATTAATAGCAAGAGTAGGCAAATGTCCAAATATTATCATCTATTATGCACTTTTTAAAGCCATCTACAACTTAACTGTATATTTATTACAGGTCGTTATATTCATTATCTCATATAACCTTCAAAAACAGTATAAAGGCTCTTTCTCTTGCTCTCTCTCGCTCTTTCTCTCAAACATGATAACTGATGCTCAAAGGAGTAAAGCCCCTTCCGCAGGTACATAGTGTTATAGTTTGACTCAAATATGTTGTTACAAACACCAACATTTGTCATTAACTTATACTGATTTAATTTGTTACTTGTAACTGAAGGATAGCTTAAAAGAGTAAGTTAATGAAGAATAAAATTATCTTGTTTCTTTAACATATATTTTAAAGTATTAAATGATTTCCTTCTGTCTTGAGGCTTTTCCTCTAAAATACAGTGAACATTATGATTTCATACCTATGATGTTCATGGAGAAATATGGCTTGAATCAGTCATTATCCATCTGACTTAAGGCAGATCTACCATTTAAAATGCAGAAAAATATCTGAATTATTCCATAAGATCTGTAAATTGCTAACCTTTTAAATACTCTGAGTCAAAATACCTATAGAAAAGCTCAGATGAAAACTTAGATATTACTTTTCTATTATGAGTGATACCAAAGTTGAAAACAATTCTGAATTCAATGCCCTATTATATTTTGACATATTCCCTGATATTTTAACATTTTTTTTATTTTTTTAATTTTATTTTATTTAACTTTACAATATTGTATTGGTTTTGCCATATATCAAAATGAATCCGCCACAGGTATACAAGTGTTCCCAATCCTGAACCCTCCTCCCTCCTCCCTCCCCATACCATCCCTCTGGGTAGTCCCAGTGTACCAGCCCCAAGCATCCAGTATCGTGCATCGAACCTGGACTGGCAACTCTTTTCATATTTGATATTATACATATTTCAATGCCATTCTCCCAAATCATCCCACCCTCTCCCTCTCCCACAGAGTCCAAAAGACTATTCTATACATCAGTGTCTCTTTTGCTGTCTCGCACGCAGGGTTATTGTTGCCATCTTTCTAAATTCCATATATATGTGTTAGTATACTGTATTGGTGTTTTTCTTTCTGGCTTACTTCACTCTGTATAATAGGCTCCAGTTTCATCTACCTCATTAGAACTGATTCAAATGTATTCTTTTTAATGGCTGAGTAATACTCCATTGTGTATATGTACCACTGCTCTCTTATCCATTCATCTGCTGATGGGCATCTAGGTTGCTTCCATGTCCTGGCTATTATAAACAGTGCTGTGATGAATATTGGGGTACACGTGTCTCTTTCAGTTCTGCTTTCCTCAGTGTGTATGCCCAGCAGTGGGATTGCTGGGTCATAAGGCAGTTCTATTTCCAGTTTTTCAAGGGATCTCCACACTGTTCTCCATAGTGGCTGTACTAGTTTGCATTCCCACCAACAGTGTAAGAGGGTTCCCTTTTCTCCACACCCTCTCCAGCATTTATTGCTTGTAGACTTTTGGATCGCAGCCATTCTGACTGGTGTGAAATGGTACCTCATAGTGGTTTTGATTTGCATTTCTCTGATAATGAGTGATGTTGAGCATCTTTGCATGTGTTTGTTAGCCATCTGTATGTCTTCTTTGGAGAAATGTCTATTTAGTTCTTTGGCCCATTTTTTGATTGGGTCATTTATTTTTCTGGAATTGAGCTGTAGGTGTTGCTTGTATATTTTTGAGATTAGTTGTTTGTCTGTTGCTTCATTTGCTATTATTTTCTCCCATTCTGAAGGCTGTCTTTTCACCTTGCTTATAGTTTCCTTTGTTGTGCAGAAGTTTTTAAGTTTAATTAGGTCCCATTTGTTTATTTTTGCTTTTATTTCCAATATTCTGGGAGGTGGGTCATAGAGGATCCTGCTGTGATGTATGTCAGAGAGTGTTTTGCCTATGTTCTCCTCTAGGAGTTTTATAGTTTCTGGTCTTACATTTAAATCTTTAATCCATATTGAGTTTATTTTTGTGTATGGTGTTAGAAAGTGCTCTACTTTCATTCTTTTACAAGTGGTTGACTAGTTTTTTTAATGTCAGTAAGTTCAAATGAACCAATGCAACTGCAGATAATTTTAACACGAATTCATAAGATAGTGAATGAAATATATATTGAATGTATAGTACTAGTAAGATGATTTTGTACTGTCATTTCTTAGAATTCTTGTTTTAGGAATTTTTCTTCTGGAAAGAAAGACAAAAATTATAGAAATAAAATAAGTATTCTGTCTTTCTGAAAAAATAATTTTTACATTTATAAATAAGGATTCAGACATAATTAAACATTTTACATTCACATATTTTTCTCTTTTCTTCATTACTATTATAGATTAACTTTTCACTGGTAATAGTCTTCAGTAATTCAGGTTTGTTCCTAGATGTATCAGGACTCTTATTCATTAATTACATTCTACACTTTCATGATTTACAGTTCTTTATGTGTTTGTCCATTTTCTGTGTATATTTTGGACAATTCATTTAGCCAAAGATGCATATCTAGTATTGCTAATAAATTTAATTAATTAAATATTTTATATTCTTCAAAAAAATTTACATTTGTTTTCTAGAAGATAAGCCCTACAGGTTGGAAGATGTCTAATATGATACTGGTGAAGGGTGGAAAATTAGCTCCAGAAAGAATTAAGAGGCTGGGCCAAAGCAAAAATGATGCTCAATTGTGGGTGTGCCTGTTGGTGAAAGTAAAGTGTGATGTGGTAAGGAACAATATTGCATAGGAACCTGGAATGTTAGATCCATGAATTAAGATAAATTGGAAGTGGTAAATTAGAGATGGCAAGTGTGAATATTGACATGTCAGGAGTCAGTGAACTAAAAGAGATGGGAATGGGTAAATTAAATTTAGATGACTATTGTATTTAGTACTGTGGGCAAGAATCCCATAGAAGAAATGGAATAGGCCTCATAGTCATCAAAAGAGTCTGAAGTGCAGTACTTGGGTGTAATCTCAAAAAACAACAGAATAATCTTGGGTCATTTCCAAGGCAAACCATTCAATATCACAGTAATCCAAGTCTATGCCCCAACCACTAATGCCAAAGAAGCTGAAGTTTAATGGTTCCATGAAGACATACAAGACCTTCTAGAAATAACACCAAAAAAAAAAAAAAAATTGCCATTTTATAATAGGAGATTGGAAAAGTAGGAAGCCAAGAGATATCTGGAGTAGTACATAAATTTGGCCTTGGAGTACAAAATGAAGCGGACAACTCTACACACGGACATCACTATAAGGTCAATACCAAAATAAGATTAATTATATTCTTTTCAGTCGAATGTGGAGAAGTCCTACGCAGTGCAAAAACAAGACCTGGAGCTGACTGTGGATCAGATCATGAACTCCTTATTGCAAAATGCAGGCTTAAATTTAAGAAAGCAGGGAAAAACACCTTATGATCACACAGTAGGGATGATGAACAGATGCAAGGGATTAGATCTAGTAGACAGAGTGCCTAAAGAACTATGGATGGACGTTTGTAATAGTATACAGGATATAGTGACCAAACCATCCCTAAGAAAAAGAAATGCAAGGAGGCAAAGTGATGTGTGAGGAAGCTTTACAAATAGTTGAGGAAAGAAGAAAAGCAAAAGGCAAGGGAGGGGAGGGAAAACTGAATGCAGAGTTCCAGAGATAGCAAGGAAAGAGAAGAAAGCCTTCTTAAAAAAAAAAAAAAAAACAATGCAAAGAAAGAAAGGAAAGCAACAGAATTGGAAAGACTAGAGATCTTTTCAAGAAAAGAGATATCAAGGGAATATTTCATGTGAGGATGGGTACAATAAAGGGCAGAAACAGTAAGATCCTAAGAGTACCAGGAGAGATTAAGAAGAGGTGGCAAGAATACATAGAACTATATTAAAAAAGGTTTAATGACCCAGATAACCATGATGGTGTGGTCACTCACCTAAAGCCAGTGATCCTGGAATGTGAAGTCAAGTGGGACTTAGGAAGCATTACTATTAACAAAGCTTGTGGAGGTGATGGAATTCCAGTTGAGCCATTTCAAGTCTTAAAAGATGATGCTGTTAAAGTGCTGCACTCAATATGTCAGCAAATCTGGAAAACTCAGCAGTGGCCAAAGGATTGGAAAAGATCAGTTTTCATTCCATCCCCGAAGAAGGCAATGCCAAAGAATGTTCAAACTACCATAAGATTGTGCTCATTTCACATGCTAGCAAAGTAATCCCCAAAATCCTTCAAGCTATGATTCAGCAGTTTGTGAACCAAGAACTTGCAGATGTACAAGCTGGATTTAGAAAAGACAGAGGAACCAGAGATCAATTGCCAACATTCTTTGGATCATAAAGAAAGTAAGAGAATTCCATAAAAAAAGATTTACTCTGCTTCATTAATTATGCTAAAGCCTTTGACTGTGTGGATCACAACAAACTGTGGAAAATTCTGAGAGAGATGGACATACCATACTCTTGAGAAACAGACTTCCAAAATTGGGAAAGGAATATGTCAAGGCTATATATTTTCACCCACTTTTTTAACTTATATGCAGAATATATCATGTGAAATGCTGGGCTGCATGAATCACAAGCTGAAATCAAGATTGCTGGTAGAAATATCAATAACTTCAGATATGCAGATGATACCACTTTAATGACAGAAAGTGAAGAGGAACTAAAGGACCTCTTGATGAAGGTTGAAGAGGAGAGTGAAAAAGCTGGCTTAAAACTCAACCTTCACAAAACTGAGATCATGGCGAAAAGATGGGGAAAACTGGAAACAGTGACAGCTTTTATTTTCTTGGGCTCCAAAATCACTGTGGATGGTGACTGAGGCCAGGAATTTAAAAGACTATTGCTCATTGGAAGGAAAGCTATGACAAACCTGTGAGTGAGTGTTGCGTGTTAGTTGCTCAGTCGTGTCTGACTCTTTGTGACCCATGGGCTAGATGTACTGTAGCCCACCAGGCTCCTCTCCATGGAGTTCTCCAGGCAAGAATACTGGTGTGAGTTGTCATTTCCATCTCCAGGGGATCTTCCCAGCCCAGGAATTGAACCCGAGTCTCCTGTATTGTAGGGAGATTCTTTACCATTTGATCCTCTAGGGAAGTCCACGACCAAGCCTGATAGTGTATTAAAAAGCAGAGACATCACTTTGCCAACAAAGGTCCATATACTCAAAATGTGAGAGTTGGACCATAAAGAAGGTTGAGCACCAGAGAATAGATGCTTTTAATCTGTGGTGCTGGGAAGATTCTTGAGAGTCCCTTGGACAACAAGAAGGTCAAACCAGTCAATCCTAATGTAAATCAACCATGTTTATTTGTTGGAAGGACTGATACTGAAGCTCCAATACTTTGGCCAGGTGAAGAGTCAATGCATTGGAAAAGACTGTGATGCTGGGAAAGATTTAGGACAGAAGAAGTGGGCAACAGAGGATAAGATAATTCGATGGCATCACTGACTCAATGGACTTGAGTTTGTGCACACTCTAGGAGACAGTGAAGGACAGGAAGCCACATGTTCTGCAGTCCATGAGATCTCAAAAAGTTGGACACAACTTCTCCTCTGAACAACAATAACATGCTGCCTTTGACTTTTCTTGGGAAAAAATGGGTAATGTTTTAATCACCACTGACAAAACTAAATCAAAATGGCAGAGCTAACAATGGGTTATAACATAGATATTTGATTTATCTTGCCATTCCTGAAACTAATCCATGAGAACCATTGCCTATTTGATCTAAAGTGAAAACCAAATATAACCCTTCACAATATGAAGATTTCTGATATATATATTTATAAATTTATGTACATGTTGCTTTTACACTTGTATTGCTCTCTATACATGATTTATTTTGTTAATTTTTTTAATTAGATCATAGTCAAACCAAAATATATGACAATTATTTTTAGTGAAATGGTTTCTGGATTATGTTTCACTGTTTTAATTGTATCACAGATCCCTGTTGGTACTTCTGACCAACTATTTATCGTACTTCACTGTCCTTACTTCTAAAGTCTGCCACCTAGATTCCTTTTCTACAACTGCCCTTGAACTACTGCAGTCATTACCCACAAGAATATTGTACCAGAGATTTTAGTCCCCACACCCAGTCCTCAGTGACTAAGCACTGCTGGAGTAGGAATGTCCAGCTCTCCTTCCTGGATTTCAACCAAATTCTGAGGCATCATTTCTGCTTAGCTGCATGATTACACTGAAGCTTGGACTCTGTCTAGAGCCAAACACATTCTTCCAATGTCAAACAGTGTTTTATTCCACTGTTGACCTGTCCCTCCTGTTCACTTTTTTTTCTTCTGAGAACCAAATTCTTATAAATCACTTGCACAAGAATTCTTATCTAGGGTGTTATTCTGGAGAACTCAACTTAATAACGATGATGTTTTACTCTATTTTCCCCAAACCTCGAGGAAAATCATTCAGTATGGATTATGAATATGTGGTATAATTCATAGTATTGAGAGTGTATTAGTGGTAATTAGGTTAGGCTGAGAGTGACCACAAACCCTCTCTCTCACATATGTATAGGCAATTCAGGGTTGACCATCAAGGACAAATGCCCCTTCTATTCTTTATCTTGTTCAGTAAGAAAACTTATATATCATAATCAAATATGACTGAATTTCCTGCTGGCCCAGGTGGTAAAGAATCTGCCTACAATGCAGGAGATTATCCCTGGGTCAGAAAGATCTACCAGAGAAGGGCATGGTTAACCACTCCAGTATTCCTGCCTGGAGAAATCCAAGGACAGAGGAGCCTGGCAGTCTACAGTCCATGGGGTCGCAGATAGTCAGACACAACAGAGTGACTAACACGTTCACACATTCACTGCTATACAAAACTCAAGAAGATTCAAGGGAAAAGGGAGCAATTCTCCCTTCAGTTTAAAGAGGCACAGTTTATATGTATGCATAATGTTGATTCACTCAGTTAGTAAGGAAACTAACACAATATTATAAAACATTTATAGTCCAATAACAGAACTGGATAAAAATAAAGACACTTTTTCAGTAATATAAAAGATCAGCTTCAAACCAAGATTATTGCAAGGACAAGTTTTTGGGCAAAGGAGAATGAGAAATCCAGCTTTTATTATAGGAGGTCATTTGTCTATTAAATATTGATAGGATGCATTAAACAGAGAATAAAGGGAAAATGAATATTGGGGAAGAAAGTGCAATATCTGTTACAGAAAGAAAAAAAAAAAAGAGTACTTTATTTTTTCTCCCAAGTATAAAATTTACTATATAAATGTGTTTTAGGCATTGCAGAAACATCAATTAAAAACACTTAAAGCCTTCTTTATAACCAGTTAACTATACTTCTGTTGTTATTTCAATTGAAGCAATAAGTTCAAAATTAAAAAAAAATAAATTTGAGGCAAATCTAAAAAGCATAAACGTCTGTTAAATGCCTACAGATGACTTTTAAAGCTACTCAGTGTATTCTAGCATTCAACTCATTATCCCAAAAGTCTGTTTGCATGCAAGACTTCCTCTCCAGCAAGAATTCATTCTTGTTATTTGACTCCAAAGAAATGTTTCTGCTATTTAAATAGGCAGAATTGTTG
The DNA here is from genome assembly GCF_002263795.3 of Bos taurus. NCBI lineage: Eukaryota > Metazoa > Chordata > Mammalia > Artiodactyla > Bovidae > Bos > Bos taurus. Next base: position 47,054,000 of record NC_037347.1, read on the forward strand.
GTCTCTTTTGTGCTGTGATTTTGCAGGACAGTTTCCATGAATAAATATTTTGAAACCATCAACTCAGGTATCTAACATTCAGAGAGTCTGTTTAGAAATCTATTTACTGAGAAAATTACCATTTTTTTCATGGAAAAAGAATCTGTATCTATAAACATGTATCACTGGGATGACAAATATTCCATTTCATTCTGACTTTAAAGAGTCTCAGAAGTCCTACCACTAATTCATTCAGGTTTGCAGAGAAATGTACGTAATTAATATAGCCTATTCACTAAAATGTGGTTTAAAACCACCAATTTCACTTGGTTTTTTAGAATTTTAAACTCCAAAAAACAAGGGTTTTAGGAGATTTCATACCCATATTTTATCACTAACAATTAAAATAGTGTCTGGCCTGAAGTAGAAATGTGATATTTTTTAATTAGGCATTAATACATAAGTGCATTAATGGATAGAGTACATATTAGTATTTTGCCATTTTTAGTTATCCAAAACAGGAGGAAAAATCATTCCATTAAATTATGTAAGGAATGCCAATTGTCAGAAATCCAAATGGTAACCCTAGATTTACTTCCCCTGCAAAGGTTAAAATCACTTTCTTTTTAATACAAATAGCAAACAAAAGTTGAAAAGAAAAGAATACATTTTTCTAAAAGTGAATATAATCTTGCTTAGTATGTGTTATTTCTGTGCCACTCTAAATTTTAAAAACCAAAAAGATTAACAGCCTAACTATATTACTTATTAATGTTTATAGATGCTATCTCTTTATTTTATTTTATTTTATTATTTAACTTTACAATATTGTATTGATTTTGCCATATATCAACATGAATCCACCACAGGTATACACGTGTTCCCCATCCTGAACCCTCTTCCCTCCTCCCTCCCCATACCATCCCTCTGGGTTGTCCCAGTGCACCCACCCCAAGCATCCAGTATTGTGCATCGAACCTGGACTGACGACTCATTTCATATTTGATATTATACATGTTTCAATGCCATTCTCCCAAATCATCCCACCCTCTCCCTCTCGCACAGAGTCCAAAAGACTGTTGTATACATCAGTGTCTCTTTTGCTATCTCGTATACAGGGTTATTGTTACCATCTTTCTAAATTTCATATATATGCATTAGTATACTGTATTGGTGTTTTTCTTTCTGGCTTACTTCAGCCTGTATAATAGGCTCCAGTTTCATCCACCTCATTAGAACTGATTCAAATGTTTTCTTTATAATGGCTGAGTAATACTCCATTGTGTATATGTACCACAGCTTTCTTATCCATTCATCTGCTGATGGACATCTAGGTTGCTTCCATGTCCTGCCTATTTAAACAGTGCTGCGATGAACATTGGGGTACACGTGTCTCTTTCAATTCTGCTTTCCTCAGTGTGTATGCCCAGCAGTGGGATTGCTGGGTCATAAGGCAGTTCTATTTCCAGTTTTTTAAGGAATCTCCACACTGTTCTCCATAGTGGCTGTACTAGTTTGCATTCCCACCAACAGTATAAGAGGGTTCCCTTTTCTCCACACCCTCTCCAGCATTTATTGCTTGTAGACTTTTGGATCGCAGCCATTCTAACTGGTGTGAAATGGTACCTCATAGTGGTTTTGATTTGCATTTCTCTGATAATGAGTGATGTTGAGCATCTTTGCATGTGTTTGTTAGCCATCTGTATGTCTTCTTTGGAGAAATGTCTATTTAGTTCTTTGGCCCATTTTTTAATTGGGTCATTTATTTTTCTGGAATTGAGCTGCAGGAGTTGCTTGTATATTTTTGAGATTAGTTGTTTGTCAGTTGCTTCATTTGCTATTATTTTCTCCCATTCTGAAGGCTGTCTTTTCACCTTGCTTATAGTTTCCTTTGTTGTGCAGAAGTTTTTAAGTTTAATTAGGTCCCATTTGTTTATTTTAGCTTTTATTTCCAATATTCTGGGAGGTGGGTCATAGAGGATCCTGCTGTGATGTATGTCGGAGAATGTTTTGCATATGTTCTCCTCTAGGAGTTTTATAGTTTCTGGTCTTACATTTAGATCTTTAATCCATTTTGAGTTTATTTTTGTGTGTGGTGTTAGAAAGTGTTCTAGTTTCATTCTTTTACAAATGGTTGACCAGTTTTCCCAGCACCACTTGTTAAAGAGATTGTCTTTAATCCATTGTATATTCTTGCCTCCTTTGTCAAAGACAAGGTGTCCATAGGTGTGTGGGTTTATCTCTAGGCTTTCTATTTTGTTCCACTGATCTATATTTCTGTCTTTGTGCCAGTACCATACTGTCTTGATGACTGTGGCTTTGTAGTAGAGCCTGAAGTCAGGCAGGTTGATTCCTCTAGTTCCATTCTTCTTTCTCAAGATTGCTTTGGCTATTCAAGGTTTTTGTATCCCTATCAAGCTACCAACGGTATTCTTTACAGATGTTATTTCTATGATATAATGGAGTGTTTAGTAACTTTTTTACAAAATAGGTTCAGTTCAGTCACACAGTCATGTCCGACTCTTTGAGATCCCATGGACTGCAGCACACCAGGCTTCCCTGTTCATCACCAACTCCTGGAGCTTGCTCAAACTCACGTCCATTGAGTAGGTGATGTCACCCAACTATCACATTTTCTCTCATCCCCTTCTTCTGACAATCAATCTTTCACAGCATCAGGGTCTTTTCCAATGAGCCAGTTCTTCGCATCAGGTGGCCAAAGTATTGGAGTTTCAGCTTCAGCATCAGTCCTTCCAATGAATACTCAGGACTGATTGCCTCTAGGATTGACTAGTTTGACCTGCTTGCAGTCCAAGGGACTCTCAAGACTCTTCTCCAACACCACAGATCAATACTAAGAATTCTTCATTGCTCAGCCTTCACATCCATATATGACTACTGGAAAAAAACACAATTTTGACTAGATGGACCCTTGTTGGCAAAGGAATGTTTCTCTTTTTAATTTGTTGTCTAGCTTAGACATAGCTTTTCTTCCAAGGAGCAACCATCTTTTAATGTCACGGCTGCAGTCACCTTCTGAGGTGATTTTGAAGCCCTAGAAAATAAAAGTTTTTCATTGTTTCCATTGTTTCCCCATCTATCTGCCATGAAGTGATGGGACTGGATGCCATGATCTTCACTTTTTGAATGCTGAGTTTTAAGCCAACTTTTTCACTCTCCTCTTTCACTTTCATCAAGAGGCTCTTTAGTTCCTCTTCACTTTCTGCCATAAGGGTGGAGTCTGTATATATGATGTTATTGATATTTCTCCTGGCAATCATGATTCCAGCTTGTGTTTCATCCAAACCAGTATTTTGCATGATAAACTCTGCATATTAGTTAAATAAGCAAGGTGTCAATGTACAGCCTTGACATACCACTTTCCCAATTTAGAACCAGTCCATTGTTCCATGTCCAGTTATAACTGTTGCTTCTTGACCTGCATACAGATTTCTCAGAAGGCAGGTCAGGTGGTCTCATATTCCCATTTCTTGAAGAATTTTCCACACTTTGTTGTGATCCACACAGTCAAAGGCTTTTGTGTAGTCTATAAAGAAGTAGATGTTTTTCTGGAACTCTCTTGCTTTTTCAATGATCCAATGGATGTTGGCAATTTGATCTTTGGTTCCTCTGCCTTTTCTAAATCCAGCTTGAACATCTGGAAGGTCTCATTCATGTACTGTTGAAGCCTGGCTTGGACAATTTTGAGCATTACTTTGCTAGTGTGTGAAATAAGTGCAATTGTGTGATGGTTTGAACATTCTTTGGCATTGTTTTTCTTTGGAATTGGAATGAAAACTGAACTTTTGCAGTCCTGTGGATACTACTGAGTTTTCCAAATTTGCTGATATATTGAGTGCAGCACTTTCACAGCACCATCTTTTAGAATTTTAAATAGCTCAATTGGAATTCCATCACCTCCACCTTCCACTAGCTTTGTTTGTTTTGATGCTTCCAAAGGCCCACTTGACTTTGCACTCCAGGATGTCTGGCTCTACGTGAATGATCACACCATCATGGTTATCTCAGTCATGAAGATTTTCTTTTGTACAATTCTGTGTATTCTTGCCACCTCTTCTTAATATCTTCCACTTCTGTTAGGTCCATACCATTTCTGTCCTTTATTGTGCCCATCTTAGCATTAGATGTTCCCTTAGTATTAATAGCTTATGGTGAACGGTGTCAGATTCATGATCTTAAAAGAAGATTTATCATTGGAACCAGGGACCAGGCTTAATTACTCAAGAGCTTTTGTGTAACAGAGTTTTATTAAAGTGAAAAGGGACAGAAGAAGCTTCTTACATAGACATCAGAAGGGCGATGGTGAGTGCCCCACTTGCTAGCATTAGCAAGGGAGTTGTATACTTTTTAAATTAATTATTACAATAAGTCAAAAAAGACTGTCTCAAGGTTGTAAAAATTTTACCATTCCAACACCCATAATTTACATTTTAAGATATCAGGATTTGTCAGAAGGTTTTCGGGAAGGAGAGACTGTCATCAAGCAGGATACACTGTTGTTATATAATCCTTAGTACAGAGTTTAAACTGAGTTGTGTAATCACCAGTTCCAGGAAAAAACGGAAAAAAGGGAAAAAAAGGGGGAAAAATGTTTTATGTGACTAAGACTAAGGAATGTAGAGGGGGAAAAAAAAAAAAAAAGTTTGTCTTTTCCTCCTCCATGAGAATCCCAGACCCCTTTCTCCTCCTCGGGGAACCCCTGACTTCTTATCAACCTGCCTAGGAATTGACTCTCTCATCCCCTCCTTTTCTTTTAGAATTATGTTGCCAATGGAAAAGGGCATTGTTTTCATTCCATAACTACTTCTTGCTGTGATGGGATGCTGTCCCTAAATTGTTGACATTCTCCTAACCCTCATGTTGAGTGTCTCTGATCCGGGGGCCCCAAGTAATAGTTGGTGGAGGTTTTGGTACTTGTAGGACCCTGGACAACCATTTGTAACTTAAAAGCTTTCAAGATGGTTAGAAACAAACTCTGTTATACAGTCACAGATGTAAGGCAAAATAGTCGTTAAACCAAGTTAAAACATAATAAAAATTAAAAATTATATTATGCCCATAGTTACATCAGCCCATCTTAGGATTGTTAGATGTCACCACAGAATTGAGGAAAGTCCTTTCTCTGAAGTGGAGAAACCCACCATGGGGAGTCTTCAATTGAAGAGGAGGGTAATGCTCTGCAGATCCAGCAATTATGTCGATTGTGGAATGCAGTGTAGGAATGAGTTCAAGACAGGAAGGCTTTGTCTTGAGGGTCAAAAGACTCATTACTTTTGGAGTCAGCAGAAGCAAGCCCACCTAGATTCTCAGGCCCATCTTGGTTTCTTGTTCAAACAACAGCTAGTTTGACTCAAAGGCTGGGTCAGGAGTTAACCTCCTGGTAATGTCTGTTTATAAGCTAAAAGCTGAGTGACATAGCTAATTTTAAGGCTTCAGGATCTATGACAATATCTGTACACAAAAACAGTCTGTCATAGAGACAGTCCCTTTTTCTTAGGGGCAGTTTGAGCCCCCATTAAAGCTATGGGTAAAACTTTAAACCAACTGTCTTGTGTTTCCTGAGTTAGCTTACGCATATGTCTCTTAATAATGTCATTAGCATTTTTTTTAACCTTTCTCAAAGATTGGGGTCTCCAGGAACAGTGTGATACTCTATTCCTAGAGCTTTTGACATCCCTTGAGTTACAGCAGCCTTAAAGGTGGAACACTGTTGGTCTGAACTTTGGAGTTTAAGATCCCACTTACATCATGAGAAGTCAGTATAGTAAAATTTCATCTATTAATAAACTTATGAGTTTTAGGTATTAGCAAAACAATAGTAATAATTACCCTTAGGCAATGTGGCCATAGCCTTTATTTTCAGTAACAAACAACTTAAACACTGATCCTGTGGGCAAGCTCATAGTTGGAGCCTACAAGAGAGCAATTTGAAGAGCCTTAAAAGACCTTTTGAGTAATTAGAGACCAAACCACCTTGTCGGTTTGGACCTGCTGAGTCTCAGTTATACGTTTATATAAAGGCCAGCCAAGTTCCCAATAACCTGGAATCCAAATGTGGCAGTAGCCTGTAATTCCCAAGAATCCTTTCAATCGTCTTAAAGTCATAGGTAGAGGATGATCTAATATAAATTTAACTCTGGAAAGCATCCTTCAAATCAATGAATGAAAAATATTTGGCCCCATTACAATAGTGGATCAAGAGGAAAGCAGACCAGGGGCTTCAGTGAGTAGAGAGAAATTTGCCCCAGTGTCCAAAAGAAATCGACTGCTTGGCCCTCCACAGTTATTAATACCTAGGGTTTGTCAGGTGTAATTAGGATAGGCGCTTGTGTGGGAACCCCCAAGAACCCTCATCCCTGATTGTCTTGAGAGTCTGACCCCTGGGGCCTACACCACAGAGGACAGTCTCTTCTCCATATGGTCTTTTGCAGACCGGACCTGGAGCCAGGGGCGGCTTAGATGCCTGAGGGCAATCCTGCTTGAGATGCCCATCCTTTCCACAGTAATACCAAGTCCATCCCTTTTCACCTGGGTTACTCTGGGCATTTTTCTCAGGCTGTTTCAGAGCAGATCTAACAGCCATTGTTGGGGCTTCAGTCTTTTGACTGGTTCTTTTTTTTTTTTTTTGGTCTATTTTCATCCTCATATTCTCTATTGTAATATTCCATCTGAGCCAGTTGCAACAGATTATATAAAGACTGATTTTGTCCAAACACCTGTTTTCATAATTTACAGCAGATATCTGGAGCTGACATAGTGAGAAATCTATTGTTTAAGATCGTTTCCCCCTCTGTAATTTTGAGATCAATGTCAGTAAACTTGTGGCGAGACTCCCAGAATCTATCTAGGAATTTACTAGGAGTTTTCTTCTCTCCCTGTTCTGTGTCAGCCAACCTAGGATAATTTAAAGTCTTAGCATGTGCTTGCTTAAGTCCTTCAAGAATACATCCGATAAAGTGACTCTTGTGGGACCACTTGGCCCCTAGTAGGAAAGAGGGCTATTTTGTGTTCCCTCTTTTTCCTTGCCTCATGCTCAAGCCATTCATCTCCAAAAGTAGTAGCCTCCCCCAAAACTCGAGATCTTGAGTCTGGAGTCAGTGTCTGTCCCGAGACATCTCTCCAAGTAAGCTCATAAAGTAAAGTTAGTCCCGTAAAGGCTTCTATGTACTTTTGGATCCTCTAAATAGTCTCAACCACAATTGGAACTGTTTGAAATTCTACCGAAAATTAGGCAACCCCTCCTGGAAGGGTGCCCTGATTCCTAGCCTGTTCAGTTGGCAGCCCCTGATACAGGGGCAAAGTAAGAGGACAGGAAGAAGCTGAAGGTTTCACACTCAAATCTGCACCCTTAGCTTTCCCAGAATGTTTCCCAAGCTAGTATTACTAGAGGAAGCATCCATCTTACACGTGCCCATGTACATTCCTGAATATAGTCCTGACTGCAGTAGAAACGGTGAGTCATAAAGAGATGAATAACAACCAAGATGTCCCTTCTGAGTATCACCACGCCAGTATATGTGACAGCAAAAGAGGTGGTAGAGAGTTGGCCAGCGAGGAAAGAGTGATTTTCGTCCTCGAACTACTAGGACCAATCCTTCCAGTTCATTTCCACAGATTCCACAGAGAGCAATATCTAAGGAGTTGAGACAAAAGCCATCAGAGAGCCTCCTCTGGTCCGCTAAGAGTTCATACTACCAAAAGAAGAAACCCATTGCATTTCCAATCTGACCAGATCCTGCAATTCCCTATCTGTGTCCTCAAAAACCTCATGGTCCTCAAAAACCTCAAAAACTGCATACCAGCAGTGCTGCTATCCACACAGCTAGAAGACACAGCGGTAACAAAGACTCACTTTCAGGTCGCTGGCCCCTGAGGCAGGCAGCCAAGAGAGTGACCTCTAGCCTGAGAGACGTTCCTGGAGCTAGAGCTCTGCCTCGCTCCCAAACATGCTCCTTTAACTTTCAGCTCCTAGCAATGGGGTCTAAGTAAATGTACATAGTAACAGCATGGATCACAATTCCCTTGAAAGTCTATGATATGACAGATTATGTTAGTAGTTCTAATTCCCCATGCAATTATGGAATGATCAAAGAGAACAGGAAAAAGTGACTGAGAAAGGAAAATTCGGTCTACACGCTTTTCCCATTTCTGACCGCTCCCCTAGCAGGGACCTTGGGTGTCTCTTGGCATTGGCAGGTCAGTATAAACCCATGTCTAGAGCAGGGAAGGAACACTTCCAGTGGCAAAAAGCCATGGCTGTGGATGCTGCTTTTTTCTCTCTTGCAGATGGAAGCTAGCAGTTCCAGAATCACTTCTTTAAAATGTATTTTAAAAAGTTGGGGCAAGTTTGATTGTGCCATCTTTACATGAAATGCTGCCTTGGCATCTCTAATTTTCTTGAAGAGATCTCTAGTCTTGCCCATTCTATTGTTTGTCTCTATTTCTTTGCATAAGTTACTGGGGAAAGCTTTCTTATCTCTCCTTGCTGTTCTTTGGAACTCTGATTCAGATGGAGATATATATATATATATATATCTCCTTTGCCTTTCACTTCTCTTCTTTTCTCAGATATTTGTAAGGCCTCTCAGACAAACAATTTGCCTTTTTGCATTTCTTCTTGTGGATGGTTTTGATCCCCACATCTGTACAATGTTACAAACCTCTGTCAATAGTTTTTCAGGAACTCTATCAAATCCCTTGAATCTATTTTTCACTTCCACTGTATAATTGTAAGGTTTGATATACATCATACCTGAATGATCTAGTGGTTTTCCATACTTTATTCAATTTAAGTTTGAATTTTGCAATGATTTCATGATCTGAGCCACAGTCAGCTCCTGGTCTTATTTTTGCTGACTGTATAGAACTTCTCCTTCTTCAGCTGCAACAAATATGATCAATCTGATTTCGGTGTTGACTATCTGGTGATGTCCATGTGTAGAGTCACCTCTTGTGTTGTTAGAAGAAGGTGTTTGCTATGACCAGTGTGTTTTGTTGGAAAAACTCTGTTAACCTTTGCCCTGCTTCATTTTGACTACAAGGTCAAACTTGCCTGTTACACCAGGTATCTCTTTACTTCCTACTTTTGCATTCCAGTCCCCTATGATGAAAAGGACATCTTTTTTTGGGTTAATGAATAAGTAAATAAATTGTAGGATAAATAAATGAAATTCATAAGAAAATCTAAAATAACTAGAAATATTTTAATACCATGCAGAAATAGATGTTCAGTCATTAGAGATTATACTCTGGGAACTATTCTATATTCAGAGCATACAGTCTCTGACAGAATAGAAACTATCCCAGCTTTCTAGTGAGAGATTCAATTTGAGTTTTCTGTTAAGAACAGCTGGATTCACATAGATTGTGTATCTAGGCAGCTCTCACAGGATGGTAAAGGGTATGGAATGGCCTATGTATTGTCACTACAACAGAGTTCAAATTCAGTAGAAGTTCATCCGTTTTTGAGATTGCATCTATTATCTATCCATTTTTGAGATTGTATCTATTATCTATTTTTGAGATTGAATCTATTGGCAAATGGATGGGGAAAACAATGGAAACAGTGACAGATTTTATTTTGGGGGGCTCCAAATTCACTGCAGATGGTGACTGCAACCATGAAATTAAAAGACTCTTGCTCCTTGGAAGAAAAGCTATGACCAAACTAGACAACATATAAAAGGCAAAGACATTACTTTACCAACAAAGGTCCATCTAGTCAAAGCTATGTTTTTTCCAGTAGTTATGTATGGATATGAGAGTTGGACTATAAAGAAAGCTGAGTGCTGAAGAAGGGATGCTTTTGTATTGTGGTTTTGGAGAAGACACTGGAGAGTCCCTTGGACTGCAAGGAGATGCAACCTGTCAGTCTTAAAGGAAATCAGTCCTGAATATTCATTGGAAGGGCTGATGCTGAAGCTGAAACTCCAGTACTTTGGCCATGTGATGCAAAGAACCAATCCATTGGAAAATACCCTGATACTGGGAAAGATTGGAGGCAGGAGGAGAAGGGGACAACAGAGGATGAGATGGTTGGATGGCATCACTGATGCGATGGACATGATTTTGTGTAGGCTCTGGGAGTTGGTGATGGACAGGGAAGCCTGGCGTGCTGCAGTCTATGGGGTCTCAAAATGTTGGACACTACTGAGAAACTGAACTGAATGGAAAGTTTCATCTAAACTTAAAAAGATTCAAATTATAATCAATTAATTGGCACATGATTGGAAAACTAGAAAATAGAATAGAGTTAAGATGAAAGGACAAATCATTGGGATAAATGACCTGACAGAAGGGTTCCTCTGACATAGAGGGATATCTTGATGTATTTTTGCAAACCTGTAAACATTTGTAACATATGTAATGCTGTCTATAATTTCTAATATTGCAAGATGCACCTGCCCCTGAAAGTTACTTATATTAATATATAGCAAGTACATAGTTTTTCCTTGATTTCTTAACTTTTTTATCTCTAATCCCAGTATTCACTCTCTAACAAGTTCTTTGATCTTATTCTCTGGCAGAATGTCAGTGTTGCATTAAAGCAAGAGCTCAGAAAAGTCAACCTTTCAGCATGGACTCTAAAGAAAGGATCAATGTGGGAAACATATAAATTCATTGAGTATAAATGTAGATTCAGTGTCTCCTTCTCTGTAAAAAACACCAGCCATGGATTTACTATACTGTTATATATCTAATGGCTATCGTTTATGTGAAATATTTATAATATTATTAATAAAATATGAATGTACCAAATATGTATTAAGCACCTACTATGTGCCTGGATCACTTCTTTGCTTTCATTATAGACAGAATTTTACTTACCAAGTGCCAGTTAATTGATAATAATTAGTTTTACTTATACTTGTTTTAGATTTATCTTGTTCTTTGGTTTATCTAAAATATCAATAAAATACATATAAATATACATTTTAAAATATACATATGTTGCTTTGTAAACACTTGAGAAATCATGAACTAATTTTAACTTCACACTGATTTTAAATTTTCAGATGAGCAATAGGTGATGGATTAGAATTCTTTAAAAATATAATCATTTTGATTGTATCCAAAGTTAAGAAAGGCAAAAGCAAAAAAAAAAAAAGGTCAATATTTCTTAATTTCTATAATTTATGAAATGGTAATTATCATTATAATTATAGACTACTTAACCATATACTATTGTCACTGATAATTTAGACAGAACAAAATATAATATTAGAAAATTCTACATTTTGTTATGTTTACTAGAAGCTATAATATACTATGCTTACAACTCAGTATCAAAGATAGCAACCTTTACCTCCAAAACTATTTTCTGTTGAGAGGTTTTCAGTATATTAAAAGCAGCATAGTCAATCACTATTTGCATTTATTTGGTTTGCTTCAATAATGTTACAGCATTTTAATGAACATAATTCAGATTGATTTGTAAGTATGGGTTTAAAAAAGTTTTCTATTTGAATTATTCTTTATAAAAGACAAAATAACACAAGATGAATACAAATGTGATCAAAGATGTATAATGGCAGCTCAATCATAATCACCCATGGTGAGAAGAAATTTCATGGAGTGAGAATCTAAAGGCATTGCTTGTCTTCCTCTTAAAATGAAAATCTACTAGCTGGAATGAGAAAGGGTTGCTCACAGGCATGCCTTAATTCACTGAATAATGACTATGCTTTTATGGCAGAAATTCAAGTCAGCTGAAGGACTGAAAGACTACTCAGTGGGAAGTAACTCTACTTCCCAGAGCTGATGAACTTTGGAACTGAGGTAAGTTGAGGAAAAAATGAAATCAGGTGTCCTACTGTATCTTTAGCAAGCCCTCACACTGATAATTTAATAGATATTGATGCCTGCCTACAGAGATGAATGGTTAGAGAAGAAGAGAGACATTTTTTCAGCAATTCTTGATTCCATATTATTCTTCTCAAAAGTACTGCTTGAAAGCTTAGTAAAATGATTCAAGAATACCATTACCTCTGGAATGTATCTAATTGGATAAATGGCAGTGGGTCATGGTTCCCACTGATGGAGAGGTAGTTTCAGTCATGCCGTAGTTTTGTTTAAGGAAGCTTTATAATGCTGAGTGAATTTTGTTATTTTTGGAAGACTACTATAATAATGCTTTTATCCCTATTTCTTTAGACATGTATCAGCACTTCAAGCACTGTATCCAAAACTTGTCATATTCCATCATCAGCAAAAACTAAAGAGTAACACCTGCTTTAAAAACAAGAACATAAAGCCTTTCTTTGTGTCATGTGATTATCTAATACCAAGTTAATCTTCCAAAAACAAAATTTTAATAACCTAATCTTGATCAAATGTATATGACACTCAATTTTGACATCATAATTTTCTTCACAGTGATCTACTGATAAGTTTAGTACAAGATGATTTATAAAAATACTTTGTACAGGTGCTCTGTAATTTTAAATATTTACTAAGATATTATTTTTGTGGTTAAATTTTCATGCCAAAATATGTGTCATTCACTGTAATCCAGTCAACATATGATGCAATGAAACAAAATGGACAATATCTATGAGAATAGAAAGGATATGCTAGATTTTTATGGGCTTAAACCTTTTGAATTCTAGGTCATTTTCTGATTGGCTTGAAAGCTTTGTTGTCATTTTAGATTTGGTATTGTTAAAATAGCCATATAAAGAAAAGAAAGATAAATTGTTATTTTTCTTCAATTTCAAGTGGAACTAATTTGCTTTCATGCCTCAATATTAGAATTGCAAAATATTACATTATGCATAGTACTTGAACTATGCATATGATATTCTAAGATTTTTAAATCAAAGTGTAGTCATTTAACATTTGTGGAAGTGGTTTCATTCTTTGATACGTAGTAATGCATGATGCTATATATGGACAATACCATGTCTCAAATGAAACAAATATTTATGTGATTCACATGCTCATATGCTCACAGTTCTTTGAGAGAATTCATGGTTTTGTGTATGTGCACAGAAAAGGGATAACAATGTGCCAAATCTCACAATGAATGCCTGCTAAATGAATCATACTATAATTACACTTTAGCAAAAGGTATGTATCTGTTTATTTTATTTTGAATTTGTAAGTTGTTTCAAGGAGGATTAAAGTTTTATTCTCTTAAGGAATTATACAGAGGAAAAAGTCTGTAAGTCATTCCCACTTACAAGAAGAGTGCTGGACTGTTTTGTTCAAATTATGTATGTGTGGTGAAGCCCAAGCCAGAATTCTCCCGTCAATCAAGAGGAGGTAGGAGGGTATAAGGATACCTGAAGAGACTATATGAATTTCCAGTCATTCCTACTGTAACCCGCAATCCACATATGTGGTATCGATGATGGTTGTTCATTCATGGGAAACGTAAGGTGCTGAGAAAGTTATCTACTTCTGTGAGCATGTTATCCAATTGTTTTTATGTAGCTTAATTTTATAAGTATGATTCCATATCCTCTGTTTGAAGGAAACCTGTATCTCACCTATATCCTAAGTTATTTTGCTCACAATACTATACAGACCTTACATTAAAAGTGAGTTTTATGTGTATTTTATGATCTAGTATTATGATTAACATACTCTCAATAAAAAATTAGTTAATAGTAATACTTCATAAATAATTTCTATAAAAATAAGTAGAAATTAAAACACAGATTAAAAAAAAATCTGTTCTATATTTTGCTAAAGGACCAATCCATATTTCTCGTATATGTATGTAAGTTGATAAGTTAGCATATAGGAAAAAAAATCAGTTTCTTTCAAGAAAGTAATACCTTGCTTTCTCTTTTTTCCATCAATAAAATAAAATTTATAGGTATTTTAAAAAGTTCTAGAAATCCTATGTGATATATAATAAAATCTAAAATTTCTTAATTTTATAAATATAAAAAATTATGTATGTTCCTCAGCTTAAGAAGAATGTGCTCTTATACAAGTTTACAGTGATCAGATCTTGACCTAACATAGCAATTTAAAAGGTCAAAATTATAGGATATTAACAAAACTTTTGCTTACTCAATTCAACCTTTTAAAGGAACTGGATTAAAAATCTCACTATAAACATTAATCTTTTTTTTTCCCCTGTTATGTGATCAGCTGTGCCTCATTCTTTGCAACCCCATGGACTATGTACATGTACATCCTGCCAGGCTACTCTATCCAAGGACTTTCCAGGCAAGAATTCTGGAGTGGGTTGCCATTTCCTCCTATAGGGGATCTTCCCAACCCAGGGATCGAAACTGTGTTTCCTGCATTGGCAAGTGGATTCTTTACCACTGAGCCACCTAGGAAGCATTAATCATATATAAGAGTAAATCACCAAGGTAGGCAACAAAATACTTTAAGCAAATATAATGGATATGAAGCTTCCATGGTAGATCAGATGGTAAAGAATCCACCTGCAATGCAGGAGAGCTGGGTTCTATTCTTGTGTTGGTAGGAACCCCTAGAGGAGAGCATGTATTCTTGCCTGGAGAATCCCCATGGACAGGGGAGCCTGATGGGCTACAGTTCATGGGTTAGCAAAAAGTCTCTCAGTCGAGAGACTAAGCACTGCATAGCACAATAAACAAGAAATTGTTCTAATAGGTGATATATCTTTGGATATGAATGTAATAATAGAATAAAAAGTCATGATAAAATATATTCAAAATACAGTGCAGGAGTGCATCCTATTCAAAGTCCAGGACTACTGAAGGCCAAGGGACATTACTACAAGATCAGTTTTGGGGGAATTTATTCCAAATGAAAACTTGTATTCTATGACAGTTTTTAAGACATCTTTTTTCCTACAAGTTTTGTCTCTTAGGCTCACATCCTAGCTTTAACATTATATTTCATAGAATCATCTCCCTGTGGAAGCCCAACATACAATTTCAGTATTTCTCAATTTGTTACAGTTGTGTTGATTATGTTTAAACATGTATAGCATGCAACTGAATTCCATCAACCCCTGTCCCCAAAGATCAAACCTCATTTTTTATAATTGTTTTACCCTTCCTTTCCTTGACACTATCCTTATACCTTTGACTGAATAACTGTGGATGATTTGAAAAAGCAGACAGTGTTAAATGAAGAAAAGTCTTTAATTTTTTTTTTTTTATACATGGTTGAAAAGCTTCAAAG
The DNA here is from genome assembly GCF_002263795.3 of Bos taurus. Classification (NCBI taxonomy): domain Eukaryota; kingdom Metazoa; phylum Chordata; class Mammalia; order Artiodactyla; family Bovidae; genus Bos; species Bos taurus. Next base: position 47,069,132 of record NC_037347.1, read on the forward strand.
AGAGATCAAATGTCATTTTGTACACTATGCTTTTTTGAGGGAAGAGTGTAGCTAACATACATTTAATTCAACTAGAATACTCTATCCCAAGGTTCTGATTAAGATTTTATTATACTGTAGGATGATATATCAGAGAAGGCAATGGCAACCCACTCCAATACTCTTGCCTGAAAAATCCCATGGATGGAGGAGTCTGGTAGACTGCAGTCCATGGGGTCGAGAAGAGTCGGACACCACTGAGTGACTTCACTTTCACTTTTCACTTTCATGCACTGGAGAAGGACATGGCAACCTACTCCAGTGTTCTTGCCTGGAGAATCCTAGGGACGGCGGAGCCTGGTGGGCTGCCATCTATGGGGTTGCACAGAGTCGGACACGACTGAAGCGACTTAGCAGCAGCAGCAGCAAGATGATATATAGTCATTTTTTAAGTAAATCTATTACTCTGAAGACTGTCCAAGCTCTTATTTGAATAAAACTGCAATTTACAGATTTGGTAAGTGAAAATTCTGCATACAGTAATCAGCAGATTTTAGTACATAGAATTTAAAGCCATAAAGTTTGCTGAGTATAGTCAAACTTGGTACTTTTGAGTTTTGTTAGATAATTAGATAAATATAACATGTTAATATTTTTTAAGAAGAAACTTGAGCAGAATAACTATACCTATTGCATTACTCATAACTGCCTACACAATACTCACTATTATCAAGGATCTCTCATCGTACACTGCTTAGTAATTTAGCAATGGAATTAACCTCTTTTCCAGTGAAGGAGGACCTTTACAATTTATTCTGTCTCTAAAAAGTTAATTTAATGTTTTAAGAGTATGAACTATGCCTTAGGGTTGAATAGGTCATACATCAGTGACAAGCAATCTACAGAGATCTCAGCAAGGGATTCTGTTTTTAGACCCAGGGATCCAAGCTGACAGCAATTCAAGCACCTTATATGGTAACTTCAGGACCATGTTGGCTACCTCAGTTGCTGCAACAGGGAAAGACAGAACGAGAACTGAGTGTACCTTTCTCTGTGTCTCTCTGCAAGTGACTTATATCATCATTCAGAACTCACTAGCCAGAATAAGAAACATTACTTTGGCTAACCACAGGAGGATGAGAAAATATGATGAAGAAAGAGAATACTTGGTATGTATTTTCATTACAAAAATTTGTATGGTGAAAAATGAGAACTGAAACAGAAATGACAATTTACTATAAATTTTCTATGCTAAGGGACAAAATGATTTAAAATATAATGAACTGATTCAAATATGCCTAATTATACTATGCATTTACATGTCTATATTCCATCTGGATAACATCAGTACTTAATTAAACTGACCTTCATAATATAAGCCCTTGCACATATCATTCCAAATGATTTTCTCAAGACCCCATGGGCAAGAAGTTTAAGTAAGAATTTATCTGTTTTCTGTGATTTAAGAAGCTCTATGAAAGCAGTTTTCCCCCAAAACCTTCCATCATTCTCATAGCACTAAACTTGCTGAAAGATTACAAATATTTTCTACTCTTAATTTACAGTTTATAAGTTAATTTTTTCATGCAAATTTACAAATGAAATTTACAAATAAATTTTATCCAACACTAAATTATAATTGCCTTTGGTAAAGATAGAAAATAAACCTAGTATGAGCTCTTGAAAATTTAAAATTTGTGTTTGTGTTAATTAGGTGGCACAGTGATAAAGAATCTGCCTGCCAATGCAGGAGACATGGATTCAATCCCTGGGTCAGAAGATTCCCTGGAGGAAGGCATGGCAAACCACTCCATGCCTGTATTCTTGTATTGTATTCTCCATGCATGTATTCTTGCCTGTAGAATCCCCATGGACAGAGGAGGCTGGTGGGCTACAGTTCATGGGGTCTCATAGAGTCAGACACAACTGAACACATAGTCATATATGCACACATGTAGGCATTGGGCCAGGTAAGCAGCAAGAATGAAGAGCATTTAAAGAATGGATGATTTCTCTGGGTATATATCTAGTAGTGGGGATGTTGTGTCATATGGTAGTTCTATTATCATTCTTTTTAGTAAATTCATACTGTTCTCCACAGTGGCTGTACCAACTTAGAAACAAGGTTTGGGGGATTCCCTTTTCTTTAAATCTCCAGTATGTATTGTTTATAGATTTTTGGTTGATGGCTCTTCTGAGTGGTGTGAGAGGATACTGCATTATATTTTGATTTGCATTTCTTACTAATTAGTGATGCTGAGCATCGTTTCTTGTGCCTTTTAATCATCTATGGTTAAAAGAAATGGTATGGACCTAACTGAAGCAGAAGATATTAAGAAGAGATGGCAAGAATACACAGAAGAACTGTACATAAAAGATCTTCATGACCAAGATGATCACAATGATGTGATCAATCACCTAGAGCCAGACATCCTGGAATGTGAAGTCAAGTGGGCCATAGGAAGCAGCACTATGAACAAAGCTCATGAAGGTGATGGAATTCCAGTTGAGCTATTTCAAATCCTGAAAGATGATGCTGTGAAAGTGCTGCACTCAATATACCAGCAAATTTGGAAAACTCAGCAGTGGCCACAGGACTGGAAAAAGTCAGTTTTTATTCCAATCCCAAAGAAAGGCAATGCCAAAGTATGTTTAAACTGCTGCACAATTGCACTCATCTCACACGCTAGTAAAGTAATGCTCAAAATTCTCCAAGATAGGCTTCAACAGTACGTGAAACAATAACTTCCAGATGTTCAAGATGGATTTAGAAAAGGCAGAATAACCAGATATCAAATTGCCAACATCCACTGGATCATGGAAAAAGCAAGAGAGTTCCAGAGAAACATCTATTTCTGCTTTATTGACTATGCCAAAGCCTTTCACTGTGTAGATCACAACAAATTATGGAAAATTTTGAAAGAGATGGGAATACCAGACCACCTGACCTGCCTTCTGAGAAATCTGTATGTAGGTAAAGAAGCAACAGTTAGAACTGGACATAGAACAACAGACTGGTTCCAAATAAGGAAAGGAGTACATCAAGGCTGTGTACTGTCACCCTGCTTATTTAACTTCTATGCAAAGTATATAATGAAAAATTCTGGACTGGATGAAGCACAAGCTGGAATCAAGATTGCCAGGCAAAATATCAATAACCCCAGATATGTAGATGGCACCACACATATGGCAGAAAGTGAAGAACTAAAGACCCTCTTGATGAAAATGAAAGAGGAGAGTGAAAAAGTTGGCTTAAGCTCAACCTTCAGAAAACGAAGATCATGGCATCTGGTCCCATCACTTCATGGGAAACAGATGGGGAAACAGTGGAAACAGTGGCTGACTTTATTTTGGGGGGCTCCAAAATCACTTCAGATGGTGATTGCAGCCATGAAATTAAAAGATGCTTGCTCCTTGGAAGGAAAGTTATGACCAACCTAAACAGCATATTAAAAAGCAAAGACATTACTTTGCCAACAAAGGTCTGCCTAGTCAAAGCACAGTTTTTCCAGTAGTCATGTATGGATATGAGTTGGACTATAAAGAAAGCTGAGCACCAAAGAATTGATGCTTTTGAAATATGGTGTTGGAGAAGACTCTTGAGAGTCCTTTGGACTGCAAGGAGATCCAACCAGTCTATCCTAAGGGATATCAGTCCTGAATATTCATTGGAAAAGCTGATTGATTCTGAAGGTGAAACTCCAATACTTTGGCCACCTGATGCAAAGAATTGACTCATTTGAAAAGACCCTGATTCTGGGAAAGATGAAATTGGGAGGGGAAGGGGACAGCAGAAGATGAGATGGTTGGATGGCATCACTGACTTAATGGACATGAGTCTCCGGAGTTGGTGATGGACGGGAAGGCTTGGCTTTCTGCAGTCCATGGAGTTGCAGAGTCAGACACAACTGAGTGACTGAATTGAACTGAACTTAACCATCGACATGCCTTCTTTGGAAAAATATCTTTTTAAATCTTCTTTGATTAGGTTATTTTGTAGTTGTTGATATTTAGCTGCATGAATTGTTTATATATTTTGGAGATTAATTCCTTTCTGTTGCTTAATTTGCCAATATTTTCTTTTATTCTGAGGGTTGTCATTTCATTTTGTTTATCATATTGATCTCTATGCATAAGTTTTTAAGTTTAATTAGGTCTCATTAGTTTATTTTCATTTATTTTTATTACTTTAGTAGATTGACATAAATTGCAGTAAGATTTCTTTTGACCAAAGTATGTTCTGCTCATGTTTTGTTCTAAGGATTTTGTAGTGTTCAACTTTATTATAATTGGAAAGAAAAGATATATGCATCCCAATGTTCATTGCAGCAACGCTTACAATAACCAGGACATGGAAACATCCTAAATATCCATCCAAAGATGGATGGATAAAGAAGAGGTGGCACCTTGATACAATGGAATATTAGTCATAACAGAGAAGGAAATGGCAACCCACTTCAGTACCCTTGCTTGGAAAATACCATGGACAGAGAAGCCTGGTGGGCTACAGTCTATGAGGTCTCAAAGAGTTGGACATGACTTAGTGAGTAAACAACAATTTGTCATAGAGGAAAAAAAATATTGCCATTTGCAGAGACATGCTTTGGCTGTCTAACTATTAGACTGTCATACAGAGTGAAGTAAGTCTGAAGGAAAAAAAGCATCATAAATCTGGAAAAATGATACAGATGAGCACATTTCCAAGAAGAAATAGAGAAACAGATGTAGAAAACAAATTTATGGAAAGCAAGGGGGGCTGCAGAAGGGTGGGATAAGGTGGAAGATTGGGACTGACATATATATTTATGGCTTCCTTGGTGGCTAAATAGTAAAGAATCTGCCTGCAATGCAGGAGACCCAGGTTGAATCCCTGGGTGGGGAGAATCCTCTGGAGAAGAGAATAGGTACCTACTCCAAACCCTTGTCTGGAGAACTCCATGGATAGATACTACTGTCTACGGGCTTTAAAAAGTTGGACATGATTGAGCAACTTAGACACACACACACATACAAAGATGGGCTCGATAAAGGACAGAAATGGTATGGACCTAACAGCATCAGAAGATATTAAGAAGAGGTGGCAAGAATACACAGAAGAACTGTACAAAAAAGACCTTCACGACCCAGATAATCACGATGGTGTGATCACTGACCTAGAGCCAGACATCCTGGAATGTGAAGTCAAGTGGGCATTAGAAAGCATCACTATGAACAAAGCTACTGGAGGTGATGGAATTCCAGTTGAGCTATTTCAAATCCTGAAAGATGATGCTGTGAAAGTGTTGCACTCAATGTGCCAGCAAGTTTGGAAAACTCAGCAGTGCCCACAGGACTGGAAAAGGTCAGTTTTCATGCCAATCCCAAAGAAAGGCAATGCCAAAGAATGCTCAAACTACCACACACTTGCACTCATCTCACATGCTGGTAAAGTAACGCTCAAAAGTCTCCAAGCCAGGCTTCAGCGATACATGAACCGTGAACTTCCCGATATTCAAGCTGCTTTTAGAAAAGGCAGAGGAACCAGAGATCAAATGGCCAACATCCGCTGGATCATTGAAAAAGCAAGAGATTTCCAGAAAAACATCTATTTCTGCTTTATTGACTATGTCAAAGCCTTTGACTGTGTGGATCACAACAAACTGTGGAAAATTCTGAAAGAGATGGGAATACCAGACCACCTGACTGTCTCTTGAGAAATATGTATGCAGGTCAGGAAGCAACAGTTAGAACTGGACATGGAACAACAACTGGTTCCAAATAGGAAAAGGAGTACATCAAGGTTGTATATTGTCACCCTGCTTATTTAATTTATATGCAAAGTACATCATGAGAAATGCTGGAATGGAAACACCCTGCTTATTTAACTTCTATGCAGAGTACATTATGAGAAACACTGGACTGGAAGAAACACAAGCTGGAATCAAGATTGCCGGGAGAAATATCAATAATCTCAGATATGCAGATGACACCACCCTTATGGCAGAAAGTGAAGAGGAACTAAAAAGCCTCTTGATGAAAGAAGTGGAGAGTGAAAAAGTTGGCTTAAAGCTCAACATTCAGAAAACGAAGATCATGGCATCCGATCCCATCACTTCATGGGAAATAGATGGGGAAACAATGGAAACAGTGTCAGACTTTATTTTGGGGGGCTCCAAAATCACTGCAGATGGTGATTGCAGCCATGAAATTAAAAGACGTCTACTCCTTGGGAGGAAAGTTATGAGCAACCTAGATAGCATATTCAAAAGCAGAGACATTACTTTGCCAACAAAGGTCCGTCTAGTCAAGGCTATGGTTTTTCCTGTGGTCAGGAGGACCACATCCATAGTATGGATGTGAGAGTTGGACTGTGAAGAAGGCTGAGTGCCAAAGAATTGATGGTTTTGAACTGTTGTATTGGAGAAGACTCTTGAGAGTCCCTTGGACTGCAAGGAGATCCAACCTGTCCATTCTGAAGGAGATCAGCCCTGGGATTTCCTCGGAGGAATGATGCTAATGCTGAAACTTCAGTACTTTGGCCACCTCATGTGAAGAGTTGACTCATTGGAAAAGACTCTGATGCTGGGAGGTATTGGGGGCAGGAGGAGAAGGGAACGACAGAGGATGAGATGGCTGGATGGCATCACTGACTCGATGGACGTGAGTCTAAGTGAACTCTGGGAGTTGGTGATGGGCAGGGAGGCCTGGCGTGCTGTAATTGATGGGGTCACAAAGAGTCGGACACGACTGAGCGGCTGAATTGAACCGAACTGAACACATACACACATATAACTGAATTACTTTGCTGTTCAGCAGAAACTAACACAACATTATAAAGCAACTGTACTCCAAAAACATTTTAAAAAGTAGCGGAAAATGTCAATATGGAAATTCACTAAAACATACTTTAAAATTAAGCTTTGTTAATCATTCTTCACTGAAAAAGACATGCAAAGCTACAAAAAATAGCATATCCTCTGAATTTCAATAATGCAAACCAAAAATGTGATACAAGAAGAACAAGCTAACATTTCTGCTACAATAAAATGTGAATATTTTGGGAGGAAATTAATTGCATTCTTGTCTACAAAATTTCTGAACTATGCAATGCACTAGTTACAATAATGCTTGCATATTTGTGGGAAAATGTACAAAGATGTTCATTATTGTGTTGCTTTTTATATGAAAATGTCACAAATCTTAAAAATGAATAATCAAATAAATTATGGAACATACATTCTATGAAATATACATATTTTTTAAGTCATTAAGTTCAAGTCCAACTCTTTTGAAACCCCACGGACTGTGGCCCACCAGGCTCCTCTGTCCATGGGATTTTCCAGGCAAGAATACTGGAGTGGGTTGCTATTTCTTTTCCCAGGGTATCTTCTTAACCCAGGGATCAAACCTGCATCTCCTGCTTGGCAGGTGGATTCTTTATCACTGAACCATATGGGAGTCCCCTATGAAACACTATGAAGCTATTAAAATTGTACATGAAGTAACTGTCTGTGGAGATGTTTCTGATAATGAAGACTAAGGAATGAGTCAAGTGATAGAAGTAATAAAATTACTATCATAACAAATATATATTGGGTTCTTTATCAGTGTCAAATATTATTATAAACATCTCAAATACATTACACTTATATTCACACACTACTTCTGTAGTGCAGATACAATTGTAACTCTCTTTTCACAGATGAGGAAATGGAGTCTCCGAGAAATTTATCATCTTGGTCAAGATTACAGGACTAGTGAACCTGGTGAAACTTGGAAACAAACCAAGGCAGCCTGTTCCTCAGGCTATATTATTCCTACTGGGAGATACAATATTAATATACATACACATACAGACACACATAAGCTCAGTAGTGAGTGTGTATGTGGGTGTAACTTAAAGATACTAGATATTAAAGGATACTGTTTGATAGGGAAAAAAAAAATTGTCCTGTCACTGTAAACCAACAATGCTTTAAAAAGAATGATAGGATAAACATCAAACTTCCACATGTGGGACCAGAATATAGGCTATTATATTAATCTTATAAAAGCTGTTGCTGTATTTGCTTGTATAAAGCTTTCTTTATAGCCACAGAGCTTTGCTGAGGTTAAGCATTTGATAAATACGTTGCTAAATTACTGAGTAATGGAATGTTTGAATGTTCACAATGCTTGTGAAGTGCTTGTGCTTAGTTGCTTATTCGTGTCTGACATTTAGTGACCCCACAGACTGTAGTCCACAAGGTTCCTCTGTCCATGGGGATTTGCCAGGCAGGAATGCTGGAGTGGGTTGCCATGTCCTCCTCCAGGGGATCTTACCAACCCAGGGATCGAACCCAGGTCTTCCACATTTTAGGTGGATTCTTTACCATCTGAACCACCAGGGAAGCTCAAGAATACTGTATGGGTAGCCTATCTCTTTTCGAGGGTATCTTCCCAATCCAAAGATTGAACCGGGGTCTCCTGCATTGCAGGCAGATTCTCTACCAGTTGAGCTATGAGGGAAGTCCCCTTTACACTCTACTTAAATTTCTCTACCACAAATTCTCCTATCAGGGCAGTTTACAAATATCTAACCCTTGACATATATAGAAGAAATGCCACATCCAAATTTGCCACTATGCAAAAAATGTTCATTGAATGGAATTTAATGCATTTAAATCATAAAATGTCTTGCTCTCATTTTGTCACAAAAGAAATGCTATAACCAGTGAGAGTGTTCCTGACCTAGGGAGCAGCAGCAAACCCAGTCACCTTGGAATCTCATTTGCCATAAATGACAAGATACAATAACCATAAAACCCTATTATAATAGTGTACTTACATGCATACATTTACTGACTGTATATGATATAAACAATACACTACATGCACAATATTCTATAACTAAAGTACTAACCTATCTCTACCAAGGGGAAAAACAGAAACAGTACCTCATCAACAATGGGTACCTCACAAAAAAATAGTAAAGCAGAATTAAAATTACATTAAAAAAACCATTAAGGCTCCTTCCATCCTTAAGTTCCATGAAAAATACGCTCCATGATATTGCAAATATGATAAATATATCTTAAAAATAATCAAATTTTGATGAGAAACATTCTCACACTAACTTTAAAGACAGCATTGCTTTTACCACTTAGGTTTCTTAAGATTTTGAGAGGAATAAGAATTCTACACATAATGATCAAAGGTTTAATCCAAAAAGAGGATATAACAATTATAAATATATATGCACTTCTTTTAGGTTAGTTGAATTATTGGAAATGAGGTCATATTATTCATAGCCTTATGCTATAACAAATTTTGACAATTATCTCTAGACATAAGTAAGTTTTATAAATAGTTTAAGTTCATGCCACCTTAGGGTATCAGTAAGATTTTCAGGCCACCCCTAGTAAGGAGAAATACTCAGTTGAAAACAGAATTTAAGCATAGAGTTTACTAAATTTATTCAAAAGTTTAATAACAAACCACTTAATATCATCATTTATATGATTTTGATGGATGTTTCTATGTTCCTTTGAAAATTTTAAATACTCTGGGTCACCCTTATGAGTTCACTGAGGTTTTCAGGGGCATGTTTTCATGCATATGGAAACCATGGTGTCATAATAGAATTTAAATTGTTAGTTTGAAAAAATATTTTCAAAGGTATATTTTAATTCCAAATGTAAATTATTTTAACTTAGATTTGTTAATTAACATTGAATTAAATAACAGAATTAAATAATACATTACTATTAATTATGTTAATATCAATATCCTTGATTAATGTAATTTTTTTCAAGTTTTTATGATTTTGTTTAGGGGTATGGTCCTTTTCTGATCTATATAGTAACTGGCAATTTCTTATAGGTTTCTTCTGTTTTTAGGTAAAAGGTAAATGTATAGTTCTCTGGAATGTTTCTAAATGTTTTCATGACCTATTCATTTCTATATTGATAGTTATGTTAACCTGTCAAAATGAAATATGAGCTTTATGGCATCAATAATAGCTGTTTGAAGAGTGGCTGTTATAAAAATAAAGAGAGAGGGGCTTATGACTCACATTTTATCATTCTAAATATATATATAATTTTTTCTATGATGTGAAATATTTTTATATTGTGAGAAAGCCATAAATGTGCCACTAAAAGTCTTCCCAAGAAAATAAATTCTGGATATATTTAATGATGATATCAACATAAAATCATGCTTTTAGAAGTCATGTGTATAAATGAATATTTTTCAATAATTTAACATTGTAAATTGAAAGCCAAATTTCAGTAGAGATAGATAAGAGATACCAAATTAGTTTCTAGTGCTTTTAATACTACTATTAAGTGTAACCATAAATGAATTAACTTTGTTAACTTCACCATGAGATATAAAGATATAATCTTCCTCACAAGTCAATGCCAGAGTCAACTGAACTAAACTTTATCAATAATGCCTGGCACAAGGAAGTCATTAATCTAGTAGGTACAGAATTTAGAATTTCAAATTTATTTCTGAAAAACTATTTTGCTTAAATAGTTTACATTTCATCAATATTTACTTGAAAAATATTTACAAATATTTCTGTATAATCTGTCAATTATTGTAGTAAGAACCAGAGATGAAAAATTGAGCAAGACAAACATTGTTGGCCACAGTGGAGCTTCCTTTATTAGTATGTGTCTGAGATGTGGGGATACAGAAAAAGTACTCACAGGATACAAAAATGTAACATTTCAAAAAGTGATCAATATCATGATTAACTACTCACTGGGAAGTTATTTTGGATAGAATGGAAAGGATAATAAGGCAACATCTAAAATCAGGACTTAATAATAAGGAAGAACAAGTCCTACCTCCTAGGAAAATAGATTCCCATGCAGATGAATCTATACAAAGACCAAAAGATGGGAATAAACCAGAACTAACTGATGAGTAAGACAAATGTTAGAGAAGAGCTGACTCATTGGAAAAGATACTAATGCTGGAAAGATTGAGAGCAGGGGGAGAAGAGTCCAACAGAGGATAAGATGGTTGGTTGGTCTCATTGACTCAGTGGATATGAGTTTGCTCAAACTTCAGGAGATAGTGAAGGACAGGGAAACCTGGAGGCTGCAGTCATTGGGATCTCTAAGAATCAGACACAACTGAGCGACTGAACAACAAAAAGTACAGCTACAACAGAATGAGGAATGTTTCAGGGGGTCTCACTGCAGGAGAAAGGAGGGATCAGATTTCTATATCATGACAGGAAGGCTATTGTTGGGCTTGCCTTGTGGCTCAGCTGGTAAAGAATCTACCTGCAATACAGGGGACCTGAGTTTGATCCCTGGGTTGGGAAGATCCTCTGGAGAAGGGAAAGTCTACCCCTTCCATTATTCTGGCCTGGAGAATTCCATGGAGTATAGCCCATGGCACAAGTCAGACACAACTGAGTGACTTTCACTTTCACTTCACACTTTCAAAACTGTGTTGTTGTTCAGTCGCCCAGTCATGTCTGACTTTTTGCAAACCCATGGATTGCAGCATGCCAGGCTTCCTTGTCCTTCAGCATCTTGTGAACCTTCCTCAAACTCATGTCCATTTAGTTGGTGATGCCATCCAGCCATCTCGTCCTGTGTCATCCCTTTCTCTTCCTGCCTCCAATCTTTCCCAGCTACCAGGAACTTTTCTCGGAGAAGGCAATGGCACCCCACTCCAGTACTCTTGCCTGGAAAATCCCATGGACTGAGAAGCCTGGTGGGCTGCAGTCCATGGGGTCACTAGGAGTCAGACACGACTGAGCGACTTCACTTTCACTTTTCACTTCCATGCATTGGAGAAGGAAATGGCAACCCACTCCAGTGTTCTTGCTTGGAGAATCCCAGGGACGGGGGAGCCTGGTGGGCTGCCGTCTATGGGGTCACACAGAGTCGGACACGACTGAAGCGACTTAGCAGCAGCAGCAGGGTCTTTTCTAATGAGGCAGCTCTTTGCATCAGTTGGCCAAAGTATGGGAATTTCAGTATCAGTCCTTCTAATGAACATTTAGGACTGATCTCCTTTAGGATTGACTGGTTTGATCTCCTTGCAGTCAAAGGGACTCTCAAGAGTCTTCACCAACACCACGGTTCAAAAGCATCCATTCTTTGGCGCTCAGCTTTCATTATGGTCCAACTCTCACATCCATACAGGACTACTGGAAAATGATAGATTTAACTAGATTTTCCTTTGCTGCCAAAGTAATGTCTCTGCTTTTTAATATGCTGTCTAGGTTTTTCATAGTTTTTCTTTCAAGGAGCAAGTGTCTTTTAATCTCATGGCTGCAGTCACCATCTGCAGCGATTTTGGAGCCCAAGGAAATGAAGTGTGTCACTGTTTCCGCTGTTTCCCCATCTTTTTCCCATGAAGTGATGAGACCAGATGCCATGATCTTGTTTTTTGAATGTTGAGTTTTAAGCCAGCTTTTTCACTCTCCTCTTTTACCTTCATCAAGATGCTCTTTAATTCCCTTTTGTTTTCTGCCATAAAGTTGGTGTCATCTGCATATCTGAGGTTATTGATATTTCTCCTGGCAATCTTGATTTTGATTCCATCTTGTGTTTCATCCAGCCCAGCATTTGCATGATGTACTTTACATATAAGTTAAATAAGCAGGGTGACAATATACAGTCTTGATGTACTCCTTTCAAATCTGGAACCAGTCCGTTCTTCCATGTCCAGTTCTAACTGTTGCTTCTTGACTTGCATACAGGTTTTGCAGGAGACAGGTAATGTAGTCTGGTATTTCCATCTGTTGAAAAATTGTCCAGTTTGTTGTGATCCACACAGTCAAAGACTTTAGAATAGTCAATGAAGCAGAAGCAGGCAGGAAGGTTGGATTTGTTCTAATACTAGTAGAAAGATTTTGGGTGATTTAATCAAGTTGTAGATGTGATTAAATCTGTTTAAAACAGAAACTCAAAGTTAGATAATTGTTAGGCTTTTGCATTAGTTTAACCAGGAGAAAATGGATTTGTAATAAATGGTATTAGAGGAGACGTGGGGAAAAAATTCATTTGGGAAACATTTTGGAATACAACCAAGAGAATGAATTTTCTGAAAGCATGGAAGATTAATTGGGGATAATTTATGCCATAGAGGAATTCTGATACCAATACGAGAGAATGAATGAATTATGAATTAATGCAAGGGAGTGTAGAGGAAACAAGTCAAGATATCTTCTTTTGGACATATAAAATTAGAACTAACACACACAAAAGATGTGCTTTTCATTATAGGGGACTGGAATGCAAAAGTAGGAAGTCAAGAAACACCTGGAGTAACAGGCAAATTTGGCCTTGGGAAACAGAATGAAGCAGGGCAAAGACTAATAGAGTTTTGCCAAGAGAACACACTGGTCATAGCAAACACCCTTTTCCAACAACACAAGAGAAGACTCTACACACGGACATCACCAGATGGTCAACACCGAAATCAGATTGATTATGTTCTTTGCAGCCAAAGATGGAGAAGCTCTATATAGTCAGCAAAAACAAGACCAGGAGCTGACTGTGGCTCAGACTGTGAACTCCTTATTGCTAAATTCAGACTTAAATTGAAGAAGATATGGAAAACTACTAGACCTTTCAGGTATGACCTAAATCAAATCCCTTATGATTATACAGTGGAAGTGAGAAATAGATTTAAGGGCCTAGATCTGATAGATAGAATGCCTGATGAACTATGCAGTGAGGTTCATGACACTGTCCAGGAGACAGGGATCAAGATCATCCCCATGGAAAAGAAATGCAAAAAAGCAAAATGGCTGTCTGGGGAGGCCTTACAAATAGCTGTGAAAAGAAGACAAGCAAAAATCAAAGGAGAAAAGGAAAGACATAAGCATCTGAATGCTGAGTTCCAAAGAATAGCAAGAAGAGATAAGAAAGCCTTCTTCAGCGATCAATGCAAAGAAATAGAGGAAAACAACAGAATGGGAAAGACTAGAGATCTCTTCAAGAAAATTAGAGATACCAAGGGAACATTTCATGCAAAGATGGGCTCAATAAAGGACAGAAATGGTATGGACCTAACAGAAGCAGAAGATATTAAGAAGAGGTGGCAAGAATACACAGAAGAATAGTACAAAAAAGATATTCATGACCAAGATAATCATGATGGTGTGATCATTCACCTAGAGGCGGACATCCTGGAATGTGAAGTCAAATGGGCCTTAGAAAGCATCACTATGAACAAAGCTCGTGGAGGTGATGGAATTCCAGAAGAGCTATTTCAAATCCTGAAAGATGATGCTGTGAAAGTGCTGCACTCAATATGCCAGCAAATTTGGAAAACTCAGCAGTGGCCACAGGAATGGAAAAGGTCAGTTTTCATTCCAATCCCAAGGAAAGGCACTGCCAAAGAATGCTCAAACTACTGCACAATTGCACTCATCTCACATGCTAGTAAAGTAGTGCTCAAAATTCTCCAAGCCAGGCTTCAGCAATATGTGAACGGTGAACTTCCAGATGTTCAAGCTGGTTTTAGAAAAGGCAGAGGAACCAGAGATCAAATTGCCAACATCCAGTGGATCATTGAAAAAGCAAGAGAGTTCAAGAAAAACATCTGTTTCTGCTATATTGACTATGTCAAATCCTTAGACTGTGCAGATCACAATAAACTGTGGAAAATTCTGAAAGAGATGGGCAAACCAGACCACCTGACCTGCCTCTTGAGAAATCTAAATGCAGGTTAGGAATGAACAGTTAGAACTGGACATGGAAAAACAGACTGGTTGCAAATAGGAAAAGGAGTATGTCAAGGCTGTATATTGTCACCCTGCTTATTTAACTCATATGCAGAGTACATCATGAGAAACGCTGGGCTGGAAGAAACACAAGCTGGAATCAAGATTGCGGGGAGAAATATCAATAACCTCAGATTTGCAGATAACATCACCTTTATGGCAGAAAGTGAGGAGGAACTAAAAAGCCACTTGATGAAAGTGAAAGAGGAGAGTGAAAAAGTTGGCTTAAAGCTCAACATCCAGAAAACAAAGATCATGGCCCGGTCCCACCACTTCATGGGAAATAGATGTGGAAACAGTGGAATCAGTGTCAGACTTTATTTTGTTGGGCTCCAAAATCACTGCAGATGGTGACTACAGCCATGAAATTAAAAGACACTTACTCCTTAGAAGGAAAGTTGTGACCAACCTAGATAGCATATTCAGAAGCAGAGACATTACTTTGCCAACAAAGGTCCGTCTGGTCAAGACTATGGTTTTTCCTGTGGTCATGTATGGATGTGAGAGTTGGATTGTGAAGAAAGCTGAGAGCAGAAGAATTGATGCTTTTGAACTGTGGTGTTGGAGAAGACTCTTGAGAGTCCCTTGGACTGCAAGGAGATCCAACCAGTCCATTCTAAAGGATGTCAGTCCTGGGTGTTCTTTGGAAGGAATGATGCTAAAGTTGAAATTCCAGTACTTTGGCCACCTCATGCGAAGAGTTGACTCTTTGGAAAAGACTCTGATGCTAAGGAGGGATTGGAGGCAGGAGGAGAAGGGGACGACAGAGGATGAGATGGCTGATGGCATCACCATTTCAATGGACGTGAGTTTGAGTGAACTCTGGGTGTTGGTGATGGACAGGGACGCCGGGCCTGCTGCAATTCATGGGGTCGCAAAGAATCGGACATGACTGAGCAACTGAACTGAACTGAGTACATTTCCAAAGGAAGAATCTGAGTAATTTGTTAGATAAATGGACATATGAATCTGGCACTCATGGGAGATAGCAAGACTATAACAATAAATCTGGCAATCATTAGAATATAAATTATTTAAAACCTTGAGGGTAAATGACATTATGCAATGTTATGCAATACAAGGAGTAAAGAGCCCAAGGTGAAGCCCAACGTACCCTAGAGTTTTGAGACCCCCTTTAAGAGAAGCCTTAGAAGTGGGGCTAGGGTACAAAGAAAATTAGGATATTCTATTGTCACTAATTCCTGGAAATGGAGTTTTCTGTTTGTTTGTTTTAAGAAATTGGGAATGATGTTCTATCATATCCTGCTGAGAAGAAAATTAAAGTGAAAATATAGGATTAATATTTTGCAAGGCATAAAATGCTTTCAGTTTTAGTAAAGACTCTTATTCGCATGTTAATGAAGAAAGCTATTGTAGTGTAAACTTAAGAAAAAATAAGGATAAAAAAATGACAGTATTTACACACATTTGGTGTATTAACTGTACAGTATTATGGAAAATAATGGACTTTAGATTAAGTTGCATCACTTCAGGTTTCTTTAAAAGTAACAATTTAGTGATTAATAGAAAATAATTCTATTTATTCTGCTGATGAATATACAGAAGTGTCAGTGATTTATTATTTTTTCTGATATTAAAAAAATAATATTCAAATTTTTAAACATCAAATTCCTATTTTAAAATCTAATTGTAATAAAGCTTATATTTGAGCCACTTAAATTGCATAAAATAGAAATATAAGTTAGAAGACTTTTAAAGATATTTAATTTCATTTTCAAAAATATTTGTTATATTTATTGATAATATGTTTGTCAAGACTCAGTAGTTCAACTATATTATTAATATTTTAGCACAATGTTTTTTGTAATAAAAATATACGCATGTGAGTATCTTTGTTTGGAGACAGACAGACATACATAGAAGAGTCAAAGAAAAGGAAATGAGCTTTGGGGAGGGATGAAAAATTTTAATAGCATAAATGTATCAGCTGTATGAAGACATTGCTATTCAACTATAATTTAAACAAGAAGATATTTTTACTTGTCCTTCCAGACTAAATATAAGCTAACTTTCGAATGTGTTTTGGGGCAGGCTTTGTTATATCAAATGCCATTAGGAGTGTTGTAGACCATTTTATATACCATTTTTAGAAGGGATGAGCTTAAAGTACAAATGAATACTAAATATAAATGAATAGAAGTATTTCTTAGACTAGTAAGAAAGATTAAATATTATCACATTCAATAGTTCAGTGAAGGCACATGGAATTTTAAATATATACTTTTTCAAATAGAATTGTATGTTATAAAATTCGGTTTTGTATTACTCAAAAAGGTATGCCTGTTGTTTGAAATTTCCTACTGCTAATTGGATGTGAATCCAGATGAGTATATGCTCAGCAGTAGATTATTAGAATGCAGACTACTTAGAAAAGAAAATACTTCTCCTTGGTATTACTGAACACTTCTGTTAGCATAAGATTTTGTATCACTATACTGAAAGATCCCCTTACTTCCAGGTGGTAATAGTTGTGATAAAAAAATGAAGAACAAAGAAAACTCCATAACACCACACATTATCCCTTACTAAAAATTTCATGATGACAGGATTAAATGAGAGCTTTTACACTGAGCCAGCGCTGAAGGAGAGACAGAGGGGGAAAGTTATGTGAAATCCTTAAATTCACTAATAAAATTTTCTTTAAGCGTATGCATCAATGAAGAATTCAAACTTTATGTGAAAGGAAGGAGAATTTAACGTCTCCTTTCATGAAAACATCTGAACACAGAAACAGTTGGAGAAAACAAAGGATCAAAACAAAAATTTTCAAACTTAAAATGTTATCGTTGAAAATAGAATACTCCAATTCCAGAGAACATAAATAGTTAGCATGTTATAATGAATAGAAAAATAATGATGCAAAATAAAACCAATGGTTACATTTGCTTTATAAAAATTGAATAGATAGAGATGTTTTCAGGAAAAATATTAAAAGTCTTTATACATTTTATACATGTCTCCAACAGTGTATTGAAAAGGATAAATCAAAATAAGAAATTAAAATCTGGACTTTACTATATTAATTATAGCTATCATTTGGTTAACTTTGCATAACCCCATTAAATCTTTATAATATTGTAAAGTCTTAGCCAGTTTTTCAAAGCAAGTTTTTGGCCACCATTTAACAAAATGGAAAAAGACTGGAAGTTGTTTGATAATGCCTTAAAGATATTTCAGTCATTTTCATTCCAAGACATATTGTTTATCTTATCCCCAAGCAAAATCTCTCATAGGCACACATTGAATTTTTTAAATTTATCAACTTCTTATTTAGAGTTTATATCTAAATTCAATACTGTCTGATTTAACTATGTAGACAAGATTTGCTTTTATTTCACAGAATATGCTGCATAAATAAAATTAATTCTTTGTTTTTTGAATGTTACAATGACAATGTTTTAAGTGCATAGTAAGTGCTTTTGTTCTAACAAGTCATAGTGAAGGTAAGACTCTCCTCAAGATGTGGCAAGTGGAATGTTCTCTTAGGTTTGGGAATTAGAATACTTTCATATTGAGGATTGTTTTTCTGTATATGTTACATTATGCTATATCAAATGTCTATTTTACATAGGAGAAATGTGATATCAAGTATATGACAAATGGGTACATTAAAAGAAAATGGTAAGTACATTTTTTAAAATGTATTTTTTCATTTAAATACTAGATATTTATGTCTGTATAAAATATAGTTCAGTTATCAAAGTATTTTTCTGTTAAAGCTGGCCATAACAATCTATTTGCACAAAGTGCATTTATGCATTAAATTGAAAATAATAGCACATATTGTTTTAAAAGATGTGATTTATGTGTAATATGTGAGTTATATAATTTATGTAACATAAAATATTTATATAATTGGCCCCTTTGACAGACATTTTCTGGACCAGATGAATAAATTCATAAATGATCCCCTTATTGCCATTAAACTTGTCACTTCTGCTCTCTTCTCCAAATGACAGAGGCACTGATATTTTATAAAAGCAAATTTATTCTTGTTGTTCTCTAGCTTAATTTCACTCACTCTATCCCTATTAAATTTAGAATGCATTTCAACATGCCTAGCAGACATAAGCTCTTGCTTCATCTTGACTTAATTTCATTGTACTCTCTGCTTCATTCATTAATCTCTAGCTACCTTGGTCTATTGTCTCTATGGGCCTTTATTGCTATCAGAACTTTATACATCCTTTCTCTATATTTTGAATACTCATTCACCTTTCCTTTACCTTGCAGGCATCAGATCACTTATTTCAAATAAGACTAGTGTTCTACTTTTTGGTGCTTCTATAGATTTATTTTCTTTATTATAATTTTAACATAATTTTTTCAAAAAATATGTTTTCTGTAAATGTCAGAATAGAATGGTGGTTACCAGGACTTGGTGGGTGGGAGACCTGGCTATCTGTTGTTTAAAAGCACAGAATTGCAACTAGTAGATAAATAAATATAGTGATTATACACAACATTGCAGTATTATAAACTTCAAAGTTGCTAAGAGACTAGACCTATATTGTTCACATCACAGAAAGGAAACAGTTATGTGAGATGATAGAGATATTAGCTAACCCTATGGTGGTAATCAAGCTTCCCTGGTAGCTCAGCTGGTGAAGAATCTGACTGCAATGCAGGAGACTCTGTTTCAATTCCTGGGTTGGGAAGATTCCCTGAAGAAGGGAGAGGCTACCCACTTCAATATTCTCAGGCCTTCCTGGTAGCTAAGATGGTAAAGAATTCACCTGCAATGAGGGTGACTTGGGTTTAATCCCTGGGTTGGGAACATCTCCTGGAGGAGGGCAACCCACTCCAGTATTCTTGCTTGGAGAACTCCATGGACAGAGGAGCCCGGTGGGCTACAGTCCCTAGGGTCACAATGAGTTGGAAATGACCGAGCAACTAAGCACAGCACATGGTGGTAATCATATTGCAATATATAAATGTATCAAATCAACATTTTGTAAATGTAAACTTACAAAATTTCCATCTTATTTTTTTAAATCATGGTTTTCTTTGTTTTGTGTAGTCCTTTTATTTATATTATTATTTTTGGAATGCTCTAGCAGCTATTTAAGTTATGACCAACCTAGATAGCATATTCAAAAGCAGAGACATTACTTTGCCAACAAAGGTTCATCTAGTCAAGGCTATGGTTTTTCCTGTGGTCATGTATGGATGTGAGAGTTGGACTGTGAAGAAAGCTGAGCGCCAAAGAATTGATGCTTTTGAACTGTGGTGTTGGAGAAGACTCTTGAGAGTCCCTTGGACTGCAAGGAGATCGAACCAGTCCATTCTGAAGGAGATCAGCCCTGGGATTTCTTTGGAAGGAATGATGCTAAAGCTGAAACTCCAGTACTTTGGCCACCTCATGCGAAGAATTGACTCATTGGAAAAGGCTCTGATGCTGGGAGAGATTGGGGGCAGGAGGAGAAGGGGACGACAGAGGATGAGATGGCTGGATGGCATCACTGACTCGATGGACATGAGTCTGAGTGAACTCTGGGAGTTGGTGATGGACAGGGAGGCCTGGCGTGCTGCAATTCATGGGGTCACAAAGAGTAGGACACGACTGAGCGACTGATAGGATATGATCTGATCTGAGCAGCTATTTCAATACTCTAAATGATAAAATGCAGTTCTCAAAGCCTGAAAAGCATTTGAGCAAGCATCAGTATAATTTTTTCTAGATTTCTCTCTCAAATACTGGGGCAAAGAATTACAGTGACTATGTAACGAAAATAGCTTAAAATCCAATTAAAGATTTTCTCCATGATGAAGAAATTGAATTAAATTTGTATTTGCTTTTAAAGCACTAAGATAAACTAAATTTTTATTTTTGGCATCTCTATACAATGAGAGAAATTAGCACACACACAAAAGAGCATTATTTTATAGGTCATTTTTTTAAATGATATAATTTATCTGGTAGTAAAACAGTACCTTGTAGGGAAAAGTAGAGTTGACATAGCAGTATTCTATAGGCATTACAGCCTTTGGAAAATTATCTAATTTAAAAGTAAGATATTTTGGTTATGGCTGATTAAGCTATTTAAGCTATCTTTCCTCTTATATGCTGCTGTCTTTATATAATCTGAAACAAAATACATAAAAAAATATAAATTTTATCTCCTGATATATTGCTGTGTATATTTTTGTAGTTTAAAATGCACATTATTGTGGTTTTTAAGCTAATTCTACTCTGGATTGAAGATGAGTATTTTAAGAAGTTAGTTACTTCCCATCTTCTGTATAGATTGATTCACATCACACACACACACACACACACACACACGACACTCCTAGATTTATTGTTCTGATAACATTTAAGAATTAGATTTTATAATATATTTAATACATATTTATTTGACTTATGGAGTGGATTATAAAGATTATGAAGGGTTTATATATAACCTTTATTTACCTCATTTGTCCCACATTATTGTGAGTAATACAATGTTAATAGTATTTTCAATTCATGGATGGAAATTATGTTTCTGTGTTCATCAATTCAAATAAACATGTTTGATAACCAGAATTGCAAGTTCCAAAAACCATATCTTCTTCATTCCAGTGACTTTATTAACACAGAGAAAATCCTTAAGTCTATAGCAAGCAATAGATAAGATATGCCATATTTATTTTTGTGCACTCTTATTCAGAGGGTCTGTTGTTGTGCCTTTCAATCACACAGTGCCTCCTCCTGTGCTTCCAGCTTAATTAATACAGTCCATGGATCTGTAAATCTCTTAGGAATTTTCTAACCTCAAATACAACTTTAGGTCACTAAGGCAGAAATTTAAAAACCTTAATGCAATTAGTGTGGCTTTATTTTGCATTGCATGTTATACTAAATTCTAATCTGGGTTCCCAAAGATTTGTAGTTGTTTATCTATATTTTGGGAGGCAAGCAATGCAAAATGCCTTTCTGTGGGATGAGTCACTTCAAGGAGTATGACTAGAGACAGCATATTAGCATTGCTTGACAAAGCACCTTATTATTACAAGCACTGAAAGGGACAAGAAATTGTATTTGAGTGAAAGGAAAAGAGGAGGCAGAAGAGGAAAATCATCAGTGCAAACCATAACAACCAGAAAATTGGATGAAAAGAATGAAGTCAAAGTTGTAAGAGGAATACCAAATGCAAGCATAGCCTGCTGCTCTACTTATCAGCTGCATACAGGCCAAGCTCCTCTAGAAAATCCAATTTGTTTAGAGGAAGTGACCAAAAAGATAGAGCCAAGCAAATGATCCAATGTGCCCTGTAACAAAACATACCAGAGAAGCAGCTTTCCACAATTTGAACCATTTCCCACTAGGCTTTGTCATGAGAAACCACCCACTTCAAAAAAGCACAAAGAATCCTTAATTTGTTCAGAGTTATTATATATATATATATATTCAAAAATTTATGTAGTGGGAAAATGTATAGACCACTGAAACACTGAATTCACATTCTTTTAAGTAGTAAAATTCTAAAACCTGTAGCATTCATTCTAAAATATCTGAAAATATGTTCTTGATCATTTTAAGAAAACAAAACCTAATTAAGGAAAATAAAAACAAAACAGTTTGGCAATAATTACATCAGATGAAGATTCAAAAGTGCAAGTAGACTATATGGACCATCAGATGCATACTAAGTCACTTCAGTTGTGTCCAACTCTTTGCGACCCCAGCGACTATACCTGCCATGCTCCTCCGCCCATGGGATTCTCCAGGCAAGAATACTGGAGTGGGTTGCCATTCTCTTTTCCAGGTCATCTTCCCGAGCCAGGGACAGAATGAAAGGTCTCATGTCTCCTGTAGTGGCAGGCGGGTTTTTTTTTTACCACTAGCACCACCTGGGACACCCTTGGAATCCTATGGACTGTAGGATAGCATAATTCTGAAAGACAAGTGCTATACTGGTGGGAATGTGCTACAGCAAGAATTCGTAATGGAATTACCCAGGTTGAAGGACATGTAAGAAACTCGGTCCCTATCATCTTGAACATAAAAAATGAGGTACAAATAAACATGAAAAATGCAGGCTTAAAGAAATATGTTTGCATCAAGGCAGTAATTAACATGGACTTCCCTGGTGTCTCAGATGGTAAAGAATACGCCTGCAATGTGGGAGACCAGGGTTCAATTCCTGGGTCAGGAAGATCTGCTGGAGAAGAGAATGGCTACAGTCTTCAGTATTCTTGGGGCTTCCTGGGTGGCTCAGCAGTAAATGAGTTCAATGGAGAAATGGGTTCAACACCTGGGTTGGGAAGATACCCTGGAGAAGGAAATGGCAATCCAATCCAATATTGTTGCCTGGGAAATCCCTTGGACAGAGGAGCTTAGTGGGCCCTAGTCCATGGGATCACAGAGTCAGACATGACTTAATGACTAAACAACAGCAACAGTAGTTAACATAATACAGTAAGCTCCGAAATTGGGCATGGAATCATAGAATCACCAAATTGCCAAATTTCAAACTAAGTTTATCTAGAGATATGGTGCTGGGTTAGTATAAGTCTTGGGATCTTGGAATAGACTGGTATGTGTGTGTTGTATAAATTCTTTTATCTCTAATTTTGTTTGGAAACAAAGAATTTGTGTTGTGGAGTCACAGTTCAGTCTTTATATATTTACATGTAAACCAGAATGATTTTCCTTTACCCCAGTTTCTTTCAATTCTAACTTACTTTGTTCACACTTTCTGTATTTGGTTTATAACTGCCTGAATGTTGCTTCTATGGTTGTTGGTTGCCTATATGCACAGTAGAAATTAATTGCATCACAGTTATTTTAAAAGTACTGCAGCATTAAGAATCCTTGAAAGTGTTTTTGGCTTAATACTGTGAAAAATGATCTATTTGCTAAAACTATATTTAAGCCTATGTTGTCTTTATGCTCAAATAGATCAATTTTTCAGTTTGATGGAAAAATGCACTAACTATCCTCTAAGTATCATTTTCTAATGTGTATGAATTATTATTCTGACAATTTTCCTTTATAGCAATTACATAACTTTTTATGGTTTCTTTCATCTATATTTCTACTTACAGTCTTATTTCACATGTGGGAGCATGCAAAACCACTGAATTTCTTCCCATATAGTCTTCCCAATCCAGGGATCAAACCCAGGTCTCCTGCATTGCAGATTCATTACTGTTTGAGACACTAGGGAAGTTCTAATGGAAGTGTAATTATTTATAATTTCTAGTGCAATACATTCCCAAAATACTTGAAGTGGTTAGATGGATAAAACACTTAGGTGTTAATTTGTTGCTGTTGTTGTTGTTAAGTTGTCCATTTGTGTTTGACTCTGTGACCCCATGGACTGCAATATGCCAGGCCTCCCAGACCCTGATCATCTCCCAGAGTTTGCCCAAGTTCATGTTCATTGCATCAGTGATGCCATCCAGCCATCTCATTCTCTGATCCCCTCTTCTCCTTCTGCCCTTGCTCTTTCCCAGTAACAGGGATTTTCCCAATGAGTTAACTGTGAGCATCAGATGACCAAAATACTGGAGCTTCAGCTTCAGCATCAGTCCTTCCAGTGAATATTCAGGGTTGTTCTTGCTTAAGATTGACTGGTTTGATCTCCTTGCTGTCCAAGGGACTTTAAGGAGTCTTCAGCATTGCAGTGCAAAGGCATCAATTCTTTGGTGTTCTATCTTCTTTATGGCCCAGCTCGCACAACTGTTATGTGACCACTAGGAAGACCATACCTTGACTATACAGACCTATGTTGGCAGAGTAATGTCTCTGCTTTTCAACACACTATCCAGGTTTGTCATTGCTTTTCTGCCAAGAAACAATCATCTGATTTCATGGCTTCAGTCACTGTCTGCAGGTGTTAGTTTACATGGAGTCTTTTCAAGTTGTTTCAAAATATTTAGAACAATTGATTTTATGTATATTATCTAACCTACTCTTATTTATTTGGTGCTCTTCCATGATAATCACAGTTTGAAGGTCTGGAATGAATTTCTGAACAAGACAGACAGTTCTTTCCTCCTAGAATGCTGTCATCCTTCTTAAAAAAGGGACAAAATAATTGAGTAGCTGATCAAATACCCAATTGAAAGAGTTCAGTTTGTGGTTCATATTCTGCATATAATATATGGTAAAATGTGGTAAGACATAAATGACAAATGCAAGCTGCTTTGCAGTGGGAGAGGACTCTTACATCACACACATATCAAGGTATAAATAATAAAAAATAAAATATAATCATAAAAATATGAGAGAGGGCATTTCAAGAAAAAATATCATGTTGGCCAAAAAGTTCGTTTGTGTTTTTCTGTAACCTCTTATCGAATGGACTTTTTGTCCAACCCAACAGATAGCACATTTTGTGACCAGTATGCCAAGTTCTCTCCAAATATCAGATCTACATTTTTCCAAAGAATTCCTTACAAGGTATAAAGTTAAGTGGCTCAGTCATGTCCAACTCTTTTTGCCCCCATGGACTGTAGCCTGCCAGGCTCCTCTGCCCATGGGATTTTCCAGGCAAGAATATTGGAGTGGGTTGCCATTTCCTTCTCCAGGGGATCTCCCCAACCCAGGGATCAAACCTGGGTCTCCAGAGCTGCAGTCAGGCTCTTTACCATCTGAGCCACCAGCGAAGCTCTTACAGGTATATTCCTGAGTAATATTTACATATCCACATTTTCTTCTCTGTCTCAATATGGGCCAAATATATGTGAACAGAAATGGTATGCACTTGATTCCTAGGAAAAGTCCTCATAAACAATCAGCTAGTGCCCTTGCCTGACATTTATCTCTTCCAGTTATCTTTTTGACAAAAAGACAGGAGACACGTGAAATTAAATTCTAACTACCAAGTTGTACCATGAAGTTGAGGGTCTATATCCAAGTGGAAGGAGTTGATCATTTCATCATGAGGACCATGAGAATTTCATGAAATACAAGGCATCTTGTCAGCTACAGCCTGGTCACCAAGGGAGTATTGCAGGAAAAGAGAAGGACCATGGTTATCTCAGACTTTTTTCTCAACAGATTCCTAGTTTATTGTTACATATAGGATTGTTCAAATATAACAGAGAAAATAATTTAAATAATTTTGCAGTGAAAAGAAAAAACTAGAATATATATATTCTTTGGAAAAATTACCAGACACTGTATTTCTGAATAAATCACAAACAATATGTCATTGGACCTACTTTCCATGTGTCAACAGAGAACTCTTGTGGCTCAGAATAGATGGTAGTTTCATTAAACTTTTTAAAATTACAGTTGATTTATAATATTACATTAGTTTCAGTTATACAACACAGTGGTTCAGTATTTTTATGGATCATACACCATTTGAAGTTATTTATAAACTATTGGTTATAATCCCACTGTTATACAATACATCCTTGTTTTTTAGTTTATACATAGGTGTAGGGATTTAAGGAGAAGGCAATGACACCCCACTCCAGTACTCTTGCCTGGAAAATGCCATGGACGGAGGAGCCTGGTAGGCTGCAGTCCATGGGGTCGCTAAGAGTTGGACACGACTGAGCGACTTCACTTTCATTTTTCACTTTCATGCATTGGAGAAGGAAATGGCAACCCACTGCAGTGTTCTTGCCTGGAGAATCTCAGGGACAGCAGAGCCTGGTGGGCTGCCGTCTATGGGGTCACACAGAGTCGGACACGACTGAAGTGACTTAGCAGCAGCAGCCGGGATTTAAGAGGTAAATGCTATTATTTTGTCCCCCATCCCTTCCCCACTGGTAACTATTAGTTTGTTCTCTGTATCTGTGAGTCTGCTTCTATTTTGTTATATTAATTTCTTTTACTTTTCAGATTCCACTTTTAAGTGATAAAATGAAGTATTTGTCTTTGTCTTATTACAATAATTGTAAAACCCTCCATCCATATTGTTGCAAATGGCAAGACTGAAATATTTTTATGGTTGAATAATATTCTATTGTCTATATAGATCTACAATATCTTTATTTATTCATCTGTTGCTGGACACTTTAAGTTGCTTCTATTTCTTGGCTATTGTAAATAGTGCTGCAATAAACACTGGGGTGTGTGAATTTTTTCAAATTAATGTTTTTCATTTTCTCTCGATATATACCAAGAAGTGGAATTGCTGGAAAGTATTATAGCTCTATTTACATTCCCACCAACAGTGTAAGAATGTTCCCTTTTCTTCATATCTTCATCAGTGTTTGCTGTCTGGTCTTTTTGACAATAACCACTCTGACAGGTGGGTGATAGTTCCTAAACTGGAGAGAGATTATCTATAAGTAGAATTTTATTTGATTTCAGAGTATAATTTTATGACTAGCTTGCAATGAAACTAGTCGGTTGTGGGAGTAGATGATATTGATGACATAGTTAAGAGAGAAAGAATTGACATTTATTGATCACTGAAAATGCTATGAGAATATTCATATATTTTATGATGAATCAAAAATTCTGATGTATATCTCATTTAACCCATTTCTAGCCAAAATAATTTAAAACAATTTAAGCAAATTTCTGAAAGTAAAAGATTAGGGTAACCTGAAAAGAAACTGGAACTGTTTTGCATGATTTATTATATACTACATATTGATTCCTGGGTCAGGAAAATCCCCTGGAGGAGATCATGGCAATCCACTCCAGTCTTCTTGCCTGGAGAACCCCATGGACAGAGGAGGCTGGCGAGCTATACAATCCATGGGGTCACAGAGTCAGATAGGACTGAAGTGACCGAGCACGCAAGCACACCTATCTATATAAGATTAACCACAAAATGGTAGTAACCCAGTTTGTTTTTGAGATAATCCAGCTATTCTCAGTTTAAAAAAACAAAATCACAGTATTGAAGAAAAATCACTAGTTAGTGAAAAAAAAATCACTAGTTAGTCAAAGATATATGTGGATATTAAAGAATTATGTATGTGTGCTTGGTCATGTGTGATTCTTTGCAGCACCATGGAGTGTGGCCCATCAGGCTCCACTGTCCATGAGATTTTCCAGAAAAGAATAATGGAGTGGATTGCCGTTTCCTCCTACAGGGGATTTTCCTGACCCAGAGACTAAACGTGTATCTCCTGCTTTGGCACATGAATTCTTTACCACTGAAAGAATTATAACATATAACAAATTAAAATAAATTGCATAACTGTGATACTAATCACCTACCATGAAAGAATATTCCAATGTGAAATATATATTGTTTAATTTCAACAGCCCAAAATTTTATCTATAAAATTCAGAAGGTAATATGTTTATTATTGTAAGATTAAAGTTCATTGCAAGAGTAAATGAAATATTAAATATACACCAGATTTTGACAAATATTAAATATCAATCAATATTAATTGTATGCAAATAATAAATGATAAACATATACTATTTTAGTTTACTCAAATAATAAAGACATAATCATGAAATCAGAACAATTTTCCATTGTTCTGGAAATCACTAAGCTCATCATATATATATATTGTATATTTATGCAAAATAAATGTTCCATTACTTGTGGTTGTGTTAAAAAATATTTTTTGCAATGTTAAACACATGATCCAGCAACCCCAGTTGGGCAAATGTCTAGAGAAAAACATGATATATATCAAAGGATGTATGCACCCCAACGTTCATCGCAACACTATTTATGATAGGCAAGACATGGAAGCAAACTAAAGGCCCATCAGTAGAGAAACGGATAAAGATGTGGTAGATATATACAATGAAATACTATTGAGCCATTAATGAAAGTGAAATAATGCCATCTGCAGGAATTTGGAGACAGGTGGGGTGGAGGAAAAAATCAATAGTCTGGGTGGACATGTACACAGTGCTATGTTTAAAATAGATTACCAACAAGGAAGGACTTACTGCATAGCACAAGGGATTCCGCTCAATATTCTGTAATAAATAGAAGAAGAATTTTGAAAAAGATATACATGTATAACTGAATCATTTTGCTGTACACTTGAAAGATAACATTGCTAATCAACTATACTCCAATATAAAATAAAATTTAAAATAATTAAAATATAAAATTTGATAACCTAAAAAAGGCAAAATGTGTGTAACAGATTGTATCTAATCTAGTTATACAAACAGGGTAAGATTTCTTTTGTTCTTTGTTATCTCTTTAGCAGATTACCTGTGATGCACTTTATAAGGGATAAAGCTGTTTTATTCTTTTTAAAAATTTATGGATAGGTGTACTGGTAGGATCAGATCAGATCAGATCAGTCGCTCAGTCGTGTCCGACTCTGTGACCCCATGTGTTGCAGCACTCCACCTCCCTGTCCATCACCAACTCCCAGAGTTCACTCAGACTCATGTCCATCGAGTCAGTGATGCCATCCAGCCATCTCATCCTCTGTCGTCCCCTTCTCCTCTTGCCCCCAATCCCTCCCAGAATTAGAGTCTTTTCCAATGAGTCAACTCTTCACATGAGGTGGCCAAAGTACTGGAGTTTCAGCTTTAGCATCAGTCCTTCCAAAGAAATCCCAGGGCTGATCTCTTTAGAATGGACTGGTTGGATCTCCTTGCAGTCCAAGGGACTCTCAAGAGTCTTCTCCAACACCACAGTTCAAAAGCATCAATTCTTCGGTGCTCAGCCTTCTCCACAGTCCAACTCTCACATCCATACATGACCACTGGAAAAACCATAGCCTTGACTAGACGAACCTTTGTTGGCAAAGTAATGTCTCTGCTTTTGAATATGCTATCTAGGTGTTCATAACTTTCCTTCCAAGGAGTAAGCGTCTTTTAATTTCATGGCTGCAGTCACCATCTGCAGTGATTTTGGAGCCCAGAAAAATGAAGTCTGACTCTGTTTCCACTGTTTCCCCATTTATTTCCCATGAAGTGATGGGACTGGATGCCATGATTATTGTTTTCTGAATGTTGAGCTTTAAGCCAACTTTTTCACTCTCCACTTTCACTTTCATCAAGAGGCTTTTTAGTTCCTCTTCAATTTCTGCCATAAGGGTGGTGTCATCTGCATATCTGAGGTTATTGATATTTCTCCCAGCAATCTTGATTCCAGCTTGTGCTTCTTCCAGTCCAGCATTTCTCATGATATAATCTGCATATAAGTTAAATAAACAGGATGACAATATACAGCCTTGACGTACTCCTTTTCCTATTTGGAACCAGTCTGTTGTTCATGTCCAGTTCTAACTGTTGCTTCCTGACCTGCATACAGATTTCTCAAGAGGCAGATCAGGTGGTCTGGTATTCCCATCTCTTTCAGAATTTTCCACAGTTTATTGTGATCCACACAGTCAAAGGCTTTGGCATAGTCAATAAAGCAGAAATAGATGTTTTTCTGGAACTCTCTTGCTTTTTCCATGATCCAGTGGATGTTGGCAATTTCATCTCTGATTCCTCTGCCTTTTCTAAAACCAGCTTGAACATCAGGAAGTTCATGGTTCACATATTGCTGAAGTCTGGCTTGGAGAATTTTGTGCAACACTTCACTAGTGTGTGAGATGAGTGCAATTGTGCAGTAGTTTGAGCATTCTTTGGCATTGCCTTTCTTTGGTATTGCAATGAAAACTGACTTTTCCAGTCCTGTGGCCACTGCTGAGTTTTCCAAATTTGCTGGCATATTGAGTGCAGCACTTTCACAGCATCATCTTTCAGGATTTGGAATAGCTCAACTGGAATTCTATCACCTCCAGTAGCTTTGTTCATAGTGATGCTTTCTAAGGCCCACTTGACTTCACATTCCAGGATGTCTGGCTCTAGGTCAGTGATCACACCATCATGATTATCTGGGTCGTGAAGATCTTTTTTGTACCGTTCTTGTATATTTTTAATTATATTTCTACAACAACTGAACATTGAAGACAGGATTAATTTGGCCATTTCTGAACTGAGTGGACACAGCTGAGGTTCTTGTGGTAGCAGAAATATAAGTTAAAAGTCTTACTTCTGGCTCTCTTCTCTTTTAGTATGAGAGTGGATGTGTTAGTCACTCAGTCACATCTGACTCTTGTGACCCTTTGGACTGCAGCCCGCCAGGCTCCTCCATCATGGGATTCTCCAGGCAAGAAGATTGGAGTGGGTTGCCATTTCTTTCTCCAGAGGATCTTCCCAAAACAGGGATTGAATCTGGGTCTCCCACATTGTAGGCAGATCCTTTATCATGTGAGCCAAAAGGAGGCCATTTAGTATCAGTTCAGTTCAAATCAGTCACTCAGTCGTGTCCGACTCTTTGCGACCCCATGAATTAGAGCACGCCAGGTCTCCCTGTCCATCACCAACTCCCGGAGTTCACTTAGACTCACATCCATCGAGTTGGTGATGCCATCCAGCCATCTCATCCTCTGTCGTCCCCTTCTCCTCCTGCCCCCAATCCCTCCCAGCATCAGAGTATTTTCCAATGAGGCAACTCACCTCATGAGGTGGCCAAAGTACTGGAGTTTCAACTTTAGCATCATTCCTTCCAAAGAACACCCAGGACTGATTTCCTTTAGAATGGAATTTTTGGATCTTTGGCAGTCCAAGGGACTCACAGGAGTCTTCTCTAACGCCACTTCATAAGCATCAATTCTTCTGTGCTCAGCTTTCTTCACAGTCCAACTCTCACATCCATACATGACTACTTGGACAACCATAGCCTCGACTAGACGGACCTTTGATGGCAAAGTAATGTCTCTGCTTTTCAGTATGCTATGTAGGTTGGTCGTAACTTTTCTTCCAAGGAGTAAGTGTCTTTAATTTCATGGCTTGCAGTCACCATCTGCAGTGATTTTGGAGCCCCAAAAAATAAAGTGTGACACCGTTTCCACTGTTTCCCCATCTATTTCCCATGAAGTGATGGGACCAGATGCCATGATCTTCGTTTTCTGAATGTGGAGCTTTAAGCCAACATTTTCACTCTCCTCTTTCACTTTCATCAAGAGGCTTTTTAGTTCCCCTTCACTTTCTGCCATAAGGGTGGTGTCATCTGCATATCTGAGGTTATTGATATTTCTCCTGGAAATCTTGATTCCAGCTTGTGCTTCTTCCAGCCCAGCGTTTCTCATGATGTACTCTGCATATACGTTAAATAAGAAGTAACAATATACAGCCTTGACGTACTCCGTTTCCTATTTGGAACCAGTCTGTTTTTCCATGTACAGTTCTAACTGTTGCTTCCTGACTTGCCTACAGATTTCTCAATAGGTAGGTCAGGTGGTCTGGTATGCCCATCTCTTTCAGAATTTTCCACAGTTTATTGTGATCCACACAGTCAAAGGCTTTGGCATAGTCCATAAAGCAGAAATAGATGTTTTTTGGAACTCTCTTGTTTTTTCAATGATCCATCAGAATATGGCAATTTGATCTCTGGTTTCTCTGTTTTTTCTAAAACCAGCTTGAACATCTGGAAGTTCATGGTTCATGTAGTGCTGAATCCTGGCTTGGAGAATTTTGAGCATTACTTTACTAGCATGTGAGGTGAGTGCAATTGTGTGGTAGTTTGAGCATTCTTTGGCACTGCCTTTCTTTGCGATTGGAATGAAAACTGACTTTTCCAGTCCCATGGCCACTGCTGAGTTTTCCAAATTTGCTGGTCTATTGAGTGTGGCACTTTCACAGCATCATCTTTCAGGATTTGGAATAGCTCAACTGGAATTCCATCACCTCCACTAGCTTTGTTCATACTGATGCTTTCTAAGGCCCACTTGACTTCACATTCCAGAATGTCTGGCTCTAGATGAGTGATCACACCATCATGATTATCTGGGTCGTGATGAATTTTTTTGTACAGTTCTGTGTATTCTTGCCACCTCTTCTTAATATCTTCTGCTTCTGTTAGGTCCATACCATTTCTGTCCTTTATCGAGTCCATCTTTGCATGAAATGTTCCTTTGGTATGTCTAATTTTCTTGAAGAGATCTCTAGTCTTTCCCATTCTGTTGTTTTCCTCTATTTCTTTGCATTGATTGCTGAGGAAGGCTTTCTTTTCTCTCCTTGCTATTCTTTGGAACTCTGCATTCAGATGCTTATATCTTTCCATTTCTCCTTTGCTTTTTGCTTCTCTTCTTTTCAAAGCTTCCCCAGACAGCCATTTTGCTTTTTTTCATTTCTTTTCCATGGGGATGGTCTTCATCCCTGTCTCCTGTACAATGTCACGAACCTCCGTCCACAGTTCATCAGGCACTCTATCAGATCTAGGCCTTTAAATCTATTTCTCACTTCCACTGTATAATGATAAGGGATTTGATTTAGGTTATACCTGATTGGTCTAGTGGTTTTCCCTACTTTCTTCAATTTAAGTCTGAATTTGGCTATAAGCAGTTCATGATCTGAGCCACATTCAGCTCCTGGTCTTGTCTTTGCTGACTTTATAGAGCATCTCCATCTTTGGCTGCAAAGAATATAATCAATCTGATTTCAGTGGTTGACCATTTGGTGATGTCCATGTGTAGAGTCTTCTCTTGTGTTGTTGGAAGAGTGTGTTTGCTATGACCAGTTTGTGCTCTTGGCAAAACTCTATTAGCCTTTGCCCTCCTTCATTCCATATTCCAAGGCCTAATTTGCCTGTTACTTAGGTGTTTCTTGACTTCCTACTTTTGCATTCCAGTCCCCTATAATGAAAAGGACATCTTTTTTGGGTGTTAGTTCTAGAAGGTCTTGTAAGTCTTCATAGAACCATTCAACTTCAGCTTCTTCAGCATTACTTGTCGGGGCATAGGCTTGGATTATGATGATATTGAATGGTTTGCCTCGGAAATGAACAGAGATCATTCTGTCGTTTTTGAGATTGCGTCCAAGTACTGCTTTTCGGACTCTTTTGTTGACCATGATGACTACTCTATTTCTTCTAAGGGATTCTTGCCCACAGTAGTAGATAATGGTCATCTGAGTTAAATTCACCCATTCCAGTCCATTTTACTTCACTGATTCCTAGAATGTCAACGTTCACTCTTGTCATCTCCTGTTTGACCATTTCCAATTTGCCTTCATTCATAGACCTAACATTCCAGGTCCTATGCAATATTGTTCTTTACAGCATCGGACCTTGCTTCTATCACCAGTCACATCCACAACTGCATATTGCTTTTGCATTGGCTCCATCCCTTCATTCTTTCTGGAGTTATTTCTCCACTGATCTCCAGTAGCATATTGGGTACCTACATTTAGTATAGAAACAGACAAAACATCCTCTCCAAGTTCAAGATTTATGGTGGAGTAAGCATTGGTAATATAATTCTTACATCTTGTAAGGATCACTGCTAGTTTTTTTTTTTTTTTTAATGGTATACAAATATGGTCAGCCAGGAATATATTCTGCAAGTATTTTTCACAAGTGACTTATATCTCTCCATCATATTTGAAACAGGTTTTCATATATGAATCCAATCTTGAAGTAAGCCAGAGAATGGTGTCTCAGATTTTGATAAATAAGGTTTTTATAGGTAACCAGTCACAAGTAAATGGTTGTTATTTGTGGGGTGAGTATCATCTTAAGAGGAAAGTTAAAAAATAGCCAGGGGAAAATACTAAGAGAAAAACTGAAGGGGAAATGTGATCATTTATGTTACTTTCTTGCTCACAGAACCTTTTTTTTCTCTACTATTCCCTCCCTCTTTCATCCTTCTGCATCTCTTAGTCCCTCCTTTCCTCAAAATCAACTCCTGGGAAGAGGGAGACAATGATCTTTCAGATGTATGGCCCCCTTCATATGTGCATTTCCATACAAAAAGAGACAGGTGCACCATATCTTTAGCTGGTAATGAACCACTTTCTCTGAGGACCCAAGTTGTGAACCTCATGACCTAACTGGGATCTCTTAATGTATTAGCCTGGATTTAACATTTATCATCCACATACCATGTGGCTAGGAAGCAGGACTCACAAAGATAAGACTAGAGGATAACTGAGATCTTGAGTAGGAGGCTGTGTCCCTACATGAAGTCAATAATTTGACCAGTCATTGTGCTTGGGACTTGGAGAAGGCAAACAGAAATACTAGGTGGAAATACTGACACAGAGGGGGAAAAAAGCCTTGAATTCTATGTTTTTATCTCAATAGGAGGAAAATCAGCCCTTCTTATTCAGACTGCCAGTGGAGCTGATGCCAGTGCAAAGCTACCCAGGCCTCCTATGTAATTCACCTGCTCTCCTCCTGCTGTTATTACTCATTTATTTTTCCTTCTTCCCTGTGTTCTCTTGTCAACTATTCAAGCTCACATGAGGAAAAAGAGAGTAGAATGGCAAAGATAAACTATTACTTAAAATCTTAGCAGCAGCTTCTTAGTTTAGGGACAACATAGAGATAAGAAGAAATAAAATAATTTTAAAAACACAGTGTCTGCTTCTGAGTTTGAACTATTTATTTTCAATATAACCCTTTCTCTGCACATCCTTTGAAGGGAGCTAGGGAAGAAAGAAACACTATATTACTGCAAGAGGCTGGGACAATGGAAGATGGATTGCAGAAAGAGACTTCAAGAAACACAGAAATGGTAG
This sequence comes from Bos taurus, assembly GCF_002263795.3. Lineage (NCBI taxonomy): Eukaryota > Metazoa > Chordata > Mammalia > Artiodactyla > Bovidae > Bos > Bos taurus. The sequence continues at coordinate 47,104,261 of NC_037347.1, forward strand.
CAACAGGGATTCAGAAAATCCCAGAAGGACAAAATCCTCATCTAGGGAATAACTAGCAAATGGCTTAACGTTGATAGATTGAAGGAAATCTCTGAGGCAGTGACTGGTGAAATATGTTTCAACATGTTTCCTTTATTCTGTCTTATTCCTTGCCATTCCTAGTACATACCTATGCTATTTATTCCATACAAGTCTCTTACTTTTGATATGGTGATGCATCAGTATCAGTTGTTGGTAATTTTAGTCAGCTTTTCACTTTTCTCTTTACTTTTTATTCAGTATTTTTCATACAAATATTTTCTTTTAACTGAGGAACATAGTTTCCCCTCCCAATCACCTGTAAACTGATTTGGAAGACAACGGCTAGGCAAATTAGGCCTCAGCATTCTGTATGCCAGACAGAATAATTATGGAGCCCCCTGGGGGAATGAAAGGCATTTTATCTGCCTATTTTGTCCTTTCTGAAAGAAAAGGGAGTAAGGCAGTGGCATTCTCACAGTATGTTGGAAAAATACCCTCAATGGCAACAAATAAATGTATCAGTTTGGGCTCTGAAGGTAATGATACTGGTTTAATTCGACATGTAAAACAAATATAGCTAACAAAACAATAAGCCACGGCCAAGTGTAAAACAATATCCTTTGTCAGCACTCAGAATTAAAACAGTTACATAAGAATTAGAAAAAGAGGGATAGGTAAAATGGGAACTCACCCAATACTTCCATATGTTCTGTAAAGAGGAAGTTAAATTTGATCAAGGTGGTGACCCCTCTATCAAGGCTATGTATAAGATTTTAATGAAGCAAACAAATTGCTGTTTAAATAACCATACTGTAGTTCCTAACCCTGCAACTATTTTTATTTTGGTACCATCATCTACAAAACTTTTCTCTATAGTTGATCTACATTCTGCTTTTATCCCCTTATTCCTCTTTTGAATGACTATTAAAGTTTTGTTGGTGTTTGCTTATAAATGAGTCCAGAATTTATGGCAAAGGAGTTTGTAGGATTTCAGGTTTTTTTATTTTCTCTTGTTATTTACAGGAAAACTTGAAGAAAGTTGTCCCACCTGAGAGATTTATGAATTATTCACAATGTAGATGATATGTTGGTACTCTTGGAAACTAAATAGCAATGTAAAACTGATACGTGGACTTGGCTAACTATCCTTGCTTCACAGGGGCAACGGATGTCAGTAGACAAACTACAGTACTGCTGGAATGAAGTAAAGTATTTAGGGCATCTGTTGTCAGCTAAACCCAACAAGTGCTACAATCTACAAGTCAGATATGCTACACTAGGGGTTTCTAAAAGCCAAAGAAGTATGCAAACAAACCCCAAATAGACAATTTAGGGACAAGTAGGGTATTATAGAGATTGGGTCCCAGCTTTAGTGAATGCTAGAAAACCACAACGGAGCAGTTATGTGGCAACACTCTAATTGTCTGGGTTAGTTTCTAAGGAGCTAAAGAGACTCTGAACCACTGAAGTGGGCTATAGTCTCTCTCTCAGTTTTAGAGATTCTAGATTTTGAGAAGCCTTTCCACTTGTTTTGTTATGAAGATAAAGGTGCTGCTAGTTAAATTTTAACTTAAAACTTGTTAGCAGACTAGAGATAAATAACATATTTTTCCATTCTTCTGCAAGTGTGGGTGCATGGAGTGTCTGAACACCTCCAAGAAGATAAATGGAAACCACACTTTTGAGTTACCATGAGTTACTGAGCTATCGTGGGTTACCTGACAGCTATCTTACAGGTGCACAGGATCTAGCATTCAATGCACTATCAAACTAGCTATTAATGAGTGCTGTTTTGTACTTATGATATTTACTTAGAAAACATTCCCCAAATTCCCTAAATCTTACTTACAAATCAGATCCTGAGGAAATAGAAGATGATGATCATCACAGGAATAATAGAGGATATTAGACCCTGATTAGAATGTCTGATATTCCTGTTCCAAATACACATGTGATTATATGACGTTAGTGTGAGAGAGTGTAACACACATAAGTACATGTGTACGCATGTTTGGTCTAACGCAACTGGGGACATTTGGAAAAGTAGGGAATTCTTGATTTTGATGAGAACTAAAATGTGACTTGGAAAATTCATGGTCGATTTGCAGAGGCTTTACAACTAATTTCCTGCTTGCTGCTACTGCTGCTAAGTCACTTCAGTCGTGTCTGACTCTGTGCGACCCCATAGATGGCAGCCCACCAGGCTTCCCTGTCCTTGGGATTCTTCAGGCAAGAACACTGGAGTGTGTTGCCATTTCCTTCTCCAATGCATGAAAGTGAAAAGTGAAAGTGAAGTCACTCAGTCATGTCCAACTCTAGCGACCCCATGGACTGGAGCCTACCAGGCACCTCTGTCCATGGGATTTTCTAGGCAAAAGTACTGGAGTGGGGTGCCATTGCTTCTCCGAATTTCCTACTTAGATATTAGTAATCCATTATAGAGCTTAATAAAGGCAAAACAACAAAAAATTTTAAGGCAGTGCTTTTTCTGACAAAGTTAGAAGAAAAAAAAAAAATAAAACATGAGACTCCAAACTCAGAAGACCCATTTTTAATAAGAAATTTTCAAAGAATAGATACATGCATAACTGAACCACTTTGCTGTACACCTGAAACTAACACAACATTATTGCTCAACTATACTCCAAAATAAAATAAAAATTAAAAAAATCAAGTAGTCCTAACTATCTGGAATTGGAAATGTAGATAGCTAATACAGTGTTGCCATCAACTCAAAAGTGATTTTTGAATTTGAATAAATCTTAATATCTTGTATAATTCTATGCAATAAATCCTCAGTGTATGAATAAACCATTCTGAATGGCATAGAATAGTTTTATGAAAGTGCTGGAGGCAGAAGTTTAACTCAAAAGTACAAATGACAGAAAGTTTTATTGAAATTAAATCATTCATGTATATTGGAACTTGGTGATTTTTGCATCATGATTATCATTGTAAACTGCTCAAAGTTTCTCTAGGAATAAAAATCTGAGTTGTGCCTGATGGAAAAAAAAAAAAGAAAGAAAGAAAAAAAGAAAAGAAAGAAAGAAATGTTCATTCATTTTAAAAAGATTCCACAAGGGAATTACCTGGATTTAGAAAAATAAATGAAACTCAGTGAGTAATGGGAACTATCTTATGAAGAAATTCCTATATCAGTCTTTATTTGCTTTGTTAAAATTGCTGTCACCAATAAAGCCAAAGTAACTAGACTCTGTGTGTGCTCAGTCGCTCAGTCTTATCTGACTTTTTTGAGACCCTAAGGACTGTAGCCCACCAGGCTCCTCTATCCATGGAATTTTCCAGGCAAGAATACTGGAGTTGGTTGCCATTTCCTATACCAAGGGATCTTCCCAGCCCAGGGACTGAACCCAGATCTCATGTTTCCTTCACTGGCAAGAGGATTCTTTACCACTATGGCACCCAGGAAGCCCCTACCAAAAAGATGAAATTATTCAAAACTTATTAAAGAGGAATGCTTTTTTCAGAGTTCTTTATATGCCAATTCCAAGATACCTGCAGAATATTCCTCATCAACTTTACAAGAAACCTGGCAGCAGTTGGGTTTTATAGAATCAACACCCATGGGAGGTAAGGGATTTGGTCTAATTACATTATGTATGATGCTTGAATTGCCTATTATCTTTTCCTTTTCAAAAGTTGATTATCAAACGGTAGTACTAGCTCTCATAATACACAGAATTCCTACTTCAAGGTATCAGAGCATATTGAATCAGAGAGGAATTAATTTTGTTTTCCCTGCCATGTAGAAGTTACACAAATGTTTGTGGGTACCTATTGGTTATTACATTTCTTTATCCTCAGCCCTTTGGATAAATAGAATGGATGAACCAAACTCTAAAGAAATCAAAACCCAACAAAACGATTCAATGATTTACTGGCTAACCTTCCACAATCTATTGGATTAAAATGGTCTGAAGCTTTACTATTATACTAGCTTTGGTACAAAGTACAGAATTCCGGCAAGCAAGAATATACTTTTCCCTTTGAACTTATGTTTGACATGTCTACAAATTGGGTCTGAGATGCTGCCCTGGGCCTGATTTAACTGAATGCTCCATAATTGTTTCCAATATTTAAAAAGGGCTTCTCCCTTCCCTGGAAAGTAAAGTCACAAGGACCTGGAGGATCAACATAAAGAAGTCTGTCGTTTCTCTTGGGAGATTCCATCTACATAAAAGTGTTCCAGAGGAAGATAGGCTGTCCCCATGCTGAGAGGGATCCTTTCAAGTGTTACTTATCATTCAGAAAGCTATTAATGTGAAATGAATACCTAGTGGGATTCATGTTTCCTTTGTGAGCCAGCACCTCAGGAGGACTAAACTGTGGCTTCCACAAAACACCAGAAATCTAAGTTTTCCAGACTCACTGATACTGAACGCAATTGAACTGGTACGGAACTCAATTGAAAGGAGGTCTTCTAAAGAACTTACTACCAATATTTTACCTTACTGTACTATTCTTATATTTTATTCTAATACCCTATTCATAGTGAGAGTTGTTTCAATGACTTAAAGGACCAAATTTACATTTAACTTGCTATATTACTTTTCTTCCTATACTTACAATAATGCATACAGAAGGGAACAGCTGGGTACTGACAATATGAGGCTACCTCAGAAAAGACAGGAGAAGGCAATGGCAACCCACTCCAGTACTCTTGCCTGGAAAATCCCATAGACAGAGGAGCCTGGTAGGCTGGAGTCGAAGGGGTCACTAAGAGTCAGAAATGACTGAGTGACTTCACTTTCACTTTCATGCATTGGAGAAGGAAATGGCAACCCACCCCAGGGTTCTTGCCTGGAGAATCCCAGGGACAGGGGAGCCTGGTAGGCTGCCATCTCTGGGGTCGCACAGAGTCGGACACAACTGAAGCGACTTAGCAGCAGCAGCAGCAGCAGGAAAGGCAGAAAGATGTAGAAAAGGAAAGCCTTTAACTAATAGACAAATCTGGCACTTGCAGACAGAGGTTACAAAAGACAGGTCTAACATTATTCAGTTAATATTGGAAGGTAAATTCTTGCTGCTAAAATATAGACAGATAAACAAAGATGAATGCCTATTATTCATGGAGACATAATTAACTTATCATAATAAAGCTATTGATTTTAACCTATGTGAAAAATGGCCCACTGTTTGTATTTGTTTTAATGAGTTAAAACAATTAGAGCTATGTACTTAAACACTATAATTTCAATCTGAACACTTCAATGAGTGCCTCCTAATAAGACTTCAAAACCTGTTAACAGCCACGGGCATCGTTTTCTTTCACATCCAGGAAAAATTATCTGGGAAGACAGAATAATTACCACAGCACCTAGATTAGTGTATAAATGTAATGTTGCTTATATGATTGATGAAAACAAGAAAAATGTACTGGCTTTACAAGAAAAACTCACAGAAAAGACAGAAAGATGTAGAAAAGGAAAGCTTTTAACTAATAGAAATCCAGCACTTACAGACAGAGGGTGCAAAAGACAGGTCTAATATTATTCAGTTAATATTGGAAAGTAAATCTTCCAATTTTAAAAATTTAAATATTTTATTTATTTATGTATTAAATACATATTATTATAAATATAAATACATAAAATAATATTAAATAGTTATTTTTTAAATAAAATAATTTTTTAAAATGAATTAAATATCAAGCTCGAGTCAAGCAATAAATATTTAACAGTTTGTGTAATTAATTTTATCATGTTGTTAATCAAGAATCTGCCTTAACCATTCATTATTAGCATAATATATTTAAGGGTAATTCTCCAAGACAAACATTGATTTTAAGACAGTCCATCCCATTGTTATTCTGATAACTGCTTTGCTTTTTATTTTGATAGGGACTTGCTAGATATTTAGACAGCTAGATTTCTCTGCAGCTACTATGAGAAAGGTTGAACTAGAAGTAGAGATAATGGAAAAGTCAAGATGTTACTAACAGTTATGAACAATAATAGGAGACAACATATAGGTAAACACACATCTAAAAATATTAATTTTAGATTTTTCTGATGCCAAACGGAGAGTGAACTAAACCTCTCTTTTAGCATTTTTCCTTTTAAAAATGTGTTCGTATGTTATTCCTCTGTATCTTTGAGATGTGTGCAATTTTTTCAAAAAGATAAATGAATTTCTTGCAAGTTTTGCATTCTAGGGGTGTCTTTCTTGAGAGTCATGGAGTATTAGCATCAAGGAGGTGGCAACCTATAATCTATTCTCTGTGGGAGGTTATCCAAGGAACTTGGCTCCAAGTTACATCTTCCACTTGTCAAAAAAAGATACAAGAAGTGAATGCAGTAATAAAATTTCATTTTCTGAAACCGAAACCAATAAACAAGGGTAAAAATGCAACCACACTTACACCAACCATGCTTACAAGAATAAAATTCATAGTACAATATTTTCCTTCTTTATATATCCACTCTCATTACTCATTACTGGACTCACTTCCACTACTTGGTTTTTCATATACCCGTAAATACCAATAAAGTATGCACACCATGTTATTTCTGATCTTGGTAAGATATATCATCACAGTGTCTGTATGTAAATAATCCTACTTTGAACATGGGAGAATTCCTATTTAAAAAATGAATTATCCATGTTGACACAGTTCTTACATTTTATAAACTATTGGTTGTTCATTGTTGTCAAACATCTTGGGAAAATTTAATTTTGGTGAGGTCCCCACCACTAGATGATTTCTCAAAACTCCAACAGTTTTTTTTTTTTTAATCTTTATTTTGTATTGCAGTTTAGCCAATTTAAAATGTTATTATAGTTTTAGCTGAACAGCAAAGCAACTCAGCCACACATATACATGTATCCATTTCTCCTTCAACCTACCCCCCCACCCCCGCCCATTCAGGCTGCCACATAACATTGAGCAGAATTCTATGTGCTATACAATATGTCCTTGTTGGTTAGCCATTTTAAATATAGCAGTGTGTAGGTGACCATCCCAAACTCTGTAACTATTTCTTCCCACTGGTCACCAGAAGTTTGCTTTCTAAGTCTGTGAGTCTGTTTCTTAGCTGTTGTAAACAGTGCTGCAATGAACATTGGGCTGTATGTATCCTTTTGGATCATGTTTTTCTCTGAATATATGTCCAGGAATGGGATTGCAGGGTCATATTGTAGCTCTATATTTAATGTTTTGGGAGGAATGTCCATGCTGCTCTCAATGATGGCTGCACTAATTTTCATTCCCACTAACAGTGTAGGAAGACTCCCTTTTCTCCACACCCTCTCCAGCTTTTACTGCTTGTGGATTTTTTTGATGATAGTCATTCTGGCTGTTGTGAGGTGATATCTCATTGTAGTTTTTATTTGATTTTCTCTAATAATTAGCAGTGCTGAACATCTTATCATGTGCCTATTGGCTATCTGTATGTCTTCTTTGGGGGAATATCTTCTTAGGTCTTCTGCTCATTTTTCAAGTGGGCTGTTTTCTTTGATGCTGTTAAATGTCATGAGCTATTTGTAAATTTTGGAGATTAATCCTTTATTGGTCACATCATTTGCAAATATTTTCTCCCAATCTTTGGGTTCTATTTATCATTTCCTTTGCTGTGCCAAAGCTTTTGAGTATGAGTAAGTCCCATTTGTTTATTTTTGTTTTTATTGCCATTATTCTGGGAGATGGAACAAAAAAAGATGTTTCTGTAATTTATGTCAGGGAGTATTCTGTCTGTTTTCTTCTAGAAATTTTACAGTCTCTGGTCTCACATTTAGGTCTTTAATCTATTTTAAGCTTGTTTTTTTGTACAGAGTTAAATAATGATCTATTTTCATCAAAACAGCAATGTTTAAAAATGTGGCTGCAAATGATTTAGGATGTCTTCAGTAGTATTTTCTTTGCCCAATTCTTAATGAGTTCCTGAAGTATCAGTTCAGTTCAGTTGCTCAGTCATGTCCAACTCTTTGCGACCCCACAGACTGCAGCACACCAGGCTTCCCTATCCATCATCAACACCTGGAACCTACTCAAATTTATGTCCATCATGTGAGTGATGTCAAACAACCACCTCATCCTCTGCCATGCCCTTCTTCTTCTGCCTTCAATCTGTCCCAGAATCAGGGTCTTTTCCAATGAGTCAGCACTTCACATCAGGTGGTCAAAGTATTGGAGTTTCAGTTTCAGCATCAGTCTTTCCAATGAATATTCAGGACTATACTGAAATATAGTTTATAACAAAACATTAATGTACCAATATTAATACAATAAACTATAGTTATTAAGAAAAATATAAATTTAGTTCCTGAACAGGTTTTCAAATTGCTATATATTTAAATTTTCTACATCTACTTCTAGATATTCCTAAGAGAAAATATTTACAACTGTTTCATAGAGAAGTAACTACTGCTCAAATTGTGTCCATAACATGTAATGTGTACCTGTTCGCATTTTCTTTTGATAAAATTAACATGAATTTACATTCCAAACAACAGAGTAGGAGAGTTCATTTATCTCCACAGCCTCTACAGAATTTATTGTTTGTACTAATGAGAATGTACTGTATAACAGAGCGGACTCTACTCAACATACTGTGGTGACCTAAATAGAACAAAATCCAAAAGTGAGATTACACACACAAACACACACAAACACATAAGTGGTTCACTTTGTTGTACGGCAGACACAATATTTTAAAGCAAATATGCTCCAATAAATTTTTTTAAGTATGCATTAACACTTGGAAGAGAGTGTTTGCTATGACCAGTGCGTTCTCTTGGCAAAACTCTATTAGCCTTTGTCCCGCTTCATTCTGTACTCCAAAGCCAAATTTGCCTGTTCCTCCAGGTGTTTCTTGACTTCCTACTTTTCCATTCCAATCCCTTATAATGAAAAAGATATCTTTTTGGGGTGTTAGTTCTAGAAGGTCTTGTAGGTCTTCATAGAACCATTCAACTTCAGCTTCTTCAGCATTACTGGTCGGGGCATAGACTTGGATTACTGTGATATTGAATGGTTTGCATTGGAAACGAACAGGGATCATTCTGTTATTTTTGAGATTGCATCCAAGTACTGCATTTTGGACTCTTTTGTTGACCATGATGGCTGCTGCATTTCTTCTAAGGGATTCTTGCCCACAGTAGTAGATATAATGGTCATCTGAGTTAAATTCACCAATTCCAGTCCATTTTATTTCGCTGATTGCTAAAGTGTCAATGTTCACGCTTGCCATCTCACTGTTTAACCACTTCTAATTTGCCTTGATTCATGGACCTAACATTCCAGTTTCCTATGCAATATTGCTCTTTACAGCATGAGACCTTGCTTCTATCACCAGTCACATCCACAACTTGGTGTTGTTTTTGCTTTGGCTCTGTCTCTTCATTCTTTCTGGAGCTATTTCTTCACTGATCTCCAGTAGCATATTGGGCACCTACTGACCTGGGGAGTTCAACTTTTAGTGTCCTATCTTTTTGCCTTTTCATACTGTTTGTAGGATTCTCAAGGCAAGAATACTTGAAGTGGTTGGCCATTCCTTTCTCAAGTGGACCACATTTTGTCAGAACTCTCCAACATGACCTGCCATCTTAGGTGGCCCTACACTGTATGGCTTAGTTTCGTTGAATTAGACAAGTCTGTGGCCCATGTGATTAGACTGGTTAGTTTTCTGGGACTGTGGTTTTAGTCTGTCTGCCCTCTCTCAGTGCCTACCATCTTACTGAGGTTTCTCTGACCTTTGACTGGAGTATCTCCTCTCAACCTCTCACTGATCCAGCACCCCACAGCCACTGCTTGCCATCACAGAAGCACCCTTTACCAACAACACAAGAGAAGACTCTACACATGGAGATGTCTAGATGGCCAACACTGAAATCAGATTGATTATATTCTTTGCAGCCAAAGATGGAGATGCTCTATACAGTCAGCAAAAACAAGACCAGGAGCTGACTGTTGCTCAGATCATGAACTCCTTATTGCCAAATTCAGACTTAAATTGAACAAAGTAGGGAAAACCATCAGACCATTCAGGTATGACCTAAATCAAAACCCTTCTGATTATACAGTGGATATGAAAAATAGATTAAGGGACTAGATCTGATAGAGTGCCTGATGAACTATGGATGGAGGTTCGTGACATTGTACAGGAGATAGGAATCAAGACCATTGCCAAGAGAAAGAAATGCAAAAAAAGTGAAATGGCTGTCTTAGGAGGACTTAGAAATATCTGTGAAAAAAAAAAAAAAAAGAAGTGAAAAATAAAGGAGAAAAGAAAGATATAAACATCTGAATGCAGAGTACCAAAGAATAGCAAGGAGAGATAAGAAAGCCTTCCTCAGTGATCAGTGCAAAGAAATAGAGGGAAAAAATACAATGGGAAAGACTAGACATCTCTTCAAGAAAATTAGAGATACCAAGGGAACATTTCATGCAAAGATGGACTCAATAAAGGACAGAAATTATATGGACCTAACAGAAGCAGAAGATATTAAGAAGAAGTTGCAAGAATACACAGAAGAACTATACAAAAAAGATCTTCACAACCCAAATAGTTACAATGTATGTGATCACTGACCTAGAGCCAGACATCCTGGAATGTGAAGTCAAGTGGGCCTTAGAAAAGCATCACTACGAACAAAGCTAGTGGAGAAGATGGAATTCCAGTTGAGCTATTTCAAATCCTGAAAGATGATGCTGTGAAAGTGTTGCACTCAACATGCCAGCAAATTTGCAAAACTCAGCAGTGGCCACAGGACTGTAAAAGGTCAGTTTTCATTCCAATCCCAAAGAAAGGCAATGCCAAAGAAAGGCAATGCCAAAGAATGCTCAAACTACCGCACAATTGCACTCATCTCACACGCTAGTAAAGTAATGCTCAAAATTCTCCAAGCCAAGCTTCAATAATATGTGAACTCTGAACTTCCAGATGTTCAAGCTGGTTTTAGAAAAGGCTGATGAACCAGAGGTCAAATTGCCGACATCCATTGGATCACTGAAAAAGCAAGGGAGTTCTAGAAAAACATCTATTTCTGCTTTATTGACTATGCCAAAGCTTTTGACTGTGTGGATCACAATCCACAATAAACTGTGGAAAGTTCTGAAAGAGGTGGGATTACCAGACCACTTGACCTCCTCTTGAGAAACCTATATGCAGGTCAGGAAGCAACAGTTAGAACTGGACATGGAACAACAGACTGGTTCCAAATAGGAAAAGGAGTATGTCAAGACTGTACATTGTCACCCGGCTTATTTAATTATATGCAAAGTCCATCATGAGAAACACTGGGCTGGAATAAGAACAAGCTGGAATCAAGATTTCTGGTAGAAATATAAAAAACCTCAGATATGTAGATGACCCTGAAAGAAAGTGAATGTGAAGTGGCTCAGTCGTGTCCGACTCTTTGTGACCCCATGGATGGTAGCCTACCAGGCTCCGTGATCCATGGGATTTTCCAGGCAACAATACTGTAGTGGGCTACCGTTTCCTTCTCCAGGGGATCTTCCCAACCCAGGGATTGAACCCGGGTCTCCTGCATTACAGACAGACGCCTTACCGTCTGACCCATGACACTACCCTTATGCAGAAACTGAAGAAGAACTGAAAAGCCTCTTGATGAAAATGAAAGAGAAGAGTGAAAAAATTGGCTTAAAGCTCAACATTCAGAGAACTCAGATCACTGCATCTGGTCCCATCACTTCATGGGAAATAGATGTGGAAACAGTGGAAACAGTGGCTGAATTTATTTTTAGGAGGCTCAAAAATCACTGCACATGGTGACTGAAGCCATGAAATTAAAAAACACTTACTCCTTGGAAGGAAAGTCATGACCAACCTCGGCAGCATATAAAAAGCAGAGACATTACTTTGCCAACATAGGTCCATCTATTCAAAGCTTTGGTTTTTCCAGTAGTCATGTATGGACGTGAGAGTTGGACTCTAAAGAAATTTGAGCACCGAAGAATTGATGCTTTTGAATTGTGGTGTTGGAGAAGATTCTTGAGAGTCCCTTGGACTGCAAGGAGATCCAACCAGTTCATCCTAAGGGAGATCAGTTTTGAGTGTTCACTGGAAGGACTGAATCTGAAGCTGAAACTTCAATACTTCGGCCACCTGATGGGAAGAACTGACTCATTTTGAAAGACCCTGATGCAGGGAAAGATTGAAGGTAGGAGGAGAAGGGGATGATAGAGGATGAGATGGTTTGATGGAATCACTGAAACAATGGACATGAACTTGAGTAAACTCTGAGAGTTGGTAATGGACAGGGAGGCCTGGCATGCTGCTGTCCATGGGGTCACAAAGAGGCAGACATGACGGAGGAACTGAACTGAACTGAAACCTTGGAACACCTAATTTTTTTATGCCACTGAATAGTGGCATATATAGAAAATAATTGTTCATGATTTAGAGTATAAAAAACATAATGGATGTGATAAAGTAAGAGGAGAGAGGAAGCAACTATTGGGCTATGCAAGAATGGCTAGTTAATAGTATGGTCAGTCAGTTCAGTCAGTTCATAGTATAGTCAGTTCATAGTTCAGACTAGTTCATAGTATAGTAAGTCAGTTCAACTTTCTTTATATGTCCAAAACACATTCATACATGACCACTGGAAAAACCATAGCCTTGACTAGATGGACCTTTGTTGGCAAAGTAATGTCTTTGGTTTTTAGTATGCTGTCTACATTGGTCATAACTTTCCTTTCAAGGAGTAAGCGTCTTTTAATTTCATTGCTTCAATCACAATCTGCAGTGATTTTGGAGCCCCCCAAAATAAAGTCTGACACTGTTTCCACTGTTTCCACATCTATTTGCCATGAAGTGATGGGAATGAATGCCATGATCTTAGTTTTATGAATGTTGAGCTTTAAGCCAAAATTTTCATTCTCCTCTTTCACTTTCATCTACAGGCTTTTTAGTTCTTCTTCACTTTCTGCTATAAGGGTGGTGTCATCTGTCATCTGAGGTTATTGATATTTCTCCCATCAATCTTGATTCGAGCCTGTGCTTCATCCAGCCCAGCATATCTCATGATGTACTCTGCATAGAAGTTCAATAAGTAGGGTGACAATATACAGCCTTGACATACTCCTTTTCCTATTTGGAACCAGTCTGTTGTTCCATGTCCAGTTCTAACTGTTGCTTCCTGACCTGCATACAGATTTCTCAAGAGGCAGGTCAGGTGGTCTGGTATTTCCACCTCTTTCAGCATTTTCCACAGTTTCTTGTGATCCACACAGTCAAAGGCTTTGGCATACTATAGGTAGAGAAACTTTCATTTTATCCGCATCGTTCAGAATTAGTATGCAGTCTAGGAGTTTTGTGTATTGCTATTTTTGAAAGTGTTATATATGAGTTTCTTGAGATAATATAGTTGAACGTAGTCCGTTGATAATTTCAGATAAATTGATTTACATATAATTTATGTAATGACATTTTCATATGCTAAATTTTGATGAATCAAAGAACTGACTTCTTTGGAAAACAATAATGTTTCATTTCCTCAAATTGGTTAAGTCAAAACAATAAATTGTTTTAACATGATGATATTCTTTGTCAAGAAATAAAAAGTTTTTCAATTTTCAATTAACTAGAAAATGTCAATGTAGAGGGGAGATAGAGTATATATATTACAATAAGATACTCAGTTATACATATATATATACACATATATAATGTATATACATATTCATTATACATATATACATATATAATGTCAATTAAAAAAAACCAGAACATGTGACATTATTTTCACTACAGATAAGATTTTACTTTATATTGAAACATTATACATAGTTTCACACAGTTTATTTGAACCTCAGTATAACCTGAATAAAGATGGACAGTATATTATTTCAAAGGTATACCTAATTCTAGACAGGAAAAAAAAAATTATATATTTAGTAACACATGCCAACTATCAAGTTTGCAGTACTGTTCTCTTAGATATGAGCATCTGGAGATTTTTAATAGCAAATAGGTCCAGCCTGTTTTAGAGAACTTTAATGAACCTCACCCTATCAGTTGCTATAGCACCATAGATTCCAGAATATGAACAGATAATTCCTTCAATGGAGCTTTGAGTTTCACTTTCACATAATCACCTAATTTGTATTTCCACCTGCATTTGTCAAGACATTTCAATGGGCTTCCCTTGTGGCTCAGCTGGTAAAGAATCCGCCTACAATGTGGGAGACCTGGGTTCGATCTCTGGATTGGGAAGATTCCCCTGGAGAAGGGAAAGGCTACCCACTCCAGTATTCTTGCCTGGAGAATTCTATGGACTGTATAGTTCATGGATTGCAAAGAGTCGGACACAACTGAGCAACCTTCACTTTCACTTTTCAATGATTTCAGTGACTTTCTATGACGTGATATCAAAAGTGAAGAGCTGGAATGGTAGAAAACAAGTAATCCATTGCTTGGTGGTAGAAACATAGTGAATGAATGGCTAGGAGTGAAATGAACAGAAATTTTTGTCACAAAAGTAGGAAAGGCTGCAGAGCTATGTTTAGATTTCTCTGAGGCCACAGATATGGGAAAAATATATTATCTCTCACAGTCAGTGAACCCTGAGAGAAGAAAATCAAAGATATGACCTTAAGGAATGCATTTAATGGCCAAGCATTCTCTACAGTTAGAAAAAATTTTAAATATATATAGTTAGAGAATCAGACTTCCTCATCATAGAAGAGAAGAAACAAAAGAGAGTGCAGTATGCCAAGATCTCCCTGGAGAAAGCTCTCAGACAAACAGGAGAGTGTTATTAGAGATTGGGTGTTCAAATGCACCTTTTACATTGCTTTCTGTAAAGAGACTTCTTGAATTTCTGTACAGGTATTTCTTTTTGGGTGATCTATCCTTTTTTATATTTTCATTATTTGGAAAAATTTAGAAAACACATAGGAATAATTGCTTGTTAATCCTCCACTCAAAGTCAATTGCTGCTAATATGTATACATATACATTCACACTAATGTATATTTACACACCTTTTTCATTGATATGTATTTACAGGTTGTATACATTTGTTCATAATGTTATTATTCTACATGTTTAATATAGGTTTAATACTATGCCATTCAGCAATATTTTTTAAATGACTTTCATGGTTATGTGATATCTTATAAAATTTTTTATATAATCTGTTCCAAGTTCTTCTAATTGAACTTGGGGACTATTTCCAATATTTACTATTCAATACAGTTGTACAAGAAACACATTTTTTAAATGTCAATATGCATTTAAAGATCAGTGATCTTGGGAAAATGTGCAACTACATTTTAAATTGTGTTTATATATATCCAGAAAACATATCAAGTGTATCAAAATTATATATCACAATTTTGTATATTATATATTTCAAAATATACAGAAATACATTATGTGTATATATTTCAAATTTTAAGAAATATAATACCAAATAACCAACAATTTAGTTGAGTGATTGTTGTGTGTACCTATTTCAAAGCAAAACATAGGTACTTTAGAAGTTTTTCTCCAATTCCTATTGAGTCAATTTTCCCCCACAGCTATCAGTACTTTAGAGTTTTTTTTAAGTTATCAATAATTTATACTGGCAAGCTGTAGCATTTTTATTACTAAAACTTTGATGTACATAAACCAGGAAGGGATACATATAAAGACTGATTATTGCAGGTGAAGTTCTCATCAGCATGCAGAGAGGTGCGTATTAGCATGTTGAAGGTTGAATAGGGAATGCTTTGGTATGAAGCACTGTGGGGCTGAGGAGATGATAGGAAAGGAAGTTAAGTTTCCTTTAAAAAAATGAGGAGTTAGACATCAAAGTAGTCACAACAAAGCCCCAACTAACCCTGTGGGAGATTTGAAGCTAGAAGAGCCATCAAAGTGTTCCAGAGTTGGAGCAGGAATGTTAAGCTATTAAATTAGCTAGGGCTAACATAACAGTTACAACTGGACATGGAAAAACAGACTGGTTCAAAATAGGAAAAGGAATTCGTCAAGGCTGTATATTGTCACCCTGCTTATTTAATTATATGCAAAGTCCTTCATGAGAGACACTGGGCTGGAAGAAGCATAAACTGGAATCAAGATTGCCAGGAGAAATACCAATAACCTCAGATACTCAGATGACACCACCCTTATGGCAGAAAGTGAAGAGAAACTAAAAAGCCTCTTGATGAAAGTGAAAGAGGAGAATGAAACTGTTGGCTTAAAGCTCAACATTCAAAAAATGAAGATCATGGCATCTGGTCCCATCGCTTCATGGGAAATAGATGGGGAAACAGTGGAAACAGTGGTTGACTTTATTTTTGGGGGCTCCAAAATCACTGCAGATGGTGATTGCAGCCATGAAATTAAAAGACGCTTACTCCTTGGAAGGAAAGTTATGACTAACATAGATAGCATATTGAAAAGCAGAGACCTTACTTTGCCAACAAAGGTCCATCTAGTCAAGGCTATGGTTTTTCCAGTGGTCATGTATAGATGTGAGAGTTGGACTGTGAAGAAAGCTGAGCACTGAAGAACTGATGCTTTTGAACTGTGGTGTTGGAGAAGACTCTTGAGCGTCCCTTGGACTGCAAAGGAGATCCAACCAGTCCATTCTAAAGGAGATCAGCCCTGGGTGTTCTTTGGAAGGACTAATGCTAAAGCTGAAACTCCAGTACTTTGGCCACCTCATGCGAAGAGTTGACTCATTGGAAAAGACTCTGATGCTAGGAGGGATTGGGGGCAGGGGGAGAAGGAGAGTACAGAGGATGAGATGGCTGGACGGCATCACTGACTCGATGGACGTGAGTTGAGTGAACTCCGGGAGTTGGTGATGGACAGGGAGGCCTGGCATGCTGTGATTCATGGGGTTGCAAAGAGTCGGACACGACTGAACAACTGAACTGACCGCCTCACGTGGCCTTTCCTCTGTGCACATTTATTCCTGTCATTTCTCACTTCTTCTGAAGGTACTAATTCTATTGGATTAGGTGTGTGCTTGTGATCATGTGCACTCGATCATGTCCAACTCTCTGCAACCCTATGGACTGTAGCCTAACAAGCTCCTCTGTCCATGGAATTCTCAATGCAAGAAATACTGGAGTGGGTTGCCATACTCTTTTCCAGGGGATATTCCTTGGACCCGAGGATGGAAACCTTATCTCAGCCCAAATTATGAAGAAGATACAAAATGACCAAAAAAAAAAAAAAAACCACAGCAAAAATAGTGTGCTTGGAACAAAAGCAAGGTACTACACATGCACCTTGCACACAGCATCGATAAGAGGTTGGGTAAGCCAACTCTAAGCCACCCCTCCAACCCAATCTATGAACCTACCTCTACTCTCACCCTCAATAAGAAACAAGCACACTCACTCCCACAGGAGTAAGGAAACTGTTCCTTATTTTTACTCCCTTGTGCTGTAGCACAAGTCCTATAAAAACCTTGCCTGAATTTCTTTTCTGACCACTTATCAATTTCTGTTGATTTAGGAGTTCGAGAACCCTGGTCAGTAATGCTTGAAAATCACTTCCTTCCCCATAATGAATAACCCTAAATAGGGGCTATCCAGCCTAGAAGATTATTCACCACCATGTAGCCAGTACTCCATGAACAAATGAATAGCATAATGCCATGAAAGTACAAAAGATTAAAAATGAGTAAGCATGCTACTACATAAAGTCATTAGAAATTGCCTGGGACATACTAAGTAGTCAGTACTTTCTCTTCTACACCATTATCATTGAGTATAGAAAGGTGAAATACGTTATTAGGACAATCATCAAATTCATCAACCATAACTTTACTCACTTTGAAGGACATACTTCATTGGGTTTCCCAGATGGGTTTCCAGGCAAAGCCCTCATCCAACACACTTTTTTTTAATTGCCTGAAAATACTAGTTATCAAACTGCTTTTATCTAAAAAACTAAATTACTTAAAATATAACCTATTAAAAGGACCTAAGGACTATCACTACAAATAGCATAAGGGATTGCAATTTTTAAATCGCTGTCATTTAGATTTACTGCATATATTAATGGTAGATTGGCCAAGGCCGAAAGATATTATAAAAATGCAAATCAAGTTTATGTATTAATGGAGAGTTTATATACTCAGGAAAATACTATTAGTATTAGAATTGAAGAAATAATGAACTAGAATCTCTAGAGTTTTAAGAATAAAATGAGATTTAAGGGTCAAATTGACTTTAGTTTCCTCCTGAGAAAATTTTTTGACTTTATAGAGTGTAAATATCAAACTCAGAATTTATAGAAAAACAATATTAAGGCTACTATTACAAAATGTTAAATTATGGAACCACTGAATTGGGTCATTCATGTGAACAGAGGAAACACTATTATGTAAATATTTTGTGAGGTTATAAACATAAAATTTGTATCTTATCTAAAATGAAAAAATTATACATTTTAATATTTAAAATATGAAATTTAGTTTGTGAATATAAAAATATTTTTATATATAAAACATACTGATTTTTAAAATTTTACAAAATAATTTTGTAAACAAAAAGGAGCATAAAATGAATGAACAAATACTAAGATTAGTTTAGTTCATGTATATATTCAAATTAAAACACTTTATATTTCCAGATTCCTCACATACCTCTGATATTTTAAATTATTTGAAATACTTATTGAGTAAATAAATACATTCAAATAATTATCATTGAGTTTGTGATCTGGAGAATATGAGATGTACATCCACCATAATAAGATAGATAAACTTAAATTCAATGTCAAGTATATTAGAAATAGTGCATTAGGTGTTTGAACAGATAAAGTTATAATAATTAATTTCAAGATGCAATGAAGAATAAAGACACTTATTCTACTAAAGATCAGGATTACTAGAATGTTCAATCATCCTTCATCCAACAAGTATTTGTTGAACTGTTATATGTGCCAATCATGTAGTTACATGAGTTGTTAAGTTTGTAATTATGATAGGTTATTAGCCACTACCCCACTATCCTCCCACTAGTGCTCTTCTCCAACATCTTGAGCTTTATAGCAGAACACCTAAACTCCCTACAATTAAAGGCTCAAATTCAAGTAGAACTCGTTGTCATCTGGACACTACTTCAACTCTGACTCCAATCTACAGTGAATAGGTGGTAATAGCATTATATGGTTTCCAACATTCTGGATACTATTGCAGGATTTGTATTCAATCAACTACATTTCCCAGAATTCTCTTCACTCTAGAGAAGGAACCAGAGATAGCTTGAGATGTTGAAGATGGAGGTGAAACAGTGGCTATGTTTCTTTTAATCACAAAAAGTCAGTGCAGGGCATGAGAGATTACGGCTGGTCACATATTGTCTCTTCTGCCATTGATGCGAGGGAGCAGCCAGGCTCCTCTACCTCCTGATGGATTCCTTAAGATCATCCAATACCGGGGCCAGGTGTATGTTCTGCTTCATGATAAAGGGTATTATCTTTTCCTGTGGAATGTCTCTATCTAGGTGACACTCAGGTATTGAGAGACTAAGGGTTTTGGGCTATCTTTGTGGGTTCCAGCACATCCTCACAGATTCAAGTTTTTCCTTGCTTCCCTAATTTGTGCCTATATTTCTTTGCTGATGGCCCTACTGATTTCAGGGTCTAACTGCAGATGGAAAAAAAAAATCAGCTTTACCTAGACTTTTTTTTCTTTTTTTTTTCAGTGTTTTATTTTTTATTATTATTATTTTTAATTTAAATTTATTTATCTTAATTAGAGGCTAATTACTTTACAATATTTTATTGGTTTTGCCATACATCAACATGAATCCTCCACGGGTGTACACGTGTTCCCAATCCTGAACCCCCCTCCCACCTCCCTCCCCATCCCTCTGGGTCATCCCAATGCACCAGCCCCAAGCTTCCTATATCCTGCATCGAACCTGGACTGGCAATTTATTTCTTATATGATATTATACATGTTTCAATGCCATTCTCCTAAATCATCCCCCACCTCCCTCTCCCAGAGTCCAAAAGAACTGTTGGACTTAGAAGTCCAATAGAACAGAGTCCAAAAGACTGTTCTATACTTACCTAGACTTTTTAATGATCCCCAATGATGTCGCACAGATTATATAGTAGCTTAAATGGTAAAAAGTCTGCCTGCAATGCAGGAGACTGGAGTTTGATCCCTGGGTCAGGAAGATCCCCTGGAGAAGGAAATGGCAATCCATTCCAGTACCCTTGCCTGGAAGACCCCATGGATGAAGGAGACTGGCAGGCTACAGTCCATAGGGTCACAAAAAGTCAGACATGACTGAGTGACTTCACTTTCAATGATGCCTCTAACAAATGCTTTTATGTATATTCTTTAGTAAGTTCTGCTTCTCTTGTTTTCAGATATAAACTTTAGTACAGCAAATGTTTCTAGTGGAACAGAACCCTAAAATGGGTAATTTGAATTGTGTACAGTTTATCCATAGTGATCTTATATGATTACAGATACTAAAGACAGTATTTGCAATGGTAAAGACAGTGTTTGTACATCATATTATGTGGTAAAACATGGAAATTGACAAAACAATGACATAAAACATCACTTGTAATCAAGAGATTAGACAACAAAAGATTTTAGGTAACAAATTATTTGCTACCATAAGAAATGTTGTCAAAATAAACAGTATAATAAGGTTAGATGTTTGTTTTAAAATATACTGGAGAATTTAGGGATTAAAAGAGGAACTCATAATATTAACTGCCAAGCCCAAGCTCTTGCTTCTTTGAATATCCTAAACTTTTACAGCTCCATGGTTAAAATTTCTGAAAATAAAGCCCTAAATTTAATCCTTCTAGTAATCAAGTTATACCACAAAAGAAATTCCAAAATATTCATGGTCCATTACTTTGAAGTAGGGAATCAATTTTGTAGGAGTGGAATTTTGAAAATTGGGATGCACCTATAGTTAAATCCCATGGAACTTAAACTTCTAAACTGTTCTGATCCTCCTTCAACTGTGGAAATATCTCTTTACACCTTCTACAGGGAGGTTGATCTTCCCTTGCCTCAAAATCTATAGCTTCCTCTGAAATAATTGCTTTATTAGACACTGATGACCTTCAGGATTTATCCACTTACTTTCCTATTGCTTTTATAAACAAACTAAAACAATTTCTGCTGAGTACTAGGAGAGAATTTGCTTCCTTATCTTTTTCACCTTCTAGTGTGTGTGTGTACTTAGTTGCTCAGTTGAGTCCAATTCTTAGTGACCTCACAGATGTAGTCTACCAGGCTCCTCTGTCTATGGGGAGTCTCCAAGCAAGAATACTGGAGTGGGTTGCCATGCCCTCCACCAGGGGATCTTTCCAACCCAGAGATCAAACCCAAGTCTCTCACATTGCAGATGGATTTTTACCAACTGAGGCACCAGGAAAAATCAAGAATACTAGAATGGATAGCCTATCCCTTCTCCAGGGATCTTTCTGACCCAGGAGTCAAATTGGGGTCTTCTGCATTGTAGGAAGATTCTTTACCAGCTGAGTTACCAAGGAAGCCCACCTTCTAGAGGGCTCTCATACTTCTTGGCTTGGGGATTCTTTCTCCATTTTCAGAGACAGCAGTGTGGCATCTTCCAAACTCTTACTCCATTTTCATCATCACCAAGTGACAATGAAATCCTTATCTGATTTTGGCCCTTCTTAGACTCACCCAGATAACCCAGGATAAACTTTCATCTTGTTTCTTAGCTTAGTCATAACTTACAAAGTCGCTTTTATCATAAAGAGGTGACATATTCCCAGGTTGCAAGGATAAAAATGGGAACATTTTATTGCAATTATTTGGTTTATTAATACTCTTCTACTTTCTATTGTCTGCATCTATCATTAGACTCAAGTTAAAAATAAGTTAGTGTGTGTGTGACAAAGTATGACCCATAAGATGTGACACATAGCAAACAGTAACATAAACTTGGGAACACACAGGGATGCAATTTCAAACTGAGGATCACTGTGGAAAGGACATTAGCTGGATTGGGTTGAGTTTATTGCAATGAGCTCACTAAACAGATTTACAAGTAGCTACAACGTCCGGAAGCAACAGTTAGAACTGGACATGGAACAACAGACAGGTTCCAAATAGGAAAAGGAGTACATCAGGGCTGTAAAATGTCACCCTGCTTATTTAACTTCTATGCAGAGTACATCATGAGAAATGCTGGACTGGAAGAAACATAAGCTGGAATCAAGATTGCCAGGAGAAATATCAATAAACTCAGATATGCAGATGACACCACCCTTATGGCAGAAAGTGAAGAGGAACTACAAAGCCTCTTGATGAAAGTGAAAGTGGAGAGTGAAAAAGTTGGCTTAAAGCTCAACATTCAGAAAATGAAGATCATGGCATCTGGTCCCATCACTTCATGGGAAATAGATGGGAAAACAGTGGAAGCGGTATCAGACTTCATTTTTGGGGGCTCCAATTGGAAAAGACTCTGATGCTGGGAGGGATTGGGGGCAGGAGGAGAAGGGGATGACCAAGGATGAGATGGCTGGATGGCATCACTGACTCGATGGACGTGAGTCTGAGTGAACTCCGGGAGTTGGTGATGGACAGGGAGGACTGGCGTGCTGCAATTCATGGGGTCGCAAAGAGTCGGACACAACTGAGCGACTGAATGGAACTGAACTGAACAACAATGTGATCCAGTTCAGAACTGAGAATTTTAATAGGTGTAAGAATTTTAAAAAAAAAATTAGTTTGAGATAATTTCTACATAATATTTTTCCTCCTCTCCTGTTTCTTATCACATCCATAATAGTTTATGTTCAGTTAACCATGTATCTCAGTATTAAGTTACAGTATATTAAAGGAGGAATTCCACAGCTTGAAGAGGAAAAAACTCAAGACGGTAAAAAAATACTTCCTATCCAATTTGGAAATGATTGCTGTGTTCTCAGGTATAAGAATAGATATTTATGAAAATTTGATTTTGTGAATATATTTACTTGGAATATATATTAAATGTAGTTAAAATAGTATGTGTGAATACTAACCTGATATTTAATTGTGGTGGGTTCATATGGTATAAGCCTAATTAAACTAGAATTCCACTTTTTTAATTGTTCCAAATTATTGTGGGCATAAGATGATTTGTGAGACTTGAAAGACAGAAATGAGGGAAAAAATCATTTGTTAAAAGTTAGAGGGATTATTTGCATTTTAAAAGAGGCCTAAAATAATTATTAATACAAGGAATAAAGAAATAAAATATTCACTTACAAAGACAGCATAAGAGGTAAGTGTCAAACAGAGGAAGTAGAGACTAAGGAAACAAGTTATCCTGTGCTAGCAGTGATGGCATTTTCCTTAGATTTAGAAGAGCAAAATTCTGCAGTACCTTGAAAAAAGAATGAGTAAAACATTGTTACTAATAGATAATACCAGAAATACAGCAATTATAGAACTGAAATTATTCAATCTCTGCTTGATTTTAGATTTTGTTGGATTTTTCTCAAGTGCAAAGATAAATGTACACTAACAGAGTCAATCAAAACTTAGAACTTCACACATTGTAATGTACTATTTCCCATTTGCTGAGAGGGTTAATCCTTGGGAGTCAGAAACATGGAATCAGAATCCCTAAGAATTCTAGAGCCATGAGTCATTTTAAAAATATTTTAAACATTTTTGTACATTTCACTCACCAGTATCAGTTCAGTTCAGTTCAGTTCAGTTCAGTCACTCAGTCATATCTGACTCTTTGTGACTCCATGAATGGCAGCATGCCAAGACTCCCTGTCCATCACCAACACCCGGAGTTCACTGAGACTCAAGTCCATCGAATCAATGATGCCATCCAGCCATCTCATCCTCAGTCGTCCCCTTCTCCTCCTGCCCCCAATCACTCCCAGCATCAGAGTCTTTTCCAATGAGTCAACTCTTCGCATAAGGTGGCCAAAGTACTGGAGTTTCAGCTTTAGCATCATTCCTTCCAAAGAAATCCCAGGGCTTATCTCCTTCAGAATGGACTGGTTGGATCTCCTTGCAGTCCAAGGGACTCTCAAGAGTCTTCTCCAACACAACAGTTCAAAACCATCAATTCTTCAGCGCTCAGCCTTCTTCACAGTCCAACTCTCACATCTATACATGAACACTGGAAAAACCATAGCCTTGACTAGATGGACCTTTGTTGGCAAAGTAACGTCTCTGCTTTTGAATATGCTATCTAGGTTGGTCATAACTTTCCTTCCAAGGAGTAAGCGTCTTTTAATTTCATGGCTGCAGTCACCATCTGCAGTGATTTTGGAGCCCCCAAAATAAAGTCTGACACCATTTCCACTGTTTCCCCCTCTATTTCCCATGAAGTGATGGGACTGGATGCTATGATCTTCGTTTTCTGAATGTGGAGCTTTAAGCCAACTTTTTCACTCTCCACTTTCACTTTCATCAAGAGGCTTTTTAGTTCCTCTTCACTTTCTGCCATAAGGGTGGTGTCATCTGCATATCTGAGGTTATTGATATTTCTCCCGGCAATCTTGATTCCAGCTTGTGCTTCCTCCAGCCCAGCATTTCTCATGAAGTACTCTGCATATAAATTAAATAAGCTGGGTGATAATATACAGCCTTGATGTACTCCTTTTCCTATTTGGAACCAGTCTTTTGTTCCATGTCCAGTTTTAACTGCTGCTTCCTGACCTGCATATAGGTTTCTCATGAGGCAGGTCAGGTGGTCTGGTATTCCCATCTCTTTCAACATTTTCCACAGTTTATTGTGATCCCCACAGTCAAAGGCTTTGGTATAGTCAATAAAGCAGAAATAGATGTTTTTCTGGAACTCTCTTGCTTTTGCCATGATCCAACAGATGTTGGCAATTTGATTTCTGGTTCCTTTGCCTTTTCTAAAACCAGCTTGAACATCGGGAAGTTCACGGTTCATGTATTGCTGAAGCCTGGCTTGGAGAATTTTGAGCATTATTTTATTAGCATGTGAGATGAGTGCAATTGTGTGGTAGTTTGAGCATTCTTTGGCATTGCCTTTCTTTGGGATTGGAATGAAAACTGACCTTTTCCAGTCCTGTGGCCACTGCTGAGTTTTCCAAATTTGCTGACATTTTGAGTTCAGCACTTTCACAGCATCATCGTTCAGGATTTGAAATAGCTCAACTGGAATTCCATCACCTCCACTAGCTTTATTCATAGTGATGCTTTCTAAGGCCCACTTGACTTCACATTCCAGGATGTCTGGCTTTAGGTGAGTGATCACACCATCGTGATCATCTTGGTCGTGAATGTTTCTCGTACTGTTCTTCTGTGTATTCTTGCCACCTCTTCTTAATATCTTCTGCTTCTGTTAGGTCCATACCATTTCTGTCTTTTATCGAGCCCATCTTTGCATGAAATGTTCCCTTGCTATCTCTAATTTTCCTGAAGAGATCTCTAGTCTTTCGCATTCTGTTGCTTTTCTCTACTTCTTTGCATTGATCTCTGAGGAAGGCTTTCTTATCTCTCCTTGCTATTCTTTGGAATTCTGCATTCAGATGTTTATATCTTTCCTTTCTCCTTTGTTTTTCACTTCTTTTCTTTTCACAGCTCTTTGTAAGGCCTCCTCAGGCAGCCATTTTGCTTCTTTCCATTTCTTTTCCATGGGGATGGTCTTGATCCCTGTCTCCTGTACAATGTCACAAACCTCCGTCCATAGTTCATCAGGCACTCTCTCTATCAGATCTAGTCCTTTAAATCTATTTCTCACTTCCACTGTATAATCATAATGGATTTGATTTAGGTCATACCTGAATGGTCTAGTGGTTTTCCCTACTTTCTTCAATTTAAGTCCGAATTTGGCAATAAGGAGTTCACGATCTGAGCCACAGTCACGTCCTGGTCTTGTTTTTGTTGACCTAAAACATATTAGGTTGGTGTAAAAATTCTGTTTTTGTGTTTTTAATTTTGCCATTTGATATTAGAATACATTCTTAAATAAATGTGGTTATATTATATATCATCTTAATGCACATTTCTTGCTTTATCATTTTTTACTAATGACTTATTATTTGCTGTTTATATATATATGCATATATATATATATATATATATATACACACATACATATTAGACTATAGAAATGATGTTAGACAAACAGAAAATCTAAGTGATTTTTCTGAGTTCAAAATGGGTTGTAAAGCAGCAGATAAACCTCACAACATTAACAGTGCATTTGGCCCAGGAACTGCTAATTAATGTACAGTACAGTGGTGATTCAAGTGTTTTGCAAAAGAGATGAGAGCCTTGAAGATGAGAAGTGCAGTGGCCAATCATCTGAAGTTGAAAATGATCAACTGAGAGCCACCATCAAATCTGATTTTCTTACAACTACTAGTTGCCAAAGAACTCAACATTAGCCATTTTAGAGTCATTTGGCCTTTGAAGTAAATTGGAAAGGTGAAAGAGCTCAACAAGTGGGAGCTTCAGGAGCTGATTGAAAAAATAATCATCATTTTGAATCGTCATCTTCTTTTTTGCTATGCAACAACAATGAACCATGTCTTGATCAGATTGGGATGTGCAATGAAAAGTGGACTTTATCCAACAACCAGTAATAACCAGCTCAGTGGCTGGACTGAGAAGAAGTTCCAAAGCATTTCCTGAAGCCAAACTTACACCAAGGAAGATCATGGTCACTGTTTGGTGGTCTGCTCTCCATCTGATCCACTACAGCTTTCTGAATCCTGGTCTACATTTGAGAAGTATGCTCACCAAGTCAATGAGATGCACCAAAATCTGCAAGGCCTGGGGCTAGCATTGGTGAACAGAATGGGCCCAATACTTCTCTACGACAATGACCAGCCACATAATGCACAATCAATGCTTCAAAAGGTGAACAAATTGGGCTATGAAATTTTGCCTCATCTGCCATATTCACCTGACCTCTTGCCAACTGACTACCACTTCATCAAGCATCTTGACAATTTTTTTCAAAAATTTTTTTCAGGGAAAACTCTTCCACAACCAGCAGGGGGCAGAAAATGCTTTCCAAGAGTTCTTTAAATGCTGACACATGGATTTTTACACTTCAGGGATAAACAAACATTTCTTGGCAAAACTTTGTTGCTTGTAATGGTTCCTATTTTGATTCATAAAGATGTGTCTGAGTCTAGTTACAATGATTTAAAATTCACAGCCTAATGGTAGAGGTAGGGTATAAAATACATTCAATTTTATATATGTTGTTTTGAGGAAGTTGTGACATCCAAGTAGTCATGTCTTACCTTAGCCAAGAAATGTTGAGTCAAATTTAAAAAGGAGACCTGCTTTATTTAGAGAAATAAAGGCACATTTACGATAAGGAAAATTTCTCAGGTATTTAGTGAATGCAAATAACTGATGTGAGTAAAGGAAATACAAAAATGTGACAGTGATAGAGAAATTAAAGATGTTATTAATATGGAGGGTGGCCAAAGATAAACTGTGATGACTAATGAACATCACTGAATGTTGAAAACAAGTTTAAAGGAGTGAGACCTGGGGAAGGAAATTATATTTGTACTTGAAGATAGCACAGGTGATACCATGGTGGTGGTTTAGTCACTAAGTTGTGTCCGGCCCATGCAACCCCATGGACTGTAGCCTGCCAGGCTCCTTTGTCCATGGGATACTATAGGGTGATACTATAGGATGAGTTAAAAAAATATACCCAGTTCACTAAGATAAGAGGACAACTGAGCTTTGAGGATATTCACTATAGAGGAACAAAGTGAACCCCAAATGCCTACTAAACCTTTTGGATATATTAATCAATAATTCTTGTGTACCAACTGGAAGAAAATAGATATTATATTTGGTAAATGGTCATACCATTTATTTCTCTACAATAAAAAGTAAATTGTTAATATTAGCAAAGAAAAAATACATCCAATTAGGTCCATCAGGTATTTCTAAATGTACTGACCTAGAAATCACCTGAATATTCTGTTCATAAATTTTTTTTTTTCAGTAAAACACCTTTCTATTAGGAACTCATATTTTTGAGATTAGTTGTTTGTCAGTTGCTTCATTTGCTATTATATTCTCCCATTCTGAAGGATGTCTTTTCACCTTATATAGAACAGTCTTTTGGACTCTGTGGGATGGGGGGTGGGGGATGATTTGGGAGAATGACATTAAAACATGTATAATATCATATAAGAAACGAATCACCAATCCAGGTTGGATGCAGGATACAGGAAGCTTGGGGCTGGTGCACTGGGATGACCCAGAGGGATGGTATGGGGAGGGAGCTGGGAAGGGGGTTCAGGATGGTGAACACATGTACATCCGTGGCGAATGCATGTTGATGTATGGCAAAACCAATACAATATTGTAAAGTAAAATAATAATAATAATAATTTTTTAAAAAGAACTCATAAATACTTAACAAATACATACTAATTCCTTTAAAGAAAAAAATCACAAAATATACTTTTCAAATCCATTTATCATTGCCTTTATATTTTTCCTATTTTCCTCAATCCCAGGGGGGCAAAGAATCTCAGCAGATGCTTTTATTTTCTTCTATTGCAAAAATCGCTGCAAAGAAATACAGAACATGAAAACTGCTTTGATTCTCAAAATCTGCAAAAGGCTGAAAAGTAGGGAAAAGCTATTTTTCAGTTTTCTTTCCCCTAAGAATAATCACTGAAACTACAGTTTTAGTATAAAAGTTCTTACTTCTAATACCAAAATAATATTTATTTATTTGATTTTTGTGACATGTATTCATAAAATAATCTGGAACTGGACAAAGAGCGATAAATCAACTGGAGCAATTTTTCCATGAATGATGCTCGAATCAACAAAGATTGAGGCCTCTGAACACCGCCGTGACTCACAGCTGCAGGATGCTACACTTATTCAGGAAGTTCAGTCATGCATGCACCAAGCACTGCTTGCTCAGCAGGAAAGAAGCCCTCTTAGAACTATGGACTCAGCAGAATCCCTCAATATAAGTTCCATTACAGCCTCAAAATGCTATAAACACTCCTTTCTTGTCTCCATATATAGCAGTTTTCACTCTACATTTACATTGACATTTGTATCATAAGTATAAATATATGTTATGTATATAAATGTAATATATGCATATACACACATATGTATATAATCTATGATGATAAAACACTGTAGAAGCAGACACTTTTCTCCAGTTGAGTATGTGAGGTGCCAAATATTCATTAAATCACCTTGCTACTGTTCTATAATTGAATTTATAAGCCACTTCATTAACTCATCATTTATATTGAACACTACAAATTGAACTCTGTGCTAAATGCTCTAAGATTTGAAGAATAAGTGTACATTGTTTTAACATTGTAGGTGCTTAAAATTTTTAGAGCATTTGGACAAGAAAATGAATAATTAATATCTAGCAACAATGTGGTTCCACAGTATTATAAAGATTTTTGATTATACATGTGAATTTAAACCAGGCACACACCTCTATCATCAGAATATTATAGTTCCTCTTTCAAATTCTAACTCTTCTGGATGCTATACTAATTCTTATTTATCCAGAAAATAAAATCATTTGCTATTACTTTCTAATAATAAATTATTGGGAAATAAAGTTGGAAAATAATGAAAAAGTTCTAAGCCTCAGATTCTTTTCTCTAAATAAGATTTTAATATATAAAACTTTGACTTTCAAACATATAATTGCTTAATTAGGTCTCATTTAATTTTGGTTTTACTTCCATTACTCTAGGAGGTTAGATAAAGCAGATTTTGCTGCATTTATGTCAGAGTGTTCTGCTTATGTTTTCCTCTAAAAGTTTTATAGTTTCTGGACTTGCATCTAGGTTATTAATCCATTTTGATTTTTCTTTTGAGTATGCTGTTAGGAAGTGCTCTAATTCAACAAATAAAGAAGTAATATTCCACTATATACAGTGGAATATTACTCAGCATTTGCATCAATTGTAGTGAGGCAGATGAAACTAGAGTCTGCGATACAAGAGTGAAGTAAGTCAGAGAGAGGAAAACAAATATCATATTAAAACATATATATGGAATCTAAAAAAATAATGGTACTGATGAACCTGCTTGAAGGGCAGGAATAGAGAATCAGATGTAGAGACCAGAACTGTGGATACTGGGGAAAGGAGGGGGTGGGACAAACTGAGAGTAGCATTGACATATATTCACTACTATGTGTAAAATTGGGCTTCCCTGGTAGCTCAAATGGTAAAGCCTCTGCCTACAATGCAGGAGACCAGGGTTTGATCCCTGGGTCGAGAAGATCCCCTGGAGAAGGAAATGGCAACCCACTCCAGTATTCCTGCCTGGAGAATTCCATGGACTGAGGAGCCTGGTAGGCTACAGTCCAGGGGGTTGCAAAGAATCGGACATGACTAAGCGATTTCACTTCACTTTTACGTGTGAAATATATAGGTAGTGGGAAGCTGCTGTATAGCCCAGGGAGCTCAGCTTGGTGCTCTGTGACTACCTAGAAGGGTGGGAAGGGGGAAGGTGGGAAGTGGTTCAAAAGGGAAGGGATATTGAAGGAGCAAGATACTACTTTTCACTGCCCCCAAAATGGGAAGTAAATGTGAACTAAACTTGACCACCAATTTAATGCTTCCATAAAAACCTCAAGTCTTTAAGGTACAAAGTAAGGGAATGAGACAACTGAAAATTATAGTTCATGTGTAGCAATTGAAACTCTCATTTATCATTGTGTGTTAGTCACTCAGTCGTGGCAGACTCTTTGCCACCCCATGGACTGCAGCCCACCAGGCTTCTCTGTCCATGAGATTTTCCTGGCAAGGATACCGGAGTCTGTTGCCATTTCCTTCTCCAGGGGATCTTCCTGATCCAGGGATTGAACCTGGGTCTCCTTCACTGCAGGCCGATTCTTTACCAATTGAACTACAAGGGATATCCACCATTCATTATTGGTGGGAATGCAAAATGATACCAAACACCTTAAAAGTTTGGCAGTTTCACAAAACTAGATATACCAATCAAGAAACTGTGCTCCTTGCTATTTGCCCAAATGTGCTTAAAATTTATGTCTACACAAAAGCCTGTAAATGAATGTTTATAACAGCTTTATAAATAATTACCAAAACTTAGAAGAAATCAATATATCCTTTAGGAGGTGAATAGAGAAATTTTCTTACATCCACAATATAAAATATTTCCCAGCATTAAAACGAAATGAGCTATCAAGCTGTGAAAAGACAGAGAGGTACTTTAGATACATACTACTAAGTAAAGCAAGCCAATATAAGAAGGATACACACTACTTGATTCCAACTATATAATGCTACAAAAAAGGAAAGACTACGGAGATAGTTAAAAATTTTTCTGTCATTGCTTTCCTAAGGAGTATAAAGTGGAACGTCGTGGTGGTTTGGAGAAATTTGCATTTCTCTAATGACTGGTGATACACATCTTTTTCTTTGCTACAGGCCATATGTATGTCACAGTCAGATAAATGTTTAGTCAAATACTTTGACTATTTTTGATTTATGTTGTTGCTGCTATTGAATTTTAGGAGTTCTTTACATATTCCTGATATGAACCCCTCATTGAATATGATTTGCAAACATTTTCTACTATTTGGTTTGCTGCCCTTTCACTATTAATAGTGCTATCAGTTCAGTTCAGAGTGTTATGAGGCAAAATATTTTTAATTTTTATGTAGTTCAACATATCTAATTGAAGAAGCCTAAACACTGTTCTTTCCACTTTCAGTGGCTACCTGGCTGCTGGTTTTCAAAGCCATTACAGCAGTGAGTCTTGAAGAAAAGAAACAGGGCGAACTAACTCATCACACAAAACACTGTTAATGTTGGAATTACTTTGTTTTCAGAATAAACATTTTCTACTTTTTGAAATACTTTGGCTGATTTCCAGAGTTCTGGACTAGCTGACTGTTTTTGCCAGTTTTTCCTGTCATTGTTACAGGAGAGAATTTTCAGATGTCTTCACCATTTTCACAGACATCGCTCTCAGCATGTATACTAGTGACGTATTTGTCAAAAAATTGAGAAATAAGAACTCATGGTGAAGACTGGAGTAAAATAACATTAATTTACAGGCTGAAAACATCATCATCTTCTGTAACTCAGCCTGAAACTTAAAAAGCATGTTGAAAAATTACTACTATTCTAATGTTCTTTAAATTCAGCTTTACTTAGTATTTCAAAAGATTCTCCAATATTTTTGATAAAATATTAGGCTTAAAATAGTTGAACCTGTTTAGGAAAGCATGAAATTTATCTATACTTAAACGAGACACAATAATTATTCTATTTATTCTAGCCCTAGTTTCTTTCTCTACTATTTCTTGTATTCTTGATTCAGTAAATTATTTCATTCCTTTAAAATTTTTTAAAAATGTCTTTAAAACTATATTAAATTAATGCTCATTGTCTTTTTCCTCCTGTTGATTCTGTTTTCCTCTCAAATGATTTCTTCCCTGCTGTGGTAGGTAGGAGTCTATGGGAAATAGTGTCTTGTTTATTAATTTTTATATCCTTGTAGTGTGGATATATTCAGTTCAGTTCAGTCACTCAGTTGTGTCCGACTCTTTGCGACCCCATGAATCACAGCACACCAGGCCTTCCTGTCCATCACCAACTCCCAGAGTTCACCCAAACTCATGTGCATCGAGTCAGTGATGCCATCCAGCCATCTCATCCTCTGTCATCCCCTTCTCCTCCTGCCCCTAATCCCTCCCAGCATCAGGGTATT
Organism: Bos taurus; assembly: GCF_002263795.3. Taxonomy (NCBI): domain Eukaryota; kingdom Metazoa; phylum Chordata; class Mammalia; order Artiodactyla; family Bovidae; genus Bos; species Bos taurus. Next base: position 47,136,928 of record NC_037347.1, read on the forward strand.
TTCCAATCAGTCAACCCTTCGCATTTGAGGTGACCAAAGTATTTTATTATATATTAGTATCTATTTAAATTTTATGTCCCTTAAGATAGTCTATCTCTTTTTTTGAAGTGCTGTTTAATGTTAATATATTGTCTAAATTAAGCATAATAACTAATGATTTTATTTCTTCAGGATGTACTTACATGGTACATAGCATTGTGATGTTTCTATTTCTTATTTACAACACATTATAGACAATAGAACAGAATGTGCATATAATTTTTGTCCTAAATCTTCTCTTCATATTGGTATATAACAATGTAATTTTTGGAATTAAACTTCAGGAAAAGTGATTTACTAGCAGAAATCAAACTTCATTACTCACCTGCCTGATTGTTTCATTCATTTCTACATATTTAATATTAAATTAAAAAGTATCTTTGTGCTATTGGAGATTTATCCAAATAGTTTTTATAGATAAATTATTTTACCTTTGTTTTTCACATCTGATTTTTGACCCTGTGGTACGTATTTTGGGCTTCCCAAGTGGTTCCAGTGATAAAGAATCCACCTGCCAATGCAGGAGAGTCAAGAGAGGAGGATTCAATCCCTGGGTCAGGAAGATCCTTTGGACTAGGAAAGGGCAAACACTCCAGTATTCTTGCCTGGAAAATTTCATGACAGAGCAGCCTGGCAGGCTGCAGTTGATGGGATCACAAAGAGTTATATATGACTGAGTGAGCACACACATATCTTTAATGTTAAACAGAGCAAAGCAAATACTAAAATTAATACTTTAAAAACTGTCTGGGATCGTGTGTGTGTGGGCATGCACGCACATGTGTGTGCAACGTGTATTTTTGCTTTCATGCAATGGGGGCAGGGAGAAGGAGAGACCCATTCAGTTAGACTCATTCCTTCCCTTACTCCCAGCTAACAGTTGCCTTTTTTTGCTCTTGCCATTTGATTTTTAAGAAATTAGTGTGTAAACTATTTATGTTTATACTAAAAGAGTCCAATAACATTCAAGAATTTATTCCATGGTATCACAGAAAAATTGATTATAAATTCTGTTTAAACCATTTAGTAGCTTTGTGGACTTAAGGGAATAAAATATCTTCTCTAAACGTCTAGCCCATAATCTAACAAGGTGTTATATTTTTATACATATTTTTTAAAAGATTCAGTGAACTAAATATTTATTTTTAACACTTACTGCAATAATTTTAAACTTTATTATTTTTTTCTCCATATTGATGTAAAAATGAGAAAATAAGTTGTATATCCTCAGAGTATTTATAAAAGCAACCTCCAGGAAATTTGCATTAATCTACATTGTATACATTAATATGTATGCTGATCAAATATAGCAGTACACTACTGAATAGCTAGTTGTTGCATTTAATATCTTCAATTAAAAGATGAAGTCTGTTAAGTTTTATCTTTGTCACTTGGTCCTTCTGTACCACATCTGGCAATTTGAGTGTGATAAGATGGCCCCTGATCAAACATTAAAAATTGATCAAACATTAAAGATTCTAAACTTCATAGTAAAGAGCCATTTTATTCTAGAAATTCAATGTGTCAATTTATGGAATGTATAAGAAAATGCATTTATCTAGGCAAGTCTGGAACCAAATTAAGAGCATCAAAGTGTTGCTGACACTGGAGACTGTGAATGCAGTTCATAATAGACCAAAAAATAATATGTACATAAATATATATACATGAATGAAAAATAGTCTATTTTTACCATTTGTTTCTTTAAAATCAGGTGAATCAGAATGCTTCACATATGACAGGGAAGATGAATCTCATGATAGTAACTAATTTTGGAAACAAAAAATGTTAATCATCCAAATGAAATAGAGACACTTAAACACTAAAGAAGTAACTTTGCATCTATACCCTTTTATACATTTTTCTTAGTAATGAATAACATGAGAGCCTATCTGCCAACACATTTTTTTTCTTCAGAAAAGTTAAAGTTTTTAGAAGTAAATCCATACAGAATATACATGGTAAAAAGTTTATTTTTTGATTTATTCTACTAAATTATTGGTAGATTTCTTTCTTTACTTAGGGTGGGGAGATGTATCAAAATCATCTCCTCCCTTAATAAAGATGTGTTAAATAATACATAAACATCTATATTTTTTCCTACCAAAGTTTATTGTTCATTATCATGTCTATAACTAAAGAGAAATGACATGAATCCACAATATACAGTTTAACATATTACATCAGTTTCAAAAGATTTAACATATTAAAAGCCTGTTTCTAAATTTTTTCATAAGTTTTATGTCATTTAAATATTAATATACAATTAGTAAAATTCGGAGTACATTAGAAAACAGGAAAAACTGAATTATAAAGATCTCATTAACTCGCTTAAGGGATTAAACACATACCTGCACAAGGGGAATTTTTTCTTTGAAAACAGAAATAGTCTGACTCATTTAATACAGAAAATAATCATCAATATATTTTCTATTCCTTTTGCCTGTTAGAAATTGCAGATTATGTTTTATCTAATGTCTTTAAGGAATTCATTTTAATATGTTGCTTCAGATTTCAATATGCAGCAGGAAATCGTCCTTCAAATTGTCAGTTTATGTTTCTACTTAGCCTATGTGCTTATACATAATTGTTGGTAACTTTCCTTCTATATTTGGTTATACTTGGCTAGTATACCACTTTTGGTCACTGAATACGTATCACTCATGGACCAATCAGAGACAGAAAACCAGTATGAGATCATCATATATTATGAATGGTCTCACATGATTGTTGGAACTGGTACTAGTCAGATTTGTCAGGAATGTCAGGAAATGTAAACTGGAACTCTCTGGCATCACCTAAAGCTGCAATCTACAATCAGAATTCATTCTTCACTGAAGCCTCAATCAGTTCTTATGGCCTTTAAGTGATAGAATCAGGTCCACCTAGATTATTTAGAATAATAATCTCACTTAGAGTCAGTTGATTTGGACTTTAATCATCTTTGCAAAATGCCTTCACAGTATCACCTAGACTAGTATTTGGAAAACTGGAGACCTCAGCCTTGCCAACATGATACATAAAACTGATCATAGACTACCTCTTCTCACATTAAAGCCCATACACATCTCCTTGATCCATAAGGAATCTCCATATAAAGAGGAATGACAATGTAATACAACTGAGAATATAATAATCCCTTCCCCAGAGAAGCATGCAAAATATTCAGGTAATGTTTACTCTTCTCCTTTGACATTTATAACTTAAATATCATGACAAAACTATGAAGAATATATCTTGTGGTAGATAAAAAATATTTTTTCTTATTTATATATACTTATAGGGCTTCAAGGAGTTGTGGCTGCGTGGGCGCAGGAGGGCCTAGAGGAGCTATCCCACATTGAAGGTCAGGAAGGGCGGCAGTGAGGAGATACCCCTCGTCCAAGGTAAAGAGCAATGGCTGCACTTTGCTGGAGCAGCTGTGAAGAGATACCCCACGCCAAGGTAAGAGAAACCCAAGTAAGATAGGTGTTGCAAGAGGGCATCAGAGGGCAAACAAACTGAAAGCATACTCACAGAAAACTAGTCAATCTAATCACAATAGGACCACAGCCTTGTCTAACTCAGTGAAACTAAGCCATGCCCGTGGGGCAACCCAAGACGGGCAGGTCATGGTGGAGAGATTTGATAGAACGTGGTCCACTGGAGAAGGGAATGGCAAACCACTTCAGTATTCTTGCCTTGAGAACCTCATGAACAGGATGAAAAGGCAAAATGATAGGATACTGAAAGAGGAACTCCCCAGGTCAATAGGTGCCCAATATGCTACTGGAGATCAGTGGAGAAAGAACTCCAGAAAGAATGAAGGGATGGAGCCAAAGCAAAAACAATACCCAGCTGTGGATGTGACTGGTGATAGAAGCAAGGTCCGATGCTGTAAAGAGTGATATTGCATAGGAACCTGGAATGTCAGGTCCATGAATCAAGGCAAATTGGAAGTGGTCAAACAAGAGATGGCAAGAGTGAATGTCGACATTCTAGGAATCAGCAAACTGAAATGGAATGGAATGTGTGAATTTAACTCAGATGACCATTATATCTACTACTGTGGGCAGGAATCCCTGAGAAGAAATGGAGTGGCCATCATGGTAAACAAAAGAGTCTGAAATGCAGTACTTGGATGCAATCTCAAAAACAACAGAATGATCTCTGTTCGTTTCCAATGCAAACCATTCAATATCACAGTAATCCAAGTCTATGCCCCAACCAGTAACGCTGAAGAAGCTGAAGTTGAACGGTTGTATGAAGACCTACAAGACCTTTTAGAACAAACACCCAAAAAAGATGTCCTTTTCATTATAGGGGACTGGAATGCAAAAGTAGGAAGTCAAAAAACACCTGGAGTAACAGGCAAATTTGGCGTTGGAATACGGAATAAAGCAGGGCAAAGACTAATAGAGTTTTGCCAAAAAAAAAGCACTGGTCGTAACAAACACCCTTTTCCAACAGCACAAGAGAAGACTCTATACAAGGACATCACCAGATGGTCAACACCAAAATCAGATTGATTATATTCTTTGCAGCCAAAGATGGAGAAGCTCTATACAGTCAGCAAAAACAAGACCAGGAGCTGACTGTGGCTCAGACCATGAACTCCTTATTGCCAAATTCAGACTGAAATTGAAGAAAGTAGGGAAAACCACTAGACCTTTCAGGTATGACCTAAATCAAATCCCTTATGATTATACACTGGTAGTGAGAAATAGATTTAAGGGCCTAGATCTGATAGATAGAGTGCCTGATGAACTATGGACTGAGGTTCGTGACACTGTACAGGAGACAGGGATCAAGACCATTCCCATAGAAAAGAAATGCAAAAAAGCAAAATGGCTGTCTGGTGAGGCCTTACAAACAGCTGTGAAAAGAAGAGAAGTGAAAAGCAAAGGAGAAAAGGAAAGATATAAACATCTGAATGCAGAGTTCCAAAGAATAGCAAGAAGAGATAAGAAAGCCTTCTTCAGCGATCAATGCAAAGAAACAGAGGAAAACAACAGAATGGGAAAGAGTAGGGAATCTCTTCAATAAATCAGATGTGATTTTCTTGAAGGAAAATACCAAAGGAACATTTCATGCAAAGATGAGCTTGATAAAGGACAGAAATGGTATGGACCTAACAGAGGCAGAAGATATTAAGAAGAGATGGCAAGAATACACAGAAGAACTACACAAAAAAGATCTTCATGACCCAGATAATCATGATGGTGTGATCACTGACCTAGAGCCAGACATCCTGGAATGTGAAGTCAAGTCGGCCTTAGAAAGCATCACTACGAACAAAGCTAGTGGAGGTGATGGAATTCCAGTGGAGCTATTCCAAATCCTGAAAGACGATGCTGTGAAAGTGCTGCACTCAATATGCCAGCAAATTTGGAAGACTCAGCAGTGGCCACAGGACTGGAAAAGGTCAGTTTTCATTGCAATCCTAAAGAAAGGCAATGCCAAAGAATGCTCAAACTACCACACAATTGCACTCATCTCACATGCTAGTAAAGTAATACTCAAAATTCTCCAAGCCAGGCTTCAGCAATATGTGAACCGTGAAATTCCTGATGTTCAAGCTGGTTTTAGAAAAGGCAGAGGAACCAGAGATCAAATGGCCAACATCCGCTGGATCATAGAAAAAGCAACAGAGTTCCAGAAAAACATCTATTTCTGCTTTATGGACTATGCCAAAGCCTTTGACTGTGTGGATCACAATCAACTGTGGAAAATTCTGAAAGTGATGGGAATACCAGACCACCTGATCTGCCTCTTGAGAAATTTGTATGCAGGTCAGGAAGCAACAGTTAGAACTGGATATGGAACAATAGACTGGTTCCAAATAGGAAAAGGAGTATGTCAAGGCTGTATATTGTCACTCTGTTTATGTAACTTGTATGCAGAGTACATCATGAGAAACGCTGGACTGGAAGAAACACGAGATGGAATCAAGATTGTCGGGAGAAATATCAATAATCTCAGATACTCAGATGACACCACCCTTATGCAGAAAGTAAAGAGGAACTCAAAAGCCTCTTGATGAAGGTGAAAGTGGAGAGTGAAAAAGTTGGCTTAAAGCTCAACATTCAGAAAACGAAGATCATGGCATCCGGTCCCATCATCTCATGGGAAATAGATGGGGAAACAGTGGAAACAGTGTCAGACTTTATTTTTCTGGGCTCCAAAATCACTACAGATTGTGACTGCAGCCATGAAATTATAAGACGCTTACTCCTTGAAAGGAAAGTTTATGACCAACCTAGATAGCATACTCAAAAGCAGAGATATTACTTTGCCAACAAAGGTTCGTCTAGTCAAGGCTATGGTTTTTCCAATGGTCATGTATGGATGTGAGAGTTGGACTGTGCAGAAGGCTGAGCACCGAAGAATTGATGCTTTTGAACTGTGGTGTTGGAGAAGACTCTTGAGAGTCCCTTGGACTGCAAGGAGATCCAACCAGTCCATTGTGAAGGAGATCAGCCCTGGGATTTCTTTGGAAGGAATGATGCTAAAGCTGAAACTCCAGAACTTTGGCCACCTCATGCGAAGAGTTGACTCATTGGAAAAGACTCTGATGCTGGGAGGGATGAGGTCATGAGGAGAAGGGGACGACTGAGGATGAAATGGCTGGATGGCATCACTGACTTAATGGACATGGGTCTGGGTGAACTCCGGGAGTTGTTGATGGACAGGGAGGCCTGGTGTGCTGCAATTCATGGAGTCGCAAAGAGTCGGACACAACTGAGTGACTGAACTGAACTGATAGGGCTTCTTTCGTGGTTCAGATAGTAAAGAATCCACTTGCCAACACAAGAGATGCAGGAGATACAGGTTCAATCCATGAGTCAGGAAGATCTCCTGGAATAGAAAATGGCAACCCACTCTAGTTTTTTGCCTGGGATATTCCATGGACAGAGAAGCTGGGTGTGGTGCAGCCCATAGGGTCACAGAGTCATACACAACTGAGTGACAGAGCAGCATGCACACATACATTCATAAGAAAAAAATTCTCATAATGTTTCATTCCTTATTTCAGCACATGATCATGGGGTTACACCTAGTTTTATAACTACCTTAATTTACTACCATTCTATACTCCCTTTGCTGTCATCAGTCACTTCAGCTGTTCCTGGATGTTTGCCTGCTGAGGTGAACTAAACTTTAATCTTAAGGGCCTCCATTAGCAATCCTGTATAAATTGAATTGTTGAAGTTTTTCATTGATTTTAATCCCAGGACATGGTAAGGGATACGTAAGGGATCTCTTATATTCCAGATATGTTTTTTTTCTTCCTTATCTCCATTTTATAAGACCAAAATTTCCCCTTGGTAATATTTAAAAAACAAAAATAACCCCATATAGTATACTAACATGTTGAATAATTTATTTACTGACTTGATTTAGAGACACGAAGAATCACAAAATGGCCTAATGAAAGTTAAAATTCTACTTCAATAGAATTATTATTGTCTCTCTTGGAAGAAACATTTCTCTTTGAAATTTACACTTTAGAGTATCAGATCCTAAGGTTATTGGGATGATGTTTTTGATTTCCAGGTATTATTATCAGTTCTGAGCCAATGTATAGTAATCATAGAAAAGTATGACTTTTTTCTTCTCCATAAGACACAGTCTCCCTGGTAAATTTCTGTATTCCCCATGGAGAAGCCTGAGAGCTATATTCAACAGTACAAATGTTGACAGGTTGGATGGATCCTTTATAAATGGGACCCAGCATACCCTTAGGGGTCATGGCTCTGTTTTCATGACTAAAATTGGATTTCTGCTCATTCTATTCTAAACTCATCTTCTTATACAAACCAAATAAGCTTTTAGTAGACTGCCCTTTTATTATAGCAACACAATGATTAACTTGCTTTGACTCCATTGTCCATTATTGTAACCACATACTCCTTACCTTTGGTGATTAAAGTGCCATAATTTTGTCCTGTTGCCCTAGGATCCAGTTACACCCATCGAATTTAAGGGATCCTAGTTCAAGGCCAACAATTTCCATTTTGATTTCTGACTTACAGAATGACCATGAAAAAGAAAGTGAAAGTGTGAGTTGCTCAGTTGTGTCCAACTCTTGGCAACCCCATGGACTATAGACCACCGGGCTCCTCTGTCCATGGAATTCTCCAAGCAAGAATATTGGAGTGGGGTGTCATTCCCTTCTCCAGGGATTTCCTGACCCAGGGACTGAACCTGGGTATCTTGCATTGCAGGCAGATTATTTACCATCTGAACCACCAGAGAGACCCACAGAATCACCATAGAGCTCTTTAAGAATGGTTGAGCTTCTCTCACAATTGTGGTAAAAGGTTTGTCCTCCAGATCGCTGAGGCAGGTGAACAATTTTTACAAAATAAATCTGCTCTAACATTCCAACCTCCATGAACTTCTCACTAGCATGTAAAAGAAGTTCTGGTAATTCAACTTATTTATAGTGGACAATGGGTCTGTGTTTCAGAAGATATACCACACAAACTGTTATAGACATTTTTAAATCTTCAAGCGAAAACACCAAATCTGGAATCTTGGTTTAGTGGACAGGAGTTAAAAAATTAGGCTTGATCCAAGTTTATATTTTATTTACAATGAAGGTCATATCCTTAATTATTTTCTAAATATATTTTTCAGATTTTTTTTCTGTCTAATTTAGACAGCCATGAAGTTTTCTTGGTGTATGGAACAACTATGTGGCTAACACTTTGCTTCTCACCCTTTATGGCCTTATGGGATTTGTTCTGTGTCTAAAAACAAAGAAGGGTGATGGGAGTAGGTTCTGAAGAGCATTATCAGTTCCATATATGGAAGCTAATTCGGTGGAGATAATCACAGTTTCTTTGGGAAAAGGAGAGTTAAACTCCACAGTCAGTGGTAGAAGAGCCATTTTTACAGGCAAATACAACTTGGTAGCATCTAGATGTCAATGTCCCTAGGTTCATCAGGATCTAATCATATATTCCCATTTTCAATTTTCAGGATGCTATCCCACTCCCACATAAACGCCTTAATTTTAACTGAAGTTTCACTGCAAAGTTGAGAATTCAATCTGTACTGTAATTTAGCTCCTCACAGAACTTGATTTTCAGAAAGTGTGGCCTTGAGGCTTCAGGACATGAATTCATTTGAGAGCAGATTTAGAATATTTCAGTCATTTATGTGGAACTTAAGCTGGTAATCTGAATCCCAGAGATTATCCTTTTATTTTCTTTAGCTTGATCATGAGCAACTAGCCAAATTCACCATAGACTATTTTTCACAGTAAAATGTATGTTCTCAAATCTTGTCAAACTCTTTCTTACAGAGGCCAAAGCTAATACAATCAGTACCAGTGGTAGCCCTAGAAAAAACTTCAGGATGGAATTTTAGAATATGATCTATCGCTGATGGGGGAGGTGATACTTCCTGATACTGGTGTTTAGGGTGATGAAGACCCTTGGAATACAGGTAATATTGCAGCTACTGATGTTTTATTATTAGAGACAACAGGGATCATAGCTCTATGTGGAATTATTGGCACCTGAAAGTCATCTAGTTGTAATTGGGCCAGTTGAAAATAATGAAGTCCTAGCTAATTCATGCAAAACATGGTGCAGTGCAAAAAACAGTGAAGCTATAGATACAGCTGGTGGTATTCCACCACAATCAACCACTTTATCAAGACGAAAAAATCAGCAAGCAGAACATTCACATTGGTTCTGTGACTTGTGGAGTTCTAGAAGGAACTGAGTCTGGAACTATGCCTCCATACCCCTTAAAATTAAGATACAATTCTTGCATCAAACTCACACTGGTTACCTATTTTACATATGGTAAGCTATATCTTTCAATTCTGTTCTCTCAAATCATCCCACCCACTTCTTCTCCCACTGCATCCAAATGTCTATTCTTTATAACTGTGGCTCTTTTGCTGCCCTGCACATAGGATCGTTCTTTGACAACCTAGAAGGATAGGGTGGGGAGGGAGGTGGGAGAGGGTTTCAGGATGGAAGGAACACATGTGTACCTATGGCAGAGTCACACTGATGGATGGCAAAAATCCACCCCAATATTGTAAAGTAATTATCCTCCAATTAAAATTTTAAAAACATAAAAGTTTAAGATACAATTCTAAATCATACAAGATAATTCATAAAAAAAGGAAACAAGTATGATATTTCAAAAATGTGTAGGAATACTAAAAGCTGAGAGGAAATTTTATGCTTAGATATATGGAAGAAAAGGAATAGGCTTCCCAGGTGGCTCAGTGGTAAAGTATCCACCTGACAATGCAGGAGCCGGGGGTTCAATCCCTGGGTTGGGAAGATCCCCTTGAGGGAAAAATGGCAATCTACTCCACTATTCTTACCTGGAAAAAAAAAAAAAAAACACATACATAAAAGATCACAAAAGAGTCAGACACAGCTGAGTATGGATGTGCAGTATGCAACAAGGGATAGGTCTGAATATGTGATGTATTCTTCATATCAACATTTAGGGGAAAATACAAATCAAACTGAAAGAAAATGTGAGGAACTAAATAAGGGCAACAGCAGCATATTAAAGAACTAGTATATAGTGGAGGAAGAAAATAAGTGGATATTAGGAACAGTTTTACTCCACAGAAAAATCAGATTAAATAGAACGAATTTTTCAAAAGCACAACTAAATATGACTCAGTGAATAAAGATTATAGACTTTGTCTGGTTCACAGTAATTGTTAAAAATCACTCACACCCCATAAAACCTATACTACTTTATATCTTCTCTGTTGTAACATTTGAAAAATTTAATGAATAAATAACACCAAAATTGCATAAACTCTTAATGGGAATAAAGGAAATGTTATCATGCTTTTTATGATTCCAGAGTAGCCCACATTAATACAAACCACTAACAAAGATAGCACCAGAAAGTTATCTCCTGAATATAGATGCTATATATATATATCGGAGAAGGCAGTGGCACCCCACTCCAGTACTCTTGCCTGGAAAATCCCATGGATGGAGGAGCCTGGTAGGCTGCAGTCCATGGGGTCGCTCAGAGTCGGACTGGACTGAGCGACTTCACTTTCACTTTTCACCTTCATGCATTGGAGAAGGAAATGGCAACCCACTCCAGTATTCTTGCCTGGAGAATCCCAGGGACAGGGGAGCCTGGTGGGCTGCCGTCTATGGGGTCGCACAGAGTCGTACATGACTGAAGCAACTTAGCAGCAGCAGTATATGTATATATATATATAGAGAGAGAGAGAGGACAAATCCAACAATACATAAAAAGATAAATCAAAAGTAAGTTGTTTTCATACCAAGAATGTTTATTAGAAGAATATTCAAAACTCAATCAATGTAAAATGATAGAAGTAGAAAAATCATTATAAAAGTCAGCATCTTACCTTGATGTGTTATAGTAAAAATGCTCAGAGTCAAAGACCATGAAATTTTGAAATAAGCAAAGTTACTCATACAAAAAACCCAGTGCAATTAAGACTGACTATTCAACAAAACAATTGACTTTAGAGGGCAATGCAAAGACAGAGCCATGGGCTTAAAACATTAGTCAAACAAGAATCTTATAAACAGCTAAAGTGTCTTTCAAAATTGAAAGCAACAAGATTCCAATTTTAGCCGTGGCTTGGAAGTTCTCAATCCCATTCTTACAAGAAAAATTCTGAGCAAATTGAGAAAAAAATATTTTTCTTGAATCCATCAGAGAAAGGAGAGTACAGACCAAACTGACAGTAAAATCCAGAGAGACAGGCAACCACAAAATATTGCAGATAAAGCTTAACTGGAGCAGAAGCTGCTAGAATCGTAAACTAGTCAGAATACATATACATTAATTTGGACAAATTGCTGGAGTTTGTGTATGAAATAGTGTGAATCTCATAAGATTTGCAGTTTGGGGTGAATCCAGTATTTTTGTGAGTTTCTCCTGTAAGAATGCTGCTAAGTCACTTCAGTCATGTCCGACTCTGTGTGATCCCATAGACAGCAGCCCACCAGGCTCTGCCATCCCTGGGATTCTCCAGGCAAGAACACTGGAGTGGGTTGCCATTTCCTTCTCCAATGCATGAAAGTGAAAAGTGAAAGTGAAGTCTCTCAGTCATGTCTGACCCTCAGCGACCCCATGGACTGCAGCCTTCCAGCCTTCCAGCCTCCTCCATCCATGGGATTTTCCAGGCAAGAGTGCTGGAGTGGGGTGCCATTGCCTTCTCTGCCTATAAGAATACCACAAGGTTATAAATTTAAACAAATCAAGACACAAGAAACAATAACCCGGTGTACGAGACAGCAAAAGAGACACTGATGTATAGAACAGTCTTATGGACTCTGTGGGAGAGGGAGAGGGTGGGAAGATTTGGGAGAATGGCATTGAAACATGTAAAATATCATGTAAGAAATGAGTTGCCACTCCAGGTTCAATGCATGATACTGGATGCTTGGGGCTAGTGCACTGGGATGACCCAGAAGGATGGTATGGGGAAGGAGGAGGGAGGAGGATTCAGGATGGGGAACACATGTATACCTGTGGTGGACTCATTTTGATATTTGGCAAAACTAATACAATTATGTAAAGTTTAAAAATAAAAGAAAAAAGAAAAAAAGACACAAGAAAAAATGCACCTCATATCTCTAGCAGGAAGAGAGGAAGATAACCATTGTGAAATATGTTGGGAGTGTTCTCCATAACAAAGGCCTACTTTCCAGAAAAACAGACTTCCAGAGACTTAGTTCCCTGGTAGAAGGGTATTTCTCTGATTCCAGCTTGTCCTGGCCTTCCTTTCTCATCTACAGAAGAAGAGACGATAAAGAAACACTGTGAAGGTTGTAGTTCAGAGGCACAGACTCACTAAAATGCTGAAACTTGATCATAATATCACAGAAGGTTGTTTCCTCTCCTGCTACTTACCACTGTACCACCAGGGCTCCACAAAGGAGAAGAGTTGAAAGAGTTGCACGGTTCAGTCTTTATTGAAGAGGCTGTCTTGGGGAAAACAAGGTACACCTGGGAAGGCAAGAAAGCACACACCTGAGAAGGTGAAGCCTTTTGCATTTAAAGTTACAGGAAACATTAAAAACATCCCAATGTCACCGTATTAACATAAAGTCTCATACAAAAGGTTTAATTGCATCAATTTCCATCATCCAGTGTTGTGAATTAAGTTGTATCTCCCAAATAGATGTTGAATTCCTAACCCATGGTAACTGTGAATATGACCTTATTTGAGGTGTAATCAAGTTAATATGACATCATATTGGATTATGGTGATCCCTAATCCAAAGACTAGTGTCTTCATAAGAACAGAGAAATATTGATTCATACAGAAATAATGTTGTGTGAGAACAAAGGCAGATATTGGAGAGATACATCTGCAGACCAAGGAATACCAATGGTTTCTGGCAACTTCTGCTGCTGCTGCTAAGTCGCTTCAGTCGTGTCCGACTCTGTGTGACCCCATAGATGGCAGCCCACCAGGCTCCCCATCCCTGGGATTCTCCAGGCAAGAACACTGGAGTGGGTTGCCATTTCCTTCTCCACTGGCAACGTCAAGAAGCTAGAAAAAGGCAAAGAAAGATAGTCCCCTAGAGCCTTCAGAGAAAATGGCCATTTCAACTATTTTATTTTGGACTTCTAGATTCCAAAACTATGAAAGAACAAATAATTTTTTTCTCTTGTTTAAAGCCACTCAGATTGTGGTGCATTATGGAATACCTAGTATACTAATACAGATTTTTTAATGACAGTGGATTCCTTGTGAAATAAATAGTTGAAAACTGTGAAGTTAATTTGGAATTGGGTAATCAGCAGAATCTGGAGGTGTCTTAAGGTTCATCACAGAATCAGTCTTAAATTTATATGGAAAGAAAAAAAAAAAACTAAAATAGTGATAATAACAGTGAAAAAAAAGAACAAACATCAAAATTTACTATAAACCAACAATAAGAAGGAGAATGTGGTTTTAGCAAGAAATGGACATCTAGATTAAAGGAGAAGAAAAGAGAGCCCAGAAATAAGTCTATACAAATATTTTCTACTAATTTTTGTGACTAAGGCACAAAGACAATAGGGGAAAAAAATAGTCTATTCATAAAATGGTGTTGGAACAATTTGACATCAAAAAGTAAGAAAAAGTTAATCTTGACAAATAGTTTATAAATATCAAAAATTACCTCAAGATTAATCTGAAAATTAAAATGCAAAAACATAAAAATTCTAGAATAAAACATAGTAGAAAATCTGGTTCACCTAGGTTTGCAAATAAGCTTTTAGACACAACACCAAAATCATGATCTATATATTAAAAAATAATAAAAAAAAAATTAGACTTTAGTAATTTAAAGCCTTTGACTGTGTGGATCACAATCAACTGTGGAAAATTCTGAAAGAGATAGGAACACCAGACGACCTGATCCGTCTCTTGGGAAATCTGTATGCAGGTCAGGAAGCAACAGTTAGAACTGGACATGGAACAACAGACTGGTTCCAAATAGGAAAAGGAGTTCGTCAAGGCTGTATATCGTCACCCTGCTTATTTAACTTCTATGCAGAGTACATCATGAGAAACGCTGGACTGGAAGAAACACAAGCTGGAATCAAGATTGCCTGGAGAAATATCAATAACCTCAGATATGCAGATGACATCACCCTTATGGCAGAAAGTGAAGAGGAACTCAAAAGCCTCTTGATGAAAGTGGAAAGTGAAAAGTTGGCTTAAAGCTCAACATTCAGAAAACGAAGATCATGGCATCTGGTCCCATCACTTCATGGCAAATAGATGGGGAAACCGTGGAAACAGTGTCAGACTTTATTTTTTGGGGCTCTAAAATCACTGCAGATGGTGACTGCAGCCATGAAATTAAAAGACACTCCTTGAAAGGAAAGTTATGACCAACCTAGATAGCATATTCAAAAGCAGAGACATTACTTTGCCATCAAAGGTCTGTCTAGTCAAGGCTACGGTTTTTCCAGTGGTCATGTATGGATGTGAGAGTTGGACTGTGAAGAAGGCTGAGCGCCGATGAATTGATGCTTTTGAACTGTGATGTTGGAGAAGACTCTTGTGAGTCCTTTGCAGTGCAAGGAGATCCAACCAGTCCATTCTGAAGGAGATCAGCCCTGGGATTTCTTTGGAAGGAATGATGCTGAAGCTGAAACTCCAATACTTTGGCCTCCTCATGTGAAGAGCTGACTCACTGGAAAAGACTCTGATGCTGGGAGGGATTGGGGGCAGGAGGAGAAGGGGACGACAGAGGATGAGATGGCTGGATGGCATCACTGACTCGATGGACGTGAGTCTGAGTGAACTCTGGGAGTTGGTGATGGACAGGGAGGCCTGGTGTGCTGTGATTCATGGGGTCACAAAGAGTAGGACATGACTGAGCGACTGAACTGAACTGAACTGAATTTAAAATACTCTACTCTGTGAAAATCACTATTAAAAGAAAGAAAATCAAGCCTCAGGAAAGACAAATCTTATAAAACCATTATCTGAAAAAGAGCTTTATCTAAAGCTCTAAACAACTTTTCAATCTCAAGATAAGAAAACAAAACACCCTAATTTAAAAATCGCAGGAGGGTGGTGTGCCAATAATCTGAACAAAAACCGTACATCAAAGAAAATATATATATAAAAAAATACCCAAAATAATTTATCATGGAGGAATTACAAAGTAAGAAAAAGCAGATGCCATGGTACACCTATTATTGATAGAATATTAGCAATAATAAAAATAAATGAAACTGACATTATGAAATGTTGGCAATAGGGAATTGCATGAAAATTCTGTGCTGTTAGAATGCTAAATTTGTAACCACTTTAGAACATAGAGTGACAGTTTCTTTTGAAAATAAACAAGTCTTAACCAAACTTCAGCAGTTGTGCTTCTAGATATTTGCACAAGTGCTTTGAAAATTTATTTCCACATAAAACCCTGCACATGTTTCTAGCAGTTTTATTTATAATCAAAGCAACCAAGATGTTGCTTTGTTAAGGAATAAACATGTTAGTGATTCTTTATTCATCATGTTAATGAATAAATAAACTGAGGCACATCCATAAAATGGGATCTTTTCCGTAATAACTGTAAATGGAATATTAAGCCATGGAACGTGTGGACAAAGCTTAAGCATCCACTTCTAAGTAAAAGAAGTTGCTTTAAAAAGGCTACCTGCTTTATGATGCCAATTATATGTCTTTAGAAAAGGCAAAACTATCAAGAGGGTAAAAGGTTCACAGATTGCCAGTGGTTTGTGATTTAAACAGGAATGTTTGAGATTTAAACATAGAATTTTGATGGTAGTGAACTTTGTGCAATGGTTAATATATGACATTTTGAATATGTTTAAATACATAAAACTTTACAGCACAAAGAGTGAAACTTAATGAACCTAGGTTTTCTTAAAAAAAAAAAAAAAAAAACATATTTAGGAAGTTTAAAAATACCAAGTAGAAAATGTCACCAACAAAGCCCACTGGTAACCCCCAGAAAAATAAGATGAAATCTAGATGAAATTATAGATGAAAATATAGATGAAATTATACTATACAGTCTAATCTATTCTTTTGTGCTTAGTTTAGTTTTCCTAGTTTATAGGGGTCTGTGTGCCAAGGCCTTATACCTAACATGTAAGATTACAGATACCCGCACAGAACCACTGGGCCCACCTAGTGCTTCTCATTCCAACTTGATGGGACTTTGTGCAGAAGGACTGCTCAAGACACTGCAATTCAAGATGGCAACAGAGTACTGTGTGGAGAGGTGCTAAAATGAAGTGAATGTCGCTCAATCATGTCTGACTCTTTGCAACCCCATGGACTGTAGCCTGCCAGGTTCCTCTGTCTGTAGAATTCTCCAGGCCAGAATACTGGAGCGGGTTGCCATTTCCTTCTCCAGGGGATCTTCCCAACCCAGGGATCAAATCCAGGACTCCTGCATTGAAGGCAAATTCTTTATCCTCTCAGCCATCTACACTGGGTATTTCAGATTGAAGCAACAGGACTGAGGGAACTCTGCCCCTCCCTCTGCAGAAGAGAGGAAGGGTCACAAAGATCAGCAAAAACTTATAAGGAAATTTTCACAAGCAAGGGCAAATGATCAGTGTAGTCTGACCCGAACAGCATCTCCCTCAGTTAGCCAGACATCAAGATGAGTTTTCAGCTGTTGCTCAGACCTGGGGGAAGTTAAAATTCTGGAACTTGCAGGCAGGAGAGAAGCCTGACATTAGTCAGTTTAGTGAAGACACAATGTTTGATCTTTTGAGGAATGTATTAACATTTTACTGCTGGTTTACTATTCCATTGTAAAGCTCCTCTGTGTTTGCCTGCACTTTCTAGAACTTTCTTGTTGAACATACTGTTTTTCATGTGATATCACTAACTCCTATGTTATTGAAAGATTGTACTTTTATGTTTTTTCTATCTCTCTCACATTCTTGCCTATATCTTATATATTTTATTAGATATTACATATTTTCTATTTTTCCATAAAATAAAACAAGCAGTAAAAAACTGAACTATTGTGCATCTTACACATCAGTTATGTGTCTCTACTAACCAACTTCTTCCACTAGTTGGTAAAAAGTGGCTGCAACAATTTTTATCACTCATTATTCACCTCACTATAATTTGGACTTCCTCCATTACATTCCCTAAAATATATTTTTCTAACATCAATAGTGATTTCACTGCAGTCACTCAGTCATTTCCAAATAATTGCACCCCGATGGACTGCAGCATGCCAGGCATCCCTGTCCATCACCAACTCTCAGAGCTTGCTCAAAGTCATGTCCACTGAGCCAGTGACATCATCCAACCATCTCATCCTCTGTTATCTCCCTCCCTTCTTGCCTTCAATCTTTCCCAAAATCAGAGTCTTCTTTAATGAGTCAGCTCTTCACATCAGGCAGCCAAAGTACTGGAGCTTCAGTTTCATTATCAGTCCTTCCAATGAATATTTAGGATTGATTTCTTTAGGATTGACTGGTTGGATCTCCTTGCAGTCAAAGGGACTCTCAAGAGTCTTCTCCAACACCACAGTTCAAAAGCATCGATTTCTTGGTGCTCAGCTTTCTTTATGGTTCAATTCTTACATCCATACATGGCTACTGCAAAAACCATAGCTTTCACTAGATGGACCTTTTGTCAGCCAAGTAATGTCACTCCTACTTAATACTATGTCTGGGTTTGTAATAGCTTTTCTCACAAGGAGCAAGCACCTTTTAATTTCATGGCTGCAGTCGCCATCTGCAGTGACTTTGGAAAATAGTCTGTCATTATTTCCATTGTTTCCCCATCTATTTGCCATGAACCGATGAGATCAGATGCCATGATCTTCATTTTTTTGAAATTTAAGTTTTAAGCCAGCTTTTTCACTCCCCTCTTTCATGTTCATCAAGAGGCTCTTTAGTTCCTCTTCGCTTTCTGCCATATGGGTGGTGTCATGTGCATATCACAGGTTATTGATATTTCTGCTGACAATCTATTCCAGCTTGTGCTTCATTCAATATGGCATTTTTTATGATGTACTATGTATAGAAGTTAAATAAGCAGTATGACAATAGACAGCCTGGCATACTCCTTTCTCAATTTGGAACCAGCCCATTGTTCCCTGTCTGGTTCTAACTGTTGTTTCTTGATGTGCATACAGATTTCCCAGAAGGCAGGGAAGGTGGTCTGGTATTCCCATCTCTTCAAGAATTTTCCACCGTTTGTTTTGATCCCCACAGTCAAAGGCTTTGGCATAGTCAGTAAAGCAAAAGTAGATTTTTTTTCTGGAAATCTTTTGTTTTCTCGATGGTCCAACAGATGTTGGCAACTTGATATCTGATTCCTCTGCCTTTTCTAAATCCAGCTTGAACATCTGGAAGTTCTTGGTTCATGTACTATTGAAGCCTCTCTGGCAGCATTGAGCATTACTTTGCTAGCGTGTGAGACAAGTGCAAATGTGCAATAGTTCGGACGTTATTTGGCATTGTCTTTCTTTGGGATTGGAATGAAAACTAACCTTTTCCAGTCCTGTGGCTACTGCTGAGTTTTCCACATTTGCTGGCATATTGAGTGCAGCACTTTCACAGCATCATCTTTCAGGATTTGAAATAGCTTAACAGGAATTCCATAACATCCTCTAGCTTTGTAGTGTTGCTTCCTAAGGCCCACTGACTTCACACTGCAGGATACCTAGCTCTAGGTGAATGATCACACCATTGTGGTTATCTGGGTCATGAACATCGTTTCTGTGTAGTTTTTCGGTGTATTCTTGCCACCTGTTCTTAATATCTTCTGCTTCTGTCAGGCCCATATCATTTCTGTCCTTTATTGTGCTATCTTTGCATGAAATGTTCCCTTGGTATCTCTAATTTTCTTGTCAAGATCTCTAGTCTTTAGCATTTTATTGTTTTCCTCTATTTCTTTGCATCAATCACTTAGTAAGGACTTATATGGCTCTAAATCCTATAGTAGTTTATATTGCTGACAATTCTCTTCTTGAAACCCTCACCTTTCTTGGTTTCTTTGATTTCATTTTTTTATGTGTTTGTCTTTTTCTTTTAATGTCACTGTCCTCATCTTCTTGATCTTCTTTTTTTCCCCTCTATCCTCTTTGGGTTCTGTCAAATCTTGTTTGTATAACATGAGTCTCCTTATTTCACTTTTTAACACAATAAAAATATTCCTGTCAGTCAATTGTCACATTTATCAGATTTATCTCACATTAATACTTCTACCTATGTATTTATATCCCTTTATGACAACTTTCTTTGAAGTCTCTATTCACCTTAAAAAGAACAACTTAGAAATAAAACCCAAGAACTCTCCTTCCTGTTTTATACTTTATCAAGATTCCTTATTTTAATACATGCCACTCTCATAAACATTTAAACTTTACAGCCTAGAAATCAAATTCAACATTTTTTAATATTTTTGGTCATTTTATTACTTAGATACACCTTGAATCTATCAGTTTTTCTTCTTTACTCTGATAATTTCCAACTACCGTAATTCTTAGTTTGAAATATTGCACAAATCCAATGGGATAATTCATTTTATCCTGATGTATACAGAGCTGACCACAACAAAATCATTTCCTATGTGACAAGCAGAGTTCTCTTGTCAAAATTCAGATCCGATTATATTGCCCTCTGCTTAAAGTATCTTAATTACTTTCATTTTTTCTTAAATAAATGTCAAAATGTATCAAAATAGAAAACAAGACTACATGTTCTGACCCTACTTACCTGTCTGCTTACATCTAAATATATTTGCATCTTGACTGAGGTGGTCCAGATGCACTACAGTTACTCTATTTTATTACATTGTTTTACTTTTTAAAGGTCCTTTGCAGAAGGCCTTTGCCCATGCTCTCTTCTTTCAGTTTAGAACATTCCATTCATTTCTCCATTTGCCATATTAATTTTTATTCTACAATTTCAGTTCTATCACTTATTCGATTATCCTTTGCTAACCTCTCTGACTATAAATTTCTTTACGCTGCATTTTCATAACACCAAGGAGCTTTCCATCTAGCACTTGATAAATAACTTCGTTTTATATTTGTTTGTGTGATTCATTGATAAATATCAGTCCCTTAGTAGATTCTGTGCTAAGGAAACTGTTTTTCTTTTTTCTTTTATTTTATTCTCAGTGTCTCGAACACACCTGATGGATGGATGGTATCCCTTACGTATTTGTAAAATGAATTAATAAGTGAACAAATAAATAAAACTAGTTCCATGATTTTAACAAATACATTTTAATATATACATACATATATATTTGAGAAAAATAATCTTATTTATATAAATATACATATATATGATAAAATATGATATTTTGTAAAAATCATGGAACATTTTTTATTTCTTCATTTTTTCACTTATTAATCCATTTTACAAATACTTAACGGGACACCTCCCATCTATATATAATAGGAGATACAAGTTTGTTTTCTGGGTCAGAAAGATCCCCTCGAGGAGAAAATGGCAACCCACACTAGTGTTCTGGCATGGGAAATCCTATGGAAAGAGCAGCCTGGTGGGCTACAGTTCATGGAGTTGCAAAGAGTTGGAAATAACTTAGTAGCCACTAAACAACAATAGCTATACACACACACACACACACACACATACACACACTTGTGTGTGTTTTTAGTTGCTCAGTCATGTCCGACTCTCTGGGATCCTATGGACTGTAGTCTTCTAGGCTTTTCTGTCCATGGAACTCTCCAGGCAAGAACATTGGATTGAGTGTCCATTTCCTTCTCTTTGTGGGGATTTTCCTGATCCAGAAATCGAACCTGAGTCTTCCACGCTGCAGGCACATTTTTTACCATCTGAGTCAATATATATATATATATATATATATGTTTTTATAGCATGTGCTTTTCTGGTATTCTTATACAGTGCAAGGTGGCTTTGTATTCAGTTCAGTTCACTTCAGTCACTCAGTCGTGTCCGACTCTTTTCAACCCCATAAATCGCAGCATGCCAGGCCTCCCTTTCTGTCACCAACTCCCTGAGTTCACTCAAACTCATGTCCATCGAGTTGGTGATGCCATCCAGCCATCTCATCCTCTGTCATCCCCTTCCCCTTCCACCCCCAGTCCCTCCCAGCATCAGAGTCTTTTCTAATGAGTCAACTCTTCACATGAGGTGGCCAAAGTATTGGAGTTTCAGCTTCAACATCAGTCCTTCCAATAAACACCCAGGACTGATCTCTTTTAGAATGGACTGGTTGGATCTTCTTGCAGTCCAAGGGACTCTCAAGATCTTCTCCAACACCACAGTTCAAAAGCATCAATTCTTCAGCGCTCAGCCTTCTTCACAGTCCAACTCTCACAACCTTTCATGACCACTGGAAAAAACCTAGCCTTGACTAGATGGACCTTTGTTGGCAAAGTAATGTCTCTGCTTTTGAATATGCTATCTAGGTGGGTCATATCTTTCCTTCCAAGGAGTAAGTGTCTTTTAATTTTATGGCTGCAATCAGCATCTACGGTGATTTTGGAGCCCCAAAAATAAAGTCTGACACTGTTTCCCCGGTTTCCCCATCTATTTGCTATGAAGTGATGGGACCAGATGCCATGATCTTCGTTTTCTGAATGTTGAGCTTTAAGCCAACTTTTTCACTCTCCTCTTTCACTTTCATCAAGAGGCTTTTTAGTTCCTCTTTACTTTCTGCCATAAGAGTGGTTTTGTATTAGGTTGGTGCAAAATCAATTGTGGTTTTGCATGGTTGAACTTTGCTGTTTGATATGTGAATACATTCTAAAATAACTATGGATATGCACATTTCTTGCTTTACTCACTTCCCATGTAGCTCAGTTGGTAAAGCATCTGCCTCCAATGTGGGAGACCTGTATTCAATTCCTGGGTCAGGAAGTTCCCCTGGAAAAGGAAATGGCAACCCACTCCAGTATTCTTGCCTGGGGAATCCCATGGACAGAGGAACCTGGCAGGGTACGGTTCTTGGGATCGCAAGAGTTGGATACAACTTAGCGCTATCTTTCTTTCTTGCTTGCTTTTTTTTAAAAAATAATGACACTACTTGCTGTTTATTTTCTGTTTTAAACTTTTATATTCATTTTAATAAATACAGTTATATTTATTTATTAGTAAATAATTATTAATATAATAATTTTTATTAGACAAAAGCAAATTCAAATGGTTTTCTCATTCAAGTTCAAAATGAGTAATAAAGCGGCAGAGACAAGTCATCACATCAACAACGTATTTGGCATAGAAACTGCCAACAAGCATATAGTGCAGTGGTGGCTCAAGAATTTCTGCACAGGAGACAAAAGCCTTGAAGATAAGGAGAGTAGTGGATGACCACAGGAGGTTGACAACTACAAATTGAGAACCATCTTTAAAGTTGATCTTACAACTATAGGTGAAGTTGCCAAAGAACTCAGCATTGACTCTTCTACGGTCATTCCACATTTGGAGCAAATTGGAAAGGTGAAAAAGCTCAATAGGTTGGTGCATCATGAGCTGACTGAAAATTAAAAAGAAAATGTTGTTTTGAAGTGTCATCTTCTCTTTTTCTGTGCAACAACAACAAACCGTTTCTAGATCAGATTATGACAAGCAATGGAAAGTAGATTTTATCCAACAACCAGCCATGAGCAGCTCAGTGGTAGGGCCAAGAAGAAGCTCCAAAGCACTTCCCAAAGCCAAACTCACACCAAGGAAGATCATGGTCACTGTTTGATTGCTGCCCATCTGATCCACTACAGCTCCCCAAATCCTGGTGAAACCATTACATCTGAGAAGTATGTTCAGCAAATCAATAAGGCGCACTGCAAATAGCAATGCTGGCAGCTGACTTTGGGCAACAGAATGGACCGGATTGTTCACAACAATGCTGGAGTGATCGTGGCACAACCAACACTTCAAAAGTTGAACGAACTGGGTCACAAAGTTTTACCTCATCTGCCAAATTCACCTGACCTCTCACCAAATGACTACCACTTCTTCAAGCATCTTGACAACTTTTTGCAGGGAAAACATTTCCACAACCAGCAGGAAGCAGAAAATGCTTTCCAAGAATTTGTCAAATCCCAAAGTGTGGGTTTTTATGTTATAGGAGTAAACATTTCTTACTGGCAAAATGTGTTAATTTTAATGTTCTTATTTTGATTAATAAAAACACGTTTAAGCTTAGTCATAATGATTTAAAAGTCATATTCTAAAACATCAATTACTTTTACACCAGCCTGAATACTTTGGAAAATAAAACTTCTGTCAGACTTTTCTATTTATTCATAACATTTCATCCCAAGCATTGCATTATCCATGGTAACTCTATAGGACTTTGTCTGGGGGGGGGGGGCTGTTCATAGATCTGAAAGCTCTATACTTGTTTAATAGATACCTATATGAATAGAATGTTCCAAACTTTTTCAGAAATAAACCCCCCTGATGGAACCACACAATCATCACTGGTTTAGTACAGAAATTGTTGCATTTACTTTAACAAATGTCTAATTTTTCACTCAGTTAAAATGCTATCTACATAACATATACACTTTCAATGTTAATATTCAGCGTAGGTAAAAAAATAGAAATGTCAAAAGGTAAAGAGGAACTCTGTAATTGACTGTATTTCTACTCAGGTAAAAGACATCTGGGGACATGAGTCAGTAGGACCAGCCTCAAAATAAATTAGTGGATTAACAAGGGATATGGTTATCCAGAGAATTGCATGAGATGATAATAAAATACCTGGGAAAGTTTAATGATGAAATTTCCCCCAAGGAAAACTGCTGAACAGTCATTAAAGTATACTCTTACATCTCCTAGATTTATTTATTTATTTTTTATCATTCCTCCCGGTGATTCAAATGTGAATAATCACATTTCTAAAAAGGCATGTAACAGTATCTTTAAGCGAAACTATGAAAGTAGTTATGCCTGAAAAGACATAGGTGGCATTTTAAGGTTCTTGCAAAGAGCAACCATTTGTGAATTAAAATGCATGTTGCATGTCATCTTATATTCTAATATTGGTTAAAACTAACATTTAATAAATGCATATTATGCTCTAGACATTCTCTTAGGAGCTATCTTGTTTAATTTTCATAATAACACTCTTTTAACTTATTCATACGTTGCAGAAAGGAAACTGAGGCTCAGTGGAATAGAATGTGTGTGTGAGCTTGTGTACCCAAGACAAGGCTGAGCCAAGGTATAATTAATTGACTCCAAACTCTAGGTATGTTTCATTATGCCATATGATCCCTAGAATGAAAAGGCATTTTTCCACTTAGAGAAAGATAAAATGTTAATATCCACAAGATTGTATCTCTCTTCTACACTGTGCATAATAACTAATAAAACTGCTTACATCTTAAATTATTCTCTGTCACAGTGTTACCATTTAACCTGAGAAGAACACACTCATTTACATTCCAAGGGCAGTTTGCAATTTGAATTAAACATAAGTGTACATAAGAAAGGCATCCCATGATGTTTTCCAGGAAGTTAGCTTCTAAGCACTTATTAGCTAATATGTTTCCTTGGCAGATAAATCGTAAACTAAAATATACTGCGTGTCAGTGGAAAGAAACTGAACTGAGGGCTATTCTGCATCCTAATCTGACACAATAACTTGCCTGACCTTGGAGAAGTCGTTATTTCATATTTCTGGGTCATATTTTTTCTATTCAATATGAGGGAATTGATGAGACAACTTATATAGCTATTTAGAGACTTAAAATATACTTTTTTAATAAAATGATTATTGTAACAGCCCTTCTTTCAAAGATGGCAATCCTCCTAGTTTCCCCACCTTAGTTAATCAACCCCCTTGGACTGTCTTCAAACCAGAAATCATTTTTGCTTCATTCCTTTTCCTTATCTCCAATGGAATAATGAGACATAAGCATAAAGAACATTCTTATCACATGGACACACTGCAGATTGTCCTTCCATAAAGCCTTCTTATCCCATGGATACCCAGCATTTTTCATAACAGATGTGTGAAGACCGTGGATTTTGTTAGCATTTCAATGATCTGGCACACAGAACGGGAGCACTCAGAACCCTGGGTGCCAGTTGCTCAGGGAGCTACACACAGCTCTGGATAAAGCAGCTGCCCAGCAGGGTTGCCTCTTAGTGCCCGTATCTCTACAGCACCTGGGAGAGGCGAAGCTACCTGGGTATCTAGGAAGTACATTGACTGTATAGCTTTTTTGTGCTATAACATTAGGTATTTACACTTACCAAAAGTTTTGTTTTGTTTTATACTTTCAAAATTTGGCCTAAATTTGATCACTTCTCTTCTTATCTACAACTGTCACTCCAATCAAACCCTACCTGATCATGAGCAAACTTTTGTTAACTGCTCCTTGGTATCATTTCTGATCTGACATGATGCATTTTTTTATAAGGCAAACATACTGATACCAGTTCATCCTTTCTGACCCACACCATCCACATAGTCCATGGCAATGGTAAATCCACCTTTAATCCCAGCTCCTTTGCTCATTCTGAATTAGCCATACTAGCTCCTGTGTGTCTGCAGAGTAAGTTAAACCAGTTCTCACCTTAGATTTTTGACTCTGCTCATTTTCTTTCACCCCAGGTTTTGCATGGATATTCCTGTCCTTATGCATGTTTCAGCTCTCAGAAAAATCCTTCTCAAATACCTGTTTAAAGTGTCTCAACTCTCTGTCCTTCCCTAGTGCTCACCATTTTTTATTAATATTACTAGTCACCATCTTATATTCTTATTTTTTAACATTAATATTGTTTCCTATTAGGTTGTATTGTCCAAGAGAACACAACATTCTCTAGTTTAATTGGGAATTCTTAGCAAAATTATTTGAGTATATATTAGAGTATATAATAGAGAAAAAGAGACAAAGAGATTGAGGGGTGAATGAGTATAGGAGTACAGACATATTAAAGTAGAGCTGGAGTTTTCTGTGGCACTTGGGACACTGCATTTTTCTTGCATGTGTTTATTGCATGTTTTTCTTAATGCATGTGTTCATACTCATGTGTGATGCATATCTAATGTGAAATTATATGAGCTCTTCCCACTATCATCAGTTCAGTTCAGTCGCTCAGTTGTGTCCGACTCTTTGCGACCTCATGAATCGCAGCACACCAGGCCTCCCTGTCCATCACCAACTCCTGGAGTTCACCTAGACTCACGTCCATCGAGTCAGTGATGCCATCCAGCCATTTCATCCTCTGTCGTCCCCTTCTCCTCCTGCCCTCAATCCCTCCCAGCATCAGAGTCTTTTCCAGTGAGTCAACTCTTCGCATGAAGTGGCCAAAGTACTGGAGTTTCAGCTTTAGCATCATTCCTTCCAAAGAAATCCCAGGGCTGATCTCCTTCAGAATGGACTGTTTGGATCTCCTTGCTGTCCAAGGGACTCCTACTATGATAACTTTATATATATCCATATATGGGCTTCTCAGATGGCGCTGGTGATAAAGAACCTGCCTGCCAATGCAGGAGATTTAAGAGATAGCGGTTTGATCCCTGGGTCAGGAAGATCCCCTGGAGGAAGGCATGGTAATCCACTCTACTATTTTTGCCTGGGAAATCCAATGGACATAGGAGACTTGTTGGCTACAGTCCATAGTGTTGCAAAGAGTTGGACATAACTAAAGCAACTTAGCATACATGCATACACATATCCATATACATAGTTAAAAATCTTACGTTCAGAAGAAAGTTATCTCATCAAGGTCAATATTGCTGAGCACCAAAGAATTGATGCTTTTGAACTGTGGTGTTGGAGAAGACTCCTGAGAATCCCTTGGACTGCAAGGACATCCAACCAGTCCATTCTGAAGGAGATCAGCCCTGGGATTTCTTTGGAAAGAATGATGCTAAAGCTGAAACTCCAGTACTTTGGGCACCTCATGCTAAGTTTTGACTCATTGGAAAAGACTCTGATGCTGGGAGGGATTGGGGGCAAGAGGAGAAGGGGACGAAAGAGGATGAGATGGCTGGATGGCATCACTGACTCGATGGACGTGAGTTTCAGTGAACTCCGGAAGTTGGTGATGGACAGGGAGGCCTGGTGTGCTGTGATTCATGGGTTCGCAAAGAGTCGGACACGACTGAGTGACTGATCTGATCTGATTTGATATATATATATATATATATATATATATATATATATATATAAAACAGAATGCCGTACTTGTTCCTTTTAGATTAATATTTGTTTAATAAAGAGGAAAAAGTCATGTTTCTCAAAATGCTATAATTTTTTCTATGCTTAGATAAAAATATTCAGATATTTAAATATGGGTTTACTTTACTATTAAACAGAAAGTTTTAGGTAAGAAACTGTCTGGTTTGCCGTGTTTTACACATCACAGTAGATTGTTTGCTGATGCAAGTTGATTTGGGCTTTTTGTAGCCTTATTTCTTGCTAAAAAATAAAATATTGGAACAATAGCAGAAATTCCTTAGAATTGCTCCCTCAAGAGAAGGAGTTCTCAACAGAATGTTGTTTTGAAAAGATGAATACTATTGCTGGACCATAGAAATCTTTATTGAGATATATTTTTGCTTTGTTGTATTGTAGTGTAGTACTGTAGTATTATTCTTTTTCTCCAAGCATTATTTGGAATATAAGTTCAAAAACAATTCTAAAACTTAGCTGAAATAAAGACAAAAAGAAGAATAGTGTGGTAACAATGATAAAGTTCCAAAGACAGAAGCTAAAAGTAGTCAGGGGGGAAATATTAACTAAAATTGCTAAAAGAAAAGGAAATAAATGGATAAAAGAAATGTCACTTTAAGACATCAGAATAAAATGAAAAACAGATAGGTTTCAATTTAATAACTACTTGATGGCTCATGTGAAATGGATTGATTTTCTCAGTCTAACATTTAATAAAAAATCATCTATATTCCAAGACAAGGTTAAAATGTGAGTTAAAGAAACCTTTACACATTAAAGATTTCACATGATGTTTTCCACTGAAACAGTTATGAAGACTTCTTGGAAAATATTTTACAAGGCTAGAATAAAATTCTAGATTTTATTTGATAATTTTCATTGTTCTCAGCTCTAGGTTAAACTACATACATCAAAACCTATTAATGAAATTTATCATGTTTGACCACAACGTTTAAATATTTTTGACTTATTTTATGATTGTGATAATTGTTAAGTCAGGTAATTATATAACTATTCATTACAAGAGAAACTTAACCTAATTTCACCTTACTTAAAAAATATTCTTAGTAATGGTATTATTTTGTGAGCCATAGTTTGAGAAAAGTAGATAGAAGATCCCCAAATTTAAAGTTAGAATAATCTTTTTAAAAATGATGAGAAAATCCATTTAGGAATAGCTTGCTTTTTTGACCAGTATTTACAACTTTCCCACCGCTAATCAACTTTAACATTCCCATACATACTTCCACATATTATATGCTCACGGTTACCAAACACATTAGATTTATCAAAATGAACTTTGAGCAGGCGTTAAATTTTGCCTAAGCTATATGTCTTAATGGTAAACAACATAAAGAACCACTGTTCTTATAATAAGGCAATATTTTAATTTAAAAGAAAGATACTTTATTAACTTAAATAAACTTAATTTTGTGAAAACCATGAAAATTTATTTTAGAAAATAATTTGGCTATAATTCCAATACTTTGGCCACCTGATGTGAAGAGCTGACTCATTTGAAAGGACTCTGATGCTGGGAAAGATTGAGGACAGGAGGAGAAGGGGACGACAGAGGATGAGATGGTTGGATGGCATCACTGACACAATGGATGTGGGTTTGGGTGGACTCCAGGAGTTGGTGATGGACAGGGAGGCCTGGTGTGCAGCGGTTCATGGGGTTGCAAAGAGTTGGACATGACTGAGTGACTGAACTTAACTGAACTTTCCAGAGTATTTAATTAATTTGGTTATAGCAGTTTTCTAACATTATATCCCATAAAACTAATGCTTTTAAACTGATATTATAAGGACACCAATGACGTTGAATTTAGAACTACACTGACCCAATATATCTCAATGAGTTACATTTTCAGAATACTCTATTTCCAAACAAAAACATTTTATGAAGTCCCATTGGACATATACGTTTTTGGGTACATTCCTTACCCATTGCACATGGCTTAAGGAAAAAGAAAAGATTTACAAAATTATACTAAGTTCAACAATTTTACAGTCTAGTTTTAATAATCTTCAAGAAACAGATACTGTCTTACAGAAACTGGTCAAGAGTCTAGAGCAGGAAATCTATTTGCCTTATATGAGGTCCATGACACATGACTACCAAACTAGCTGAGAACATCACTGCAAAAATGGATATTCATGTAAACATATTGGACTTCTCTGGTAGCTCAGCTGGAAAAGAATCTGCGGGCAGTGCAGGAGACCCTGGTTTGATTCCTGGGTCAGGAAGATCATACCACATATATGAAAATATTAGGTGAATGAAACAGTTCAGTTCAGTTAAGTTCAGTCGCTCAGTCGTGTCCGACTCTTTGCAATCCCATGAATCGCAGCACACCAGGCCTCCCTGTCCATCACCAACTCCTGGAGTTCACCCAGACTCACGTCCATCGAGTCAGTGATGCCATCCAGCCATCTCATCCTCTGTCGTCCCCTTCTCCTCTTGCCCCCAATCCCTCCCAGCATCAGAGTCTTTTCCAATGAGTCAACTCTTCGCATGAGGTGGCCAAAGTACTGGAGTTTCAGCTTTAGCATCATTCCTTCCAAAGAAATCCCAGGGCTGATCTCCTTCAGAATGGACTGGTTGGATCTCCTTGCAGGCCAAGGGACTCTCAAGAGTCTTCTCCAACACCACAGTTCAAAACCATCAATTCTTCAGCGCTCAGCTTTCTTCACAGTCTAACTCTCACATCCATACATGACCACAGGAAAGACCATAGCCTTGACTAGATGAACCTTTGTTGGCAAAGTAATGTCTCTGCTTTTGAATATGTTATCTAGGTTGGTCATAACTTTCCTTCCAAGGAGTAAGTGTCTTTTAATTTCATGGCTGCAGTCACCATCTGCAATGATTTTGGAACCCCAAAAAATAAAGTCTGACACTGTTTATACTGTTTCCCCATCTATTTCCCATGAAGTGATGGGACCAGATGCCATGATCTTTGTTTTCTGAATGTTGAGCTTTAAGCCAACTTTTTCACTCTCCACTTTCACTTTCACCAAGAGGCTTTTGAGTTCCTCTTCACTTTCTGCTGTAAGGGTGGTGTCATCTGCATATCTGAGGTTATTGATATTTCTCCAGGCAATCTTGATTCCAGCTTCTGTTTCTTTCAGTCCAGCGTTTCTCTCATGAGAAACTCTGCATATAAGTTAAATAAATAGGGTGACAATATACAGCCTTGACGTACTCCTTTTCCTATTTGGAACCAGTCTGTTGTTCATGTCCAGTTCTAACTGTTGCTTCCTGACTTGCATACAAATTTCTCAAGAGGCAGATCAGGTCGTCTGGTATTCCCATCTCTTTTAGAGTTTTCCACAGTTTATTGTGATCCACACAGTCAAAGGCTTTGGCATAGTCAATAAAGCAGAAATAGATGTTTTTCTGGAACTCTCTTGCTTTTTCTATGATCCAGCGGATGTTGGCAATTTGATCTCTGGTTCCTCTCCCTTTTCTAAAACCAGCTTGAACATCAGGAAATTCATGGTTCACAAATGCTTAAGCCTGGCTTGGAGAATTTTGAGCATTACTTTACTAGCGTGTTAGATGAGTACAATTGTGTGGTAGCTTGAGCATTCTTTGGCATTGCCTTTCTTTGGGATTGGAATGCAACTGACCTTTTCCAGTCCTGTGACCACTGCTGAGTTTTCCAAATTTGCTGGCATGTTGAGTGCAGCACTTTCAGAACATCAAGTTCAATGATACAGTGATGTATTAAATACAGGTCTATCAAGATCAGGGAGAGTTATTCATAGAAGAAGGCTTGCTTACATAACTGAACACATAAACAGAGTAAAGGATAAAAAACATATGCTTTTTTTTTAAGTTGAATTAAATAAATTCTAACTTAATAAGTCCTAATGAAGGGCTTGGCATCCCTCTCCAGTATTCTTGCCTGGAGAATCTCCTGGACAGAAGAGCCTGGAGAGCTACAGTCCATGCAGTCACAAAAGAGTTGGATATTACTGAAGGAACTTAGCAGGCATGCTTGCAATTTGATAAATACTCATTATCTATTCATAATAAGTTTTATTCAACCAACCAACTATAGAGGAGATATTTCTCAATATAATGCTGGGTATACAAGGAAATAAATTTTTTAAATTGAGAGTATATACCCAGCCAGCATTCATTTATTATTATTATTCTTTTAACTTGCAAGAGGCATTTAAGCCAGTGTCTAAATGTTTTCTTTCTAGAAAGAGAAGATGTGTCTTTTTTATCATGATAAAGCAATCAATGTTAGCTTATGTTTAATAAGTTATCCATCAAAAGCAAAGATGTCTTATGAATGATTCACATAAATTTTCCCTAATAAGCACCCTTGCAAACACTATTGACTGCAGCAAATTTGAAATTAAACAGATAAATAATTTTACCCTTGCAGGTGATGGCTGTTTTGTATGGAATCTTTCTGCATATTTCTGTAGCTAATTGAAGAATATCTCATGGAATTTTTTTTCCTTTTTCCCTGGAAAGAAACATCTTAAATGAAATTTAATTACCACAATTATAGAACATATATAAATTTAATTCAAGAAATTCATCTCATTTGCAGTTACCCTATGTAATCACCTTTTTAAATTCTCCTCTACTTTTGCAACCAAGCACAATAATTAGTCTGACTTTTTTTGACACAATATAGTGTAAACAATTTTACTTCCAAGTTTTACCATTAAACACTAAAGAGATTTGTGGCCTTTGGTTTCTTTCAGTTTTAATCAAGAATGGACCAGGGTATTTGGATTTGATCATTATCTGATTGCATATTCCCATTCCAGTGCCTCCTTGGAAACAATTTGCTTCAATCTAATGTTTTTGAGTAGAAACATTCTCTCTGTCTCTAATCTGGTGTGTTAATGCCCTTCCTTCTATAACAAACTAGTAAAAAATCTTGGATGATTTCTGAATTATTAGAAATGTATATTAAATTGTCTTTAACAAAGTGAGGGCTTACTCCTTCATTATTTAACTGAATAATACCAAGAGATCAATTAAGAGTTATCAGATCCATATTTAATTATGTCTTGAGAATTAGATTTATCAATACTGAATTCCTTTAAATTTTTACCCTTTATTTCCTTCAAAGAAATCACACAATCCATATATTGGGAGTGTCAGCATTTTTTTAAAAGTTACATGAGCCACATCATGATACCCACAGACAGTTAGATATTATATCTTGGGAAACAAATAAATCACCTTGTGAGTTGCTATACCTTCTTTTTTGGTGCACATGATCTTAGCTAAGTTCAACCAAGAGGGAAAAGGGCTTATTATCATGATGGTGGCTATATGATGGAGGTATGAATATAGAAAATTAGAGGAAAACACCTTTCTCCTTATGTGTGGCAAAGATAAGCCTTCTGCAAATGTTAGTACTAGGCACATGGAAATTCAGTATGTAATAATTAGCATCGTAGGAGAGACAATTAGCAAGACACTTCCACAAGACATCAACTGCATAAAATCTTGAACAAAATAATATAAAATATGTCCTACAGCATCATTTGATACAAAACTGGCAGTTTGATACAGTGTTTCAGGCTTTCAATAAATGATACACCTCCAAAAATACTAGCTTTCCTGACAGATGGTCTGTTCAATCTATTTTGGAAAATCAAAAAGAAAAGAAAGCAAAACTAAAACAAGTGGAAAACAACACCTCTAATTTTTAGAATATTAATAAAACAGAAATCACTAATAAAAAGCAAAAATAATGGTAAGTTATATGGAAATATAATTATTTCTTTGAAGTTTTGAGAATACAGGAAAAAAACATAGAGATATATCTGACTGAGAACATGCTTGCTGCCTTTAATAATAAATAATCTTTAAAGGAAGGAGTCTCTCTAGGATTGAAAAAATTCTCATGTGATGATTCTCATAGATGATTCCTAATCAAGATGTCCTTTTCATTATAGGTGACTGGAATGCAAAAGTAGGAAGTCAAGAAACACCTGGAGTAACCGGTAAATTTGGCCTTGGAATACAGAATGAAGCAGGGCAAAGACAATGAGTTTTGCCAAGAAAATGCACTGGTCATAAAAAACACCCTCTTCCAACAACACAAGAGAAGACTCTGTACATGGACATCACCAGATGGTCAACACCGAAATCAGACTGATTCTGTTCTTTGCAGCCAAAGATGGAGAAGCTCTATACAGTCAACAAAAACAAGACGAGGAGCTGCTGCTGCTAAGTTGCTTCAGTCATGTTTGACTCTGTGAGACCCCATAGACGGCAGCCCACCAGGTTCCCCCATCCCTGGGATTCTCCAGGCAAGAACACTGGAGTGGGTTGCCATTTCCTTCTCCAATGCATGAAAGTGAAGAGTGAAAGTGAAGTCGCTCAGTTGTGTCTGACTCTTAGTGACCCCATGGACTGCAGCCTACCAGGCTCCTGAGTCAATGGGATTTTCCAAGCAAGGGTACTGGAGTGGGGTGCCATTGCCTTCAGACCATGAACTTCTTATTGCCAAATTCAGACTTAAATTGAAGAAAGTAGGGAAAACCACTACACCATTAAGGTATGACCTAAATCAAATCCCTTATGATTATACAGTGGAAGTGAGAAATAGATTTAAGGGCCTATATCTGATAAATAGAATGCCTGATGAACTATGGAATGAGGTTCTTGACATTGTACAGGAGACAGGGATCAAGACCATCTGCATGAAAAGGAAATGCAAAAAAGCAAAATGGCTGTCTGGGGAGGCCTTACAAATAGTTGTGAAAAGAAGAGAAGCGAAAAGCAAAGGAGAAAAGGAACGATATAAACATCTGAATGCAGAGTTCCAAAGAATAGCAAGAAGAGATAAGAAAGCCTTCTTCAGCGATCAATGCAAAGAAATAGAGGAAAACAACAGAATGCGAAAGACTAGAGATCTCTGCAAGAAAATTAGAGATACCAAGGGGACATTTCATGCAAAGATAGGCTCGATAAAGGACAGAAATTGTATGGACCTAACAGAAGCAGAAGATATTAAGAAGAGATGGCAAGAATACTCAGAAGAACTGTACCAAAAAGATCTTCACAACCCAGATAATCACGATGGTGTGATCACTGACCTAGAGCCAGACATCCTGGAATGTGAGGTCAAGTGGGCCTTAGAAAGCATCACTATGAACAAAGCTAGTGGAGTTGATAGAATTCCAGTTGAGCTATTTCAAATCCTGAAAGAAGATGCTGTGAAAGTGCTGGACTCAATATGCCAGCAAATGTGGAAAACTCAGCACTGTCCACAGGACTGGAAAAGGTCAGTTTTCATTCCAATCCCAAAGAAAGGCAATGCCAAAGAATGCTCAAACTACCACACAATTGCACTCATCTCACACCCTAGTAAAAGTAATGCTCAAAATTCTCCAACCCAGGCTTCAGCAATATGTGAACCGTGAACTTCCTGATGTTCAAGCTGGTTTTAGAAAAGGCAGAGGAATCATAGATCAAATTGCCAACATCCACTGGATCATCGAAAAAGCAAGAGAGTTCCAGAAAAACATGTATTTCTGCTTTCGTGACTATGCCAAAGCCTTTTACTGTGGATCACAATAAACTGTGGAAAATTCTGAAAAAGATGGGAATACCAGACCACCTGATCTGTCTCTTGAGAAATTTGTATGCAGGTCAGGAAGCAACAGTTAGAACTGGACATGGAAAAGCAGACTGGTTCCAAATAGGAAAAGGAGTACGTCAAGGCTGTATATTGTCACCCTGTTTATTTAACTTCTATGCAGAGTACATCATGAGAAATGCTGGACTGAAAGAAACAGAAGCTGGAATCAAGATTGCCTGGAGAAATATCAATAACCTCAGATATGCAGATGACACAACCCTTACAGCAGAAAGTGAAGAGGAACTCAAAAGCCTCTTGATGAAAGTGAAAGTGGAGAGTGAAAAAGTTGGCTTAAAGCTCAACATTCAGAAAACGAAGATCATGGCATGTGGTTCCATCACTTCATGGGAAATAGATGGGGAAACAGTGGAAACAGTGTCAGACTTTATTTTTGGGCTCCAAAATCATTGCAGATGGTGACTGCAGCCATGAAATTAAAAGACACTTACTCCTTGGAAGGTAAGTTATGACCAACCTAGATAGCATATTCAAAAGCAGAGGCATTACTTTGCCAACAAAGGCTCGTCTAGTCAAGGCTATGGTTTTTCCTCTGGTCATTTATGGATGTGAGAGTTGGACTATAAAGAAAGCTGAGTGCCGAATAATTGATGCTTTTGAAGTGTGGTGTTGGAAAAGACTCTTGAGAGTCCCTTGGACTGCAAGGAGATCCAACCAGTCCATCCTAAAGGACATCAATCCTGAATGTTTATTGAAAGGACTGATGTTGAAGTTGAAACTCCAATACTTTGGCCACCTTATGTGAAGAGCTGACTCATTTGAAAAGACCCTGACGCTGGGAAAGATTGAGAGCAGGAGGAGAAGGGGACAACAGAGGATGAGATGTTTGGATGGCATCACTGACTCAGTGGACACGGGTTTGGTTAGACTCCAGAAGTTGGTGATGTACAGGGAGGCCTGGTGTTCTGCTGTTCTTGAGATCGCAAAGAGTCGGACATGACTGAGTGACTGAACTGAAATGAGGCATTCACAGCAAGTAATAGTAATATCCTCAATACATTATTGCAAATTTGACAGGAAATTTATTGAATATGTGATAGTATCCTTGTGGAAATACATGAATCCAGTTGTACATTTAAATAATCTTAAAATGCATTCTACTTTTTAGGGTTAACATTAGGAAACATGACTCTTTCCTATTTTTGTATTGTAAATATAATTTTCCATTGTAGCATACAATTTTCTGTTGCAAATACATTTATTTTATTTTATATAAAGCTGATTATTTGAGTCAGTACCTTTTAATCTGATCTGTAAAAACGAAAGCTCTAGATTTCATATTTCCTACTTTGATTTACTTTCCATAACTTTCTTATACATTTGATAAAGTTTTAGAAGGTATTTTGATAGGAGAATTTTCTACTGCTTGATTCAGATCAGATCAGATCAGATCAGTCGCTCAGTCATGTCCGACTCTTTGCGACCCCATATATCACAGCACACCAGGCCTCCCTGTCCATCAGCAACTCCCGGAGTTCACTCAGACTCACGTCCATCGAGTCAGTGATGCCATCCAGCCATCTCATCCTCTGTCGTCCCCTTCTCCTCCTGACCCCAATCCCTCCCAGCATCAGAGTCTTTTCCAATGAGTCAAATCTTTGCATGACGTGGCCAAAATACTGGAGTTTCAGCTTTAGCATCATTCCTTTCAAAGAAATCCCAGGGCTGATCTCCTTCAGAATGGACTGGTTGGATCTCCTTGCAGTCCAAGGGACTCTCAAGAGTCTTCTCCAACACCACAGTTCAAAAGCATCAATTCTTCGGCACTCAGCCTTCTTCACAGTCCAACCCTCACATCCATACATGACCACAGGAAAAACCATAACCTTGGCTAGACGAACCTTTGTTGGCAAGGTAATGTCTCTGCTTTTGAATATGCTATCTAGGTTGGTCCTAACCTTCCTTCCAAGGAGTAAGTGTCTTTTAATTTCATGGCTGCAGTCACCATCTGCAGTGATTTTGGAGCCCAGAAAAATGAAGTCTGACACTGTTTCCACTGTTTCCCCATCTATTTCCCATGAAGTGATGGGACCTGATGCCATGATTATTGTTTTCTGAATGTTGAGCTTTAAGCCAACTTTTTCACTCTCCACTTTCACTTTCATCAAGAGGCTTTTAGTTCCTCTTCACTTTCTGCCATAAGGGTGGTGTCATCTGCATATCTGAGGTTATTGATATTTCTCCAGGCAATCTTGATTCCAGCTTCTGTTTCTTTCAGTCCAGCGTTTCTCATGAGGTACTCTGCATAGAAGTTAAATAAACAGGGTGACAATATACAGCCTTGACGTACTCCTTTTACTATTTAGAACCAGTCTATTGTTCCATGTCCAGTTCTAACTGTTGCTTCCTGACCTGCATACAAATTTCTCAAGAGGCAGATCAGGTGGTCTGGTATTCCCATCTCTTGAAGAATTTTCCACAGTTTATTGTGATCCACACAGTCAGAGGCTTTGGCATAGTCACGAAAGCAGAAATACATGTTTTTCTGGAACTCTCTTGCTTTTTCGATGATCCAGCGGATGTTGGCAATTTGATCTCTGGTTCCTCTCCCTTTTCTAAAACCAGCTTGAACATCAGGAATTTCACGGTTCACATATTGCTGAAGCCTGGGTTGGAGAATTTTGAGCATTACTTTACTAGCGTGTAAGATGAGTACAATTGTGCGGTAGTTTGAGCATTCTTTGGCATTGCCTTTCTTTGGGATTGGAATGAAAACTGATCTTTTCCAGTCCTGTGGCCTCTGTTGAGTTTTCCAAATTTGTTGGGATATTGAGTCCAGCACTTTCATAGCATCATCTTTCAGCATTTGGAATAGCTCAGCTGGAATTCTATCACCTCCACTAGCTTTGTTCATAGAAACAGCACATTAAGATGAGAAAAAAGTAAGAAATGGTCACATAGGCACATATGTGAATATTGCATGGTGAACAAATTTGAAATAACTGTGAAGTACCCTACGAGACCTTCAGTCTAATAATAACCAGATCTTACAAAAGCCACACTCTGTGAGCTGTTGGTGTTTACTCAAAAGGTAGGGAAGTGCAAAGACCTGCCTCTTCATGGGAATGTTAAATATGATAGTTGGAGCTGTGAGCACCAAGAAGCAAGCAGCAGGCAGACTTGTGGGTAAGGGATATGCAGGTCTCCTTGAGGGCAAACATTAAGGGAAATAAGAGAAGAAGTGACATCTATAAACAAGTAGCAAGTTGAGATCCCTGAGCCTGGATCTCTGGTTCCCTTCTCTTTGTATCTCTAATTCTCTGTCTTTTTCTCCCTTACCCACAACACTCACTTAGCCAGAGTGAGTGTTGCATCAGAGAAAGCCCCACTTTGATGGTTCTCCTGGTTGCAATCAAAAGCAGAGGCACACTTTCGGTGGAGAAAAGTGTTCCCATTTGAAGCTCATGGGACAAATACTGAAGGAATGAGTTCATGTGCAGAAATTATCAACTAGAAGACAGCAAGCTACTAAGTTTAGGTTATCAGAAATGTACAAAGCAACACAGCAGTAAAACAAATCTAAATCCTTAAAAACTACAGACAAGTATCTACATTAGTCAGGGTTTTCCAGAAAAACACAGCCAATAAGAAATTTTATACATATATAAAATAATATGTGGCTCACACAATTATGGATGCCAAGTCCCACAATCTGCCATCTGCAAGCTGGAGGCTGTGTTGTGGCTTGAAGACCTGAAAGCTAGAAAGGAAATGGTTAAAGATTTCCAGTGAGTCTGAAATCCTGAGAACCAGTAGCGTAGAAAACAGAAGACAATTGATCAGTGTTCCAGTTCATGAAATCAGGTAAAGAGTGCCACTGGAACTTCCTCTACCTTTCTGTTCTATTTAGGACCACATGAGATTAAATAGAACAGATTTATAGAACATGATGCCCACTCACATTGGGAAAAGCCATCAGCTTTATGCAGTTCCCCAATTCAAATGCTAACATCTTCTCAAAGCAGGCAGCCACACAGAGAAATTTATTTTTAATTATTTTATTTTATGATTAAAGTATAATTGCTTTACAATGCTGTCTTAGTTTCTGCTGTACAACAAAATAAACCAGCTGTATGTATACATATGTCCCCTGCTTCCCACTCCACTCCTCCCATCCCACCCCTTCAGGTCATCACAGAATATGATGCTTCCTGTGCCATACAGCAAATTCCTGTTAGCTATGTAGTTTACACATGGTAGTCTGTTTACGTCAATGCTACTCTCTCAATTTGTCCCAACCTCCCCTTTCCCTGGGCTTCCCTTGTAGCTCAGTCAGTAAAGAATCTGCCTGCAATGCAGGAGATCTGAGTTCAGTTCCTGGGTTGGGAAGATCCCCTGGAGAAGCAAAGGGCAACCCCCTTCCCTTCTGTGTCCACATGTCTGAAGAAAGCTTTTAACCAGCTATCTGGGCATTGTGTGTTTCTGTCAAGTTAATACAAAAAATTAATGTATCATACATGTCAGCACATATGTCTACACATAAATTGTCCCCCAAACTCCATAAGACACAGAGCTTGTTTTTAGACATTTGTCGCTCAGAAAGCACAGAGAGTCATGTAAAATGTTTTTACCCCTGTACAGGCAGATTCACATAAAAAAGATGGGAGAATGAGTGAGAGTCAGGTGGAGATGGTGGGGAAAACCTGAGAAGTACCCCATCTTCCTTCCCACTGAATGCTTGAGTGGCTCGGCCATGGCAATGCTAAGATGGTCTCCAACACTCTTGCCTTCAGATTAAATTCTATATAGTTTCAGGCAAGTTAAATCCATGTCTCAGCTAGGTTAAGTTAGTCCCAATCCACTCACCCTTTCTCTTTGAATGATCAGTGCAGAGATGAGCATGAGATTTAGATTGTAAAATCGAATATGGACAGCATTCATGAACTGGACCAGCTGCTAGGATGGAAGCCAAAACACAAGACAGGACAGAGTCAGGACAACCACAAACAAACTGTAGTGGAATATCCTTAAGACTTGATGCAGTCTGATTAATAAATGTCTTTTATTGTTTAACCCAGTTTGAAGAAGTTTTCATATCTTTGATATAAAGTATTTCTAATGAACAGACATGAAAGTGGCTCTCTTGTGTACAAATTATATTCTAATAACTAAAACTAATGCCTTATTTGTATCAGACTAAAGACTATGTGCTATGTTAGCTACTCATCCCTTGAGAATTATATGAATATAGCAGCAAAATATTCTTTCTTTACTTTGAGAATTTATAAAAGGACATATAAGATTGATTTTAATCAATTATTTTTATATGCGCATGTACAAAGAGGCAGCAAAACATTCAGAAAGCCATGATAGATACCTCCTATCTTAGTTTATCTAGGGAAGAGTTGTAGTCCAATAGGCCAAGGACCTCATCATAAGCCCTTTAGATATTAGTAACTAGGAAATTCTAGAAAAATGATAGCCATTCTTTATAAGTGCACACAGACGGAGATTAGGGAAGGCTTTGCTGAATCAGCATAGTGTTATGAACTGACAATCAGCCTGAAGAAGACAGCTCATTAGCAACCTAAACCAGGAAAACACCATAGAGAACTAAAGATCTCCATGGGTGACGTGGAGCTGAAAGCTGTCAGTGAAGACTGCTTCTTCTTCAGCACAATTGCCTTTAAAAGGAAAGTTAATGGGGAAAAACAGCAAACCAGATCAATAAAATCAGCATGACCTTCAAGAAGGCAGGAGGCAGAGCATGTTATCCAACCAAGTTAATGGTGTCTCAAGCATTCAGAGACTCCACTTGTTTTGAGGTTTTTGTTATTTGTATCTGACATGGCCATTACACACACAACTTCGAAACATAATTATTAAAAACTGACCAAACATGTTCTACATTTGACAGGAAATCACAAGGAACCATCATTAAGGCCATATAAAGACTAAAAAGCAGAGAGTATTTGAAGAAGCTTTGCAGAAGTATCAAATAAAAAAAAGAATTTTTAATGAAAGGAAAGGTATAGGTAGGATATTTATATAGTTTTTGTTAGAAAAATAAAGAAATGAGAGTATTTTTATTCAAAAGTATAGGTATAACTGGCAAGTTCACAAAGAAGAAAATGTCAAATAACTGACAAATATTGATTAGTTATAATGAAGATATCTATATAAAATCAATGAGTA
Organism: Bos taurus; assembly: GCF_002263795.3. NCBI lineage: Eukaryota > Metazoa > Chordata > Mammalia > Artiodactyla > Bovidae > Bos > Bos taurus. Next base: position 47,178,371 of record NC_037347.1, read on the forward strand.
ATTTCAGACTCTATTAATCTCTACAATATAATTCTTCATTTTCTCTGAATTTGTAAAATTTAAAAACAAATAAAGAGCACAGATATAATCAGTTACATAAATGTATAGAAATAGAAAGATATATATATATATATATATCTTTCTGTTATACAGATGTAAAAATCTAAGTTTTATAAACAAAATTAACACATATGCACATACATTTGTGCATGCAGAGTTGCTTCAATTTTGTCTGACTCTTTGAGACCTCATGGACTGTAGCCTGCCAGGCTCCTCTGTCCATGGGATTCTCTAAGCAATAGTACTAGAGTAGGTTGCTTGCCCTCTTCCATGGGATCTGCCCAACCCAGGGATTGATCCTTTGTCTCCTACAGCTCCTGCAATGGCAAGTGGATTCCATTCCACTAGAGCCACCTGGGAAGCCCCATATACTCACATACATACAGGACAAAGGAACATTATATGTAGATATGTGCATATAAGACATACCTCTCTCTCTCTCTCTCTCTCTATATATATATATATATATATATGTATGTATATATATGTATATATATATATGTATGTATATATATAGATAGATACACACACATATGCTTTTATGTATATATATCACAGAAGTACAAAAAACATATTCCAAATGCCACAAATAAACTTGCAATAACACTTTGACACAGAAGCTTTGTGATCTTAGAAAAGAAATATTGCAGTTTAAGCAATGTTTCATTTTATAGAAAATAAAATGGAACAAAATGAGATTATACATTAATACTCTAAATATGGATAAACGCATTTTATGCATTAGCTTTTCAAAGTAATAGTTTTCAAATTTTAAAGAATAAAATTTAATATGACCACTTATATTCATAAACATATTTTACTTTTTAAAAATTACCATAAGTTTCCAAACTTTAGCTAAAATTAGAGTGAACTTTTTTTGTTGCATCCTATTGCAGATCTTAAGTTTTGTTTTTGAATGTAGAATCAGAGATTATAGGCAAATGACGGATATCCACTTGAATTGAGATTCAGTTCAGTTCAGTTCAGTTCAGTCCCTCAGTCGTGTCCGACTCTTTGCGACCCCATGAATCACAGCACGTCAGGCCTCCCTGTCCATCACCAACTCCCGGAGTTCACTCAGACTCACGTCCATCGAGTCAGTGATGCCATCCAGCCATCTCATCCTCCGTTGTCCCCTTCTCCTCTTGCCCCCAATCTCTCCCAGCATCAGAGTCTTTTCCAATGAGTCAACTCTTCGTATGAGGTGGCCAAAGTACTGGAGTTTCAGCTTTAGCATCATTCCTTCCAAAGAAATCCCAGGGCTGATCTCCTTCAGAATGGACTGGTTGGATCTCCTTGCAGTCCAAGGGACTCTCAAGAATCTTCTCCAACACCACAGTTCAAAAGCATCAATTCTTCAGTGCTCAGCCTTCTTCACAGTCCAACTCTCACATCCATACATGACCACAGGAAAAACCATAGCCTTGACTAGATGAACCTTTGTTGGCAAAGTAATGTCTCTGCTTTTGAATATGCTATCTAGGTTGGTCATAACTTTCCTTCCAAGGAGTAAGCGTCTTTTAATTTCATGGCTGCAGTCACCATCTGCAGTGATTTTGGAGCCCCCAAAAAAATAAAGTCTGACACTGTTTATACTGTTTCCCCCTCTATTTCCCATGAAGTGATGGGACTGGATGCCATGATCTTTATTTTCAGAATGTTGAGCTTTAAGCCAACTTTTTCATTCTCCACTTTCACTTTCATCAAGAGGATTTTTAGTTCCTCTTCACTTTCTGCTATAAGGGTGGTGTTATCTGTATATCTGAGGTTATTGATATTGATATTGAATTGAGATTAGTTTGAAACAAATGATCCACAGATAATTCACATTTGTAGAACACAGTCTGTCATATGGCTCTAAGTGAAATGAAAGACTGAATTGTTTAAAGACGTGATTCAAGTCAGTTGACTACAAGTCAGTTGGCTAGAGAAAAGTAAAGACTATAAATTCTTTTTTTAATGTTTATTTGTCTTTGGCTGTGCTGGATCTTCATAGCTACACAGTCTTTTCTGTACCTGTGGTAAGCAGGGGCTACTCTGTAGTTGCAGCGAATGGGCTTCTCATTGTAATGGCTTCTCTTGTTGCAGAGCACAGGCTCTAGGGGATGCGGGCTTCCAGTATCTAGAGAACAGGTTCAGTAGATGTGACACACTGGCTTCGTTGTCCTGTGGCATGTGGGATTGTCCTGTATCAGGGATCAAACCCATGTCTTCTGCATTGGCGGGCAGGTTCTTTACCACTGAAGCACCAGGGAAGCCCACAAAATTTTTTGAATAAGGAAGCTCTCAACTAGGAATACTGCTCTAGTCTCTCTACAACACAAATTTCCCTCAAATAGTTGGTCCAAAAAAAGAAATTTACCTCCTATAAATCTTCAGTTTAATTCAGTCGCTCAGTCGTGTCTGAATCTTTGCGACCCCATGAGCCACAGCACACCAGGCCTCCCTATCCATCACCAACTTCTGGAGTCCACCCAAACCCATGTCCATTGAGTCAGTGATGCCATCCAATAATCTCATTCTCTGTCATCCCCTTCTTCTCCTGCCCTCAATCTTTCCTAGCATCAGGGTCTTTTCAAATGAGTCAGCTCTTTGCATCAGGTGGCCAAAGTATTGGCGTTTCAACATCAGTCCTTCCAGTGAACACCCGTGACTGATCTCCTTTAGGATGGACTGGTGGATCTCCTTGCAGTCCAAGGGACTCTCAAGAGTCTTCTCCAACACCACAGTTCAAAAGCATCAATTCTTTGGCGCTCAGCTTTCTTCACAGTCCAACTCTCACATCCATACATGACTACTGGAAAAACCATAGCCTTGACTAGATGGATCTTTGTTGGCAAAGTAACGTTGTTACTTTTAATATTGCTGTATAGGTTGGTTATAACTTTCCTTCCAAGGAGTAAGCATATTTTAATTTCATGGCTGCAATAACCATCTGCAGTGATTTTGGAGCCCAGAAAACTAAAGTCAGCCACTGTTTCCACTGTTTCCCCATCCATTAACTTAAAAATGAGGCATATAAATTAAAAATAAAAAGGAAATGAAAGGAGTGAAATATGAAGTACTATTACTAGGAAAAAACAATATTGTTAGAGGTGCATTAGTTTTGTGAATACATGTTGCCATTAGCAAAAAACAATAAATCCACATCCTACATAAAGATTTTAAAAATGGAAGCTACATTATGTCAGAAAGGAGAGAATGATATATCAGAGAAGGTGAAATGTGCATTGGAAGAATTAGGATTAGAGGAAAAGAATAACTGATTGTCCAAAAAAAAAAAAAAAGATGCAAGCCTCAAAAGATTAAATGGAAGAAGAGATTCTAAAAGAAAATCCAGCAAAGAACTTTCTATAATTTTAGGCTGTGTTACTAAAACAGATACTATCTTTGGCTTCCAGATCTAAAGATTTTACTTATAAGACAGTGTTTCTCAAACTTCTTCATCTCAGAAAATTTTACCATTCTTAAAAATGGTTGAGAACCCCAAAGAGGTTTTGATTGTGTGGGGGTATATCCAATAATATTTACCATATCTGAAATTAAAACAGATATATTTATTGAAAGTGAAAGTCTCTCAGTCATGCTGGTCTCTTTGTGACCCCATGGACTATACAGTTGCACGCCAGGCCTCCCTGTCCATCACCAACTGGACTGTACAGTCCATGGCATTCTGCAGGCCAGAATACTGGAGTGGGTAAACTTTCCCTTTTCCAGGGGATCTTCCCAACCAAAGGATTGAAACCAGGTCTCCAGCATTGAAGGTGGATTCTTTACCAACTGAGCTATCAGGGAAGTGATATTTAAAAAAATAAAATAAATAAAATAATAATAATAAGATCAATTTATGTTAACATAAATTTCATATTTTTTATTTGAAACACATATCATTATAAAAATTGTGAAAAGAATAGCATTGTTTACATTTCTTGTCTCCCTTAATTGAAGACAGATTTATTTTCATATCTGCTTCTACATTCAATATGTTACACCATGTTATTTTGGTTGAATGGCATTTAAAAAAAATCTATCTTCAGAGAAATATGTAGTTGGAAAAGGGCAAGAATTTTTTAAAGGCTTTTCAGATAATTGTGGATATTCTTCTTTTATACTACAGCAAACATGGTGTGGAATCTAATCAATGATAAAATCGATGATCTATCTTGTGCTTTGAATGCATCTTTAATGAAATGTGATTTTGTTTTTATTTTGTTTTCTTATTACCCATCTTTCCTAATCCTTAAGACTTTCATTATATACCTGTGGTGTGACTGAGTATGTATAATGCCCAGTCACTGTCACATGAATGGGTAGCGCAGTGATGCAACATTGATGGCATAGGAATTATTTCTTCCCAGAACCGAAATGCTGGGTCTAGGTAAAATAGCTCATCAAACAGGGACTTTTGAAAATATGTATATAGGAAAATTATGTTGTAATTACTTGGATACTTAGCTAGCCTACAAGTCTGTAAAGTCCAGCCCCAATCTGAGATTGCGGACTCTTGCTGGTGACCACTGACAAATAGAGTGACTACTCATAAAAGCAAGATGTAGGGAGACAATGTGTTCATGAATATTCCCCAGGCTGAAACCTATGAGCAACAAAAGTAACATTTATTTTGTGCACATTTATTGTGTGTGTTGGAATGTCTATTTTTGCCAATCTTTAAATCCACTTCCCTGTGAAAATGATTCAAATAGTAAGGAACAGCACAGTGTAATTACAACCCAAGGAGAAAAGGCACTTAAGGTGTAAAACCTAAGTGTGTACCTCTCTTAAATTTCTTTTATGCATTTATATACAACATTTGGAATATTTTTTGAAATAGCATAAAATCTTTTATGAAATCTGTCAGGATGCATACTTGGGAAGAGTTATCACTATCATTCTATAATGTAATAGTTTTTTAAATTATTTAGAAAAGTAAATCAAAAGATACTGAATTTTTAAAAAACCCACTCACAGGGACTTGCCTGGCGGTCCAGTGGTTAAGACAGGACACTTACATTGCAACGGGTGAGGGTTCAATCCCTGGTCAGGGAACTGAGATTCCACATGCTGTGAGGCACAGCCAAAAAGTAGAAAAATGAAATAAAAAAGGTTTGTTATTTCTCTAAAACAGGCCCACTCATAGCTTACTAACAGTAAACACTACTACTGCTTTTCTTCCTCAGATGTGATTTTATCTATTTAAAAATACATATAAACTACATGAAATATATGAGAAATGTAGTTTCTTCTAGGGAAAATTCTAAAACTTGTTTCTTGCATTGGAACTTTAAATGGGTACCAAGTGATATTCAATATTCTGTGATATTATTATAAATGATAATCTAAAAGATACAGTGAAATTGAATTTTGACCTCTTATTCACCTCTGGATAAAAATGATAAAAGACTATGGGGACCAGGGAATTTAAACTGAAGGAAAAATCAATAAAATTAAGTAGATTTTCCTCAGTAGCCTGGAGTGTATCTTTATGCCAGTGCTAAACTGCATTTAAGATCTTTTTTTTTTTCTTTATGCTTTCACAAAAAGCTTTTAACCTTATTATAGAAATTAAAATCTTTCCATAATCATTACAGATTAATATCTTTAAAAGAAATTATTTAGCTTTCCAGAGTTTTGGCTCTTCTTAAATTTTAAGTTACTTTGATAATTCTTTGAATAACTAAAGAAATATTACACTTCTGGCATGTCTGTATGTTATATAGTAATAGCATCAATGAGCATGATATCACCCTCCAAGTCAGGTTTAACTATAGAGTAATCAAGGGAATGAGAAGTAACAAGTCAGAGTTCACTAAGTGCAGAACCACAAAAGTGAGAATAAGGAAAGTGGCCACCCTAAATTGAATGATTTACAATTCCCACATCTTTATAAGATAATATGAACTCTAATCCCTCTCAACAAGCAACCTTGAAATAAACATCATATTTCGATATGATTCCAAAGTTTCACTGCTCCTAAACTTGGAGGAAATCATGGAATCTGCTCTTCCTATCATTTATCAATCTGTTCTTTGGAGAGAAAGCTGGTATGGAGTGCAGCCAAAATGATGCCTCAGGATGTCTTCACACGTGTCCCACCTTACTTCCTCTCCCCTGGGAACGCAGAATGAGAATTCTCATAAAATCTCATCTCATTACGGCAAGCCTACACATGGCTGTTAGTGTAAAGATCATATTCTTCTGCTGACCCTACCAACACTCTATAGATTCTTGTACAGAGATGTCATCATTTTGTATGTCATATGTTGCCAGTAACTTGATAATACGTCAGAAATCACATGTATCAAGAAGCAGAATCAAGAGGGACAATCTGTAAATGCACATAGTCAAATTGGTTTTTGGAAAGTCACTCTCATTTGCTGAAATTACATTTAAAACTCTTTTGCCTAGAGCAGAGACTATGCTTCTGAGAAATAGCTGTGGGGTAAATTCCTGTGACTTTACCACATGTCACACTCTAGAAGGTAGGATTACAGAAGCAGCAATGAATAATACAAACAATTGAAAAACATTTTATTTGAACAATCTGATTTAAAATTCTCAACCAGTTTGTGAATTGAAAATTATGATTCTTCTTATACATGGATGAAAACTGAGACTCTATGGGTATGCAAGAAACCTCAACACGCATAAAAATCTAGTGAGGGCTAAGAATCTGGTTTTATTTCATTTCAAATACATATTCTTAGTTACATTATTCTTCTTTTTTCTAGAAAAGTCCTAGTCTATGATGCAGAATCATATTTGTAATTATTCACAAACCCTTTCATTTCCCGCCAGTGGTCTATCTTAGAGAAAAAAAACACACACACACACACAGAAATGTGTATATGTGTGTATATGTATTTATACACACACACACGCACGCACCTTAAAATCTCTATATTTCATATCACTTTATTAAATTAGTGGCTTGCCAGGTGGTGCTAATGGTAAAGAACCCAGCTGTCAATGCAGGAGACATAAAATATGCTGGTTCAATCCCTGAGTCAGGAAGATCCCCTGGAGGAGGGCAGGGCAACCCACTCCAGTATTCTTACCTGAAGAATTGCAGGGACAGAGAAGCTTGACGGGCTACAATCTACAGAATCTCAAAGAGTCAGACACGACTGAAGCAACTTGCACATATGCTATTAAATTAGAATCAGAATAAGAATCAGAAATCTATCTATACTTCTCTTAATCTTCAGGATTGAAGATTTATTTAAATTACCTCATATATAGCTATTTTATATATAATAGCAGAAATTTGTCATTTTAAATCATAATTTATCATTTCCAACTTTGCATCTTAACCGGCAATTTAAGGAGCTGCTAAAACATTATTTTTCATGAACAAAGTATTTCATTTCTAGATGAATTAGTTCAGAACATTTTTATATTTCTGGGACAATCATAATGTGCAGTCAAAATACAGAACCACTGATACTTCAAGAAACCAGAAAGAACAATTTATCTGAAGCTTTATTCCTAAGTGCCAGGTATCTTTCTTTGATAACAGAGAAGTACCTAGGTTTTCTGATACTCATTTCCTTCAAGCTGTGCCATTCATATAAAAAACAAAAGTCTCATTTAGGCCAAATCTATACCATTGCACTTCTATAAAAAGGAAGGAAATTGAGAATTCAACCCAAACATCTCCCTCCACAAAGATATAAGGTTTCTCTCAGATTGTACTGCAAAAAGTTAGTATAGTAGAAGGAAATTCATATGAAAATACTTCTCACGTTTCACTAGCTTATTTCCTTTCTAGCTCTGAGTTTTCAAAATGAAATTCATCTGGAGATGCAATAGTTTTAAAAATATTGCATAGATACAGGAATTTGGGGGCTTCTGCCATGGCTCAGCAATAAAGCATCCACCTGCAGTGCAAGAGATTCGAGTTTGATTCTTGGGCCAGGGAGATCCCTTGAAGGAGGAAATGGAAGCCATTCCAGTATTCTTGCCTGGAAAAAAAATCCCATGGACAGAGGACCCCGACAGGATACAGTCCATGGGATCCCAAAAAGTCAGACATGACTGAGTAACTAAGCAAACATAGGGAATTTGGCTTCAGTTTAGTTTAGTTCAGTCACTCAGTCATGTCCAACTCTTTGTGACCCCATGGACTGCAGCACGCCAGGCTTCTCTTGTCCATCACCTACTCCCAGAGCTTGCTCAAACTCATGTCCATTAAGTCAGTGATGCCATTCAACCATCTCATCCTCTGCCATCCCCTCTCCTCCTGCCTTCAATCTTTCTCAGCATCAGGATCTTTTCAAATGAATCAGTTCTTCACATCAAGTGGCCAAAGTATTGGGGTTCAGCTTCAGCATCAGTCATTCCAATTAATACTCAGGACTGATCTCCTTTAGGATGGACTGGTTGGATCTCCTTGCAATCCAAGGGACTCTAAAGACTCTTCTCCAACACCAACGTTCAAAAGCATCAATTCTTCAGCACTCATCTTTCTTTATGGTCCAACTCTAACATCCTTGCATGACTACTAGAAAAACCATAGCTTTGAATAGATGGATCTTTGACAACAAAGTAATGTCTCTGCTTTTTAATATGCTGTCTAGGTTGGTCATAACTTTTCTTCCAAGGAGCAAGCGACTATTAATTTCATGGCTACAGTCACCATCTGCAGTGAGTTTGGAGCCCAAGAAAATAAAATCTGTCACTGTTTCCATGGTTCCCCCATCTATTTGCCATGCAGTGATGGAACCAATGCCATGATGTTCATTTTTTGAATGCTGAGTTTTAAGCCAGCTTTTTCACTCTCCTCTTTGGTCAAGAGGCTCTCAAGTTCCTCTTCGCTTTCTGCCATAAGGTTGGTGTCATCTGCCTATCTGAGGTTATTAATATATCTCCCGACAATCTTGTTTCCAGCTTGTGCTTCAGCCAGCCCTCCATTTTACATGATGTACTCTTCATATAAGTTAAATAAGCAGGATGACAGTATACAGCCTTGACATGCTCCTTTCCCAATTTGGAACTGGTCTGTTGTTCCATGTTTGGTTCTAATAGTTGCTTCTTGACTTGCATACAGATTTCTCAGGAGGCAGATAAGGTGGTCTGATATTCCCATCTCTTTCAGAATTTTCCACAGTTTATTGTGATCCACAGAGTCAATGGCTTTGGCATAGTCGATCAAGTAGAAGTCGATGTTTTTCCGGAACTCTCTTGCTTTTCCTATGATCCAACACATGTTGGCAATTTGATCTCTGGTTCCTTTGCATTTTTTAAATCCAGCTTGAATATCTGAAATTCTTAGATCATGTACTATTGAAGCCTGTCTTGGAGAATTTTGAGCATTGCTTTGCTAGCATATGAGATGAGTGCAATTGTGCAGTAATTTGAATATACTTTAACATTGCCTTTCTTTGGGATTGAAATGAAAACTGACCTTTTCCAGTCCTGTGATCACTGCTGAGCTTTCCAATTTGCTGGCATATTGAGTGCAGCACCTTCACAGCATCATCTTTTAGGACTTGAGAGAGCTCAACTGGAATTCCATCACCTCCACTAATTTTGTTCATAGTGATGCTTCCTAAGGCCAACTTGACTTCAGGATATTAATTAGCAATTTACCTATATTAAATTTGAGGTTAATATACTGTGACCATGGCTAAGTCCATCTCATTACCTGTTTTCAGTCCCCTAACTATGTTACCTATGGTTACCTGGGTGAGATATAGTTGGCCTGCCTAGATACTTAAGTAAAAGTATGAAATTCTTTTATAATCCTGTTGGGGCATAGAACTAATACTTTAAAATCTAATATCCAGAGGTTTGTACTCAGCCTCCTGCAAAATTTTGTGCATCAGTACATTTCTATTATTGCTACTTTATCACTAGAATTTCATCAAAAACAGAGCATCTAGAACTCTATGTAAGTTCATTCTTTTTTAATAAATTTAATTTTAATTAAAATTTCTAATAATTTGGTATGCATTCAATCAAAATTCCAAATAGTTTCATTTAAATTTTATCTTGCCTTATAACAAAATAGCTATGATTATCTAATGTGTAATTATTATTATGACAAACAGCTAGAATTAATAAAGTTTTAATAACAAAAAGCCTTCAGTAACAAGCTTTCAATAAATATTAAAAATCATTGACTCATGAAAACAGAATAGAATGTGACAGCCTAAATTAAACCATGAAACAGAAGAATTCAGTGGGAAAAGCAGGTGACTTCCAATAAATTATTTAGTTTACTTTATAGTGTTATATCAATATTATTTAATATTTTTACTTTGGGTCATATACTGAGTTATATAAGACATTAACAGGAAATTTGAGTGAAGAATGTATGCAACTCTGTACATTTTCGCAATTTCTTCTGTAAATCTAAAATTATTTCAAACTAACAAGTTAAAAAACCCATTGTAGTTTGGTTCCTTTTTTGGACAGTTCTAATAATAAAGAAAAAGATTTTTTATACTGAGCCATTATTTGTCTTCCTAAAACTTTCACTCACGCATTCTATCCTTCTCTCTGGAGGAACTGCAGAATACAGTTAAGACCATGTCTGTGACAGATAATTTCAGATATTTGAATGGACTTACCACATCGCTGAAATGCTAACTTTTCCAAGTTAAACACTCTCTAGTTCGTCAGGTTTACATCATGTAATAGGTTTTTAATACCTTCACTATCCAGTTACTTTCTCTGTAAATGTGAAGGTACAGGATCTGTTATGCCCTAAGGTCTGTGCTGACAGCAGTGACTCTTGGCAGATGCAGACACACTTGACAGAAACATTTCCTGCTGCAGACCCTCAATCGCTAGTCCTACCAGCAGTGTCTCTCTCAGCTGTCAAACCTTCCTGGAGACAGGAGTTCCTGGCAGCTTGTGAAACTAACAGTGACAGCTCTTGTTAATGTGAGCTAGTAATGTAAGTAGCAATTTCCAGTAGTACTCAGGGCTTTTCAAAATTTCCTTGGGGTGATCGAGTGATTGGTATTTTTGAGGAGTCTTTCTATTCCTCACCATTGCTACATTATTCCTTGTCAAAGGCTTCTTGGATATCAGGGGAGGGAATTCTCATCGATATAAAACACATTGTTTTACTACTCGGGCTGACTTAACAAAATACTATAGATTGGGTGGTTTAACAGAAGTTAATTTCTCACAGAACTGGAAACTAGGAAGTCCATAATCAAGGTGCCAGCCAATTGAGTCTGGGTGATGACTTGTACATGACCGCCTTCTTTCCTGTGTTCTGACATGGCCTTTCCTTGGTCCTTGAACAAAGAGAAAGGACTCAGGTTTCTCTTTGTCTTAGTAAAAGGCACAGTTCTCTCAGATTAGAGCTCCAACTTTATGACCTCACCTTAATCTCCTCTTTAGAGACCTTATCTCCAGTAAAGTTACATGGGAAACTGGGAGGAGGTAGGGCTACAGCATTAGAATCGGGGTTGGAGGGGGCAGGTGGAGAGGGCATAACTCAGTGCATAGCATTCTTACCCTGGACCACCAAAATTCTTGTCTTCCTTATACGCAATGTACATTCATTTCATTCTAACACCTCCAAAAGCTTAGCACATTCCAGTATCAACTTAGGGCTTCCCTGGTAGCTCAGTTGGTAAAGAATTTGCCTGCAAAGCCGGAGACCCCAGTTCAATTCCTGGATTGGGAAGATCCCCTAGAGAAGGGATAGGCTACACATTCCAGTATTCTTGGGCTTCCCTTGTGGCTCAGCTGGTAAACTGTCAACTTTAAATGTATCATCTAAATCAAAGTATGATTGTCCTGAGGAAAAATTCCTCTCCAGCTTTCTGAAACTAGACAAGTTATGTGCTTCCAAAATATAATGATGGACGTGTTTAAGATAAAACTCATTCCAAAATCCTAATCAATTCTAGATCCCAGCAAGGCAAATTCCATTAGATCTTAGGACTTGAAAATAATCCTCTTCAGATGCAAAATTTTCCCTCCAGGCTCAGGGCAGGGACAGAGTCACCCCTAAGCTCTGTGGATGGTGCTGACCCTTCAGCTCTTACAGGAATAGTCCTACTGCTGAGGCATCCTGGATCCTTGAAATCACAGAGGCAGCCCTATATTCAAAAGCAAGCAAGGAGACGACTCTGCCCCCTAGGGCCATGGGGTGAGTGAAGATCTGATGGTCTCTGAATCACCTTCTGCGTTATTCTTTCTTTGAAGAATAATACACATTTATAGAAAAATTGCTCTATGGTCTGCTGCTGCTGCTGCTGCTGCTAAGTCGCTTCAATCAAATCTGATTCTATGTGACCCCATAGATGGCAGCCCACCAGGCTCTGCCGTCCCTGGGATTCTCCAGGCAAGAACACTGGAGTGTATTGTCATTTTCTTCTCCAATACATGAAAGTGAAAGTGATGTCCCTCTATGGTCTGGTCCTGCAGAATTAGAAAAATTGACAGCCTTCCTTCATTTCATCCTCCTTTTTCTGTCTTCTTTAGTTCAAACTGGCTGTATCCCTATTGGTATAAACACATCTTTATTACTGGTTTCTGCAGAGATTGCTGATTAAGTCCATAATTCATATCCATAATGTCTTAATCAAATGGTCATTCAGCCTCAACCTTAGTAAAGAATAAATTTCTCATATGTTTCCAGTATGGATTGGATGAGAATTTTCCAGATCTTTAAGCTATGCTTACTTTTTGCTTAACAATCCCTTATTATATTTTTCTCTCTCCTGTATTTTAGTATACACAGTCAGTAAGAACCAAGCCACTCCTTCAGCATTTTGCTTGCAAATTTCCTTCATTAAATATCAAATTTCATCTCTCACATCACTAAAACACAAGAACACAGTTCAGCCAAGTTCTTTGCCACTTAATAATAAGAATTACCTTTACCCTCCATTTCCAATAAGATGTTCCTCATTTCTGTCCAAGACCTCACCAGAATTGTCTTTAGTGTCTATATCTCTAACATGCATCTCAAAACTTTTCTAGCCACTATCTATCACCCAGTTCCAAAGCTCCTCCCACATGTTTTGGTATTGTTACAAATTCCCCACTTCTCAGCTCCAAAATTAATATTAAGAATCTCATGAGAAATAATCCACACAGAATATACTTATTTTTACACACACACACACACCACATTTATTTGTTTATTTTAAATTGGCTTATGTGAGTATGGTGAAATTTCATTTGGAAAGCTGGAGACCCAGAAAGCTAATGATACCAATTCAAGAGTGAAAGCTGTCAGTCTTAAAATCTAAAAGCCAATTTTCTGGTTTGAGTCCAAAGGCAAAAAAAAAAAAAAAAAGAAAGAAACTAAAACCTAATATCCCATCTCAAGCAGTCAGGCAGGAGAAATTCCCTCTTGTTTTCAAGAAGTCCAGACTTTTTATCCTATTTAGACCTTCAGCTGATTCTACGAAGGCTAGCCATATTGGGCAGGGAAATCTGCTTTACTTAATCTGTAAATTCAAATGTTAACCTCATCCAAAAACACTTTGACAGACACACGCAGAATAATGCTTGACCAAAATCTGGGTATCTCATGGCCCAGTCAAGTTCACACATAAAATTAACTGTCACATCCATGTGGTCAAACTTCTGTTTGTAACACGTATACTTCTCTAGATCGAGTGGCCATGGCTTACCATTAGCTCTCAGGAAAAAAAAAAAAAAAAATATATATATATATATATATATATATAATATGTATATATATGAGCACAATAAACTGTGGAAAATTCTGAAAGAGATGGGAATACCAGGTCACCTGATCTGCCTCTTGAGAAATTTGTAGGCAGGTCAGGAAGCAACAGTTAGAACTGGACATGGAACAACAGACTGGTTCCAAAAGGAAAAGGAGTTCGTCAAGGCTGTATATCGTCACCCTGTTTATTTAACTTATATGCAGAATACATCATGAGAAACGCTGGACTGGAAGAAGCACAAGCTGGAATCAAGATTGCCGGGAGAAATATCAATAACCTCAGATATGCAGATGACACCACCCTTATGGCAGAAAGTGAAGAGGAACTCAAAAGTCTCTTGATGAAAGTGAAAGTGGACAGTGAAAAAGTTGGCTTAAAGCTCAACATTCAGAAAATGAAGATCATGGCAACCGGTCCCACCACTTCATGGGAAATGGGGAAACAGTGGAAACAGTGTCAGACTTCATTTTTCTGGGCTCCAAAATCACTGCAGATGGTGATTGCAGCCATGAAGTTAAAAGACACTTACTCCTTGGAAGGAAAGTTATGACCAACCTAGATAGCATATTGAAAAGCAGAGACATTCCTTTGCCAACAAAGGTTCGTCTAGTCAAAGCTATGGTTTTTCCTGTGGTCATGTATGGATGTGAGAGTTGGACTGTGAAGAAGGCTGAGCGCCGAAGAATTGATGCCTTTGAACTGTGGTGTTGGAGAAGACTCTTGAGAGTCCCTTGGACTGCAAGGAGATCCAACCAGTCCATTCTGAAGATCAGCCCTGGGATTTCTTTGGAAGGAATGATGCTAAAGCTGAAACTCCAGTACTTTGGCCACGTCATGCAAAGAGTTGACTCATTGGAAAAGACTCTGATGCTGGGAGGGATTGGGGGCAAGAGGAGAAGGGGACAACAGAGGATGAGAGGCTGGATGGCATCACTGACTCGATGGACGTGAGTCTGGGTGAACTCTGGTAGTTGGTGATGGACAGGGAGGCCTGGCCTGCTGCGATTCATGGGGTGGCAAAGAATTGCACACAGCTGAGCGACTGATCTTTAAAAGGTTCCTTCCAGTAGAGTTCCTGCTATGTTTTCTAGAAGTTTCAAAGAAGTTGCATTAGGAGAGCAATGCAATGGCACCCTACTCCAGTACTCTTGCCTGGGAAATCCCATGGATGGAGGAGCCTGGTAGGCTGCAATCCATGGGGTCACTGAAATTCGGACACGACTGAGCAACTTCACTTTGACTTTTCACTTTCATGCATTGGAGAAGGAAATGGCAACCCACTCCAGTGTTCTTGCCTGGAGAATCCCAGGACGGGGGAGCCTGGTGGGCTGCCATCTATGGGGTTCGCACAGAGTCAGGCACGACTGTAGTGACGTAGCTGCAGCAGCAGCTTTCTGTATAACCGCATCTTAGCTGCCATATTGTTTGAAAGGGATCATTTAATCACGCTGGGCTCAGTTGAACAAGAGTTCCCACATTGGTGCCCTTCCAAAGTCTGTAGTAAGTTACATCTAAAACAATCACGGAGAATTTGAACTAAAGTGACTAAACAGATTGGTCAGAGTCCCATTTTCTTTCGATACGACTGCTTCTAAGTAAAAAGAATTACATTTAAGCATTAAATTGTATTCTAAATAACATTCCTGGGCATATTATAGTTCTCCAATTTAGACACACAGACTATCTCAATCCTATATTGCATAGGTAATAGAATATTTTCATAATTTTGTTATATTTGAAGATAACTTTTATTTTTATTTTATAATCAACACATATACACTGCAGAATATTTCAAAATGAAAAAATAGAAAATTCCATGCTACCAGACATAAGAGGTACTAACATTTTGTATTATATACTTATGGGTACACATTACATACAGATATAATTCTTTTAAAAACATTTAATCATTTATTCTTTCAGTTGAGTATTTTACTTTCCTTCATGTATATGTCTCATGTCATTTAATGATTCCTTCTCATTTCAGTTGCTTCACTAATTTTCTTTAAGTACTTTAAGAAGTATTTTATGCTTACAAACCTAGTAAAGAAGGTAATACATATTTACCCAATACTGATTATTAGTGTAAAATTTATTTAAAATATCAAATAATTGATTATTGCTCTTTAATCATAACACTTTCCCCTAATCTGAGATGTAACCCCTATCCTTAATCATCATTAATAACCCCAATCCAAGGATTGAACCTGGGTCTCCTACACTGAAAGCAGATTCTTGAGCCACAATGGAAGCCCATTAGCATTGCCTACATAGTTCTGAATGTTGTAACTAACTGATCTTATATCCCAAATTTTCCTTCTAAGCTAATTAACGTCCTTCATTAAGCACAATTATTTTTGTTTTAGGCCTCAGATCCTGAACTATGAAGACATAGGCCATTTTGGTGACTGTCCCAGAAAACAGGCCAGGAGCCAAGGAAATTAGAAAAGGGTCAAGAAGATAGAGGGCCTCGCAGAATTGTCTGGTTTTTCATCCACCAGCTATATTCCTCTTATTTGAGAGTGGACTCTGAAACTGTTCTTTTCTTGGTTTGTTTGCCTGCAGATCCAGAAAACACATACAGAATGCCTGGAGGAAGAAAACAGAAACCAGCAAGGCTGGTATTAATTCTGGCAGTTGTGAGAGAGAGTGTGAGTGTACAGGGAACAGTCTGTGAGTGTGGGTCTAGCTGAAATCAGAGGTGGGCTAATGTTCTGTTAATATTTCAGCAACATAATTTATAAGTTATTCTTGTCAGTGTTAAAAGTGTCACAATTAAATTTTTGTTTTTCTGAATATATCTATTTATATTCATGACTAAAAGTAACTTTGCTGAAAATTCAATTCCGGGTACAATTTGCATGCCCTATGGACTATATAGCCTGCCAGGCTCCTCTGTCCATGGGACTCTCCAGGAAAGAATACTGGAGTGGGTTGCCATGCTATCCTTCAAGGGATCTTCCCAACCCAGGGATCAAATCCACATTTGTTATGTCTCCTGCATTGGTGAAAAGAAAGTGAAAGTGAAGTCGCTCAGTCGTGTCCGACTCTTTGTGACCCCATGGACGGTAACCTACCAGGCTCCGCGGTCCATGGGATTTTCCAGGCAAGAATACTGGAGTTGGCTGCCATTTCCTTCTCTAGTGGATCTTCCCAACCAGGGATCGAACCCAGGTCTCCTGCATTGCAGACAGACGCTTTACTGTCTGAGCCACTAGGGAAGTGCAGGTTATTTACTACTAGGGCCATTTTGGAAGCTAATCTCAAAACTGCAAAGGTAAAGAGTAGTCCTTTATCATTCCTGTTGAGCTGAGGAATCTATCAGTAGTCTTCTTGGTGTTCCATTTGACATGATCTCTCTTTCTCTTTGCTGTTTAAATAATCTAATATTATTGCTGCTGCTAAGTTGCTTCAGTCGTGTCCTACTCTGTGCGACCCCATAGACAGCAGCCCACCAGGCTCCCCCATCCCTGGGATTCTCCAGGCAAGAACACTGGAGTGGGTTGCCATTTCCTTCTCTGATGCATGAAAGTGAAAAGTCAAAGTGAAGTCGCTCAGTCGTGTCCGACTCTTAGCGACCCCATGGACTGCAGCCTACCAGGCTCCTCCATCCACGGGATTTTCCAGGCAAGAGTACTCGAGTAGGGTGCCATTGCCTTCTCCGAATCTAATATTATTAGGATAGCTAATATTCTTAAGATATTTCTTTTATATGATGATTTTGACAATCATTTCCATGAATCTAAGTCTTCATTTCTTGTAAGTGCTTGTCTGAAATTCATTATGATTCTGGAGTTTGAAAATGCCTGACTTTAACGTTTTGAATTTAAGCATATATAATTTCTTTGGAAGATAACATCCCATATTATTATTATTACTTTTCTCTGTACCACAAGTTAGGTGCATTTTAGACTTTTTCATTTTAATCTTTGTAACTTTTTTTTCTTCCCTGGTGGCTCAGAGGTTAGTGTCTGCCTGCAATGTGGGAGACCCAGGTTCAATCCTGGGTTGGGAAGATTCGCTGGAGAAGGAAATGGCAACCACTCCAGTATTCTTGCCTGGAGAATCCCATGGAGGGAGGAGCCTGGTAGGCTACCATCCACCAGGTTGTAAAGAATCGGAAAAGAACGAGCGGCTTCACTTTCACTTTCATTTTACATCAAACAATACTAGGTAATTTCTTGAGTTATGCATTTTAGTCAAGTAATCTTGTCTTCATTGATGTTCAAATTTCAATTTAATTCAATTTAAATTTCATTTTCCATTTTTGTTTTTAAGATGTATTATTTAGTTTTACACCAATATATTCACTGGAAGGACTGTTGTTGACACTGAAGTACCAATACTTGGGCCACTCGATTTGAAGACCCAACTCAGTAGAAAAGACCCTGAGGCTGGGAAAGATTGAGGGCAGAAGGATAAGGGGGAAACAGAGAATGAGATGTTTGAATAGCATCACTGACTCAATGGACATGAATTTGAGCAAAATCCGGCGGATGGTGAAGGTCAGGGAAGCCTGGCAGGCTGCAGTCCATGGGGTCACAAAGAGTCAGTCACAACTTAGTGACTAAACAACAACAACAAATATTATTATTGTCTTGTCTTTTGTTCATGTTTTTATTTTATCCTAAGAAACAAACATTTCTATATTATTGTAAAGATGATTCTATTACTGCAGTGCTTGGATTGTATCAATATTCTACTATCGTTTGATATTACTCTCTGATGTATGTATTTATAAACTATATGTGTTGTTGACATGTGATTATTATTATTATTTTATGTGCATCTATGTGTTTGTTTTATATGACACAGTCACTTAAAGAGCAAAGCTAAGGCTTTAAACTATTAGTAATAATTTGCATTTATTTTTGCTATATTCCCTGAAATTATTTACAGACACTCAGACCGTATTAGAGGGTACTCCCCAAAGTGAATAGAAATTCAAATGTCTTGACATGGTTGTGATTCCAAATTTTCAAGGGGAGCTTTTTATTTGTTCAACTTTTGTATGTTTTTTTTAGTTTCATTTTGGATTCTTTTTCACAAGGAGCTTAGAACAAGCTAGGCATAGTATGTTGTATTGTTTTTATCTATTTATTTATTTATTTATTTTTATTATTATTATTTTTACTTTACAATATTGTGTTGGTTTTGCCATGCATAAAATGAATTAAATAGTCCAGTTTTACGGTTTTTGAATGTTCAGTAGAATTCCCTCTGAAGACAGCTAAATCATTGTATTTCTGTGGGCTGACTCTTTAAAAATAGTCTCTATTTCTCCCTTGGAAATTTGTCTGTTTAAACTGTTATCATTGGGCCTGTTTTTAGGAAGTGTATTGTTTTGGAAATTATACACTTAAAGTAATTTGAAAATATTTGCATACTAAATATTCTCATTCCAATAATTATTTCTCCCTTGCAATTGCTTATATTTGTAATTATTGTTTTTTTATTACATTGGTGAATAGTTTGTCAATCTTATATAAATATATTAAACATATTTCTCATTTTAATTTATTAAAAAGCTTCATTTTATGTATTTTTAAGTCATTAATTTTGAGTTTTTATATTATCCTCATGTTTGCTTCATTTCAGTTTACTTCATTGAAGTTTAATATTGTTTTAAAGTTGTTACTTAACCCATTTATTTTTCATTCTTTCATTTCACTATATGAATGGCTAACAGTACTTTCTAATTTTATTTTGTCTCATGAGTTCAGACGTATTTTATATTCATTAACTTTAAAAATATTTTCCATCTATTTTTATTTTTGCTCCCATCTAAAGTGTTTAATTGAGTGGGAAATCCATTATCATTATTTTTTTAATAAATACCTCATACTTTGTATTTTACTCATACAGTGTGTTGTATTAGATTTACTTTATGGTATCTATGCGACTTTTTAATAAATGTTTTGATATGGGTAATATGGTTTTTGTAAATGTTCGTGTGTTTCTCTCCCACACACACATAGACACATAGACACACAGACATGCACACACACATGTACCACAGAAGGCTTTTGTGAGAACATAGAGAAAAGGTGCTCATCTACAAGTCACAAAGTGAGTTCTTGGTAGGAACTAAATCAGGCACCACCTTGAACTTGAACTTCACAGACTTCAAAACTGTGAAAAGTCAATTTATGTTACTTACACCACCTAGTTTGTGGCATTTTGTTACTGCAGCCTTGGTAGATTAATACATCCCATAATAAAGCACATTTTGTCCTTGGTTTATAATGAATATTAAAACCCAATGGAAAATAATAGAAACAGAAATCCAGAACAGAATAGAATAGAAATTCAGAAATAGAATAGACCTATTAAAATGATTTGTTACATATTAAAGAGAATATCTAAAATCAGTGGAATTAAGAAAAATTTTTATTGGTGAAGTAGAGAGTCATTTGAAACAAGATGAAATTAGATCCATACCACAACATACACCGGAATAAACACAAATGTAACCGAATGTTAAAAAAATATAAAATAAATAAAATTATGTAAAGGGTTAAAGAATGGAGATGAAAATTATTAAAAAGTCCAGGTGGATATTTTGTGAAAATATTTTTATGTGAAGCTTTTTAAAAATGTATTTATACTTGGATTTACATTGCTTATATCATACATGGAAGATATATTTTGGGGTTTAGGTTTCTTGGATAAAACTCATTTCCCATCAAGTTTGTGGCATCATTACCTGTTAACATAGACTTTAGAATTACAGAAAATGCTAAAACCATCCTGGATTGTAGAAGTTAAGCAGCTGGCCTGAAATCCAGGTCTCTCTAAATTACAAAAGAATGCTGTTGGGGGAAAAAAAGAAAAGTTCTTTAGAGGGGATTTATGTCTTGGTCTTATTTTCTTGTCAATATACTTACATCTTGATCTACTGGTAAATAAACTTCTGATATTTGCTAGGAAGAGAGAATTTCCTATGGATTAGTCTCAGAAGAATGGCCATACTTTAGGATTGCCTAAACAAACCTAGAATGTATGGATTTATGAAGCATGACTCCTTGGAAAATGTCATACAAGTCCTGAAATAATCCAGGTATAAAACAAAGATGCTTCATAACTTAAACTCTCTTGGTTGGATGAGGCAGCCCACCTATTGCATTCAGTGACCTCATCTATCACACTGACCCAGAGGGAATGTGTCCAGTGTGAGATGGGAATGCCGAGGAGCCCTGAAGAATGTGCCAGACCTCTCCCACCTTTGACTTTGCTTCTTGCATGATTGCATCTTTCAGAGTATTAGTAGAATTTTAAGCTGGATAATGTCACTGATTTGTGTGAGTCAGATCTGAAAATTCAATTTTTGTGTTAGCTTTCAGTGGCACTGTAAACAGGATTACTTTACAGACTCATAAATCATAATGGTTAGAGCACTTCTTAAAAGATAAAGGTGGGGGTGAGAAAATGTAAAGAGGCTCTGATGACAGAATTAGTACCTGCTTATCTTTTGTATGAGGGAAAACTTATCAGCATAAATAAGGGTAAATTCACATGGGAAATCTTATCAGTGGAATTTGGAGAAAATAAATCTAGTGTAACTGGATAAATAGATTGTTAGGCATCATAAAATTAAAAAAAAAATAGGTAGCAAAATCTCTATTCCTCCGTTTTTGCTAACAGCTCTAATCCAGTTTAGATATCTGAAAGAAGAGTACATGGAAGTTGGAGAAAAATCTATGTATAGGACAGATTCTTCCTATCACCAGAAAGCTTTCTTAAGCCTTTGGCAAAAGCAGCCTTGTGGCTGTGGGGAAATGTGGTGTTCATTCACAAAGTAACCCAATAAAGATGAAGTCAATGAAGTCACTCAGTTGTGTCTGACTCTGTGCGACCCCATGGACTGTAGCCTACCAGGTTCCTCTGTCCATGGGATTTTCCAAGCAAGAATACTGGAGTGGGTTGCCATTTCCTTCTCCAGGAGATCTTCCTGATCCAGGGATTGAACCTGCATCTCCTGAATTGGCAGGCAGATTCTTTACCACTGAGCCACCAGAGAAGTGCACAAAAACAATACAGAAATGCAAAAAGCAGACTTAGCAATGCAATATTTTATAATAATAGAAAGCAACTGGAGATACTACATGCTAACAGACAATCTGATACACAACCCCTGGGGAGGAGTCAGCAGGGAGTGTGGCAGAGGCTACTTGTTTGGATTAAAAGCCTTTCAATAGACTGATGGATGGATTGGATCTGCTGTTTCAGCTTTGAGCCTTCTTTGATGGTGACAGAACAGGAGATGACAGATCTGGAGACCCCACAGGCTGGCCCCGGGGCCTGCCTGGAGCTCACAAACACATAGGGTACATTATCATCCTCAGACAACAGCTGGAGGTTCAGGATCATCTCCAGGGGCTCAGCTAATCTGCAGCAGTAGATAAATGCAGCTATTGGTCACATCTACCCTGAGAGGGGTCACTGCCGTATTCTTTCCCATACAAAAATAGAATCCTTCAGAAGTGATTGAAATGTTAGCAATATAAATGGCTTTATACTTCCTTTATAATGATCATAAAGGAAAATTTAGTTTAATGCCATTGACAGGGGTGTTGATTGGACGTTTTGATCTTGGATGCCTCTTAGAAACTTGCTTTTGGGAAACCACAGTGATATTCATCAGGCAGGATTTTACGTGTCTCAATACTGTTCAGACAGACTGCCTAATGCAGAGAAAAAATCCACACCTCACAAAAACAGAAAGCATGAGGAGACTTGAAAAAGCATGCGAGGAATGACAGCCAGATCAGCTGTGTGGACTTGTTTATTTGGTTTATAAAAATGGAGTGATCAAAATAAATATATGGAGTTTTTCTATTAAGAGTTCAATAGTTTATTATCAAAGCTTGATTGGTGAAGGGAGCAGCTCCGGCTCTACTTCCTACTCCTTAAACACCTTGGAAAATTCAGTCTCTATATCCTATTCTGAAAAAATTCAAATCCAATTATGAGGATCAAGATTCATAACAGAGGATTTTCAAATAAGGTATATAATTTATTGCTTTAGTTAAGCCCACAGAATCTGAAAGAAGACTTAATGAAGGCCATGATCTTGCCCTACCACTGAGAGTGAAATGAAGGTGGAGTATTAGGCTGTATTCAATAGTTTGGGGAAAATGGCCTTTGGTTAGTAAACAAGAAAGAAAGCAGCATATCAGAGCCCACTCACAATGTAATCAAAGGAGCAAAATTCAAGGGGTGCTTATTGCCTTCAGAAGGAGGTTGATTAACTCCCTAAAAGATCAAGGATGGAAGCTTCCAAAGACCATTTTCTCCCATCACTCTCTGATCCGAACCTTATGGTTCTGTTTCAGCCAAGGCAAACCTGAACACCTGGTTCACTGATGAGAATTTCTGGATATAGGAATACTTCACTGTTGAGAAATCAACAGCAATACACCATAGAGATGACACAGCCTTGGAGGAAGAGGGAAAGACCAAGTTTTTACAGTGGTCAAAGTTAAGAAACTTTTTTTTTTTTTTTTTAAGCAGTGGAGGAAACACCAAGTTCCCACTCTTAGTGCCTCATTTGAGTATTCATAGGATCTTAGGATAAAGACAAGCACACTTATGTATAATTAAGTAAATAGGCTCAGAATGAATGGAAATCTTTGGGGAAATTTGAAAAAGTAAAGTGGATAATGTAGAAGACCACCAAATAACAGTTGCAGACTCAGAAAGATTTAAGGCCTAACCAGATGCGTCAGTCCTATCCCCAAACATAGCTACCTGTTTCTATGAATGTTTGAAATTAAACTTTGCATTTGTGGACTAAGAGATGACACAAAAATATGAACCAACTCACCAAACTATGAGGTTATTGATCCATCCAAGGAACTCTCTCCCATGGATATAGGAAAAACATCACCTTTTCTTGCCTTCCAGATCATGTGGTCCTAAGCCTGAGACTAAGTAAGCATCCCCCCACAAGTTAATGCTCCAAACATTGTATCAATAACATTATTTTTGACAGTATGTATTGCAGAGACATATTAGGTTGGGACATACATTTACCTCATCTAGCTTCATTAACTTGTTGTTGTTCAGTCACTAAGTCATGTCTGACTGTTTGCAACCCCATGGACTGCGACATGCCACGCTTCCCTGTCTTTCATTATCTCCTAGAGTTTGCTCAAACTCCTGTCTATCAAGTCAGTGATACAATCTAACCATCTCATTCTCTGCTTCCCCCTTCTCCTCTTGCCTTCAATCTTTCCAAGCATCAGGGTCTTCTAATAACTCTTATTGATTCCTCTATTACCAAATGGCAGAGGCAGCTCTGTGATTCTTTATTTGCCAAAAACCATGCTATGTGCCTGGGATCAGGGGCCAAGTATAATTTCTAGTGAGTGACATTATAATTAGCTTTGTACTAAATCTTATATCTTCTGAGCTGGAAAGTCTGCCTTAAGAGGAAGGTAGAAGGCATATAGGCAAAATTGCCCTGTTTGTAGGAAGAATCATTATTTCCCTTTGAAATATTCAAATCCTGGGCATCTTTTGGTTGTTAATTGGCTTATCATTTTGTAAAAGATTTTGGAGAAAATTTTGTAAGATAAATGACAACAACAACCAGAAAAAATCACAAAGGCAAAAGAAGAAAGACACTGCAGAATATGAGACTGTTAGATGGCATCAGTGACTCAGTGTGCATGAATTTGAGCAAACTCTGGGAGATAATGAAGGACAGGGTGGCCTGATGTGCTACTGTCTATGGGGTCACAAAGAGTCAGACACTACTTAATGAGTGGACAACAACAAAATTGAATTGAAAGGGATATACTTGACAGGAAAGAGTTAAAGCATCTGGATTGTGGTTTGTCTCTCCTGGATACTGGTGAAATACTCCGGGAGAAAGAAGTAGGTAACCTGTTTAAACAACTTTAAAAGTGTTAACGAAGACTCCTCCTAAATAAGACTGCTAATATTGTTTAGAAGGAAGGAGGGGTCTTATCTGTTGCAACTCTTAGCTAGATATTTTTGGCTTAGAATTCCTTAGAGTAACAAAGCTAAAATACAAAAACATAGCTAAAATCCAAAGATTTAAGTAAACATGACCCCTTGAAAATATTTTTAAAACATATTCAGCAATCTTGTATTTTTAAATTTTTTAATTAATTTTTTAAAATTTTAATTTGAGGCTAATTACAGTATTGTGGTGGTTTTTGCCATACATTGACATGAATCAGCCATGGGTGTACATGTGTTCCCCCCATCCTGAATCTTATCTGATATATTTATAATGAAAATAAACTGTTATAGAATATGAATAACTTGCTAAAGTGTACATACCAACAAGCAGCAAAATGATGTTGAATTCAGATAGAACCGAACTGAACTGAACTGCCTCATATTCTGCCATTGCATACCAATAAGTTTGGTGATTGTTATCATGTTTCCTGGTTTCTCTACCAGCCCATTTGGTGCTCTATGACACAAGTGCAGAAAATGTCCCTTTTACCTGTATAAGAGTGCTGTTTGGAATCTCATGTTTCATAAGCTTTCTAAAGTCAGTGTGACACCCCTCAAAATTATAAGAGATACACTCAATTTCATTCATATATATAATCAATAATGACATGTTTCCTACACAATCCTGTTTTAACTTATGTACAAAAAAATTTCTCTCATTCTTCTTTCAACGAATTCTCACACAAACTGACTCCTTAAGTATCCTTCAGAAAATTTGTCAGACACGTAGACACGAGAGTGATTCATTTTGGAACCCTTGCTTCACTTATATAATAAAAGAGCAAAACATTTTTGTGTCATGTATTCAAGAAATTTGAAATCTTAAACTGAGATTAGAAACATTATCCTATAAAACAGCCATTGTATCAATACAAAGCACTAAAAGAATTGGTAGACATAGGCAGCTTTTGTTGTAAATATACACTACTGAAATGTCTTAGCAAAATTAAGATCTGCTACATTTTACATATAAATAAAGCAAGCTATACAATTAGCAAAGTGATGCTTCCAAATTAAGTAGATTAAAGTAAGTTTTAAGCTTTCAACCTTAGCAATGCCCTAAGATTTTATGAATCTGTTTAACAGTAAGGAAACACAATATGCATTAATGGAATAAGGGCTAACAGTAAGACCATAGGGTCTTTCAAAAATTGCAATTTATGGCTAAAAAATGAGCAGATAGTGAGAAAGCCCAGAATAGACATGTGTTTTTAAAAGCAGCAGACCATAAAGTGAATGCTTCAGAAAATAAAGGAGGCTTATGGAAGGAGAGTGTTTTCACCTATTCACCTGTAAATGAAGATAATGCTGAATAAATATGTACTGTCATTAGTGCACATAAAAGTGAAATAGGAACGTTGAATGTCTTTATGGTTTTATGCAACATAAACTATGGTTTGTGCTGTTAACCATTTCTATAGCTCCATAGTTATAACTGTGTGGTAATATGAGTTAGGCCAAAACCAATAGGAGAACTGAAAGATCATGTTCTAATTCTTGCGTTAAAGAATACTCATACGGCTTATATAAATAGTAATTGTGAGCCTTAGTGCCCTCATTTTTTAAAATTTTTATTTACATGTTTATTTATGGCAGAAAGTAAGGAAGAACTAAAAAGCCTCTTGATGAAAATGAAAGTGGAGAATGAAAAAGTTGGCTTGGGGCTCAACATTTAGAAAACGAAGATCATGGCATCTGGTCCCATCACTTCATGGGAAATAGTTGGGGAAACAGTGGAAACAGTGTCAGACTTTATTTTTTGGGGCTCCAAAATCATTGCAGATGGTGATTGCAGCCATGAAATTAAAAGACCTTTACTCCTTGGAAGGAAGGTTATGACCAATCTAGATAGCATATTCAAAAGCAGAGACATTACTTTGCCAACAAAGGTCTGTCTAGTCAAGGCTATGGTTTTTCCAGTGGTCATGTATGGATGTGAGCATTGGACTGTGAAGAAAGCTGAGCACCTAAGAATTGATGCTTTTGAACTGTGGTGTTGCAGAAGACTCTTGAGAGTCCCTTGGACTGCAAGGAGATCCAACCAGTCCATTCTGAAGGAGATCAGCCCTGGGATTTCTTTGGAAGGAATGATGCTAAAGCTGAAACTCCAGTACTTTGGCCACCTCATACGAAGAGTTGACTCATTGAAAAAGACTCTGATGCTGGGAGGGATTGGGGGCAGGAGGAAAAGGGGAAGACAGGGGATGAGATGGCTGGATGGCATCACTGACTCAATGGACGTAAGTCTGAGTGAACTCCGGGAGTTGGTGATGGACAGGGAGGCCTGGCATGCTGCAATTCATGGGGTCACAAAGAGTCGGACATGACTGAGTGACTGAAGTGAACTGAACTAATAATCCATATTGGAGAAGGCAATGGCACCCCACTCCAATACTCTTGCCTGGAAAATCCTATGAATTCAGAAGCCTGGTGGACTATAGTCCATGGGGTCGCTAAGAGTCGGACACGGCTGAGCGACTTCACTTTTTTACTTTCATGCATTGGAGAAGGAAATGGCACCCCACTCCAGTACTCTTGCCTGGAAAATCCCATGGATTCAGGAGCCTGGTGGACTACAGTCCATGGGGTCGCACAGAGTCGGACACGATTGAAGTGACTTAGCAGCTGCAGCAGCATAATCCATATGCTGTCTGTTTCATGTCTAATTTGAAAAATAAAATAATTTATGTGAAAATGCATTTTTAATCACAGAGTGCTGCATTTTTAGGTACTGTTGTTTCATGGTACTAAAACAGAACAGGATTCAGATTGGAGGCCTCTTTGCCATGATGATTTATTGAAGAACTTTGGGTACGTTAGCAAAAAATTATTATGAATGCTAATTTCATATTTGCACGAAATCACCATCAATTTTACAGTGTGATGTGAACAGGACTTGAGTGAAAGCTAGACACCAAAGCACAGGGCGTTCTCCAGATATACATTTATGATTATAGGTTAAATCAACTCATTGACCCAATAGTAATATAAGAGATACTCGGAAGTGCTTGATTTTTCAAAACATACTAATTATAATTTAAAATATTGTAAACAAATATTTTATCATTTATTATTATATTTATATGTTCATATATATGCATTATTTAGCATTTTTAATCCATTTATTTAATAGCAAAGCAACAATACAGAACAACTAGAAGTATAGTTTAGAACTGATAAGACACAGACACAATTCTTCGTGCTTGGACTCAGTGTCGTACATCAGAGCTAAACCTTCTGTCCTCAGACAACTTTCCATTTACTGAAAGATTTTTCCATGATCTTCCAATGATACATTATTTTTAGTGGTACCTGAAGCCCCATCACCAACACCAATATTGATTTTATTGGCAGGAGATGGGGCGGATTCATGTAGAAATCCATTTTAGGATTGGTTTATGAACCCAAGTGTCTCTCAGAAGTGAGATGATTTGTTATTAGAATAGCTCATCTCCTGCCAATAAAAGCAATATATGGCAAAACCAATACAATATTGTAAAGTTTAAAAAAAAAGTTATAAAAAAATAAATAAAATAAGTAAATAAAATGCGTTTCTGAGGATGAAGGCTGCATAAGGGGAATTTTGTCAAAACTAGCATTCAGCTAATTTTATTAAAAACAAATCCTGGCAACAGCAATATTCAGATTTCTGTAAGTCTTGCTGGCTCTTCCTACTGGTGGCATCAGTTTTCTGACTGAATAAAGTTAAGGAGAGTCTAAGTTACTTTGGAAGTTAGGAAACACTTAATTAGTGATTTTGTTATTTTTTACTCTTTATTTTGTTGGCCCTGTTTGTGAATATCTGATGTCATTGTATTGTTTGGTAACCATTGTGGATTACCCAAAGACTGAAAATTTAAATAGGGTTGTAGGAGCCAGATTTCTTCTCAAATAGGGCACACTTTCACTTTTTTCTTGGATCTTTTTACTTTTCCAAAATAACAAAATATTTTCAAGAAAATGATTAAAACAGCAGTTTCCCTGTGAGTGAGAAATGGGTTATGGGAAAATAATGCTTTAAGCACAGAGCCTTTATCTAGTTTACAGGTACCCTTTGAAAATCTATGGAACTGTGGAAGTCTCTATTCTTTATATATGTAAAATATCATTCTCTCAGACTTTGAACCCAATCATCTTTTTTCTATGCCATCTCCCAGGACAGACTTATGAATAAATAGGGTCACTTTGGACTCCTGGCTTCTGATTCACACTCTTTCCTGGACTCCAGCAAGTCTTTATTTTAAGGATGAACAGATGATTAATCAGGTACCTATAGTAAAATGGATTACTTGAAGCTATGGAGTTACTGCCAGCAACCGGCATTCCCTAGCAGATAGATGAAGTTATCTGTCACAAGATGACTTATTTGAGTAAGTAGAAAATGTAGCATATAAAGCATTTAACATGGGTTAATAATTAATTACACTTAAAGGTTCACTTTAGAAAATGCTAACAGCACTCTGTGATCCTAAGGATTTAAAGAGTCCACTTATAAACTTGATCATTTTTCTTTCTATGATTACATTATATGGGTAGTCATGAATTTTGACAACAAGGGACACATAATGAGCTTCCTTTTTGCAGGCTTACTGCACCTCATGTGTATTATTCTCCTTTCACTCTGCAGCTTAGATTTGGGCTGTGCAGCCTGAACAGGTGCAGAGTGATGAGCTCTCTAAGCAGTTCTATGCACATTCCAGGGCTGGTTGAAAACCACTGAACGGATACCTTGCCAAGAGGAAAATCTCCCCAAACAGGAACAGATGTTAATATGGGCAAAATGTTCTGTAACAATAAAAATTTTATTCCAACATTTATAGAAATTCTTTTATTCCACAAAATGTTTCAGTATTCCTTTTTATACAAGACTTATTTTGTTGCAGAGTTTCTGTCATTTCAATAAACTGCTACATAATAGAGAACAGTAATAATTTAGAAAGTAAATAATTTCTTTTAATTCTTGAATACAGATCTCATGGACTCTTGCAGGTTGATTTTTTAATTTTGATTTAAAGAAATCCTATGATAAGAAATTAAGTGAAATTTAGTTGGAGAGTTAGAGCTATGTTTGACGAATCTCTAACATAGCTTTTATATATAAATTGATTATTTAAAAATTCATACTCTTGGGTGAACTGCCAATAAATTTTCAACTTTTTAAAAATTTCCACTGTTACTTTATAAATTTATTTAAATGTACACTTGAAAGTGAAAAATAACCTTTTAAAATTATTATTTTTTTTTCTGGTCAGCTATAAGTTAAATAAGCAATTTTCAGGGCATGATAATATTGAGTTGTCACTAGCTGTCACTAGTTTTGAAATACTTCCTAGTTATTTTAGATGATCCTTTTCATTTAATAAGTAAGCATATTAAAAAAATTGTTCCACAAATAAAAATCACTATTTGATTTTTTTTATTTTCTTATTTAATTTTCTTCTTCTTATTATTATTATTTACAATATTGTACTGGTTTTGCCATACATCAACATGCATCTGCCATGGGTGTACACATGTTCCCCATCCTGAACCCCTCTCCCACCTCCCTCCTCATACCATCCCTCTGGTGCATCCTAGGGCACCAGCCCCAAGTTTCCTGTATCCTGCATCGAACCTGGACTGGCGATTCTTTTCTTATATGATATTACACATGTTTTAATGCCATTCTCCCAAATTATGCCCCCCCACCCACAGAGTCCAAAAGACTGTTCAATACATCTGTCTCTCTTTTGCTGTCTCGCATACAGGGTTGGCGTTACAATCTTTCTAAATTCCATATATAGGCATTAGTATACTGTATTGGTGTTTTTCTTCCTGGCTTATTTCACTCTGTATGATAGGCTCCAGTTTCATCCACCTCATTAGAACTGATTCAAATGTATTCTTTTTAATGTCTGAGTAATACTCCATTGTGTATATGTACCACAGCTTTCTTATCCATTCATCTGCTGATGGACATCTAGGTTGCTTCCATTTTCTGGCTATTATAAACAGTGCTTCAGTGAACATTGGGGTACATGTGTCTCAATTCTGGTTTCCTCAGTGTGTATGCCCAGAAGTGGGATTGCTGGGTCGTATGGTAGTTCGTATTTCCAGATTTTTAAGGAATCTCCACACTGTTCTCCATAGTGGCTGTACTAGTTTGCATTCCCACCAACAGTGTAAAAGGGTTCCCTTTTCTCCACATCCTCTCCAGCATTTATTGCTTGTAGACTTTTGGATCGCAGCCATTCTGACTGGTGTGAAACACCACAATGGTACCTCATTGTGGTTTTGATTTGCATTTCTCTGATAATGAGTGATGTTGAGCATCTTATCATGTGTTTGTTAGCCATCTGTATGTCTTCTTTGGAGAAATGTCTTTTAGTTCTTTTGCCCGTTTTTTGATTGGGTCGTTTCTTTTTCTGGAATTGAGCTGCAGGAGTTGCTTGTATATTTTTGAGATTAGTTGTTTGTCAGTTGCTTCATTTGCTATTATTTTCTCCCATTCTGAAGGCTGTCTTTTCACCTTGCTTATAGTTTCTTTTGTTGTCAGAAGCTTTTAATTTTAATTAGATCCCATTTGTTTATTTTTGCTTTTATTTCCAATATTCTGGGAGGTGGGTCATAGAGGATCCTGCTGTGATGTATGTCGGAGAGTGTTTTGACTATGTTCTCCTCTAAGAGTTTTATAGTTTCTGGTCTTATGTTTAGATCTTTAATCCATTTTGAGTTTATTTTTGTGTATGATGTTAAAAAGCGTTCTAGTTTCATTCTTTTATAAGTGGTTGACCAATTTTCCCAGCACCACTTGTTACAGAGGTTGTCTTTAATCCATTGTATATTCTTGCTTCTTTTGTCAAAGATAAGATGTCCATAGGTGCGTGGGTTTATCTCTGGGCTTTCTATTTTGTTCCATTGATCTATATTTCTGTCTTTGTGCCAGTACCATACTGTCTTGATGACTGTGGCTTTGTAGTAGAGCCTGAAGTCAGGCAGGTTGATTCCTCCTGTTCCATTCTTCTTTCTCAAGATTTCTTTGGCTATTCGAGGTTTTTTGTATTTCCATACAAATTGTGAAATTAGTTGTTCCAGCCCTGTGAAAAATACCATTGGTAGCTTGATAGGGATTGCACTGAATCTATAGATTGCTTTGGGTAGTATACTCAATTTCACTATATTAATTCTTCCAATCCATGAGCATGGAATATTTCTCCATCTATTAGTGCCCTCTTTGACTTCTTTCATCAGTGTTTTATAGTTTTCGATACATAGGTCTTTAGTTTCTTTAGGTAGGTATATTCCTAAGTATTTTATTCTTTTTGTTGCAATGGTGAATGGAATTGTTTCCTTAATTTCTCTTTCTGTTTTCTCATTATT
The DNA here is from genome assembly GCF_002263795.3 of Bos taurus. NCBI lineage: Eukaryota > Metazoa > Chordata > Mammalia > Artiodactyla > Bovidae > Bos > Bos taurus. The sequence goes on from NC_037347.1 coordinate 47,210,449, forward strand.
AGTGTATAGAAATGCAAGGGGTTTCTGTGTGTTGATTTTATATCCTGCAACTTTACTATATTCATTGATTAGCTCTAGTAATTTTCTGGTGGAGTCTTTAGGGTTTTCTATGTAGAGGATCATGTCATCTGCAAACAGTGAGTATTTTACTTCTTATTTTCCAATTTGGATTCCTTTTATTTCTTTTTCTGTTCTGATTGCTGTGGCCAAAATTTCCAAAACTATGTTAAATAGTAGTGGTGAGAGTGGGCACTCTTGTTTTGTTCCTGACTTTAGGGGAAATGCTTTCAATTTTTCACCATTGAGGATAATGTTTGCTGTGGGTTTGTCATATATAGCTTTTATTATGTTGAGGTATGTTCCTTCTATTCCTGCTTTCTGGAGAGTTTTTATCATAAATGGGTGTTGAATTTTGTCAAAGGCTTTCTCTGCATCTATTGAGATAATCATATGGCTTTTATTTTTCAATTTGTTAATGTGGTGTATTACATTGATCGATTTGTGGATATTGAAGAATCCTTGCATCCCTGGGATAAAGCCCACTTCGTCATGGTGTATGATCTTTTTAATGTGTTGTTGGATTCTGATTGCTAAAATTTTGTTTAGGATTTTTGCATCTATGTTCATCAGTGATATTGGCCTGTAGTTTTCTTTTTTGTGTGGCATCTTTGTCAGGTTTTGGTATTAAGGTGATGGTGGCCTCATAGAATGAGTTTGGAAGTTTAACTTCCTCTGCAATTTTCTGGAAGAGTTTGAGTAGGATAGGTGTCAGCTCTTCTCTAAATTTTTGGTAGAATTCAGCTGTGAAGCCGTCTGGACCTGGGCTTCTGTTTGCTGGAAGATTTCTGATTACAGCTTCAATTTCCGTGCTTGTGATGGGTCTGTTAAGATTTTCTATTTCTTCCTGGTTCAGTTTTGGAAAGTTGTATTTTTCTAAGAACTTGTCCATTTCTTCCACGTTGTCCATTTTATTGGCATATAATTGCTGATAGTAGTCTCTTATGATCCTTTGTATATCTGTGTTGTCTGTTGTGATCTCTCCATTTTCATTTCTAATTTTATGGATTTGATTTTTCTCCCTTTGTTTCTTGATGAGTCTGGCTAATGGTTTGTCAATTTTATTTATCCTTTCAAAGAACCAGCTTTTGGCTTTGTTGATTTTTGCTATGGTCTCCTTTGTTTCTTTTGCATTTATTTGTGTCCTAATTTTTAAGATTTCTTTCCTTCTTCTAACCCTGGGGTTCTTCATTTCTTCCTTTTCTAGTTGTTTTAGGTATAGAGTTAGGTTATTTATTTGGCTTTTTTCTTGTTTCTTGAAGTATGCCTGTATTGCTATGAACTTTCCCCTTTAGCACTGCTTTTACAGTGTCCCATTGGTTTTGGGTTGTTGTGTTTTCATTTTCATTCGTTTCTATGCATATTTTGATTTCTTTTGTAATTTGTTGGTTATTCATCAGGGTGTTGTTAAGCCTCCATATGTTTGAATTTTTAATATTTTTTCTCCTGTAGTTGAGATCTAATTTTATTGCATCGTGGTCAGAAAAGACGCTTGGAATGATTTCAATTTTTTTGAATTTACCAAGGCTAGATTTATGGCCCAGGATGTGATCTATCCTGAAGAAGGTTCCATGTGCGCTTGAGAAAAAGGTGAAATTCATTGTTTTTGGGTGAAATGTCCTATGGATATCAATTAGATCTAACTGGTCTATTGTATCACTTAAAGTTTGTGTTTCCACCCCAAACTCAGCAATATAAACAAGATGAAGAGACAGAGGAATACCCAGCAGGTAAAGGAACAGGATAAATGCCCAGCAAATGAAACAAAAGAGGAAGAGATAGGGAATCTACCTGATAAAGAATTCTGAATAATGATAGTGAAAATGATCCAAAATCTTGAAATAAAAATGGAATCACAGTTAAATAGCCTGGAGGAAAGGATTGAGAAAATGCAAGAAAGGTTTAACAAGGACCTAGAAGAAATAAAAAAGTGTCAATATATAATGAATAATGCAATAAATGATATCAAAAACACTCTGGAGACAACAAATAGCAGAATAACAGAGGCAGAAGATAGGATTAGTGAAATAGAAGATAGAATGGGAGAAATAAATGAATCAGAGAAGAAAAAAGAAAACAAATTAAAGGAAATGAGGACAATCTCAGAGACCTCCAAGACAATATTAGATGCCACAACATTTGAATCATAGGAGTCCCAGAAGAAGAAGACAAAAAGAAAGACCATGAGAAAATACCTGAGGAGATAATAGTTGAAAACATCCCTAAAATGGGGAAAGAAATAATCATTCAAGTCCAAGAAACCCAGAGAGTCCCAAATAGGATAAACCCAAGGAGAAACACCCCAAGACACATATTAATCAAATTAACAAAGATGAAACACAAAGAACAAATATTAAAAGCAGCAAGGGAAAAACAACAAATAACACACAAAGGGATTCCCATAAGGATAACAACTGATCTTTCAATAGAAACTCTTCAGGCCAGGAGGGAATGGCAAGACATACTTAAAGTGATGAAAGAAAATAACCTACAGCCCAGATTACTGTACCCAGCAAGGGTTTCATTCTAATATGAAGGAGAAATCAAAAGCTTTACAGACAAGCAAAAGCTGAGAGAATTCAGCACCACCAAACCAGCTCTCCAACAAATGCTAAAGGATATTCTCTAGACAGGAGACACAAAAAATGGTGTATAAACTCAAACCCAAAACAATAAAGTAAATGGCAACGGGATCATACTTATCAATAATTACCTTAAACATAAATGGGTTGAATGTCCCAACCAAAAGACAAAGACTGGATGAATGGATACAAAAACAATATCCCTATATATTTTGTCTACAAGAGACCCACCTCAAAACAGGGAACACATACAGACTGAAAATGAAGGGCTGGAAAAAGATATTCCATGCAAATAGAGATCAAAAGAAAGCAGGAGTAGCAATACTCATATCAGATAAAATAGACTTTAAAACAAAGGCTGTAAAAACAGACAAAGAAGGACAATACATAATGATCAAAGGATCAATCCAAGAAGAAGATATAACAATTATAAATATATATGCACCCAACATAGGAGCACTGCAATATGTAAGACAAATTCTAGCAAGTATGAAAGGGGAAATTAACCATAACACAATAATAATGGGAGACTTTAATACCCCATTCACACCTATGGATAGACCATTTGATGTTTTTTGACTGTGGTGTTGGAGAAGACTCTTGAGAGTCCCTTGAATTGTAAGGATATCAAACGAGTCAATCCTAAATCAGTCCTGAATAGTCATTGGAAGGACTGATGTTATAGCTGAAACTCCAATATTTTGGCCACCTGATGCGAAGAATTAACTCATTTGAAAAGACCCTGATGCTGGGAAAGATTGAAGGCAGCATAAGAAGGGGATGACAGAGGAAGAGACGGTTGGATTGCATCACCAACTCGATGGACATGAGTTTGAGCAAGCTCCAGGGGTTGGTGATGAACAGGGAAGCCTTGCATGCTGCAAGTCAATGGGGGGTCACAAAGAGTTGGACATGGCTGAATGACTGAACTGAACTGAACAGTTTTATATTTACTATAGTTCTTTCATTTGGAAAACATTCAAATCATCAGAATAGAAATTTTAGAATTTCAAAGGTGAAAAATATGGTTTAAAAATGTACACTATTATTTTCTTCTGAAAACAACTATGTACTGTATTCTTTATGAGCTTAAACATACATTCACAGGAAATATTGTAATTCAGTGCTTTGTGTATGGCATCAAAAGAGTTGAATTAGAAAATAAAATTTAGAAACTTAAAATATTTTCTCACCCAGTATGTAATAGACATTTTACTAATTGAAAGTTTCAATTATTTACTTAGTGTCATTGTCATATAAGCTCAAATACACATCTCTAATCCAACAAGTATAAAAATGATAGTATTTCAAGTGTCAGACATTTGCCAAATTATGCTAAACATTTAATTTCATACTAGGTACAGACAACTTGAATAATCAAATTCAACTTCTGGAAATGTTAAATACTGCTTTACTATAAGCCTGTTAGGGCCAAAAGATTGTCTCAATGAGATTCCTTTTAAAAAACATATCATGAAAGTACTCAATGAAATCCACTTTGCCTCAGTATGTTCAGAAGAAAAAAAAAATTTTTTTTTTCTGAGCAAGTGAAGTTCAGAAGACAAAAAAGTCAGATTTCCAGGCTACTACAGTTAGTCTCTGTGGGTTAATTTAAGTAACTGTGGGGCAAGTGGACACATAACTTCCCAGTAGCCAGCAGCTGCAGTTAGTAGTTTTTGTTGTCAGATTGATATAAAAGAGCAATCACCAGATCCAGCTTTATTTTGCATTGAATGCAAAAAAAAAAAAAAAAAAAAGCATATTTACTAGAAGGTAAAGAACACTTTTAGCTATCAAAGTTTATCAATTCAACATATTATATTTAAAGTATGAACTCTGTCTAAATGAGGACAGATTAGTACACTGTGTAATTGGTTGGTAAGTGCCCAATATGCTACTGGAAGTCAGTGGAGAAATAACTCCAGATAGAATGAAGAGATGGAGCCAAAGCAAAAGCAATGCACAGCTGTGGATGTGACTGGTGACAGAAGCAAGGTCAGATGCTGTACAGAGCAATATTGCATAGGAACCTGGAATGTTAGGTCCATGAATCAAAGCAAATTGGAAGTGGTCAACAGGAGATGTCAAGAGTGAATGTCGGCATTCTGGGAATCAGCAAACTAAAATGGACTGGAATGGGTGAATTTAACTCAGATGACCATTATATCTACTACCATGGGAAGGAATCTCTCAGAAGAAATGGAGTAGCCATCATGGTCAACAAAAGAGTCTGAAATGCAGTAATTGGATGCAATCTCAAAAACGACAGAATGATCTCTGTTCGTTTCCAAGGCAAACCATTCAATATCACGATAATCAAAGCCTATGCCCCAACCAGTAATGCTGAAAAAGCTGAAGTTGAATGGTTATATGAAGACCTATAAGACCTTTTAGAACTAACACCCAAAAAGATATCCTTTTCATTATAGGGCACTGGAATGCAAAAGTAGGAAGTCAAGAAACACCTGGAGTAAAAGGCAAATTTGGCCTTGGAGTATGGAATGAAGCAAGGCAAAGGCTAATAGAGTTTTGCCAAGAAAATGCACTGGTCATAGCAAACACCCTCTTCCAACAACACAAGAGAAGACTCTATACATGGACATCACCATATGGTCAGCACTGAAATCAGATTGATTATATTCTTTGTAGCTAAAAATGGAGAAGCTTTATACAGTCAGCAAAAACAAGACCAAGAGCTGACTGTGGCTTAGATCATGAACTCCTTATTGCCAAATTCAGACCGAAATAGAAGAAAGTAGGGAAAATCACTAGACCATTCAGGTATGATATAAATCAAATCCCTTATGATTATACAGTGAAAGTGAGAAATAGATATAAGGGACTAGATCTGATAGACAGAGTGCCAGATGAACTATGGAGGGAGGTTCGTTACACTGTACAGGAGACAGGGATCAGGACCATTCCCATGGAAAAGAAATGCAAAAAAGCAAAATGGCTGTCTTAGGAGGCCTTACAAATAGTTGTGAAAAGAAGAGAAGCGAAAAGCAAAAGAGAAAAGGAAAGATATAAGCATCTGAATGAAGGTTTCCAAAGAATAGCAAGGAGAGATAAGAAAGCCTTCCTCAGGGATCAATGCAAAGGAAAAGAGGAAAACAATGGAATAAGAAAGATTAGAGATCCTTCAAGAAAATTGGAGATACTAAGGGAATATTTCATGGAAAGATGGGCTCGATAAAGGACAGAAACAGTATGAACCTAAGAGAAGCAGCAGATATTAAGAAGAGGTGGCAAGAATACACAGAAGAACTGTACAAAAAAGATCTTCAAGACCAAGATAATCATGATGGTGTGATCACTCACCTAGAGCCAGACATCCTGGAATGTGAAGTCAAGTGGGCCTTAAAAGCAACCATATGAACAAACCTAGTGGAAGTGATGGAATTCCAGTTGATCTATTTCAAATCCTGAAAGATGATGCTGTGAAAGTGCTGCACTCAATATCCCAGCAAATTTGAAAAACTCAGCAGTGGCCACAGAACTGGAAAAGGTCAGTTTCCATTCCAATTTCAAAGAAAGGCAATGCCAAAGAATGCGCAAAGTACCGCACAATTGTTCTCCTCTCACATGCTAGTAATGTTCAAAATTCTCCAAGCCAGGCTTCAGCAATAAGTGAACCATGAACTTCCAGACATTCAAGCTGGTTTTAGAAAAGGAAGAGGAACCAGAAATCAAATTGCTGACATCCACTGGATCATCAAAAAAGCAAGGGAGTTCCAGAAAAACCTATATTTCTGCTTTATTGACTATCTTAAAGCCTTTGACTGTGTGGGTCATAATAAACTGTGGAAAATTCTGAAAGAGATGGGAATACCAGACCACCAGACCTGCCTCTTGAGAAACCTGTGTGCAGGTCAGGAAGCAGCAGTTAGAACTGGACATGGAACAACAGACTGGTTCCAGATAGGAAAAGGAGTATGTCAAGGCTGTATATTGTCACCCTGCTTATTTAACTTATATGCAGAGTACATCATGAGAAACGCTGGGCTAGAAGAAGCACAAGCTGGAATCCTGATTGCCAGGAGAAATATCAATAACCTCAGATGTGTAGATGACACCATCTTTATGGCAGAAAGTGAAGAGGAACTAAAAAGCCTGTTGATGAAAGTGAAAGATGAGAGTGAAAAAGTTGGCTTGATGCTCAACATTCAGAAAATGAAGATCATGGTTTGTGGTCCCATCACTTCATGGGAAATCGAGGGGGAAACACTAGAAACAGTGTCAGACTTTATTTTTTGGGGAGCTCCAAAATCACTGCAAATGGTGACTGCAGCCATAAAATTAAAAGACGCTTACTCCTTGGAAGGAAAGTTATGACCAACCTAGATAGCATATTAAAAGGCAGAGACATTACTTTGCCAACAAAGGTCCGTCTAGTCAAGGCTATGGTTTTTCCTGTGGTCATGTATGGATGTGAGAGTTGGACTGTGAAGAAAGCTGAGTGCTGAAGAATTGATGCTTTTGAACTATGATGTTGGAGAAGACTCTTGAGAGTCCCTTGGACTGCAAGGAAATCCAATCAGTCCATCCTACAGGAGATTAGTCTTGTGTGTTCATTGGAAGGACTGATGCTAAAGCTGAAACTCCAATACTCTGGCCACCTCATACAAAGAGTTGACTTATTGTAAAAGACCCTGATGCTCAGTGGGATTGGGGGCAGGAGAAGGGGACCACAGAGGATGAGATGGCTGGATGGCATCACCGACTCGATGGACATGAGTTTGGATAAAGTCCAGGAGTAGGGAGGCCTGGCGTGCTGCGATTCATAGGGTCGCAGAGTCAGACACAACTGAGCTACTGAACTAAACTGAACTGAATGCGAAGAAATAACAAATTTGAATCAATATGTGATTTGAACATAAAGGGTTCAAAAGATCAGTGAATATATTGCAACTCAGAGCAACAAATGTTAATTACTACCCTTACTGAAGAGTTTTCAGAAGTTCCCCAGTGTTTAAGGAGGATATGTTATTAATAAAACTGCATATATATATAAAATTATAATTTGACATTTATTAATTTGGGTCTTTGTTAGTCACTGGTAAATTGTATATCATTTGTTCCCTAATCACAATTGTCATTGTTAACAAATTCTGTATTGCCTTTCTAAATCCTGAATTATTGAGCCTGCTCCGATATTATATTATTTGATAATTATTTAAAGTGGGTTGATTAAGATGAATGACTCAAGAGAAGCAAATTGAATTTAAGAGAAATGCATGGCTAATAACTATTACTCCCTGAGCACATAATTTATTATAATGACATTAATAGTTTTCTTTTATGTCATATGCTTCCAGTTCCATTCAGAACTTTATCATTAAATGCAGGAATTGGGCACTGTAACCTACTGCAGTAAGAAAAAAAGAATGGATTATCAGAGCCTAATAATCTTGAGGTGAGGAAATTTCAAGTGAAAATTTGACACTTATTTGGAGAATCTTGATAAAATAGTGAATTTTAGTGGGTTTTAAAAATATAGTCAGTTGAAGTATATTTTTCTTCATGTTGCTCTGCCTTTATGCTTGAAAGAGTTGATTTCTTTCCTTTTTAAAACCTTTTTATTTTTCATTGGAGTATACCCAATTAACAATATTGGGATATTTTCAGGTGGTTTGCAGAGGGACTCAGCCATAAATATACACATAAACATTCACCCCAAACTCCCTCCCATCCAGGCTGACACATGTCATTGAGCAGTGTTTACTGAGCTATACAATAGACGCTCATTGGTTATCCATTTTAAATATAGCAATGTGCAATTGTTGATCCCAAATTTCCTAAATTTCCCTTCCCCCTATCCTCCCCACTCCCACACCCAGCAACCATAAGTTTGTTCTCTAAGTCTGAGAGTCTGTTTCTGTTTTGTAAATAAGCTCATTTGAATAATTTCTTCTTAGATTCTTTCTGTAAGGGATGCCATGTTATATTTCTCCTTCTCTCCCTAACTTACTTTACTAAGTATGACAATCTCTAGGTCTATGTATGTTACTGCAAATGGCATTATTTCTTTCTTTATAATGGGTGGTTAATATTCTATTGTGCCTAGTGTCTAGGATTGCGGGCAGGAGGAGAAGGGGATGACAGAGGATGAGATGGCTGGATGGCATCACCGACTCAATGGACATGGGTTTGGGTGAACTCCAGGAGTTGGTGATGGACAGGGAGGCCTGGCGTGCTGTGATTCATGGAGTTGCAAAGAGTTGGACATGACTGAACAACTGAACTGAACTTATATATATATACATATATCTTTGAAAGGAATGATGCTAAAGCTGAAACTCCAGTACTTTGGCCACGTCATGCGAAGAGTTGACTCATTGGAAAAGACCCTGATGCTGGGAGGAATTGGGGGCAAGAGGAGAAGGGGACGACAGAGGATGAGATGGCTGGATGGCATCACTGACTGGATGGACGTGAGTCTCAGTGAACTCCGGGAGTTGGTGATGGACAGGGAGGCCTGGCGTGCTGCGATTCATGGGGTCGCAAAGAGTTGGATACAACTGAGTGACTGATCTGATCTGATCTGATATATATATCAGTTTTTTATCAGTTTCTCTGTCGATGGATATTTAGGTTGTTTCCATACCTTGGCTATTGTAAACAGTGCTGCAATTAATATTGGAGTGCTTGGAGTGCATATATCCATTTGGACCATGTTTTCCTCCAGATACATGGCCAAGAGTTGAAGTTTAGCTCTATTTTTAGTTTTATAAGATAGTTTTATATGATAGCTCTATTTTTAGTGTTTTAAGGAACCTCCATACTGTTCTTCATACTGGATACACCAATTTATATTTCTATCAACATTGATAGAGACAACTGATTTCTGTGTGGTACTAAGACATAGGGTAGGAGAGAAAGAGACTATAATGTAGACAACATTTTCACTAGGTTAAGCAAAAAAAAAGGTACTGCTATGGCAGGGTGGAGAGACTATGAAAGGAAAATAAATAACATGAGTATAGCACTAATAGGCATCCAGATAGTGAGGGGAAAAACAAAATAAAACGTGGGAAAATATAAGTTGAGACTTTGCATCCTAACCAGATCCAGAAGAGTGTTGGAGCAATAGAAAAGCCAAGCTTAAGGTGGTAACTAGATCAGTAAGTACCAAATGGTATCTTGATCTCCCATAGCCTTGATTCAGTGCATAAGAAACCAGTAAGCCACATGATGGACACATGTCTTCTGAGAGAATTAATTCACTGCTCAACACTGTCAGGCCATCCAAAGAGGACACAAGGAAGACCTAACATTTGAAGGAAAAAAGTAAGGATCTGAACTTCTGACGTGACAGTTAGCATGACATCCAAAAGGGCCTGGTAGTGTTGGACAAGCAATGAGACTCCTCACTGCATGGTCACAGGGATGTAATTGTGACTTTTCACTGTGCCACATATTCCAACAAAGACATAGAAGAAGCCATTCGGATCAAGGTTTTTACTCCTACCATCATGAGGCTACTGTCCTTGGTAAGAAAGATTAATAAGGTACACATACCCCTGATAGGGCTTCCCTGGTGGCTCAGCTGGTAAAGAACCCACCTGCTAACACAGGATATACAAGAATGTAGGTTCAATTCCTGGATCAGAAAGACTCTTTGGAGAAGGAAATGACAATCCACTCCAGTATTCTTGCCTGGAAAATTCCATGGACAAAGGAGCCTGATGGGCCACAGTCCATGGGGTCACAAAGAGTTGGACACGACTGAGTGTACCTGCACTCTCGCATTTGCACATGCACACACACACACACCCCACACATCCCTGATAGAGAAAAGGGATATAAATTAACTGTATTTTGTTACTAAGACCTGAGATAATGTGAAAGACATTTGATCTCTTACAGCAAAATATTTCAGCTTGAAAAACACTGACTGATGAAGTAGTCAACTCAATAACAGTGATCAACTGACAATTTGAGAAGTCAACTCAAATAACTATATTATTATGTGCATAGTTAAGTCCAGGTAGAAGACGTACCATAAGTTGAAACTACATTCAAAGTTTTATGACAGGAAACTATATAAAGAGAAAAAAAATCATTAACTTGCTTCTATTAAAATTATTGGCACTGATTTCTAAACATGGAAACAAAATTTAACAAGTTGTACCAAAGTAACAGCTTAAAAAACGTTCATTTATTTTCTAAAAGTGACCAATTATAGATAATGAGTGGCTTACTTTTATCTTAATCCCCCAATATTGTAGGTTTTAGAGTGCAACATTTAACTACTATATCCTGCTAAATTTGTTCCAGATCTTAACCCCTTACTATGTAATTACTTTGTGCTGCCCCTTAGAAAAGCAATTTAATTCAGTCTTCTGTTTCTTCTTTCAATAGGCCAGTAATTTTCTCCTTGCTTTTGGAGTCAGAGAACTATTCAGTTATTTTTAGAAGACCTATAAAGTGTTTGAGAAACTGTAAACAAGACTGTTAAATTGGGGGAATAAACACATGAGAACTTTTAGCATGGTTACAATTCACTGTAGAATCTTGAAAAGTGAATTTTGTGATTCTAATCAAACTTGCAAATTTATTTACTGCTAAACATTTAGTTATAAATGTTTTCTCTGGTTTCTAACAAAGAGCATATTTGAAAGAAAAGTCTTCATATTTTGAAAACATTTTGTAGGGGAGGATCAATTTACACTTTGTGTTTTTTTCTCATCAACTCAATCTCCATGTTGCTTTAACTGTACAGAAGATATGTTGTTGCCGTTTAGTAGCTAAATTGCATCTGACTCTGTAGTCCACCAGGTCCCTGTGTCCATGGAATTTTCCTTGCAAGAATACAGGAGTGGGTAGCATTCCCTTCTCTAGAGCGTCTTCCCGACCCAGGAATCAAACTCATGTTAAAGCATTGGGAGGCAAATTTTTCACCACTGAGCCACCTGGAAAGCCCTACAGAAGGTATATTCTATTTTTTCAACTCATATTTGAGTGAATCAAATATTCCTGAACTATTCCAAGAGGTTGCTCACGATGGGGTGAAGGTAGGGAGAAAGCATTTAAGCTTTGCCTCTAAATGACTCCTTCCTCTATCATAATAGTAGAGACTGCCACTTCAGAGTATGACTCTTTCGGCAGCCGCAGCTCCTCTGACATGAAGAACCAATCTGGGGCAGGAGAGTTTGTGCAGTTCCAGGCCTCCCCTGTTTTCTTCTCAGACTACCTTATGAACCCTTATCACTAAGAGACACAGCCCTTAGTTTCCAAGGTCATGCCCTGAATTTATTTTCATAAATTTTGTTTCACTAGAGCTTTCTGACACTGAGATATTTAGGTCACTTGAAATAAACATCATGCCTTCTCTATTGGCTTTCACTAGCATTGGAACCCTGTTTGATCTCTCGATTTAGCAGGTTCCTTTCGGGTGGGATTCCCCTCCTCTGTGGAGTGACTATTCCACTAAGACTAGATCCTTTCTATCTCCCAGTTTTTCCCAAACATAGTTCAAGGACTCTTGAGGACATATAGGGCTCCAATTTGGATACTTTTTTCTGAAATATCTCAGATTACCATTGTCTCATATTTACTCTCCAGAAGGAGATTTTTAAGTATGTTGTACTTCAGGGAAAGTTCCAAAATTCAGAACCAAACTGTTTCCATGTCTTACAGATACCAAAAATCTTTATAGGCATGACTTTATATCAGTTTATATGGGGAAAATAATTTTCCAAAAGATTCATGAGATGTTACAGGGATCTCAGATTTTACAGGTTGAATTCTTATTTAGAATTTGGTAATATTTCCTATAGGACCATGTGGAATCTTCAATTTAAATTGTAAAGTCTCAGAAGAACAGAAGGGTACTTCCAGGTCATTTAGTTAAAATGCCTAGCAAACTAACATGGCATTGCTAGTTGCTAACTAAAATATAGTTTGCACATATTCTAGGAATTTTGATAGTCTACTTCTGGCATCCTGTATATATTTGATTATACCTTGTACTTTACTGTAAGCTGTCACACATCATAAATGATTCAAATAAAGTTTGATAAACTGTATGTCAACTTCACAGAATAATATACTTTTGAGAGTTAAAAAATGTGTTCTCTTTACCATTATTGGTCTAGCACATAGAAAATCACGTGGAATAATGTACATGGACATGAAACAGTCCTCCTCCACCCACACCCATCTTAAATCTTGCATTCTCTCAATAATTTCATTATATGTTTTACCTTATAAGTCTTATGAACCTTTACATTGTATGTATTTTAATTATCATCTCATGCATACAGCTGCTAGAAATACACCTCATGTGGGCTGGAATACTTGGGAATTTTGGACGTTATTTCTTGTGTAGTGTCTGTCTGTTGTGTAGCAGGTGCTCAATATGTATTTATTTTATGAACAAATGAATGTAGAGAACAAAAAACGAGTCAGTGATACAGAAGGTAGAAGAGTTTACATATGCACAAGCATTTATAAAGATATCTGAAAAAAGGAGAGCTTAAGCAAATTTATTTTTTCTTGAACTTTATTCCACTGGTTACAAAATGATTCCCTATTGACTACTTCTGTTTGGCTCAAACACTGTTTTGTTTTTTTTTTTTTGAAGGAGGAGGGATATGTTGGCAACATATGTTGCTGCCAACTGACTCCAGGATAAAACAAGCAAACAAATGAACAAACCAGACTTTTTGGTTGGTTTTAAAAAATGCAATACCTGGCTACATTCAGCATTATTGAATCACCAGATTAGATCTGACCCTTCAACTTGCCACACATCTTACAGCATTCTGCTCTCTTAGCTTAGTTATCTTTCTTTGCTTAACATTATAGAAACTTAAATTAGTCATCTGGACCCTACTGGGAGATTGAGTAGTTGCAATTACACATTATTTTTAGAACACTAGTTATTATTTTGTAAGACATTATTGTATTAATCTTCTATTGCTGTATGATGAATTACTACACATTTAGCAGATGAAAATATTATCTTTATTAGCTCATGGTTTTTATGGATCAGAAGTCTAAGTATGGGTTATCAGAGTTCTCAGTTCAGATTTTCAAAAGGCTAAAATCAAGGCACCTGCTGGAATTGCAGTCCCATCTTAGAGAGTCCTATTCTGAGCCTTTTCAGGTTGTTGGCAGATGTCATCTCCTTGTAGATGAAGAAGCTGTAGAACTCAGGCCCTACATATGCAGTTCTCTGTGGAGTTCACTGACCTGGCCATTTGTTTCCTTCCTGGAGTTCAACAGGAGAATCTCTCGAAAATTCATCTTCCTGTCCAACATCACATGATTAGGTCAGGCCCACTCAGAGTAATCTTCTATTTGATGAACAAAAGTTAACTGATAAGTACCCTAATCATGGGAGTCCATCATATATATTCATAGGTTCTCCCCACCCTCAGTGTGAAAGTATGAAAAGTGAAAGTCGTTTAGTCATGCCCAACTCTTTGCAACCCCATGGACTATAAAGTCTATGGAATTTTCCAGGCCAGAATACCTGAGTGAGTAGTCTTTCCCTTCTCCAGGGGATCTTCCCAACCCAGGGATTGAACCCAGGTTTCCCACATTGCAGGTGGATTCTTTACCAGCTGAGCCACAAGGGAAGCCCTCCCACCCTCAAGGAAAGATAATTATATAAAGGTCATAGTAGATCATCTCAGAATTCTCCTTATCTAATAAGGCCTGGGACTGAATGTTATTAAAAAGTTTCCATAGTCATAAAACTTAAAACTTATAAAAAATGTGATGCTAGTGTTTCTTAGAATAAGATTTGGAAAAAACATATTGTCATGGGATAATCACTCATTTGAAACTACCAACATCATTGCTTCTACTTTTGTGAAATTAAGTAAGCTCATGAAGCCCTGTCATTGTACCCCACACAGGCATATGTTTAACATAGGATGATTACATCTAAGGAAAGTTTTGAGTGTAACATTTGAAAGTAGTGCAGGATATGTATAAAATCAGTGAGTTTGCATTCATCAATTGCCCTGACAGAGATGATTTTGTTATTTGTGGTACCCCCACATTCCTTAGATTACTCATGTCATTTTCATCAGGTTTTGCACTAGAAGTTTACACATATCCCCTGCTAATTTAATTTACAGTGTACATTTGTGTTTGCTTCTCACCAGGTGCAAAGATAGTTATCACTCTCTTTTCCAGACTACACACCTTTTTAAGATTTTTGAAAACTGCTTTATTGTTTTTTTAGAGATTCTGTCCCATCTCTTTGCAAGTCAAGCAACAATCCTACAAGTTCACATAATCACTCAGATTCACTCATACAAATTATCATTTTTCTTTCTTTTTTTAAATATCCTTGAACCACAGAAGACACATTGTCACTGCTCTATTCCCAGAGACAGTAAAGGATGAAAGACTTCAGCACTTCTAAATTAGCAACCACTTAATAATTTATTCCCTAGGAAATTTTACTTTGCCTTTAGATGTTTCCATTATTATTATTACTAATACATTATTATAGGTATGAACAAAGTATTTCAATGCAGAATGTATGATAAAGATGAGACTTCTCAAGTGAATCTACAGGCAAAATCCATGGTTAGGAATTATGGTTCTGAAAACCATGCACTAAATTATGCTAAGAGGCAAAATGTGGAAAGATCATAATTCAACTCTTGTTACAAGAAGCTGCGCTAGAATTTCAAAATAAGGAATAAAATCATGTGAAACAAATATCCTACAGGTTTGAAAGATTTTTTTTTTCTGTATAGAGATCTAAAACATATAGCCACTTGTATTCACCACTTTAGCCTTGTGACCTGGGAGTCTGAGTTTCATAAAATTATGGTGTTAGTTAACATTATAATTGGGCTTCCAGGTGGCACAGTGGTAAAGAATGCCTGCCAATGCAGGAGACAGAGGAGACACGGGTGAGGTCCCTGGGTCAGGAAGATTCGCTGGCATAGGGGATGACAACCTTCTCCTGTATCCTGGTCTGGAAAATTCCACGGACAAAGGAGCCTGGTGGGCTTCTGTTCATGGGGTCACAAAGAGGTGGACATGACTGAGCATGCTTGTCCAATATTATAATTAGGTACTATAATTTATCTAAACCTAACCGCTGTATCTGAAATTTAAGATCATTTTGAAAACTTTATTTTATATATCATTCACATTTTACTGGTCGGAAAGTATGTTTACACAAATGGAATCTTGTATATTCTTACTGATTCTATTTGGTTTGGAGTATTCTGGAATGTCACATTAAAAAGAAGGTGCACCACCATGACAGAAAATGAAAAAATGAAGATTTACTTAATAGAATTAAGCAAAATGTTATGAAACACATTTCACTATATTTTTGATGTTTAACAGTAACTCCTAATCTAACTATTGTTATATGGAAATGTTAGAGTTTGATTTATTTTTTTTAAACTTGTTAAGCCCTACATGTATTTGTACTGTTTCCTATATGGTGACTGAAAGTGAAAGTGTTAGTCGCTCAGTTGTGTCCAACTCTTTGCAACCCCATCGACTGTATGGATTGTAGCCTGCCAGGCTCCTCTGTCCATGAAATTTTTCAGACAAGAATACTGGAGTGGGTTGCCATTTCAATTTCCAGGGGATCGTCCTGACCCAGGGATTGAACTCAGGTTTCCTGCATTGTAGGCAGATTCTTTACCATCTGAGTCACTAGGGCAGTCCCTTATGTGATGGCTATTGCTTTCCTAAGATGTACATCCAAGCTGATTCTTATAGGTTCCTTTGACAACAGGCCTTAGATACTGTCAAATATCCCATTGATATATAGAAACCATATTTACTGGAGATTTTGGCCAATAATTCTAAGAATAATTGGTATAAACTAAAAAAAAAAAAAAAAAAACACTATAGTGTTAATGAGCAACACAATTTTGGGCAACAAATTTGGTACTGTTGTTAATAATGCCCAGTGTGTTGATCTTGCTATGCATTAATATAATATTAGCTTTCTAGTTCTCCAGGATACTCTGAAATTCCTAATATATTTAAAAATATTTACAAATTATCTTTTCTGCTTTATCTAAGCACAGTAAATCCTGTTGTAGGTAACTGAGAACCTAAACAAATGGGAGTGCTTATTAAACAAGGTATGTGTCTATAAATAATTTTAAATGTATTCATCTCTGAATACCAATTCTATTTCTTCCATTAAAATAGACATATATATATGTATAATTTGTATTTTCTATTGTATTCATAACATTTTGCCATGAACCTAGCATGTAAAAACAACATAAATTAATACCTCACTGTCTATAGCTCAGAAGACCATTGGGCAGAAGTTCACTTGGGTCTGCTGCTTAGGATCCTACAAGGCTGCAGATAGGATATTGGTAGAACTTTGATCCTGTCTGCAGGTGTACCCTCCAATTTACCCAATTACCATGGGCTCCAAGCCTCACTTGTTGTTTGGTGACTTGTTGTTTGGTTAGTAAGTGAGGAGCTTCCCAGGTGGTTCAGTGGTAAAGAATCTGCCTGCCAATTCCGGAGACCCTGGAGACATGGATTCGATCCTTGGGTTGGGAAAATTCCCTAGAAGAGGAAATGGCAACCCACTCCATTATTCTTGCTGAAAATTCCATGGACAGAGGAGGCTGGCGGGTTATAGTCCATGGGGTCACAAAGAGTTGAACACAACTGAGCACACACACACACATACACAGGTAAGAAAGTGAGGTCTTTGGAATGTAAGGCTTGTATGAACTAAACTCAGTGACATTCAGCCATAGTATTTGCCATATTTGGTTGAAACAATGGCTTTTTTGGAGAGTTTAAACCTCTGGATCCCAAAGCAGTGAAAGCACTCAGACCAGTAGTAATAAGACCAATAGTTAACAGCATGCTGTGCAGATAGACTTGATATACTTTTGTTTTCTGATGTTGATGTCTCTCCAGCACATATTACAACCAATGAAAGTAATATACCAATGTGTGGTTTATAATTATGAATATAAACTGCTGTTTATTATAACTATAATTATATATTTTATAATAATAATACAATAATTAATATAAATGTTTGGTTTATTACTATTTATGAATGTGATTTTTCCTTATAAAGCAGAATTTTTAAACCCCCCTTTTTGTTAGCTTACACTGTATGTGGAAATGGTTCTGGAAGACTCACTATAGTTTCTTGGAGGGAATTTGAGGGACAGCCTGGATTAATTAATTACTCATTTAAACCCCAATACTAAGGAGGTTTTTTAATTGGTTGAAGTTTAGATTTATACATGTTCCATAGCAGATGAACAGGGGATGGGTAACAGGTCCCAGAAGTATATGCACCCTTGATTTGTCCTCTAGCCCTGTGATATGGGAGCATGAAGAAAAATTCATATAGATAAAAGGACATTTTACTTAAGAACCCCGTGTAGATCTAGTCTTTATTTACATGGCAGTGAGACATATTTCCCTTTAAAAAGAGGAAAGGGCAATGGGAATATATTTTTGTAGTTGGTGTGAGGTATGAGTCAGCCAATGGGTCTTGCATTCAGACAGTTTAAGGCCTTGGGTCAAATAGAGACCATTTGTCAGACTGGAGTTTAAATGAGAGTTGTTTGAGGAAATTTTTATGTCTGTTAATTAAACCAACTGCCTGGGACGTAGAGGGGAGATGAAAGTTCCCTTTGTAAGGAGCATGACATTGTGTATCCAGAGAAGTAAAATGTGCCTTGGTTACTATTAGCAACATCTGAGACTACAGGGGCATAAGGAGTGTACTGTGACAACTCACATTGTGGCCTTAGTTTACATAGAGATCTTTGAGCTTGGTTTATGTTTTGAGTGTCTGTGGGGCAAGAGATTCCCAAACATTTTTATCCTGAAGGGAACAACTGTTGGTAATGAGACAAGAGTTTGTATTAATGTACAAGATGGAGCCATTTGCTGATGTCCAGTACTAAAATGACTGTTGCTTGTCATCATCTTGGGTCTCATTGTTTATTTGGACATCCTTGTTAAATGATGGAACGCAGCTATGTTTTACTTAGCTCCATCATGTCTATGATGACAGCAATGCTCTTCAGACAGTCTATGAACTTTCCCTGCTGTTGACTCAGTTAATCTGAAGGGATTCTCCAGGTAGTCAAGGGATCTTGGGGAGAAATGGTCCCTTCTAGAATGTGGTATCTGACCAGAAACTTACAACAGAAGAGACCACCCCCTTCTGCAGGTGGAACATGCCTCAGGGCCAGATTTGGTTTCATACTAAATCAAGAAGGACTTGGCATCCTGAAAGAGTTTGTGGGGTGCTGCTTCCATGGATCAAGGCATAATGGGCAGGTGGGAACAGAGGGTCATAGGCTCAGCATCTATGAGAGACTCTGTTTTCAATAGAGCCCAGTATGTGACCAGTAACTTTGACTCCAATGGTGTACAACATTGGGTTAATAATGACAATTTCTTGTGATAGAAGCCCATCAAAGCTGTATGTCCATATACCTGGTCCAGAGGCTCCAGAAAACTCAAGAAGAGGTTGTTAAAGTCCCTATGATGAAGGAGCCTCTGGAAGCACACATGAGACTGTGTGCTGATTTTAGAGCCTTTGTTGGACAGAATGTTTTTTACAGTGGACTGATTCTAAGTAGTGACATCTATGAAGCTAACTAAAATTTAAAAATGAGGACTATATTGCCTCCAGAACTCAAAAAGGACTGAAAGGTATTAGACATGTAGATTCAAATTAAGTGTGTGAAATTAAACTCCTTGGAGGAAGTCATCAATGCAATGCCGTACGTGTGCTCCTGGACAAAGTTGGGTGCAGTTAAATCTTGCAAAAATTGTGTGCAAAGGCAAGGCTGCTAAGGTAATACATGGATAGTTTGAAAAAGGTGTATTGTGTCCTGTTGAAGGTGAAGGCAAACTGCAACTAAGAAGCTATTGAAATAGTCACTGAACAGAATGTATTAGTTAATTACAGTAGCAAAATATTTACCAGTAGCTGATTGGATTGACATTACTAACTTCAATAACATTGGTATTGGGTTTGTGGACCTTTTTATTTCTTTTTCTTTAATTATTTTTCTGTGTTGTGTCTTACTTGAGGCTTGTGGGCTTTCCCTAGTTGTGGTGTATGGGCTTCTCTTGTGCCACAAGGGTTTAATTGTCCCTCAGAAAGTAGAATCCTTGCTCCCTGACCAAGACTAGAACCCACATCCCCTACATTGGAAAGCAGATTCTTAATCACTGGACCACTAGGGAAGTCCTGGGTTTAGGGAACTTAATGAATAAGATCACAGCATTATGCTTGCAATAATACACCATGGGGCTCCCCTGGTGGCTCAGACAGTAAAGAATCCACCTGCAATGCGGGAGACCTGGGTTCTATCCCACTCCAGTATTCTTGCCTGAAAAATCCAATGGACAGAGGAACCTGGCACACTATAGTGCATGGAGTCGCAAAGAGTTGGACATGAATGACTAAGCACACACACATACATTCCACCATGAGGGACCATTCATATATATTTCTTTAGGTCTAAGATCAGGAAAAATTGGATTTTGATATTGAGAAGCAGTGAGGATAATCTCCATTAATTCATTACTTAGTTCTTATATAATATGTTTTATACTTGAAGGCCCTATTATAACTTACATTGTACCATTTAAATTACGGTGTCCATAGAGTCTAATTTTGGCAAACCAATTTGTATTTTCCAAGATCTTAATTCAATTTTAACTTAGTATTCATTGTGTCATACTGTTTATGCTCAAGATAGACTATTATAGGACAATGAGAGATTCAGCCGAAGCCATAGTTAAGTGAGGTATTCTTAGTTTTCTCTAACATAGTTAATCATCGTCCACAAATTATAGGAGGCACTATGCTTAAATTCAATGAGATCCCAAGGTAGAACTTGAACTTGAACCCTAGGATTAATTAATCTATGAAGCCTTATCAGTTGGTGCATTTTGTGTGTTAGTCACTGAGTTGTGTCTGACTCTTTGCAACCCCATGGACTGTAACTTGCCAAGCTTCTCTGCCTGTGGAATTTTCCAGGCAAAAACACTGGAGTCGGTTGCCATTCTCTTCTCCAGGGGATTGAACCTGGGTCTCCTGCATTGCAGGCAGATTCTTTATCATCTGAGCCACCAGGAAAGCCCCATTTTGGCACATGTTAAATGTAATTTAGAATCTCTATTGTAGAGGCACAGCAGCTAATCAGTGCCCTTATTATCTTTATGTTTTATAAATTCTTCTAGTAAATATTTTCAATTGTTCCAAATTATACACAGACACACATAAGTTATTTTTAATGTTTAAAATTTCCTCTCCTGCATCTAGGCTTGGTTTTGGTTGATAGCTTATTGTGCAAAACATTAAGGTGTATCCTAGGAACTTTTAGAAAATGGGAGAGGGAGAAGGAGTCCGGTTATCTCTCTCATTCTAAAGGAAATGGGAATAAACATTTGTACTTAGGCTAAGTACAGGAACTACCATTTGTACTTAGACAACTATAGCATGCTGTCCTTGAGACAGCATAGGTAGTTCCTTTGTTGGAAGAATCAGTCCCTTGGTGTAACTTGAAGGTACTCACTAAGGCCAGGCACCCTGGCTAGGTTCTTACATTGTCTAGCAACTGGATAAATTTAATGCTGGAGTTGGAATGAGAAATCAAGGATGAGTTAATTCTTTTGCCACAGTGACCCCTTTTGGATTAAACACTGATCCACTGGTCTCCAAGGGTGTAACCAACAGTACTCCTAAGGGCCTTAGGTGCCTGTATTTTACTGGTAACAGAGGTGAAATATATGACAGCAAAGAAGTCAAAGTAGCCACTCCCATAACCCGAGTGTCACCACCAGTGAGACAGGGTACCATTTCTCTACCATGAGAGAGTCTAACCTTAACTTTCCTCTGTATGGGTCACTGAAAGCATCCAGACAAACCAAGGTTCTGGCCTGAATAATAAATACCAAAGTCAAAGACATAAGAGGATAAAAGGGGCCCTGGAATAGGCTTCTATGATACATGGGCTGTGACCAGAACTAAATAAAACTGAGGCCAGAAACTGCAGTTCAAGTGGTCCATCATTCCTCCTGTCCTACAGAGGGCCTGTTTGGTGACTATCTAGCCATCAGAGTTTAGAAATAAGCACTGTTAGCTTTGAATATTCCTATGTTGAGAAAATTTTGGTCTGGAGACATGGCAACCACTGGTAGACATAGCAGCAAGAAACAAGTCACAAGCAGAAACAGGATCATCATAAGGAGTATTTCCCTTCCAAGTGACTGCTGTGCAAGTTTATATAGTTAGTGATCCAAGAGCCATTGTCCAAGAAGCTATGTAAGAGTTAGTGGTCATGGCTATGTCGTTCTCCTCATAGTGTCAATGCTTTATAAAATTTAAAGATTGTTCCGATGATGGAACACAATATACAGACACTCAGAGGTGATCTAAATGGGGATTTTTTTTTTTTTAATATGCAGAGGCTGGGTGGTAGCCTTTAACTTCAGAAACACGATAGAACAATTACATAAACTAAATATTGAGAGTTATTTGTTTTTGTTTTTGTTTTATCTTCAAGGATATAGTGTGCTGAGCAATGTATTTGGTGAAGTTTAGAAATGAATGAGATTTCTAAATTAACAGGGTGTATATTGACATATGTAAGAAAAAAAAAATGATCTGAGAGAGAGAAACCTAACTGGAATCATCCTAGTACAAATTCATGACCTCAACCCATTTCAAAGATAGTCATTTTATAGCCCTATGGCATCATGATTGAGGCTAAAACTAGAATCCACTTTAGGAAGAATGTTACAGTATGGTCACAGATATATGCTCTGAATCTTTCTTTAAACCATCTCAGAAGGAAGGAAAATTGCAAATCTTGTAGGGATTATTGGGCTTCCATTTTTGCCCAGATGGTAAAGAATCTGCCTGAAATGCAAGAGACCCAGGTTTGATCCCTGGGTCAGGAAGATCTCCTGGAAGAAAGGAATGGCTACAGTCAATGTGGTCACAAAGAATCAGACATGACTGAGTGACTAACATTAACTATCTATAGGGATTAAGGTCTCCCGACTTTAATTGTTTCTGGAAACTAATGATGAGGTTATGGAGGTCTGGTAGTAAGTGGAGCCTTGACCCAATTCACTGCCAGTGCAATCTTAAACCCATTCTATGGCTATTTCTCTCAACATCAAACATATATAGGGTACAGAAACAAGAAACAACTATCAAAATCCCCACATTGTTTTTCTGACTCATGGAGAAAGTACTGTTATGGTATAAAGGATTTGGTAGAGCCACTGGAATTGCACTTGCCCAATACTGACTTTCTAGAAAACAAAACAAAGCAAAAATATCACACCCCTAGAGGAATCAGAAAGATTACTGCCATCATCAATGACCTGAAATATGCAAGACTGCTAATTTCTACCACATTCCTATTTAATATGCCTATTTGGACAGTGTAAAGCCAGATGTGTCAAGGAGAATGACAGTCGATTATCACACACATAATTAGGTAGTGATTCCAATCACAGCTGCATTACCAGATATGATGCCTCCCCTGGAGAAAATAAACACAGACCCTGACACCTGGTATACAGCTATTGAAATAGAAATGCACTTTCCCCCCTCTATCTCTGCCAGCCAAGGAAAACATAAGCAGTTGGCTGTCACATGATAAATACAAGACCATACCTTTCCTGTCTTGTTTCAGAGTTATGTCAACTCCCCAACTCTCTGTCATAAAATATTCTAGAGTAGGGACAGGTGTGGGTGCTGCACAGAATAAGGCACTGATCCATTATAGTCCTGATTGTATGATCACTCCAAAACAAACACACAGGAAGTAGCCAGTATCCTAGATCCTTAGTAAAATAGAGGATGCTACAGTTTAATAAGCAAATCTCTCAATATCCATACATCTGTAAAACTGATAAAATATCTTGGATTCAAGTGGTCTTTTTTTTCTTATACTCTAGAGAGAAAGAAAAAATATTTGCCCTTTCAACAATCACTATCAATAAATAGGCACAATATTTAGTGGATCATGTTTATGGATTTTGAAGGCAATGTGTGTCACATTTGTCCATACTATTCCAACCTGCTTCCTGGATAATTTGAAAGGCTGCTAATTTTGAGTTGAGCCAAGAACAAGAAGGGCCCTGTAATAAATCCAGGTTGTTGTTCAACTGACCTGCCACTTGGGCCTTATGACCCAGAAACCTATTGTTATTGCAGGTGTCTGTGTCAGAGAGATAATTTCCATGGCGCCTTGACAAACTGCAGTGAGAGACTGTGAGTCCTAAACCATTTAATTTGGGAGTAAGGCCATGCCCTTTTCTATTGACAAACTATTCTCCATTTGAAATGTTGTCTGGCTCATACTTGGATTTGCTTGTGAATATGTTACAGAAAACTAACCAGTCTAATCACATGGACCATAGCCTTGTCTAACTCAATGAAACTATGAGCCATGCTGTGTAGGGCCACCCAAGAAGGACAGGTCATGGTGGAGAGTTCTGACAAAATGTGGTCCACTGGAGAAAGGAATGGCAAACCACTTCAGTATTCCTGCCTTGAGAACCCCATGAATAGTATGAAAAGGCAAAAAGATAAAAAACTGAAAGATGAACTCCCCAGGTCAGTAGGTGCCCAATATACTACTGGAGATCAGTGGAGAATTAACTCCAGAAAGAATGAAGAGACAGAGCCAAAGGAAAAACAACACCCAGTTGTGGATGAGACTGGTGATTGAAGGAAGGTATGATGCTGTAAAGAGCAATATTGCATAGGAACCTGGAATGTTAGCTACATGTATCAAGGCAAATTGGAAATGGTCAAACAGGAGATGACAAGTGTGAATGTTGACATTTTAGGGATCAGCGAAACTAAAATGGACTGGAATGGGTGAATTTAACTCGGATGACCATTATATCTACTACTGTGGGCAAGAATCCCTTAGAAGAAATGGAGTAGCCATCATAGTAAACAAAAGAGCCCAAAATGTAGTACTTGGAAGCAATCTCCAAAAAAAAGAATAATCTCTGTTCATTTTCAAGGCAAACCATTCAATATCATGGTAATCCAAGTCTATGCCCGGACCAATAATGCTGAAGAAGCTGAAGTTGAACTTCAGTTCCTATGCAATATTGCTCTTTACAGCATCATACCTTCCTTCAATCACCAGTCTCATCCACAACTGGGTGTTGTTTTTCCTTTGGCTCTTTCTCTTCATTCTTTCTGGAGTTAATTCTCCACTGATCTCCAGTAGTATATTGGGCACCTACTGACCTGGGGAGTTCATCTTCATCTTCTATGAAGACCTACAAGACCTTCTAGAACTACCACCCAAAGAAGATGTCCTTTTCATTATAGGGAACTGTAATGCAAAAGTAAGAAGTCAAGAAATACCTAGAGTAACAGACAAATTTGGCCTTGGAGTACAGCATGAAGCAGGGCAAAAGCATATAGAGTTTTGCCAAGGGAATGCAGCGGTCAGAGCAAACAACCTCTTCCAACAACACAAGAGAAGACTCTACACATGGACATCTCCAGATAGCCAACACCAAAATCAGATTAATTATATTCTTTGCAGCCAAAGGTGGAAAAGCTCTACACAGTCAGCAAAAACAAGACTAGGAGCTGACTGCAGCTCAGATCATGACCGCTTTATTGCCAAATTCAGACTTAAATTGAAGAAAATAGGCAAAACTATTAGACCATTCAGGTATGACCTAAATCAAATCCCTTATGATTATAGAATGGAAAGTGAGAAATAGATTTAAGGGAATAGATGTGATAGACAGAGTGGCTTATGAACAATGGATGGAGGTTCATGACATTGTACAGGAAACAGGGATCAAGACCATCCCCAAGAAAAAGAAATGCAGAAAAGCAAAGTGGCTGTCTGAGGATACCTTACAAATATCTGTGAAAAAAACAGAAGTGAAAAGCATAGGAGAAAAGAAAAGATATACCCATTTGAATGCAGAGTTCCAAAGAATTACAAGGTGAGAAAAGAAAGCCTTCCTCAGTGATCACTGCAAAGAAACAGAGGAAAGCAATAGAATGGGAAAGACTAGAGATCTCTTCAAGAAAATTAGAGATACCAAGGGAAAATATCATGCAGAGATGGGCTCAATAAAGGACAGAAATGGCATGGACTTAACAGAAGCAGAAGAACCCACTCCATTACTCTTGCCTGGAAAATGCCCATGGATGGAGGAGCCTAGTAGGCTGCAGTCCATGGGGTCGCTAGGAGTTGGACGCAACTGAGCAATTTCCCTTTCACTTTTCACTTCCATGCATTGGAGAAGGAAATGGCAACCCACTCCAGTGTTCTTGCCTGGAGAATCCCAGGGATGGGGGAGCCTGGTGGGCTGCCGTCTATGGGGTCGCATGGAGTCAGACATGACTGAAACGACTTAGCAGCAGTAGCAGCAGCAAGAATAAACAAAAGAACTGTACAAAGAAGATCTTCATGACACTGAAAATCACAATGGTGTGATCACTCACCTAGAGCCAGACATCCTGGAATGTGAAATCAAGTGGCCTTAGGAAGGATCACTATGAACAAAGCTACTGGAAGTGATGGAATTCCAGCTGAGCTATTTCAAATCCTAAAAGATGGTGCTGTGCAAGTGAGCACTCAATATGCCAGCAAATTTGGAAAACTCAGCAGTGGCCACAGGACTGGAAAAGGTCAGAACAGAATGATCAAACTAACACACAAATGCACTCATCTCACACGCTAGTAAAATAATGCTCAAAATTCTCTAAGCCAGGCTTCAGCAATATGTGAACTGTGAATATTCACGGTTCATCTCCAGATGTTCAAGTTGGTTTTAGAAAAGGCAGAGGAACAAGAGATCAAATTGCCAACATCCACTGGATCATCAAAAAATCAAGAGAGTGCCAGAAAAAACATCTATTCCTGCTTTATTGACTATGCAAAGCCTTTCACTGTGTGGATCACAAGAAACTGTGGAAAATTCTGAAAGAGATGGGAATACCAGACCACCTGACCTGCCTTTTGAGAGACCTGTATACAGGTCAGGAAACAAGAGTTAGAACTGGACATGGAACAACAGACTGATTCCAAATAGGAAAAGGAGTACGTCAAGGCTGTATATTGTCACCCTGCTTATTTAACTTCTATGCTGAGTACATCATGAGAAATACTGGTCTGGAGGAAGCACAAACTGGATTCAAGACTGTCAGGAGAAATATCAATAGCCTCAGATATGCAGATGACACCACCCTTATGACAGAAAATGAAGAACTAAAGAGTCTCTTGATGAAAGTGAAAGAGGAGAGTAAAAATGTTGGCTTAAAGCTCAACATTCAGAAAACAAAGATCATGGCATCCGGTCCCATCATTTCATGGCAAATAGATGGGGATATGGTGGAAACAGTGGCTGACTTTATTTTTGGGGGGCTCCAAAATCACTGTAGATGGTGATTGCAGTCATGCAATTAAAAGGTGCTTACTCCTTGGAAGGAAAGTGATGACCAACTTAGACAGCATATTTAAAAAAAAGAGACATTATTTGTCAACAAAGGTCTGTTTAGTCAAAGCTATGGTTTTTCCAGTGTTCATGTATGGATGTGAATGTTGGACTTTAAAGCGGGCTGATAGCAGAAGAATTGATGCTTTTGAAATGTAGTGTTGGAGAAGACTCTGAGAGTCGTTTGTATTGCAAGGAGATCCAACCAGTCCTTCCTAAAGGAGATCAGTCCTGGGTGTTCATTGGTAGGACTGATGTTGAAGCTGAGACACCAATACTTTGCCCACCTGATGTGAAGAGCTGACTCATTTGAAAAGACCCTGATGCTGGGAAATATTGAGGGCAGGAGGAGAATGGGACGACAGAGGATGAGATGGCTGGATGGCATCACTGACTCAAGGGACATGAGTTTGATTAAACTCCAGGAGTTGGTGATGGACAGGAAGGCCTGGCGTGCAGGTTCATGGGGTTGCAAAGAGTTGGACATGACTGAGCGTCTGAACTGAACTGACTGATGCAGATGACACCACCCTTATGGCAGAAAGTGAAGAGGAACTAAAAAGCCTCTTGATGAAAGTGAAAGAGGAGAGTGAAAAAGTTGTCTTAAAGCTCAACAGTCAGAAAACTAAGATCATGGCATCTGGTCCCATCACTTCATGGCAAATAGATGGGGAAACAGTGGATATAGTGACAGACTTTATTTTATTGGGCTCCAAAATCACTGCAGATGGTGATTGCAGCCATGAAATTAAAAGACACTTACTCCTTGGAAAGAAAGTTATGACCAACCTAGACAGCATATTTAAAAGCAGAGACATTATTTTTCCAACACATGTCCATCTATTCAAGTCTATGGTTTTTCCAGTAGTCATGTATGGATGTGAGAGTTGGACTATAAAGAAAGCTTAGTGCAGATGAATTGGTGCTTTTGAACTGTGGTGTTGGAGAAGACTCTTAAGAGTCTGGTGGCCTGCAAGGAGATCTAACCAGTCCATCCTAAAGGAAATCAGTCTTGAATATTCACTGGAAGGACTGGTGTACAAGCTGAAACTCCAATACTTTGGCTACCTGATGTGAAAAGGTGACTCATTTGAAAAGACCCTCGTGCTAGGAAAGATTGAAGGTGTGTGGAGAAGGTGACAGCAGAAGATGAGATGGTTGGATGGCATCATGGACTCAATGGACTTGAGTTGAGTAAACTCCGGGAGCTGTTGATGGATAGGCAAATCTGGCATGCTGCAGTCCATGACGTCACAAAAAATCGGACACTACTGAGCTATTGAACTGAACTGTTGGTACCTTACGTGGTAACACATAAAAGACTTTAATACATAAGACAGTTTTGTATACATGATGAAGTTAAGGATATTGAGATGAAAAAGTTGCTGTGAATTATCCAGGTGGACCCAATGTACTCACAAAAGTCTTAAATGAGCAAAAGCCCAAAGTTTCAAGTCAGAAAAAAAAAAAAAAAAAAGAGAGAGAGAGAGAGAGTGGAGGGGGCAGGGGGCGGTTGAAAGGTTCTACACAGCTGATTTTGAAAATGAAAGGCGGTTCCACGAGCCAAAGAATGCAGATGTCCCTCAAAGTTAGAAAAGATCTGCATTCTTTGGCTCGTGGAACCGCCTTTCACTTTCAAAATCAGCTGGGTAGAACCTTTCAACCGCCCCCCCCGCCCCCTCCACTCTCTCTCTCTCTTTTTTTTTTTTTTTTCTGACTTGAAACTTTGGGCTTTTGCTCATTTAAGACTTTTGTGAGTACATTGGATCCACCTGGATAATTCACAGCAACTTTTTCATCTCAATATCCTTAACTTCATCATGTATACAAAACTGTCTTATGTATTAAAGTCTTTTATGTGTTACCACGTAAGGTACCAACAGTTCAGTTCAATAGCTCAGTAGTGTCCGATTTTTTTGTGACGTCATGGACCCCAATGTTCATCGCAGCACTGTTTATAATAGCCAAGACATGGAAGCAACCTAGATGTCCATCAGCAGATGAATGGATAAGAAAGCTGTGGTACATATACACAATGGAGTATTACTCAGCCATTAAAAAGAGTACATTTGAATCAGTTCTAATGAGGTGGATGAAACTGGAGCCTATTATACAGAGTGAGGTAAGCCAGAAGGAAAAACATAAATACAGTATACTAACGCATATATATGGAATTTAGAAAGATGGTAACAATAACCCGGTGTACGAGACAGCAAAAGAGACACTGATGTATAGAACAGTCTTATGGACTCTGTGGGAGAGGGAGAGGGTGGGAAGATTTGGGAGAATAGCAATGAAACATGTAAAATATCATGTAGGAAACGAGTTGCCAGTCCAGGTTCGATGCACGATGCTGGATGCTTGGGGCTGGTGCACTGGGACGGCCCAGAGGGATGGTATGGGGAGGGAGGAGGGAGGAGGGTTTGGGGTGGGGAACACATGTATACCTGTGGCGGATTCATTTTGATATTTGGCAAAACTAATACAATTATGTAAAGTTTAAAAATAAAATAAAATTAGAAAAAAAAAAAAAAAAGAAAAGGCAAGAAAACAGATTATCCTCTAAAGCCTCCATAAAGAATGCAGCCCTGTCAATACCTTGATTTTTGGAATCCTGACATCCAGAACGCTATGAAAATAAGTTTGCATTTTTTATGCCACTAATTTTGTGCTGATTTGTTACAGTGGCAATCGGGATACTAAGACAATGAAACACAAAATCGTTAAGCTAACAGAGGAACCTGGCAGGCTACAGTCCTTGGGGTCACAAGAGTAGGACACAACCTAGTGACTAAGCCACCACCAACAGCTCATTATGTAGTGCTTGTTATCTTATTCACAAAACAAAGAAATGCCTATATACAAAATGCATACATTTATACATTCATAAGTACTTTCGTAAATTCAAAACTGGATATGCTTAATGACATTCAATTATATAAAGGAAATAGTGTTTAGTAGATGAGTCTGGGTGGTTCCCAAGAGTTCAAAAAAACTTAAAAAGCTACATGTGCAGATATTACAGATACCTGCACTAGATCTCCTCTTATTTTTCTTCTTTCCTATAAGCTCTTACCTTTGGCCACTTTTCCAAATTAGTAAAATAGATGCAGTACAGTTAGCAGTTTCTTCTACAATGCAGATGGGAGATAATTCAGAAGAATATATTAAGACTGAACTCTCATGTCTAGTTAGAACAAGAGGCTGAAATGTCAGCCAATGACAACATTTAAAATGAGTTTGCACAGACATTAGAAAGGAGCATCTAGGAACTTTGAAGACAGTTTCCAGGAAGACTTGAAGAAACTCATGCTGATGCTGGATTTTGGAGAAAGATTGAGTTGATTATGTTTAATTTATAAAAAACAGTACAGGCAAAGATAATCTATTTTTGAAATAATACCATATATTTAGATGCAGAAGTGTTAAATCATCCAACATCCAGAGAAGGTGATTGTTTCTGTAATACAACTAGAAATATGTCAGCATGTACAGTAAAGGTGGGCTTAGAAAGGACAGCTAAACAGAGATATGTTTGTGGAGGAATTACATGTTTAAGACAAGGAATGTGAAAATCATATTGAAATCAAGTGGGAGGGCACATAATTAATTTAAAAATAGAGCTGACATAAGTAATGCAGAATTTTGTAGCAAGTATTGTTACAGCAATATCCGATATCTATGAAGGGGACAAGCTGGAAAGTGGAGAGTAAATTAGAAAACTGGTACAAAAATGAAGGGCAGAATGCAGACAGGAGGATGAAGTCAAGTGTAGAATAAACAGGACGTGAACTCAGTAGCAAATTGACGTAGGAGATCATGGGGGTGGGTAACAAAAATTGATGCTTTGGTTTCTGCTTGTGGATGAATTGATGTTGGTACCAGTCTGGAAGATAGACTTCCCAGGTGGTGCGAGTGGTAAAGAACCAGCCTGCCAATGCAGGAGACATAAGAGATGCAGGTTTGATCCTGGGTTGGTAACATCCTTTAGCAATCCACTCCAGTATGCTTGCCTGGACAATCTTCATGGACAAAAGAGCCTGGTGGGCTATGGTCCATGGGGTAGCATAGAGTCAGACATGATTCCCACAACTTAGCAGGCATGCACGTGCCAGTCTGTAAGATAGGAAACACTGAAGGAATAGGTTCTGGAGAAAAAAGTAATTTGTCTTATTAGTCTTCAATTTGTCAAGTTCCAGTGGAAGAAGCTTAATTTTACATACTGCTGTATAGTCATTATAAAAATGTGATGTGTTGAAAGAAAATGGAAATGTGAAAATCTGGCACAAGGAAGATGCTGACATCAGTTTAACTATTCAGTGAATCTACATCAAGAAATGAAGTTATCCCCCTTCATCCCACCTCCCTCAGACTGTAGCTGTCTATCACCATCTGTGGTTGATGCCTCTGTGAGGATTGAGGAACTTCAGGCTCTTAGCCCTTACTAGGATTAGGAAAAAAGAGGAAGGGTGGCATTGGCTACATTTGTTTCTCTACTCAGGTGCCTCTGCCTGTCATATGGATCCTGACATTAAAAGGAGTAGTAGTTGACAAAATGTGATTAATTTAAAGGCGAAATGACAGTTAGGCCATAGGTTTGATGGCAATAGTCAGATCAGATCAGATCAGTCGCTCAGTTGTGTCCAACTCTTTGCGATCCCATGAATCACAGCACGCCAGGCCTTCCTATCCATCACCAACTCCCGGAGTTCACTGAGACTCACGTCCATCGAGTCAGTGATGCCATCCAGCCATCTCATCCTCTGTCGTCCCCTTCTCCTCCTGCCCCCAATCTCTCCCAGCATCAGGGTCTTTTCCAATGAGTCAACACTTCACACGAGGTGGCCAAAGTACTGGAGTTTCAGCTTTAGCGTCATTCCTTCCAAAGAAATCCCAGGACTGATCTCCTTCAGAATAGACTGGTTGGATCTCCTTGCAGTCCAAGGGACTCTCAAGAGTCTTCTCCAACACCACAGTTCAAAAACCATCAATTCTTCGGTGCTCAGCCTTCTTCACAGTCCACAGGAAAAACCATTGCCTTCACTAGATGGACCTTTGTTGGCAAAGTAATGTCTCTGCTTTTGAATATGCTATTTAGGTTGGTCATAACTTTCCTTTCAAGGAGTAAGCGTCTTTTAATTTCATGGCTGCAGTCACCATCTGTCGTGATTTTGGAGCCCAGAAAAATAAAGCCTGACACTGTTTCCACTGTTTCCCCATCTATTTCCCATGAAGTGGTGGGACCGGATGCCATGATCTTCATTTTCTGAATGTTGAGCTTTAAGCCAACTTTTTCACTCTCCACTTTTACCTTCATCAAGAGGCTTTTGAGTTCCTCTTCACTTTCTGCCATAAGGGTGGATTCATCTGCATATCTGAGGTTATTGATATTTCTCCCAGCAATCTGTATTCCAGCTTGTGTTTCTTCCAGTCCAGTGTTTCTCATGATGTACTCTGCATATAAGTTAAATAAACAGGGTGACAATATACAGCCTTGACGAACTCCTTTTCCTATTTGGAACCAGTCTGTTGTTCCATGTCCAGTTCTAACTGTTGCTTCCTGACCTGCATACAAATTTCAAAGAGGCAGATCAGGTGGTCTGGTATTCCCATCTCTTTCAGAATTTTCCACAGTTTATTGTGATCCACACAGTCAAAAGCTTTGGCATAGTCAATAAAGCAGAAATAGATGTTTTTTTGGAACTCTCTTGCTTTTTCCATGATCCAGCAGATGTTGGCAATTTGATCTCTGGTTCCTCTGCCTTTTCTAAAACCAGCTTGAATATCAGGAAGTTCACGGTTCACATATTGCTGAAGCCTGGCTTGGAGAATTTTGAGCATTACTTTATTTGCGTGTGACATGAGTGCAATTGTGCAGTAGTTTGAGCATTCTTTGACATTGCCTTTCTTTGGGATTGGAATGAAAACTGACCTTTTCCAGTCGTGTGGCCACTGTTGAGTTTTCCAAATTTGCTGGCATATTGAATGCAGCACTTTCACAGCATCATCTTTCAGGATTTGGAATAGCTCAACTGGAATTGTATCACCTCCACTAGCTTTGTTCGTAGTGATGCTTTCTAAGGCCCACTTGGCTTCACATTCCAGGATGTCTGGTGTGATGGTGATCACACCATCGTGATTATCTGGGTTGTGAAGATCTTTTTTGTACAGTTCTTCTGTGTATTCTTGCTATCTCTTCTTAATATTTTCTGCTTCTGTTAGGTCCATACGATTTCTGTCCTTTATTGAGCCCATCTTTGCATGAAATGTTCCTTTGGTATCTCTGATTTTCTTGAAGAGATCTCTAGTCTTTCCCATTCTGTTGTTTTCCTCTATTTCTTTGCATTGATCACTGAAGAAGGCTGTCTTATCTCTTCTTGGTGTTCTTTGGAACTCTGCATTCAGATTTTTATATCTTTCCTTTTCTCCTTTGCTTTTCACTTCTCTTCTTTTCACAGCTATTTGTAAGGCCTCCCCAGACAGCCATTATATACAAAAGAATTTATAAATGTTATGAAGTTGGGAAGTCACCATTACATTGGAACATTTGCGAACAAGTATTTCAGTCAGAGATATTTCATATCAAGCAAACACATTTTAGTAAGCGTTTATAGCAACTGAATGACTCAACAATTTAAAACTAGTGTTTCCTTTTGAGATTACATGTAGCATTGATAAAATATTTGCTGAAAAGTTGATCATGAAGAAATTATTTTAAAAATCCATAAGAATAAGCATCACAGAGAGAATAGTCCTTGATTACACTGCAATGTAATTTAAAATTAATACATTTTTTAAAATGTTATAAGTCAAATGTTATTTACAAATGTTATAAAATAAAAAATAATTGATTGTAGAAAGCACTATAAGCATCAATATGTCTGATTGACAAAATACATACTTATATGCAAAAATTCACAATAATGTTAAATAAAGTATACTAGCAGTTTCAAAAGCATTGCTTAGCTCAAGAATGAAAAAAAAAAAGAGAGGACTCCCCTAGTGATCCAGTGTTTAAAACTGTGCCTTCCAATGCAGGGTGTGTAGGTTCGATCCCTTGCTGCGGAGCTATTAATGAGATCTCATATGCCTCATGGCCGAAAATCCAAAACATAACACAGAAACAATCTAGTGACAAATTCAGCAAAGATTTTAAAAATGGTTCACAACAAAAAAAATTTTAAAAATGAAAAACAGAATAAATGAACAGTCTTCTTTTTATTTCAAACTTAAAGAATGACCATTAGGTCAGTGGAGAAACTAAATTAAAATCACAGAAACCAGGTGTTTTTGCTCCTAATATTGGACCTAATATCTAGGCATTTAGTATTTAGAATTTGTGCAGGATTGGAGAAGTGGAGTAGGGACATCTTTTTTTTTTTTTTGTTATTCTTTTTTTTTTTTTCTTCCAATTTTATTTTATTTTTAAACTTTACATAATTGTATTAGTTTTGCCAAATATCAAAGTGAATCCGCCACAGGTATACATGTGTTCCCCATCCCGAACCCTCCTCCCTCCTCCCTCCCCATACCATCCCTCTGGGCAATGAAATATCGAGTAGGGACATCTTAACCCAATTGTTATAACAAAAGTAGAGCAGAGACCACTAACTGAATGAGCAAATAAAACAACCATGCTAGCAAGATGACACAAAACTTACTTATGACTGGGACTCTTTTAGAAGAAAATATATTCTATGAAAAGTTGAAGCTGCATGACTTTTGTAAGAATTCACTTGTTTTCCTTTAACTTGAAGACTTGCTGTAAGGCTTCATTCCATATTTTTGAAAACTCTAGAATTAGCAGCAGAAGTGTGTCTTAAATGTTCTGTATTCATATACACTGGTGAGATGGAAGAAAGAAAATGTTAGTCCCTCAGTCATATCCGACTCTGTGTGACCCCCTGGACTGTAGCCTGCCAGGTTCTTCTGTCCATGGAATTCTCCAGGAAAGAATATTGGAGTGGGTTGTCATTTCCTTCTCCAGGGTTCTTCCCAACCCAGGAATCAAACCTGGGTCTACGGCACTGCAGGCAGATTTTTTTACCATCTGACTCACTTAGATTCTTGACTGGATGAATGATCTAAACAAACAAGCAAACAAAATTGTAAAAGGATGAAAGGATATAAACCAGGAGAAAATATTTGGAAATTGCATATCTAATAAGGTATACTTGGTATAAAAACTAGTAGCAAATCTCAATTAGAAGAAAAGAAATTAAACATGTGCACAGTATTTAAACTGAAACCTCAGCAAAGATGATAAAAAAGATGGCAAAGGAAAAGACACTAAAATACATTACTCACCATAAGGTGCATGAGTGAACTATAGCTTCATATGAATGTGGGTTATTTGGTACAGAATGATTGGAACACACAATTACGATTGTTTAATTTTATGAGCTTTAATACGTGTAGGCTATCTTTCAAAAATATAGGAACTGTTTATTTATTTATTGTAGTATGGCTGATATATATCATGCAAATTATAAGTATACAATATGAGTGAGTGAGTAAAAGTCATGTTCAACTCTTTGAGACTCCATAGACTGTAGTAGCCCACCAGATTCTCCTCTGTCCATGGGAATCTCCAGGCAAGAATACTGGAGTGGGTTGCTGTTCCCTTCTCCAGAGTATACAGTATAGTGGTTCACAATTTTAATGGTTATATTTTATTTATAGTTATTATAAGATAATGTGCTTTTACTCTGTGTTGTAAAATATATCCTTGAGGCTTATTTTATACATGGTAGTTTATATATCTTAATTCCCTACCCTTTAATTGTTCTCCCCCCCACCTTCCCTCTCTCTACTGGTAACCACTCGTTTCTTCTCTATATCTGAGTCTGCTTGTTTTCTGTTATATTCAAGAGTTTGTTCTATTATTTAGATTCCACATATAAGTGATTTCATATTGTATCTGCTTTTCTCTGTCTGACTTATTTCACTTAGCATAATGCCCTTCTGGTCCACCTATAATTATGTTGCAACTGCCAAAACATCATTTTTTATGGCTGATTCTACCACATATATATCACATCTTCTTCATCCATTCCTCTGTTGATGGGCACCTAGATTGATTTCATATCTTCACAATTGTAAATAATATTACTATTTACATTGAGGTGCATGTATCTTTTTGAACTAGGTTTTTTTTTTTTTTTCTGATCTATTTCCAGGAGTGAAATTGCTGGGTCATATGGTAGGTCTTTGAGAAGGAAATGGTAACCCATTCCAGTATTCTTGCCTGGAGAATCCCATGGACAGAGGAATCTACTATCCATGGGGGTCACAAACAGTTGGACACGACTGAGTGACTAAAACAACTATTACTATCGTAGGTCTATTTTTAGTTTTTTGAAAAACCTTCATACTTTGGTTTCACAAATTGGCTATGCCAATTTACATTCCACCAACAATGTACAAAGATTATCTTTTCTCCACATCCTCACCAATATTTATTTTTGTTCTTTCTGATAATAGCTATCATGACAGGTACAAAGTGATATCTCATTGTGGTTTTGATTTGCATTTCCCTGATGATTAGCAAGGTTGAGCATGTTTCATGTGCCTATTGGCTGTCTGCACATCCTCCTTGGAAAAGTGTCCATATAGTTCTCTCATCTATTTTTCAATTGGGTCATCTTTTTTTATGATGTATGAATTGCTTATATATTTTTGATATTAGCTTCTTATCAGTCATATAAATTGCAAATATTTTTTCCTATTCAATAGGTTGTCTTTTCTTGATGGTTTCTTTTGTGGTACAAAATTTTTAAGTTTAATAGGGTCCAATTTGTTTATTTTTGCTTTATTTTCTTTGTCTTATAAATATAGTATGGTAATGGGTTGGAAGTTTTAATATTGAAAGTTCAGATATTTAAATATTGTAAAAATAACAATTCTCCATCAGCATTATCTTATAAGTGGGGAAATTTTTAATGGCATTAATCATCAATGTGTTTGTAGTGTCTAATTTGTTTTATTTTTTGGCATAATCTCAAGGAAAACCACGTTAGATATGCCAGCGTGCAGTGATTTCTTTTTAGTATGATGTTATGGAGGCCTAAAATTAGGTATAAAGAAATGATGTTTGCTGATAAATGTATTGGAAGCACATTTTGTTACATGAAATGACCTATTGTTTCCATTAAATCCCTAAAAATGTACCAACATGCATTTTGGTAGGATTTTTAGGATGATTTTTAAAATGTTTGGGTAATAGCAAATTAACTGAAAACAAATTTGCAACTACATACTTAGGGCCATAGCCAAAACACTCTGAATGAAGTAAAACTAAGTTGGGCATTGATTCTACCATATAATGACAATTAGCATGAAGTATTGATACTTAATATAGGTAGCCTAGAAATTAGTGATTTTTCATACCGAATAAATTCAGTGTGGAAATAATGTATTTTTACACGTTAATTATCACAAGACTCCAAAGTAATAATTTCTTTTTTAACATGATGCTAACTTTCTTTCATTCTCTCTGACTTTTAGTTTGTGCTGTTAATAGCTTTCTAAATGTTCTCTGTCAAATAAAGCTGTTGGCATATTTTGAAAAAACAGATAAAATGTGTAATAGTCCAACATTCCATATATGTATAGCTATATAATTCTTGGATTATGACATCATGAAACAGGAGATCATCAAAGTAACTTTCAGATGTGAAACTGACAGGAACCTCCAAGAAAAGGTAGATTGCCGGCTACAGTGCTACAGCCTATGAAATATGTATTAACTGAGGAGTCTTCTATTCAAGATGAAATTTATAAAGAATCTTTTCATTCTCTGCCATAAGAAAACCTCATATATCACTCATTGAAAAGGAGGAGGAAGAGTTCACCAGAATCATGTAATAAGATGTCAGGACTGGATGGTGATTAAAAGTACCATCTAAATTCTATTTGGGCAAGGTACTTGAAAATCCAAATCAAATAGGCCATGTATCAAGAGAGCAGACTAAATGTCACAATGTTCCACTGTGACAGATAGATAAGTGCCAGAGAGTATATATCAGCATGAAACAAGAATTTCTAAGCAGACACTTTAAAACATGCTTCATAAGCATTATTCTAAATATGTAGGAACATTTTTAATAATGATATTTATCATTAATGTATTTAGAAGATCATTTAAAGTTTAATTAATTTTTGGCATGGTCTCAAAAAGAGCTACCTGTGAGATATTCCAGCACTCAAAAATATTCAAAATATTTTTTGAATATTATGCTAAAAAAGCCTAGGTTTAGAAGTGAAAATGATGGGGTTTTTTTAGTATAAATTTGATGCTTTCCATCCTGAAATATTTTTCTTTTTTTAAGCTATGTTTTTTATTGGAGCATGGTTGATTTACAGTTTTGTGTTAGTTGCATGAGTACAGCAAAATGAATCAGTTATACACATACATATTATATATCCCCTCTTTCTTAGATTATTTTCCCACACAGGTCATTACAGAATACTGAGTAGAGTTCCCTGTGCTATCCACTGTGTATGCTATGCTTAGCTACTCAGTCATGTCCAACTCTTTGTGACCCCCATGGACTGTAGACCACCCGGCTTCTTTGATCATGAGATTCTCCAGGCAAGAGTACTGGAGTGGATAGTCTCTTCTCCAAGGGATCTCCCCAGCCTAGGGATAGAACCTGGGTCTCCTGCATTGCTGGTGGACTCTGTACCATCTGAGCCATCAGGGAAGCCCTTATCTTCATGCTGTAACCAGCAAAATTATGCTCAAAATCCTTCAAACTAGGCTTCAGAAGTATGAGAACCAAGAGCTTCAAAGTGTTCACACTGGATTTAGAAAAGCCAGAGGTACCTGAGATCAAATTGCCAACATCCACTGGATCATATAAAAAGCAAAGGAATTAAAAAAAAAAAAAACAACAAAAAAAAAACCCTACTTCTGTTTCATTGACTGTGGTAAAGCCTTTAATTGTGTGGATCACAACAAACTGTGCAAAATTCTTAAAGAGATGGGAATACCAGATCACCTTACCTTTCTCTTAAGAAGCCTGTATACAGGACAAGAAGCAACAGCTAGAACCAGACATTAAATAACTGACTGACTCAAAATTGAGAAAGGAGTACCTCAAGGCTATATATTGTCACCCTGCTTATTTAATTTATATGTAGAGTACATCATGTGAAATGCTGGGCTGGATGACTCACAAGCTAAAATCAGGATTCCCAGGAGAAATTTTAACCTCAGATACCTGAATGGCATAAAGTGAAGATGAAATAAGAAGCCTCTTGAGGAAGGTGAAAGAGGAGAGTGAAAAAGCTGGCTTAAAACTGAATATTAAAAAAAAAAAAAAGGCATCCAGTCCCCTCACTTCATGGCACATTGATGGGGAAAAAGTGGAAGCAATGATAAATTTTATGTTCTTGGTCTACAAAAGTCACTTCAGATAGTGATTTCAGCCACAAAATTAAAAGACACGTGCTCCTTGGAAGAAAAGCTATAAAAAAAACTAGACAGCATATTAAAAAGCAGAGACATCACTTTGCCAACAAAGGTCTGTCTAGTCAAAGCTGTGGTTTTCCAGTATTTATGTATAAATGTGAGATTTGGACCATAAAAAATGCTGAGTGCTGAAGAATTGATGGTTTCAAACTATAGTGCTGGAGAAGACTCTTGAGAGTCCCTTGGACAGTAAGGAGGTCAAACCAGTCAGTCCTAAAGGAAATCAACCCTGAAAATTCATTGAAATTGCTGATGCTGAAGCTGAAACTCCAATATTTTGGCCACCTGATGCGAAGAGTCTGGAAATGGCCCTGGTTTTCAAGGACAAGAGGAGAAGGAGGTGACAGTGGATGAGATGGTTATGTGGCATCACTGACTCCATGGAATGAATTTAAACAAACTCCAGGAGATAATGAAGGACAGGAAAGCCTGGTGTGCTGCAGTTCACAGCGTCACAAGGGATCAGACATGACTGAGCTACTGAACAGCAACATTTCATGTATAGTAGTGTGTACAGTAGTAATGTAGTGTTAGTTGCTTCAGTCGTGTCCAACTCTTTGAAATACCACGGACTGTAGATTTCCAGACTCCTCTGTCCATGGGATTCTCCAGGCAAGAATACTGGAGTGGATTGCCAGTCCCTTCTTCAGAGGATCTTCCCAACCCAGGGATCAAACCTGGGTCTCCTGCATTGCAAACAGACTCTTCACTGTTTGAGCTACAGGGAAGACCTAAGTGTATATATGTCAATCTCAGTCTCAAATTATCTCTTCCCCCTACTCCCCTAGTAACTGTAAATTTGTTTTCTACATTTGTACCTATATATCTGTTGTGTAGATAAGTTTAAGTGTGCCTTTTTTGAAATTTTTTTAGTTTCCACATATAAGCAATATCAGGTATTTAACTTTCTGTGTCTGACTTACTTCACTTAGTATGGTAATATATAGGTGCATTCATATTGCTGCAAATGGCATAATTTCATTCTTTATTTATGGCAGAGTAATACTCCATTTCATACATGCACCACATCTTCTTATGTTTTACCATTATTTTCTATTGTTTCAGTTCAGTTCAGTTCAGTTCAGTTGCTCAGTAATGTCTGACTTCTTGCGACCCCACGAACCGCAGCACGCCAGGCCTCTTTGTCCATCACCAACTCCCGGAGTCCACCCAAACCCATGTCCAATCAGTCGGTGATGCCATCCAACCATCTCATCCTCTGTCATCCCCTTCTCCCCCTGCCCTCAATCTCCCAGCATCAGGGTATTTTCAAATCAGTCAGATCTTTGCATAAGATGGCCAAAGTATTGGAGTTTCAGCTTCAACATCAGTTCTACCAAGGAACACCCAGGACTGATCACCTTTAGGATGGACTGGTTGGATCTCCTTGCAGTCAAAGGGACTCTCCAGAGTCTTTTCCAACACCACAATTCAAAAGCATCAATTTTTCAGCACTCAGCTTTCTTCACAGTCCAACACTCACATCCATACATGACCACAGGAAAAACCATAGCCTTCACTAGATGGACATTTGTTGGCAAAGTAATGTCTCTGCTTTTTAATATGCTGTGTATGTTGCTCATAACTTTTCTTCCAAGGAGTAAGAATCTTTTAATTTCATGGCTGCAATTACTATCTGCAGTGATTTTGGAGCCCAGAAAAATAAGTCACTGTTGCCACTGTTTCCCCATCTATTTCCCATGAAGTGATGGGACTAGCTGCCATGATCTTAGTTTTCTGAATGTTGAGTTTAAGCCAACTTTTTCACTCTCCTCTTTCACTTTCATCAAGAGGCTCTTTAGTTCCTCTTCACTTTCTGCCATAAGGGTGGTGTCATCTGCATAGCTATTGTTTCAGTTCAGTTCAGTTCAGTCAGCCAGTCATGTCCGACTCTTTGCAACCCCATGAATCGCAGCATGCCAGGCCTCCCTGTCTATCACCAACTCCTGGAGTTCACTGAGACTCATGTCCATCGAGTCAGTGATGCCATCCAGCCATCTCATCCTCTGTCGTCCCCTTCTCCTCCTGCCCCCAATCCCTCTCAGCATCAGAGTCTTTTCCAATGAGTCAAGTTTTTGCATGAGGTGGCCAAAGAACTGGAGTTTCAGCTTTAGCATCAGTCCTTCCAAAGAAATCCCAGGGCTGATCTCCTTCAGAACGGACTGGTTGGATGTCCTTGCAGTCCAAGGGACTCTCAAGAGTCTTCTCCAACATCACAGGTTCAAAAGCATCAATTCTTTCATGCTCAGCTTTCTTCACAGTCCAACTCTCACATCCATACATGACCACTGGAAAAACCATAGCATTGACTAGATGGACCTTTGTTGGCAAAGTAATGTCTCTGCTTTTCAATATGCTATTGTTTAGTTTAATATTAATCACCAAAAATCTAGTTGCACAATGAAATTTCACTTAAAAACTTGTTTAGCAGCCATTCAGATAAGGATTTAAAATTTTGAATATTCTAGGGGATAAACATCAAGAGTGCTTAACTAGGACTAGTCACTTTTGAGAAGAAAACAGAGGGAATTTATAATTAAAGAAATAAATGTGGCCATTTTTCCCCAGCTGCCTTGTCAATTCAGAGTAGCTTAAATTCTCTATAATATTCCACTTAAAAGTAAAATGACTGATTTATTTTTTATTCATTGTCATATGTCTGAATTCAGATGTTTCCTTTTTTCTTTTCATTTCTCCTATTTTCCTGCCTCTAATTTCTGCTCCACTGCTGCCTAGCACACCAGCTCAATGGTGTTTATGCATGATTAATTTGGTAGAAAAAAAATGTGGCACTATGATCTACTGTATTGTATTTTTTGAATGAGGCTAATAGTGAAGTTCTACCACTAAGCTATATCCCAAATTAACTAATATTAACACTGAAATTTTTATTTTGCATATATATATATATATATATATATATATGGTGGTGGTTTAGACACTAAGTCATGTCTGACTTTTGTGACCCCAAGGACTGTAGCCCTCCAGGCTCCTTTGTCCATGGTATTCCCCCGGCAAGAATACTGGAGTGGGTTGCCTTTCCTTTTCTGGAGGTTCTTCCCAACCCAGGGATTGAACCTGAGTCTCCTGCATTGCAGGTAGATTCTTTACCAACTGAGCTATGAGGAAAGTCAATCCTATATATATATATTTATAACTAAAATTAAGGGAAAAAAGATAAAAATAATTCCAGGACCACAGATGGTTTGCCTGTTGCCATATTCCAGTTAATAACACTAAGGCCAAGTTTACTGATCAGTTTTGCTTGTCTTCAAATCATATTAATTGAATCGAAGGGTGTATAATCTGTATGCTATAATTTAATTTCACAGACTTCCCGGAAATTAATCCATGGTTTTGATGTAACTCTATGTTTTCATTTGCTATGTGGTAATCTATCCTTGAAACATATCATATTATATTAAAAGATTGTCTTTTAAAAGTAATAGCCACAATCTTTATATTCATTTGGATTTACAGAAACTGAGAATGTAGTACAGAGAGTCCCCATGTACTCTCTATTGCTCTCAAACTGTCCCCAGTTGTTAATACCTTGTATCAGGATGGTATACTAGCTGCAATTGATGAATAAATATTGGTATGTTATTATTGACTAAAATCCATACTTTATTTTAGGGTTCACTCCTTTGTTTTACATTGTACAGATTTTGACAAAATATAATGTAGTCACCATTGCATCATGTATCCACCATTACATTATCACACAAAAGAGATTAACTCTCCTAAAAATCCTTTGGGCTCCACCTATTCATCCCTTGCTTACTCTCTCCAGACCCCTGCCAAATACTCATCTTTTTTATTCCCTGTAGTGTTGCCCTTTCAGAATATAGTTGAAATATATTCAAATTATTGGTGCATAACATAGTATATATATTATGCAAAATGAATAACATATACTATGCTATATAGTTGAAATAATTACCTTGTAGCCTTTTCAAACTCACTTTTTTTTTTCAATTTTCAGTAGACATTTAAGTTTCCTCCATGTCTTTTTGTGGCTTAATAGCTCATTCTTTTCTGTCACCAAATGATATTTCATTGTATGCATGTATCAGAGCTTCACTGTATGACTATACCACAGTGTACCTGTTCACCTCTTTAAAGATATATAGGTTATTTCCATTTTGAACAAATTATGAATAAATCTGCCATAAACATCCATGTGGAAGTTTTTGTATAGATGAATTCCAACTTAGCTAGGTAAATAGCTAGCATGTAATTATTGGTTCATATGATAAGATCATGTTTAGCTTGTAAGAACTAACCAAACTGTCTTCCAGAGTGAGGATACCATTTGAATTTTATCAAAAATGAATAAGAATTCTTGCTGCATCAAAAACTGACCAGCATGTGATGTTGTCAGTTGTTTTGAATTTTCACCATTGTAATAGGCATGTAGTGGTATCTCACTGCTATGTAATTTGCAATCCCTTATTGACATATGGTGCTGAACATATTTCATATACTTAATTTCCATCTTTATATATCTTCTTGATGAAATATCCAATCAAATCTTATTCCTACTTAAGTATATATATATTTAAAATATGAGTTCCATACATATTTTGGATACAAGTCCTGAACAAGATATTTTTTTGTATTTGTATTTTTTTCCCCTAGGATATGCCTACTCTTTTTATTTTCTTATAGTGTCTTTAGAAGAGAAGAAAATTTTAAAAGTGAAATGCAACCAATCCTTTTTGTTTTCTTTGTTGATTGTGTTTTTGCTGTATTTCAAAACTGATCACTAATTTTTAAAGCCAATTTTTACAATCTTTTAAGTATATTTTCAGTGTATTATTATGCAGTTTATGGCACTCCATTCCAGTACTCTTGCC
Organism: Bos taurus; assembly: GCF_002263795.3. Taxonomy (NCBI): domain Eukaryota; kingdom Metazoa; phylum Chordata; class Mammalia; order Artiodactyla; family Bovidae; genus Bos; species Bos taurus. The sequence continues at coordinate 47,254,884 of NC_037347.1, forward strand.
TGGAAAATCCCAAGGACGGAGGAGCCTGGTAGGCTGCAGTCCACGGGGTCGCAAAGAGTCAGATATGACTGAGTGACTTCACTTTTCAATTTATTTTACATACTTTTTTGGTATGACAAAAAGAGAGTCTTCCCTCTCATTTTTTTAAACCATTTTCAGTGATTTATAACCACCACCACCCCAAATGCAAAATATCAATACATTTTCTTCTTTCCCAAACCACAAAACTTTCATCCAGTTATGAATTCTGATTAAACACTAGGAATGCTATTTTTTGATCATGTCTGATTCTGGCTGTCTTTGTTTTAGAATACTGAGACATAAAATGATCATTTATATGTCCTTATATCCAACAAACAATAGTCGCATGGGAAAAGGTTAACAGCAAGCAGCACCTCCATTCAGAAAAACTGGAAAACACATACTCATCATTAGGGTTGGTGACCAACAGTCAACTTCTGTCCACAAATGTCTCCAAACTAAAAGTAAGAAACAGTCTGTTTGCTGGGAGTGGCTCCATAGTTCATTTTTCCCCATCATATTTCCATTCAGTCTCTGAGATCCCTTTTCATTTGCATTATACTATTTTGCAGTTTTAAAAACAGCTTTAAACATATCTATATATCTATATCTGTATCTATCTATCTATCTATACCATTTGGCATCTGGGAAGCTTTCTTAATCTATTTCTTGCTGGTAAACACAAAAACTGGAGACTAAATGTCTTTTTGTGTTTCATACTTATTTTCTTTTAACCAAGATCAATGACACTTTTCCCTCTAAAGCTTTCTTTCTCAGAAACACTGTAACTTTTTCTCTATATTCATTTATTTTCTGTATTGAGAAGCCATGATTATTTTACAGGCATGTCTCTGTCTTAAAGTGTAATTACAGGTAGATTGGATATATCAGACTTCTCTCAGACCATGTCCTTAAGATTTCTAGAAACACTTTTAAGAAACAATTCACTAGACAGCACCTTAATGATTTCAGAAACTATGATAAAGGGACTTACAGATACCCTTTGCTGCATAAAAATAGCTAACAGTCTCACTGACATAGAACTTAAGCATGTGTTTTTGCCCATCCATCTGCCTGGCTGAGGTTCAACTAATGTGCACTGGGCTTCGTTACTCTTCATTGCTCTTTCTAAAATGCAGGTTTGCTTTAGGTCTGATTCATGTATCACTCATTTTTTTCTTGAAACAGCAGACTGAAGCATATTTGTCAGAGCAGAAATCAGAAGTTTTCAGAGAAGCTGAAGCTTTTGAAAAAAAAAAAAAAAAAAAAAACACGTAGGCTTGAACATTTTACATTTCATTTCTGTCTTTTTCTATCGGCTGAAGAAAATCCACATGGCCAAGCTGCTCATCTCTGGGGCAAGTAATGCCCTCTATGTGCATTAAACTGAAATTAAAACATGATAAGAGACAGACACAAGAAAAAGTAACTAAAATAGTGAGCAATATTAAATATGCTGTGGAGCAGTTTGTCGACTTTCACTTAATATAGAACTGAAAAGTGACAGTGAAGTCGCTCAGTCGTGTCCGACTCTTAGCGACCCCATGGACTTTAGCCCACCAGGCTCCTCCATCCATGGGATTTTCCAGACAAGAGTACTGGAGTGGGGTGCCATTGCCTTCTCCAGACATGGGTATATTTAGCTTTAAATCTACCATATCAGTATTTATTCCAATTTATTCTCCCTGAGATTTGTTCATTTTCTTTCCTTTCATGACTGTCTAGAGTTAATTGAGAAACTTTCTCTTATTATCATATATTTTAGTCATTAGGTTGTTAATTATACCTTTTGTTATATCCTTTTAGCTTTTATTGAAGAGATTACAACATGAATCATTGACTTAATGTACTGTATTTTATTTATGTTTTATTTTTGAGGTTTTTTTATTTTTTTATGTTCTGTGACGTTTTATTTATTAATTTTTAAACTTTTCAGTTTATATTGGAGTATAGATGATGATCAAGAATGTTATGATAGTTTCAGGTGAACAGCAAAGGGACTCAGCTATACATATATACACATATACATTTACATATACTCATTCCTCCTATCCACAAAACCTCTTTTCTCCAGGCTGCCATATAACATTAAGCAGAGTTCCCTGTGCTACACAGTAGGTACTTGTTGGTATCAATGTAAAAAATAATTAAATATAGCAGTACTGTGCTACAATTTAAATTACTTATTTTACCACTTCTCCTGTTGGAATGTCCTACCCAGCACTCAAAAGCCAAAAGACCCTAAATCTATTTACCCTCAAAACACTAGTAAGCATAATGTCACATATTTTAATACCATATATATTAATCTATTAGTACATCATTATCACCATTATTTTACAAGGTTTGCATTTAAATTCATTCACATATATTTTCTGTGCTTTTCACTCTCTACTGTCCCTTCAATTTCTGGAATAGTTTTGGCTTGAGTTTTACTTTTTATGACTAAATATTATTTCTCTAAATTAAATTCTCATACATATATCAAAATTACTACTAATAAACTTTGTTGAAAAAACCTACTGCATACATTGGTAGCTATGGGAAATGAGATTGAAATAATAATTATTAATATCTTTCAGTTTTGTAAGTAAGTTATTAAAGTAGGTAAATTATATTTGAATAAGAGTTTGACTCTATGGAAATAAGAGGAATGTTTAAGTCACATATACTCTACTGGTAGAATATATAAAATTTTAAATGTCAAAAGTCAAATAAATTTGCAGGATGATTTTTAATAAATGGTCTAAATGATAGTTATTTATATATTTCATATATTAGAACTATTATCTTTAATTTTACTTCAAGTATAGCAGGTGTTTCCACACTTCAAACCCCTTTCCATGTCATCACAGGATAGCAAAGAAAGCCTCTCTTTACAGAGTTTAACAGTTAAATTATTGCAAGTCTATTCCAGCTGTGTTCATTAAAAGCTTCATGGATAAAGGGAATTTTATTTGAAATAAGAAAAATTTTGATTCACTCAATTGCTGGTGAAATCTTTCAGAGGTGTTCAAAATGCTGAAGTCGGCAAGATGTTAAATCATGATCTGGTTAAGGAGATTAATGGAAGTCTCTAAAGCACAGAAATGGGTGAATTTTGACTCAGGAAACACTGCATATAATTGGCTGAAACTTTGACTGTACAGTACACAAGAACAATAATAGCACTGCAGCTTCTAATCAGTAAGTTGAACCTGAGATGTGGTTATTGGCTTGGCATATTCCACTCCTGCTGCCATGAGTCCTTGTCCTTTTTATACATGATCTTAGAACTGGAGGGCTAAAGTGGCCTTGCATCACAGGCACAAATCCCTGTACATACCTAGGGCCTTTTCTAGAAAAGTTATTGTATCATTTAGATTTAGTGGTATCATCTGAATATATCAGACACCACTTAGTGGTTTAACCAAGAACAAGGAATTTTCTCACTCTGTTCAATGATTTGTGATATATGGCTGTTCAAAAGTAATTACCCTCTAATTAAAATAAATAAATTTAAATTAAAAAAATAAAACACACACACAAAAAAAGCAGACTTCTTTCTTTCTACTCTGGTCTTCTTTACATATAAATTTTATCTTCATAATTTTAAGGGAGTTTGTCCTCTTTTGGATATCATTGAAGAATTCTGTCAGGTAAAAGAGAGCAGGAAAAAGATGAATGGCATGCACAAATTGATTCTGTCCTTTTTGTATAACAAAATGAACATTTTCATGAAAAAAGAAATGTTTTAAAGAGTGCAATGTATTTTTCATACATACCATAGGGGAGAAGTACACAGATGAAGCTACAAGGAAATCAGATTTATAAAGTTAAATGCACTGAATTTCTCATTAACTAAATCATTGTCCACTTAATCAACAAGACCAACAACAACAACAAAAGTGAACCAGTAACCAACTCTATCTGTAACCATCTCAATATAAGGGCTGTGACCTGGCATTCATATCCTACAGTTACTTGCCTGAGAAGCCTAGGTCCTAGCAACATGTACTGCAATAATTCAGAAATAGTTACCATCACATCACAGAAACTCGTGCACAAAACCACACAAAATCTTTTATGATAAGATTTGGCTCTGAATTATAAGGACCAGACATTTAATGGTGCAAATGCAATTGTTTTTTAGTTACTCTATCCTGGATTGAAATATCAGTTTTGTTCCACAAAAAATCTCAGGTATGCAACTTCTTCCATATTTCCACTTCACAATTATTAGCTATGATCTTCATTTTAGTACTCCAAAACAGAGCTCAATCTCTCAGTAAAATAGTATAGCTTCCTCTCTCAGAAGGTTCCTGCAAGGCACTGAGCAGCTCTCCTGTTCATTTTCAGCTTTTTTAAAATTTAGTCACTTGGTATACTCACCATTAAGGGAAGATGAGAAATTGAGTCTTGATTATTGGGGATCAGCTAATGAATGAGCATTGATAGTTTGAGGAAAACCAGTAGTGTCTGTAACAAGAGTCCTTTAATGCAAAAGACATGCTTCCCACCCAGCTCCTGGAATGCCTAGCAACAAGTTAATCCAAGTTGATTTCCAAGCAGATCAGATCTATGACAGTGCTGTACAGTGAAATTGTCTGTTTCACTTCAGTGGAATATGCCAAGCCAATAACCACATCTCAGGTTCAACATACAATCCAGTATGGTAGTATCCACCAACCACATCTGGCTATTGAGTAAATGGAATGTGTTTAGATTGATCACGTAATTTATTTTTTGCCTGTGGTGGATTCATTTCGATATATGGCAGAACCAATACAATATTGTAAAGTTTAAAAATAAAATTAAATTAAAAAAATAAAATTCAATTTAAGTTAAATTAAATTTAAATAGCCACATGAAAATGGTGGTTACCATACTGAACAATGCAGGTTTAAATCTTTCCAATAAGGAAATTAAGGGATTAAGTCCCTCAAATATGAGCCATGCTCTTGCAATAAATGTAAATCTAAAAACTACTTCCACTAGAAAAAAAGAAAATAATGTAAATATCCATCAAGATATTTTAATTCAATGATTTGCTCTTTACATTTTTATTTTGTCATTGTGCTATAATTTTATGTGACAGAAAACTAAGAAATCAGTGGTTCCATTGGCAGTTGACTCAGTAAATTTTAGATAAGAACAAATGGCAAATGACATTAAAAACTGTATTTATCTAGCTCTGTGCATATGTACTTTGAAGAAGAATTTTAACCTAGGTTTTCAGAGTGTAAGAACATATCCCCAAATACCCTTCCACTCTGTCTTCTGCACTGTAAGATCTTTATATAAATCTGCTGCAAAGGTGACCTGCAAAGCTATAAGTTACTGAAATGAGCCCTCAGAGTCTTGCCCAAGATCTGGAGCCCACAATGAAAGATTATTGATGTTTTCAGCGGAGAAGCTGTCAATTAGATGTACAGTTTGCCATAACAGCTCCAGGGTATAAGCCTGAACTCTTCTGTGAATTTACTAGATCTACCTCACAGCCACAGGGTCAAGCACACAACTCTCCATTTGCTTCAGGAGATCCAGATGCTCACCTTTTGGGAAGTGTGGCAGAAACTGGTTGTAAATTTCATGTATTCTGGTGTTTTAGCCTAATTGCTTATTTTTAAAAGTATGTTAATTTTTTTGTTGTTCTGACTGTAAAGTGATACATGTTGAATGTGGTTAATTTAAAATGTATGGAACATATGAACAAAATTATAGTTACTTGCAATTCTACAACATAGTGATAATGACTGTTAACATATTTCCTCTAAGTTGAGAAAACTGCTATTTTCATTAACTTTGCTTTGCCATGGAATATTTTAAGAATATTTTCTTCCCTCTGTCTCTTGCTCCCTCATTTATCATTCACACTTCTCAGTGCACTGCCATCTGGCTCCCTTTTGGTCAATCCATTGTGGCTTCTGTTGCCAAAGTCACCAATGTTTACTGTCATTAATTTAAATGGAAACTATTAAGTCTCTAACTTAGGTGAGTTCTCTGCAATAGTTCAGAATCCTATCCACTCACCTAGCCAAGATTTGTAAAAGCTTCTGAGTCAGACTGATTCAAATACTGCTAAGCTCCTAAGAAACCATTCATTTGTATCAAAAGATAAGGACGAGTAAGTAGCCAGAAGGAAAAACCCAATAGTTACCGCATATATATGATTTAGAAAATGGTAACGATAACCCGTATACGATGACAGCAAAAGAGACACTCTGAACAGTCTTAGGACTCTGTGGGAGAAGGAGAGGTGGGAAGATCCGGGAGAATGGCATTGAACATTAAATCATGTATGAACGAGTCAATCAGTTGATGCACGATACGATGCTTGCGCTGGTGCACCGACCATATGGTGGGGAGGGAGAGAAGAGGGTTCAGGAGGGAAACCTGTGTGGATCTTTGATATTGCAAAACTAATACAATTTGTAATAAAAAAATATAAAAAATTAAAAAACAATATGAGAGAAAAAAAAAAAAAGAATAACAATTTTGCTTCATGTCTTCCCAGGTGGCTCAATGGTAAAGAATCTGCCTGCCAATGCAGGAGACACAGGAGGCACAGGTTCAATCCCTGGGTTGGGAAGATCCCCTGGAGAAGGAAATGACAATCCATTCCAGTAACCTTGCCTGGGAAATCCCAAGGACAGAGGAGCCTGGCGGGCTATAATCCATGGGGTTGCAAAGAGTCAGACACGGCTGAGAGTTCCAGCATTATTTTGCTTCAAACACTAATCTACCTCAAAAATTCCCAAAGGGGCAAGTATATCTGCTCAAAGCTTATAGAGTAGTCATCTATAGCATACTTTTAACTCATTTCTTCCCTATAGTTATCTTATTTCCAAGAACACATCTTTCTGACAAATAATATCTATATCTATATATTTATATCTATCTATATATATACACATATACTACATATATATATATCTCAAGTGGTTAATCACACCCAATACAAGAATAGATATATTACTCATATTAGTCTTCTTGAATTCCAGTCCTCCACAGTAGTGGTTATCACAAGGTTGAGAATAGTCTTTGCAGTGTCAGAGACATTTGAGGGCATTGAATGTAGATGTGACAAATTTTAAGGATCTAAAGCATAGAGAAGCTGATTTTGGCACATTTGGAAGGAACTTGCTGGAAATAGAAACACGAAAGAGAGAAAAGCAGAAAGAAGAGAGAGAAAAAGGAATGCACCTGATAATCTAGTCTGAGCCTTGAAATCTAACTAGCTCTTGGTCTCTTCACTTATATGAGTCAGTGAACACTTCTCTAGGTTTTTCTTTTTCTCTTTCTTTTTTTTTTTCTGTTCTTCTCTCTCTCTCTTTCTTTCCTTCCTTCCTCTCTCACTCTGTCCATCTTTCTGTCATTCTGTGTGCGTATATCTATCTCTCTATCAAATGAAGCTGGTAAAGCAAGAGGGCTTGCACTGGTAGCTTCTGAATACTGCTCCTAAACTCTGTACATAATTTCATATGAACAACTCTCATCTCTCTCCTTATGCACATGTCCTCTATTACTTCTGGAAATCCTGAACCATAATGGCAAAAATCATACTCGTTTTATATTTCTTTATTAATTTCTCTACCTTCTCTTCCCTTTTCTGAAAACTGGGTCTTAATTTAAGAATCTATAGCTGTCCGAAACTGCTCACTTTGGCCAACATTGCAACTACTAGGATGGCTTGTTAAAACACATATAGCTGGGCTCACCCCAAAGTTTCTGCTTGTTCTGCTAAGAGGACCAAGAATTTGCATTTCTAGAAAATATTGATGCTGCTGATCTGTGATCACAGTTTTATTTGTTATCGGGATAGAGTGATGACTTCCTAGTTCCTTATACACCAGACCAAATCTAAAGTCCAATCAGACTTGATCAACAAAGTAATAATAATTTGAATATAAAAAACTAAACCACATTTAAATTGAATCAAAAGTAGGAAAACACTAAGTTAGAAAGTGTGAAGATTCTAGCAGTTATTTGAAAATATGCATGTGTGCTCAGTCATGTCCTGCTCTTTGCCACCCTATGTACTGTAGCCTGCAAGGTTCCTCTGTCCATGGGATTTCCCGGGCAATAATACTGGAGTGGGTTGCCAGTTCCTCCTCCAGGGGATCTTCCTAACCCAGGGATTGAACTGCATATCCTGCAACCCTGCATTGGTAGGTGGATTCTTTGCCCCTGAGGCAGATGGGAAGCCCCATTTGAAAATATATTCATATATTAATAAAACAAATATGATTAAAACTGATAAGATTAAGCTATATATACTATGCTACGCTATGCTAAGTCACTTCAGTCATGTCCGACTCTGTGCTACCCCATAGACGGCAGCCCACCAGGCTCCCCCGTCCCTGGGATTCTCCAGGCAAGAACACTGGAGTGGGTTGTCATTTCCTTCTCCAATGCGTGAAAGTGAGAAGTCAAAGTGAAGTTGCTCAGCCGTGTCTGGCTCTTAGCCACCCCATGGATTGCAGCCTAACAGGCTCCTCCATCCATGGGATTTTCCAAGCAAGAGTACTGGAGTGGGATGTCATTGCCTTCTCCAAAGCTATATAAGGAAATAATAATAAACCAACAAATATAAGTTCAGTAGCTCAGTCATGTCCAGTTCTTTGTGACTCCATGGACTGCAGCACATCAGGCTTCCCTGTCTATCACCAACTCCAGGAGCTTGCTCAAACTCATGTCCATCGAGTTGGAGATGCCATCCAGCCATCTCATCCTCTGTCATCCCCTTCTCCTTCTGCCTTCAATATTTCCCAGCATCAGAGTCTTTTCCAATGAATCAGTTATTCACATCAGGTGGCCAGAGTGTATCAGGTGGCCAACAAATAAAATTACACAAAAATATTTACCTATAAAAATGACATTTAAAGTGCTGGCCATTCTTTGGGTTTTGTGATTAGGTTTTTTTATATTAATAAAAAAATCCTTGTATAATATACACATTTTCTCTATTGAGCCTGCTGCTGTTACAACAAAGATTTTTTATTTATATGTTAGGGAAAAGTTAATTGCTCTCTCCTTGCATATCTCCAAGAGAACACAGAAACATGTTGATGGTTGGCCAACTCTTGGAAATGTATCCCTCAGAAGGGTCTTAATGTTAATTATTGAAGATTTTGTTGTTACACCCATAACAACATATCATGATGCACCAGCCTGTAAGGCTTCCTTTATTGTCGTTGTTCACTTGCTAAGTCATGTCCAATTCTTTGTGACCCCATGATCTGCTGCATACGAGGCTTCCTTGTCCTTCATTATCTTCCAGAGTTTGCTCAAACTCATATTCATTGAGTCCGTGATGTCATCTAACCATCTCATACTCTGTTGTACCCTTCTCCTCTTGCCCTCAATCTTTCCCAGCATCAGGGTCTTCTCCAATGAGTCAGCTTTTCACATAAGATGGCCAAAATATTGGAGCTTCAGCTTCAGCATCAGTCCTTTCAATTAATATTCAGAGTTAATTTCCTTTAGGATTTACTGGTTTGAATTCCTTGCTGTCCAAGGTACTCTCAAGAGTCTTCTTCAGCACCACAATTCAAAAGCATCAATTCTTAGTACTCAGCCTTCTTTATGGTCCAACTCTCACATTCTTACAGGACTACTGGAAAAAACATAGCTTTGGCTATATGAACCTTTGTTGGCAAGATGTTGTCTCTGTATTTTAATACACTGTCTAGGTTTGTCATAGCTTTTATTCCAAAAGGCAAGCATCTTTCAATTTCATGGCTTCAATCACCATCTGCAATGATTTGGGAGCCCAAAAAAATAAAGTCTGTCACTGTTTCAAACGTTTCCCCATATATTTGCCATGTAGTGATGGGACCAGATGCCATGATCTTTTTTTTTTTCTTTTGAACGCTGAGCGTTAATCCAGATTTTTCACTCTCCTCTTTCACCTTCATCAAGAGGATTTTTGTTACTCTTCTCTTTCTGCCATTAGTGTATTTTCATCCCCATGTCTGAGATTTTTTTATTTTCCCCCCTGCAATCTTAATTACAGCTTGTGATTTATCCAGCCTAACATTTCACTTGATGTATTCTGCATAGAAGTTAAATAAGCAGGGTGAAAATATACAGCCCTAACATACTCCTTTTCCAATTTTAAACCAGTCTGTTGTTCCATATATGGTACTAACTGTTGCTACTTGTCCTGCATACAGGTTTCTTAGGAGGCAGATAAGGTGTTCTGGTATTCCCATTTCTTTAAGAATTTTACACAATTTGTTGTGATCCACACAGTCAAAAGCTTTAGTGTAGTAGTCAAAGAAGCAGATTCTTGAGATAGATTTTATGGGTTTAAGACTTGAATCAGAAAGATCTATTAGGATGCCATTAGTCTCATTTGGACAGTAGATTATTATGACCTGAATGGAGTGAGGACAGTGGAGAGAAATAAACTCCCTTTAAATACTTTTTAGAGATAGAGTAGATAGAAATCTATGGATGAGAATATATGGGGGATGTTACAAGTTCAAAAAACATACATTCGTGGTTTTGCTCGGCCGCAAATACTTAGAGGTGTAGCTTACTAAAACTGTGGCAAAATCTTACTTGGCAATAATAGTTTTGAAAATGACTATTTAAACAATAATAAAGTAGGTGATTTGGGGAGTGTGTCTTATTTGAAAAGATAGAAAAGATTGTCACTACTTCTAAAACTGTGCTGTCCATTACATTAGTCACTGCTGCTAAGTTGCTGCTGCTAAGTCGCTTCAGTCGTGTCCAACTCTGTGCAACCACATAGACGGCAGCTCACCAGGCTCCCCCGTCCCTGGGATTCTCCAGGCAAGAACACTGGAGTGGGTTGCCATTTCTTTCTCCAAACATTAAGCACTAGTCACATATAATTTTTTAATTAATTAACTTGATAGACATGAGTCTGAGTGAACTCCGGGAGTTGGTGATGGACAGGGAGGCCTGACCTGCTGCGATTCATGGGGTCGCAGAGAGTTGGACACGACTGAGTGACTGATCTGATCTCATCTGATCTGAAGAATAGTAAAATTTAAAAATAACCTCCTCAGATGCACCAGTCAGATGTGAAGTGTTTGATAGCCACACTTAGCTTTTGGCTGTTATATTGGACAGTACAGATTGCAGACCGTTTTTATCATTATCAAATGTTCCAATAAGCAGCACTGCATAAAAATTCTGGATTTGGGGAGAGACAAAGGGATAGCAATTATCATACAAGCCTGTGATTCAGTAGCTAGAAAAAGAGGAGAAGAGCAGGGGGAAAAATATGGAAAAAAAGAGAATTTTCAAATGTCAACTACATCACATGCTAAGGGAAGTTCAAACAGCATTAGAATTAAAATGGTCCTTTTTCAGTCCCAAAACATTCAGCTGCCTCTATTACTGATTTTCATAATCAGGCATATGTATTAACTGGCTAGAAGATGCTTAAACAAGTGCAATTTAGAAGCTACTTTAATATGTATCAATTCAGTTCAGTTCAGTAGCTCGGTTGAGTCCAACTCTTTGCGATCCCATGGACTGCAGGACACCAGGCTTCCCTGTCCAACATCAACTCCCAAAGCTTGCTCAAACTCATATCCATAGAGTCAGTTATCCTCTGTCATCCTTCAATCTTTCCCAGCATCGGGGTATTTTCCAGTGGGTCAGATCCTTGCATCAGGTGGCCAAAGTATTGGAATTTCAGCTTGAGCATTAATCCTTTCAATGAATATTCAGGACTTATTTCCTTCAGGATGGAATGGTTGGATCTCCTTGCTGTCCAAGGGACTCTCAAGAGTCTTCTATAACACCACAGTTCAAAAGCATCAATTCTTTGGCGCTCAGCTTTCTTCATAGTCCAACTCTCACATCCATACATGACCACTGGAAAAACAATAGCTTTGAATAGATGGACCTTTGTTGGCAAAGTAATGTCTTTGCTTTTTAATATGCTTTTTAGGTTGGTCATATGCTTTTTAGGTTAAGCTAAGCTAAGTTACTTCAGTCGTGTCTGACTCTGTGCGACCCTATAGACGGCAGCCCACCAGGCTCCCCCATCCCTGGGATTCTCCAGACAAAAAACCCCACTAGAGTGGGTTGCCATTTCCCTTAGCCAACCTAAAAAATCACTTGATTTCATGGCTGCAGTCACCATCTGCAGTGATTTTGAATCTCAAGAAAATAAAGTCTGTATATGTATAGATATAAATACATATTCTGAAATGTTTGCACATTTCTGCTTCCTCACTCATTTTTCTGCATTCAGTAACCACTAATACAGTACACTTCAAGAAGGCATAAAAGGCAAGATAAAAGCACTTAATGTTTAAGTAATGAACTAACAAATTTCCAAAGACTATTTTGTCTGTCTGAGCAGATTAAGATATATGTACACAGGACCATTCCCAGGATAAGTTAAGGATAATTTATATTGGTAAATAGAAAAAATACTGCTATCACAGAAAGAGAAAAGTGGGCCCTTCCAGCAAAACACATATTTCCTTTCTATATTTTAAAAACATTGCTGCAGTGGAGGCTGAATTTCTTAACTTTTATTTCAAAATATTGGTTGTGTAAAATAGTTTTGAGAGGCACTAAAGTATATTTTACTTGCCTTTATTTTAAGGTGAGAGTCCTTCAAATGCTTTATATACCTCTTGTTACACATAATAATTTTATTCCTAGAGACTTTTGTTCCTTTTTTATTATATTACTGGTATTTTATTTCCATATAGGCTCTACATATTTCATCTTTCAATATACAATATTGAATGTTTCCTTTCTTTAATATTTCATATAGAATTATCTTCATAGCTTCCTGTGAATGCTAAATTCTCCAGACATTAACCTGTTGTCTACATTTTCTCCCTCTCTATTTTTGGCTTAAAGATCTATTTAAGTTAGGAAAACCTTTTCACATTGCTACAATAAAATGATGATTTTCTGGAGAAGAACTGAATGTGTAGGAATAATACAAGTCAAGGAGAATAAAAAGAAGTAAAAACACATCAGTAACATATATACACCTGGAAGCTTTATTAATACATGTGAAAAAGTGAATTTAAAATAATCACAAATGAAGATCTTAAATAGTAGTGAGCCATTTCATAGGTTGTATAATAATAACAGAAGTTCTTGAAGAAACAAAATGCAATTAGAGTTGTGAAAACTGATTTAGGATTTATGAAGCATAATTATAGTTTAATAAATATATATTTATATGACACTAAAAGAGTTTATGATTTCTTAAAGTAAACTAACTTGTATTTAGCATGACAGTGAAATTTTAAAAGTAAGAAATTATAGTATCATTTGTGGGGAATCATTTTGGAATTGATATGGAAAATAAAAAGCAAAAGCTAAGAAAATGATATGTGTAATCTACCATATTTATTTGACTTTGAAAAAGCTGCTTAACTTAGTCAACACTGTAAATTCTATTAACACTTTTTATTTGTTTATGTACATGATTTTTTTAATGTGGAAATTATAACCTTTCTCATTAAATACCGGAGAAGGCAATGGCACCCCACTTCAGTACTCATTAAATACAGGATCTTTGTAATGATACAAGTCAACCATAGAATGAAATAATCACAACACTTATATGAGTCTATAGTTGATTATTTTTAATTGATTTTCCCCTTATTGACATGGTAGAAGAAACAAATACTGTAAAATATTTGTTGTGGCAAAATATGTCTTTTAATGCAGCATTACTTTTGAAAGAATATATCCAAAAAATTCTTTTATAGTATAATATTATGCAAAATTAGCAATGAATAATTGATAAATATTTGAAAAAATCCCTTTCAATATTTGTCTTGTGAGAGTTATTCAGATGAAAATAACTTATTCTGAAAAAATCCCATTTTCAATGGTATGAAACTTTTGGTATACCATTTTGCTGCACATTTCAATGGATCCTGAAACTGCATAGGTAAGCTCAAATATTCTTGTTTAACTTTTGTGTATGCCTTTGGAAAATGTTGGTTCTTGTCTTACTTTTATCATTTGCAAAATGAGGATAATTATGCCTAAGCTGCAGGACTCTTGCAAAGATTATAAGTAATCATACAATTAAAACATTTAGTTTAGAATATTGTACTAAAATCTGTATGTTATTTCTTTTAAGTATATTTAAAATATATACAAATAAGTGGATAGGATTTGACATTAAGAAATTTTTATGCAGATATTTTTCTTAAGTCTACTCTACTTTTGCATTGCTTACTATTCTTAATAACAAAATGTTCATATTCAGTAAAATGAAATTGTCTGTACTGTAAATGGGGCTTCCCTGGTAGCTCAGCCTGTAAAGAATTGCCTGCAATGTAGGAGACCTGGGTTTGATCCCTCGCTTGGGAAGATCCTCTCGAGAAGAAATGGCAACCCACTCCAGTTTACCTGCCTGGAGAATCACATGGACAGTGGAGTCTGGCAGGCTACAGTCCATGGGGTTGCAGAGTTGGACATGACTCAGCAACTTTCACTTCCATACTGTAAATGAAAGACACACTTATAATATTTAAGATAGAAAATGGTTGCACAAGATGGAGATTATGTTACTATTATGAACATTTTAAAATATGTATATGATATAATTGATCAAACAAATTAATAACGATATTTATTATTTACTCCTGAGAGGTCACTTTTTTTTTTTTAAATTGGGAAGAAAAAAATATTAAAAAGATTCTCACTGTGATATGATTTCCCAGATTAAAATTTGAATCTGAATGAGCTAATTCACTAAGTTTCCTTTGGCTGTCCTTATGGAAGAACTGTTCATTGTCATTTTATATTCATAAAGCAATCCAATTTAATACTGAAAACCAAAATCTAAATTCTCAAAGGCACAAGAAAGCAGATTGTTTATGAGGCTATTTGTATGTGAAACAATATTTTTTTTCATCAAAACAGAATAATCCTCAATGTCTTTCAGTACTTAAAGTGACTTTTTATCCTTTGTATTGTGGAATAACACACATATATGCACAAACTAAATAAAAATTATTGGTTACTATAAAATTATCAGAGTTCTTATTTTTTAAAAAATAGTGAGATGAGGAATCCATTAATTTTCAATATCCCTGGATAGTAATGCTTCATTGAGTACATACACACTTTGGATATTCATGTGACCTATAATTTCTATGAAACATGAATATGAATTCCCAAATTAATCATTCATTCTTAGTCGTGTCATGAAGGGTTTGTATTCTCCAAGCTCTGTAACATTTTAAATAGATAGGCTTAGGGAAAAAGACAATTATATTGACAAACTCTCTGTATACTTTGAATTTAGTAATTTGTTACTGTCGTATTTTCCACAATAGTTAAAGAGATATTTAGATATAAAATTAGTGTCAAAAAGTGATGGAGGATGAACTGGAGCCTATTATACAGAGTGAAGTAAGCCAGAAGGAAAAACATAAATACAGTATACTAACGCATATATATGGAATTTAGAAAGATGGTAACAATAACCCGGTGTACGAGACAGCAAAAGAGACACTGATGTATAGAACAGTCTTATGGACTCTGTGGGAGAGGGAGAGGGTGGGAAGATTTGGGAGAATGACATTGAAACATGTAAAATATGTAAGAAACGAGTGCCAGTCCAGGTTCGATGCACGATACTGGATGCTTGGGGCTAGTGCACTGGGACGACCCAGAGGGATGGTATGGGGAGGGAGGAGGGAGGAGGGTTCAGGATGGGGAACACATGTATACCTGTGGCGGATTCATTTTGATATTTGGCAAAACTAATACAATTATGTAAAGTTTAAAAATAAAATAAAATTTAAAAAACAAAACAAAACAAAAAGTGATGGAAACATTTTTATGAGAAATCCAGGTACCTAACTCTTTATGTTTGGATATAAAATAATTTGTAGTGAAAATGATCAATATATAAAAATCAGAATGTGCAAATTAATAAAAGGGAAGGGGAAATACAATGTAAACTATACATAATCCCATGATGCAAGGAGAGTCAGTAGCATATTGATACATATATATCATAACAATTGTATGTATAATTAAAATAAGATGTTATTAATATTTATTATGTGCATGCTTTATACATATTTGTCTTATTTGATCATTAATAAATTTACAGGTATTATTGTCTTTTTAATTTTAAGAAGATTAAAAAGCATTCTTTACAGTCACAAAAAATAATCCTATTTAATAAAGTATTAATATTAATATTTTAATATTAATGTTAAATTTTACCTAGTGTACTGAGAACATTTTTTATAATTGATTTATCCCACCAAGGATTCTATTCAGAACCACATTTCACCATGTCAATATGTCCCTTGAGTCACTTAATTTAGATAAATATATTTATTTGTTATTGAATTCTTGAAGACATTTGAGCTGGTAGAATTCACCATGTTCTGGAACTTATTAAATGTATATTCATTGTGTCACTTAGCTTTTCTCCTCTCACTTTCATTACCTACTAAAAATGTATCTACCAGCTGGCTTAAATCCAAGAAAATATCTTTGGCACCAATGTGTCATATATGCTATTATGTCAATATTGCTACATATCAGGGAACAACTAATTTTTTTTTCCCATTATGTGTCCTGAGAAATTCATTTTAACAGTGTAATTTTCTTCACCCTTGAGACAACAAATAGTCTGTGCAATATCATATTGGCTCTATATAAGCTTTCAATTCCTCATTAGACATTTATCTGTTGGATTTACTACCAACTGATAATACCTGTTTGAGGAAATGTTTTTTTATTAGATTTTGAAAATGATGTTGTGATATCATAATCATTTATCATTCTTCTGACTACTGCACTCCAAGAATAGGTGATCTATGTCACTTAGGATTTTGTTAAATAAGTGAAAGGATGCAGGATGGTAAGCTTTCCATTCAATTTAGTTGCTCAGTCGTGTCCGACTCTCTGCAACTGCATGAAGTGCAGTACGCAAGGCCTCCCTGTCCATCACCAACTCCCGGAGTTTATGAAACTCATGTCCATTGAGTTGGTGAAGCCTGCCAACCATCTCATCCTCTGTTGTCCCCTTCTCCTCCTGCCCCCCAATCCCTCCCAGAATCAGGGTTGTTTCAAATGAGTCAGCTCTTCGCATCAGGTGGGCAAAGTATTGGCATTTCAGCTTCAACATCAGTCCTTCCAATGAACACCCAGGACTGATCTCCTTTAGGATGCACTGGTTGGATCTCCTTGCAGTCCAAGGGACTCTCAAGAGTCTTCTCCAACAATACAGTTCAAAAACATCAATTCTTCAGGGCTCAGCTTCCTTTGTAGTCCAACTCTCACATCCATACATGACCGCTGGAAAAACCATAGCCTTGACTAGATGGACTTTTGTTGACAAAGTAATGTCTCTGCTTTTTAATATGTTGTCTAGGTTGGTTATAATTTTCCTTCCAAGGAGTAAGTGTCTTTTAATTTCATGGCTGCAATCACCATCTGTAGTAATTTGGGAGCCCCCCCCACCCAGTAAAGTCAGCCACTCTTTCCACTGTTTCCCCATCTATTTGCCATGATGTGGCATCTATTTGCCATGACCAGATGCCATGATCTTAGTTTTCTGAATGTTGAGCTTTAAGACAACTTTTTCACTCTCCTCTTTCACTTTCATCAAAAGGCTCCTTAGTTCTTCTTCACTTTCTGCTATAAGTGTGGTGTCATCTGCATATCTGAGGTTATTGATATTTCTCCCAGCAATCTTGATTCCAGCCTGTGCTTCCTCCAGCCCAGCATTTCTCATGATGTACTCTGCATATAAGTTAAATAAGCAGGGTGACAGTATACAGCCTTGATGTACTCCTTTTCCTATTTGGAGCCAGTCTATTGGTCCATGTCCAGTTCTAACTGTTGCTTTCTGACCTGTATACATGTTTCTCAAGAAAGAAGCCTTGGTTAAACAGAAACCACAAGAGAAACTTAAATGTAGAATCTTGTTACTCACAGGGCCTGGAGGAAGTACATGGCTTTTCTGGAGGGGACATATTAGAAGGTCAAGGCAAGCTGCTAGCCTAGAGAGAGGTACAACATGGAGGCCCTTACCTTAACTAGGTTTCCTCCTTAGGGCTTCTCTGGTGGCTCAGTGGGTAAAGAATACACCTGCAATGAAGGAGACTCTGGTTTGATTCCTGGGTTGGGAAGAACTGCTGAATAAGTGATAGGCTACCCATTCCAGTATTCTTGGGCCTCCTTAGTAGCTCAAACAGTAAAGAATACACCTGCAATGTGAAAGACTTGGGTTTGATCCCTGGGTTGGGAAGATCCCCTGCAGAAGGTAACAGCTACCCACTCCATATTCTGGCCTGGAGAATTCCAAATACAGAGGAGCCTGTCAGGCTACAGTTCATGGGGTCACAAAGAGTTGGACATGATGGCATGACTCTCACTTTCTTTCTCTCTGGTTAGAGTGCTTTGAGGTTCCTGGACACAGGCAGAATCTGAATCTATCAATTCACTAAAAAGAATGGGTTTTGTAAACTTTGGGTGGGGGGCGGGTCTCACTTAATGGGCACAGAAGGAGAAGACACTGAGAAATGAAGGAGACTGCTTATCACAAAGTTTGTTGGAAGAAATTTACTTTTCCATGTGACTCTCCAGGCTGTTACATAGGAAGTGCATGTGCTTGCAAGACAATGTCACTGTCAGTTTCAAATACCAGCACCCCACTTTTCTCAGTAAAATGCATGACAAAGCAGTAAAACCATGGGGTAGCTTAGCTAAAGTCTCGACAATCACTTTCTGCTTGAGACAGATTGTTGTCTGAAATCTGCCTGTTTTAATTGTATGAGGCCAGAAAAGATTTTTTTCTCTATGGATGTGAGTGTCAAGAAAGAAAGCTAATCTTTTTAAATGAATATTTATGTAAAATTGTAAAAACTAAAGAAAAATATTAGCAAATTAAACCGTACACTATAATACAAAATAAGGTACTGTATTTTAACACAATATTTAAGACATAATAATACTACTTTTGGGCTTTCCTGGTGGCTAAGATGGTAAAGAATCATGTAATTCAGGAGACATGGGTTTGATCCCTGGTTCAAGAAGATCTCCTGGTGAAAGGTATGACTACCCATGCCAGTATTCTTACCTGGGAAACCCATGGACAGAGGAGCTTGGTCCATGGGGTCATCCCAGGTGGCTCAGTGGTAAAGAATATGCCTGCAATGTGGGAGACATGAGTTTGATCCCTGGGGTGGGAAGATCCCCTGGAGATGGGAATGGCAACCTACTCCAGTGTACTTGCCTGGAGATTTCCAGGTAGAAGAACCCGGTGGTCCATAGACTCATAAAAGAGTCCGACATGACTGAGCAACTGTGTGTCTAATGAAAAGTTTAATACAAATTGACTAAGCAATTTCCAGTCTATAAATGCAAAAATGTTTTAATATAAGTTAAATACTTTTTTGAAATGAAATGCATTTATTAATCACAAATCAATTTATAAATGTAAATCCAATTACAATTCTGCAAATTAGATTCAATGTTTTATGTGCCTGCTTAGTTGTGTCTGACACCTTGCCATCCTTCGGACTGTAGCCTGCCAGGCTCCCATTTCTATGGGAATCTCCAGGCAAGAACAGTGGAGTGGGTTACCATTTTCCTCCTGCAGGGGACTTTTCCAACCCAAGGATCAAACCTAAGTCTCATGTATCTCCTGCACTGTAGTTGGATTCTTTGCCTGCTGAGCAATCTGCTGCTCATGTTAAGTCACTTCAGTCATGTCTGACTGTTTGTGACCCCACGAACTATAGCCCACCAGGTTCCTCTGTCCATGGGGTTCTCCAGGCAAGAATACTGGGGTGGGTTGCCATTTCCTTCTACAGGGGATCTTCCCATCCCAGGGACTGAACCTGTGTCTCTTATGTTTTCTGGATTGGCAGGCAGGCTTTTTCCTACTAGCACCACCTGGGAAGACTTGAGCAATCTGGGGAAGCCTCAAATGTTTTATAGGTCCAAGGTAATATAAGTGATCTGAGGATAGAAACATGAGTCACCACAATGTTAGAGTAGTTAAGAGACAATTTCTGGAATCAAATTTCTGGGATTAAATTCTGAAAATGCACTCTCACAATCTTTTCCTCGCCTATGGTACTGGCACAAAGACAGAAATATAGATCAATGGAACAAAATAGAAAGCCCAGAGATAAATCCACGCACATATGGACACCTTATCTTTGACAAAGGAGGCAAGAATATACAATGGATTAAAGACAATCTCTTTAACAAGTGGTGCTGGGAAATCTGGTCAACCACTTGTAAAAGAATGAAACTAGAACACTTTCTAACACCATACACAAAAATAAACTCAAAATGGATTAAAGATCTCAATGTAAGACCAGAAACTATAAAACTCCTAGAGGAGAACATAGGCAAAACACTCTCTGACATACATCACAGCAGGATCCTCTATGACCCACCTCCCAGAATATTGGAAATAAAAGCAAAAATAAACAAATGGGACCTAATTAAACTTAAAAGCTTCTGCACATCAAAGGAAACTATTAGCAAGGTGAAAAGACAGCCTTCAGAATGGGAGAAAATAATAGCAAATGAAGCAACCGACAAACAACTAATCTCAAAAATATACAAGCAACTCCTACAGCTCAACTCCAGAAAAATAAATGACCCAATCAAAAAATGGGCCAAAGATCTAAATAGACATTTCTCCAAAGAAGACATACAGATGGCTAACAAACACATGAAAAGATGCTCAACATCACTCATTATCAGAGAAATGCAAATCAAAACCACTATGAGGTACCATTTCACATCAGTCAGAATGGCTGCGATCCAAAAGTCTACAAATAATAAATGCTGGAGAGGGTGTGGAGAAAAGGGAACCCTCTTACACTGTTGGTGGGAATGCAAACTAGTACAGCCACTATGGAGAACAGTGTGGAGATTCCTTAAAAAACTGGAAATAGAACTGCCTTATGATCCAGCAATCCCACTGCTGGGCATACACACTGAGGAAACCAGCAGGGAAAGAGACAGGTGTACCCCAATGTTCATCGCAGCACTGTTTATAATAGCCAGGACATGGAAGCAACCTAGATGTCCATCAGCAGATGAATGGATAAGAAAGCTGTGGTACATATACACAATGGAGTATTACTCAGCCATTAAAAAGAATACATTTGAATCAGTTCTAATGAGGTGGATGAAACTGGAGCCTATTATACAGAGTGAAGTAAGCCAGAAGGAAAAACATAAATACAGTATACTAACGCATATATATGGAATTTAGAATGATGGTAACGATAACCCTGTATACGAGACAGCAAAAGAGACACTGATGTATAGAACAGTCTTATGGACTCTGTGGGAGAGGGAGAGGGTGGGAAGATTTGGGAGAATGGCATTGAAACATGTAAAATATCATGTATGAAATGAGATGCCAGTCCAGGTTCAATGCACGATACTGGATGCTTGGGGCTGGTGCACTGGGACGACCCAGAGGGATGGTATGGGGAGGGAGGAGGGAGGAGGGTTCAGGATGGGGAACACATGTATACCTGTGGTGGATTCATTTTGATATTGGCCAAACTAATACAATTATGTAAAGTTTAAAAATAAAATAAAATTAAATAAATAAATAAATAAAACAGAGATGATGATGCCAATGCCTAATTGGATTTTGTGAGAATGAGTTGAATAAGAGTTATAAAAGACAGAACAATGCTTGACACATAGAAAGTAAAGACTCTGTTGAGTAAATAAAAATTGAAAAAAATATATTTCAAGTAGGCACTTGACGTAATGGCATAGGGATCAATAAAAGTATTGAAGAAAGCGATTAGAAACACCCCCACATAGATTATTTTTCACAACAGTAAATCAACTGCTTGCACTTAATCTCCCCCCCTCATTCCCACCCATATTCCATGTTACTTCTTTGGCTACTTGCTACCCATGTATTTTGTTCCTTTCATGTTTAACAGCTGTAGTTGTTGTTAAAGAATTGATAATTTGTTAAAGTAGCACTTGATAACACTATGCCATATGGATGAAAAGTAGTACAGTCTATGTTTCCTATTTATTGTGAACAAAATATGGGCAGATGCAATTTTAACTTTTGTAAATGAACAATGGCAACTGAAGTATCTTAGCTGTCTTAATTCTTAGTTACTTTTAAAATAGAATGCAGATCTTATTTCTAAGTCCTATAGATCAGGAAGAAAATTTCTATGCAGGGAAACTTCTATATGAAGGATTGATACAGTGATATTTAGTATTTGTCAAAAATCACTATATTCCCTTAGAATGATATGGCTCTTTATATCAAAGACAGAGCTTGAAAATACACAAAATAAAATGAAATAAAATTATCTAAGTGCTTGAGATAAGGACACTGGTTAGGAATAGGGAAGGATGATATTTCCCAGGCCCATTTTGGTTAGATTTGAATTTTTTGATTGAATTCCAGCTAATGGATTGCGAGTGGAAATATATATAGCACTCCTAGACAATGAAATCATCTAACATTCCACACTTGCCTTCTCGTTCTTCAGAGACCATCGTGGCTTTGTATCATAAGACAAAAGAGGTCACAATTATTTAATTACAGAAAATTGAAATACACTAATTCGAGGCATAAGCACCAAGGATAGTGACTCAAGCTTGTTTTCAAAAAAAGATGTGAATAAGAAATAGGGTTTCGTTGAAATATGTTACTAAGAAAGGGCTTCCCTGGTGACTCAGAAGGTAATGAAACTGCCTGCGATGCAGGGGATCCAAGTTCAATCCCTGGGTTGGGAAGATTCCCTGGAAAATGGAATGGCAATCCACTCCAGTATTCTTGCCTGGAGAATCCCATCAAACAGAGGAAACTGGAAGACTACAGTCCATGGGGCTTCAGAGAGTTGACAGAAATGAGCAAATAACACACATGCTACTAAGATTTGGGAAAGGGAATGTTTACTGCAAATTGTTGACATTAATTATGCTACACAGTCTCAAAAACAACAGAAAGATCTCTGTTTATTTCCAAGGAAAACCATTCAATATCACAGTAATCCAAGTCATTGCCCCAACAAATAATGCTGAAGAAGCTGAAGTTGAACTATTCTATGAAGACCTACAACACCTTTTAGAACTAACACCCAAAAATGCTGTCCTTTTCATTATAGGGCACTGGAATCCAAAAGTAGGAAGTCAAGTAATACCTGGAGTAACTGGCAAATTTGGCCTTGGAGTAGAGAATCAAGTAGTGAAAAGGCTAAGAGAGTTTTACCAAGAGAATGCACTGGTCATAGCAAACAGCCTGTCAACAACATAATAGAAAACTCTACACAGGGACATCACCAGATGGTTGACATTGATATCAGATTGATTATAGTTTTGCAGCCAAGATGGAGAAGCTCTATACAGCCAGCAAAAACAAGAGTGGGGACTGACTGTGGCTCAGATCATGAACTCCTTATTGCCAGATTCAGATTTAAATTGAAGAAAATGGATAAAACCACTAGAACATTCATGTATGACCTGATTCAAATCCCTTACAACTATACAGTGGAAGTGACAAATATATTCAAGGGATTAGATCTGATAGGCAGAGTCCCTGAAGTACTATGAACGGAGGTTCATGGCATTGTACAGGAGACAGGGATTAAGACTGTCCCCAAGAAAAAGAAATGCAAGAAAGCAAAATGGTTGTCTGAGGAGGCGTTACAAACAGCTATGAAAAGAAGAGAAATGAAAGCCAAAGGAGAACAGGAAAGATACATCCATTTAAATGCAGAGTTCCAAAGAATAGCAAGGAGAGATAAGAAAGCCTTGCTCAGTGATCAATGCAAAGAAACAGAGGAAAACAATAGAATGGTAAAGACTAGAGATCTCTTCAGGAATATTAGTGATATGAAGGGAACATTTCATGCAAAGATGGTCACAGTGAAAGACAGAAGTGGTAAGGACCTAACAGAAGCAGAAGATATTAAGAAGAGGTGGCAAGAATATACAGAAGAACTATACAAAAAAGATCTTCATGACCCAGATAATCACGATGGTGTGATCATTCACCCAGAGCCAGACATCCTGGAATGTGAAGTCAAGTGGGTTTTGGGAAGAATCACTGTGAACAAAGCTAGTGGAGGTGATGGAATTCCAGTTGAGCTATTTTAAATCCTAAAAGATGATGCTGTGAAAATGCTTAACTCAATATGCCAGCAAATATTGAAAACTCAGCAGTGGCCACAGGACTGGGAAAGGTCAGTTTTCATTCCAATCCCAAAGAAAGGCAATACCAAAGAATTCTCAAGTGAAGTGAAAATTGCTCAGTCGTGTCTGACTCTTTATGACCCCATGGACTGCAGCCTTCCAGGTTCCTTTGTCCCTGGAATTCTCCAGGCAAGAATACTCAAACTGCTGCAAAATTGCACTCACCTCACGCACTAGTAAAGTAATGCTCAAAATTCTCCAAGCCAGGCTACAATAGTATGTGAACTGTGAGCTTCCAGATGTTCAAGCTGGATTTAGAGAAGGCAGAGGAACCAGAGGTCAAATTGCCAACATCTGTTGAATCATCAAAAAAGCAAGAGTGTTCCAGAAACACATCTACTTTTGCTTTATTGACTATGCCAAAGCCTTTGACTATGTGGATCACAACAAACTGTGGAAAATTTTTGCACGAGATGGCAATATCAGACCACCTGACCTGCCTCCTGAGGTAAAGACCAACACTCAGAACTGGACATTGAACAACAAACTGGTTCAAAATAGGAAAAGGAGTGCATCAAAGCTGTATATTGTCACCCTTCTTATTTAACTTCTATGCAGAGTACATCATGAGAAATGCTGGGCTGGATGAAGCACAACTGGAATCAAGATTGCTGGGAGAAATATCAAAAACCTCAGATAAGCAGATGGCACCACCCTTATGCAGAAAGTGAAGAAGAACTAAAGAGGCTCTTGATGACAGTGAAAGAGGAGAGTGAAAATGTTGGCCTAAAACTCAACATTCAGAAAACTAAGATCATGGCATCTGATCCCATCACTTCATGTCAAATAGATGGGGAAACAGTGGAAATAGTGACAGACATTATTTTTTTGGCTCCTAAATAATTGCAGATGGTGATTATAGCCATTAAATTAAAAGATGCTTGCTCCTTGGAAGAAAATTTAAAACAAGCCTTCACAGAATATTAAAAAGCAGAGACATTACTTTGCCAATAAAGTCTGTCCAATCAAGGCTATGGTTTTTCCAGTAGTCATGTATGGATGAGAGAGTTGGACTATAAAGAAAGCTGAGCACTGATGAATTGATGCTTTTGAACTGTGGTGTTGGAGAAAACTCTTGAGAGTCCCTTGGACTGCAAAGAGATCCAACCAGTCCATCCTAAAGGAGATCAGTCCTGAATATTCATTGGAAGGACTGATGCTGAAGCTGAAACTCCAATACTTTGGCCACCTGATGTGAAGGTCTGACTCATTTGAAAAGACCCTGATGCTGGGAAAGATTGAGGGCAGGAGGAGAAGGGGACAACAGAGGATGAGACGGCTGGATGGCATCACTAACTCAATGGACATGAGTTTGAGTAAACTCGGGGAGTTGGTGAGGTACAGGCAAACATGGTGTACTGCAGTCCATGGGGTTGCGAAGAGTTGGACATGACTGAGTGACTGAACTGAACTGAGCTTAATATGCCCATAAATATTAATCAGTATCCCCCAAAAATGTTTCAAGAGGGAAGTGATTAGAAAGTTAGGTTTGAATCATTTTACATTACTTAGAAAATAAATGCATCTATTCTGGGGAAGATACAGGTCTAAATTTTTTCTTGGAAAATGGGTATTATATTTTGAAATGTTTATTTTTCTTTGCATAAATTTCATTGATAGTGTAAAAGTGGCAAATA
Source organism: Bos taurus (assembly GCF_002263795.3). NCBI lineage: Eukaryota > Metazoa > Chordata > Mammalia > Artiodactyla > Bovidae > Bos > Bos taurus. Next base: position 47,280,734 of record NC_037347.1, read on the forward strand.
AAATTTTATGTCTATAAAGAGAACAAGATAGCAGAAATACAAAGGAAAAATATGGGGTGCATTGGTGGTGTATATACCGTGTTTCCTTTTATTTTTAACCTAATTATATAGTATTTTTCCTTATTTTCAAAGATATTTTAATAGAATTTTCACACACATTTACTGTGATATCTAATGTCTATGAATGATGAATTTTCTATACACAGTCCATTTTAATACAAATCTTTTTTTATAGGAATTTGCTCCAAAGTGATTGATATATTAGGGGATGTTTTGAGAATAAGGCTAATTTTACCATTGCTTGTGTGTGATTTCATCTCCAAAAATCACTTGTTGATTATAGAAAATTCCATCCAATAGAACAGAGACTTCTAGGAATACAAAAAAACAAACACACACACACACACACACACACACACAGATACATATATACACATACACACAGCATCAAACATCTACTAATTACTGTACTTTATCATATATGCTATAAGCCATGCCCATTCACACCTGGTGTTGCAGTTTTCCTTCTGATTTCAGATAACCCTTCCACCATGTCTTCATATTATCTTACAAGCTGTAACTCTTCTGATGCAAATAAATTTTAGGATGTTTTCAAGGCATAATACTATATTGTCATCATGTATTTAACTGTTAACATGTATAAATCTGTGCTATCATTTCTATTAAGTTATTGTCAACTTTGGGCTTCCCAGATTGTGCTAGTGGTAAAAAACACTCCTGGCAATGCAGGACATCTAAGAGACTTGGGTTCAATCCCAGGGTCTGGAAGATACCCTGGAGGAAGGCAAGGTAACCCACTCCAGTATTTTGGCATGGAGAATCCCCATGGACAGAGGAGCCTGGCAGGCTACAGTCATTAGGGTCACAAAGAGTCTAACAGGACTAAAGCAATTTAGTACATGCACCCACTGTCAATTTTGTGTGTGTGTCATTGAAAATATTCTGGGGGTTTTGCCCCAACCTTTTTTTTTCCCTGTGTCAATTATGCATAGTGAGGTGACCTTTAGGAGTATGTAACATAACTGACTATAAATATAACTGATTTCATCTCTCCAAATGATGTAGAAAAAATGAAAAGCATCATTTAGCCTGGCAATATGGGTTCAGTTAAGAGATTTATAATGCAATATGAAACAGTGATGAGAATAAGATGACACTTCTTACCTTGAAATATTTACTGATAATATCTGTGGTTCTAGAGCTGACTGTGTTTTCATGACTCTTTTCCCAGCACTCTCAGTTCCTGAAGTTTGTTATCATTTTAAAAAGTCACAGATGAAACTGGAGCCTATTATACAGAGTGAAGTAAGCCAGAAAGAAAAACACCAATACAGTATACTAATGCATATATATGGAATTTAGAAAGATGGTAACAATAACGCTGTATATGAGACAGCAAAAAAGACACTGATGTATAGAACAGTCTTTTGGACTCTGTGGGAGAGGGACAGGGTGGGATGATTTGGGAGAATGGCATTGAAATATGTATAATATCATATATGAAACGAGTCGCCAGTCCAGGTTCGATGCACGATACTGGATGCTTGGGGCTGGTGCACTGGGATGACCCAGAGGGATGGTATGGGGAGGGAGGAGGGAGGAGGGTTCAGGATGGGGAACACATGTATACCTGTGGCAGATTCATTTTGATATATGGCAAAACCAGTACAATATTGTAAAGTTAAATAAAATAAAATTTAAAAAATAAAATAAAAAGTCATAGAAAATCTTTTTCAGGCGGATTCATTTTGATATTTGGCAAAACTAATACAATTATGTAAAGTTTAAAAATAAAATAAAATTAAAAAAAAAAAAGAAGATTGCCTGATGGATATATACTTTCCTTTAGCCTCCAAATTCAATTCATAGGGCTTTCCCAGTAGCTCAGTGGGAGCTATATATATATATACATATATATGTATATATATAGCTATATATAAAGTCTGTGCTAGGTCTTACTTGCAGCATCCCGGATCTTTAGTCTTCCATGCTTGATTTCCCTTGACATTAGTTGCAGCTTATGGAATTTAGTTCTCTAATATGGGATTGAATCCATGTCCCCTGAATTGGGAGCATGGAGATTCAGCCACTGGACTACCAAGGATATGTCTCTATTTCTTTACTAAATCTTTTAGGTGCATTTTAATATAATGTATTCTCATTTATATTTAATCCTCTTTTTTATTTATACATTTCTAAAATTATTGTATTTTCTTTATAAGGAGTTGTGATTATTCTCATGAAATTTTGTTCAAGATCATGAAAATTGTTCCTGTTGTACAACCTTCATGTAGCATTTTTCTTGATTTTTCATTTCCTTTGTAGCATTCATCATGGATGTACTTTCTGATCAATAACAATATTGAAATAGGAATAGATCTGTCTATATCTTTATTTACTCAACAAAAGCTTTTGTGCTTGAGGCAGTATCCTTGAGGGAGGAGGGTAAAAGATAACCACTGTTTAGTTTTTATATATATTTTTGGGCTAAGTTACCTCTCATCCTCTGGGGCTTCTTTCAATGTGGATGAATTTATACTCTAGGTGGGAAATCATCATGATAACAAATTGTATATACAGTGCTCTATTTGGTGATTTACAGTGTATTCATTACTCTTCAACCGGCTTTGGAAGCAATTAGGGTCTTTGACACTTGATCTCTTTTCTCCAGTGATCTCACTCCAGACTTTTTTCTGTGTAATGTGGTGGGGGATACTGTTGTCTATGATGTGGTAACGGGTCAAATCAAGAAGATTTCTCCTCTTTTCTATGCCCCATTCATGTCTGTAAACCTATAAATCATTAGTCAGTGTTTTTCTTATTTCCATTTCAAATAATTTCACTTAGCTTTATTCTAATTTTATACCAATTTTAGTTGTTTTATTAGTTTGTATTCTTTACAGTTGTATCATTTATAATTTGTTATAATAAGGACATTTTTCTAATGTATATTCCCTGTTTTCAAAAAATACAGAAAAAGATTTAAAATAGCTAGATTTTGCTACCTTTTAAAAAAATTGAATACAATAAATTTAGCACTCATCTCACACACTAGTAAAGCAATGCTTAATATTCTCCAAGCCAGGCTTCAGCAATATGTGAACCGTGAACTTCTTGATGCTCAAGCTGATTTTAGAAAAGGTAGAGGAACCAGAGATCAAATTGCCAACATCCGCTGGATCATCGAAAAAGCAAGAGAGTTCCAGAAAAACATCTATTTCTGCTTTATTGACTATGCCAAAGCCTTTGACTGTGTGGATCACAATAAACTATGGGAAATTCTGAAAGTGATGGTAATACCAGATCACCTGACCTGCCTCCTGAGAAATCTGTATGCAGGTCAGGAAGCAACAGTTAGAACTGGACATGGAACAACAGACTGATTCCAAATAGGAAAAGGAGTACGTCAATGCTGTATATTGTCACCTGCTTATTTAATTTATATGCAGAGTATATCATGAGAAACACTAGGCTGGAGCAAGCACAGGCTGGAATCAAGACTGCCGGGAGAAATATCAATAACCTCAGATATGCAGATGACACCACCCTTATGGCAGAAAGTAAAGAAGAACTAAAGAGCCTCTTGATAAAAGTGAAAGAGGAGAGTGAAAAAGTTGGCTTAAAGCTCAACATTCAGAAAACGAAGATCATGGCATCTGGTCCCATGGCAAATAGATGGGGAAACAGTGGAATATTTTTTGGGGCTCCAAAATCACTGCAGATGGTGATTGCAGCCATGAAATTAAAAGACACTTTCTCCTTGGAAGGAAAATTATGACCAAACTAGATAGCATATTAAAAAGCAGAGACATTACTTTGCCAACAAAGGTCCATCTAGTCAAGGCTATGCTTTTTCCAGTGATCATGTTTGGATGTGAGAGTTGGACTATAAAGAAAGCTGAGCACCGATGAATTGATGCTTTTGAACTGTGGTGTTGGAGAAGACTCTTGAGAGTCCCTTGGACTGCAAGGAGATCCAACCATACATCCTAAAGGAAATAGGTCCTGAGTGTTCATTGTGAGGACTGATGTTGAAGCTGAAACGCCATTACTTTGGCCACCTGATGGGAAGAGCTGACTCATTGGAAAAGACCCTGATTGTGGGAAAGATTGAGGGCAGGAGGAGAAGTGGACGACAGAGGATGAGATGGTTGGATGATATCACAGACTCAGTGGACATAGTTTCTGGTGGACTCCAGGAGTTGGTGATGGACAGGGAGGCCTGGAGTGCTGTGATTCATGGGGTCACAAAGAGTTGGACATGACTGAGAGACTAAACTGAACTGAAAGTCTTATATTAAATAACTAAAAACTGTATTCTTATCTATCAGGTGCATTTTTTGGATGAGAAAATATCTATCTTTATAAAATATAAAATTATGCAATATTAATTCCTATATATATCAGTTCAGTTCAGTTCAGTTCAGTTGCTGAGTCATGTTTGACTCTTTGCGACTCCATGAATCGCAGCACACCAGGCCTCCCTGTCCATCACCAACTCCAGGAGTTCACTCAGACTCATGTCCATCGAGTCAGTGATGCCATCCAGCCATCTCATCCTCTGTTGTCCCCTTCTCCTCCTGCCCCCAATCCCTCCCAACATCAGAGTATTTTCCAATGAGTCAACTCTTCACATAAGGTAGCCAAAGTATGGGAGTTTCACTTTAGCATCATTCCTTCCAAAGAAATCCCAGGGCTGATCTCCTTCAGAATGGAGAGGTTTTGGATCTTTTTGCAGTCCAAGGGACTCTAAAGAGTCTTCTCCAACATGACAGTTCAAAAGCATCAATTCTTCGGCACTCAGCCTTCTTCACAGTCCAACTCTCACATCCATATATGACCACAGGAAAAAACCATAGCCTTGCCTAGACGGACCTTTGTCGGCAAATTAATGTCTCTAGTTTTGAATATGCTATCTAGGTTGGTCATAACTTTCCTTCCAAGGAGTAAGCGTCTTTTAATTTCATGGCTGCAGTCACCATCTGCAGTGATTTTGGAGCCCCCAAAAATAAAGTCTAACACTGTTTCCACTGTTTCCCCATCTATTTCCCATGAAGTGATGGGACCGGATGCCATGATCTTCATTTCTGAATGTTGAGTTTTAAGCCAATTTTTTAACTCTCCGCTTTCACTTTCATCAAGAGGCTTTTTAGTTCCTCTTCAGTTTCTGCCATAAGGGTGGTGTCATCTGCATATCTGAGGTTATTGATATTTCTCCCGGCAGTCTTGATTCCAGCTTGTGTTTCTTCCAGTCCAGCATTTCTCATGATGTACTTTGCATATAAGTTAAATAAGCAGGGTGGCAATATACAGCCTTGACGTACTCCTTTTCCTATTTGGAATCAGTCTGTTGTTCCATGTCCAGTTCTAACTGTTGCTTCCTGACCTGCATACAGATTTCTCAAGAGGCAGGTCAGGTGGTCTGGTATTCCCATCTCTTTCAGAATTTCCCATAGTTTATTGTGATCCATACAGTCAAATGCTTTGGCATAGTCAATAAAGCAGAAATAGATGTTTTTCTGGAACTCTCTTGCTTTTTCCATGATCCAGCGAATGTTGGCAATTTGGTCTCTGATTCCTCTGCCTTTTCTAAAACCAGCTTGAACGTCAGGAAGTTCATGGTTCACATATTGCTCAAGCCTGGCTTGGAGAATTTTGAGCATTACTTTACTAGCGTGTGAGATGAGTGCAATCATGCGGTAGTTTGAGCATTATTTGGCATTGCCTTTCTTTGGGATTGGAATGAAAACTGACCTTTTCCAATCGTGTGGCCACTGCTGAGTTTTCCAAATTTACTGGCATATTGAGTGCAGCACTTTCACAGCATCATCATTCAGGATTTGAATAGCTCAACTGGAATTCCATCACCTCCACTAGCTTTGTTCGTAGTGATGCTTTCTAAAGCCCACTTGACTTCACATTCCAGGATGTCTGGCTCTAGGTGAGTGATCACACCATTGTGATTATCTGGGACATGAAGATCTTTTTTGTACAGCTCTTCTGTGTATTCTTGCCACCTCTTCTTGATATCTTCTGCTTCTGTTAGGTCCATACCATTTCTGTCCTTTATCGAGCCCATCTTTGCATTAAATGTTCCCTTGGTATCTCTAATTTTCTTGAAGAGATCTCTAGTCTTTCCCATTCTGTTGTCTTCCTCTGTATCTTTGTGTTGATTGCTGAGGAAGCCTTTCTGATCTCTTCTTGCTATTCTTTGGAAATCTGCATTCAGATGCTTATATCTTTCCTTTTCTGCTTTGCTTTTCTCTTCTCTTCTTTTCACAGCTATTTGTAAGGCCTACCCAGACAGCCATTTTGCTGTTTTGCATTTCTTTTCCATGGGGATGGTCTTGATGCCTGTCTCCTGTACAATGTCACGAACCTCATTCCATAGTTCATCAGGCACTCTATCAGATCTAGGCCCTTAAATCTATTTCTCACTTCCACTGTATAAAAATAAGGGATTTGATTTCTGTCATACCTGAATGGTCTAGTGGTTTTCCCTGCTTTCTTCAATTTCAGTCTGAATTTGGCAATAAGGAGTTCATGGTCTGAGACACAGTCAGCTCCTGGTCTTGTTTTTGTTGACTGCATAGAGCTTCTCCATATTTGGCTGCAGAGAACATAATCAATCTGATTTCGGTGTTGACCATCTGGTGATGTCCATGTGTAGAGTCTTCTCTTGTGTTGTTGGAAGAGGGTGTTTGCTATGACCAGTGCATTTTCTTGGCAAAACTCTGTTAGTCTTTGCCCTGCTTCATTCCATATTTCAAGGCCAAATTTGCCTGTTCCAGGTGTTTCTTGACTTCCTACTTTTGAATCCAGTCCCCTATAATGAAAAGGACATCTTTTTTGGGTGTTAGTTCTAAAAGGTCTTATAGGTCTTCATAGAACCGTTCAACTTCAGCTTCTTCAGTGTTACTGGTTGGGGCATAGACTTGGATTACTGTGATATTGAATGGTTTGCCTTGGAAATGAACACAGATCATTCTGTCATTTTTGAGATTGCATCCAAGTACTGCATTTCGGACTCTTTTGTTGACCATGATGGCTACTCCATTTCTTCCGAGGGATTCCTGCCCACAGTAGTAGATATAATGGTCATCTGAGTTAAATTCACCCATTCCAGTCCATTTCAGTTCGCTGATTCCTAGAATGTCAACATTCACTCTTGCCATCTCTTGTTTGACCACTTCCAATTTGCCCTGATTTATGGACCTGACATTCCAGGTTCCTATGCAATATTTCTCTTTACAGCATTGGACCTTGCTTCTATCACCAGTCACATCCACAGCTGGGTATTGTTTTTGCTTTGGCTCCATCCCTTCATTCTTTCTGGAGTTATTTCTCCACTTATCTCCAGTAGCATATTGGGCACCTACTGACCTGGGGAGTTCCTCTTTCAGTGTCCTATCATTTTGCCTTTTCATACTGTTCATGGGGTTCTCAAGGCAAGAATATTGAAGTGGTTTGCCATTCCTTTGTCCAGTGAACCGCATTCTGTCAGCTCTCTCCACCATGACCCAACCGTCTTGGGTTGCCCCACGGGCATGGCTTAGTTTCATCGAGTTAGACATGGCTGTGGTCCTAGTGTGATTAGATTGACTAGTTTTCTGTGAGTATGGTTTTAGTGTGTCTGAACTTAGTATGATCTAATTGTTTCCAACACAGAGGAGACTTTAAACCTGAATTACCAAAGCCTGGTGTTATCTATATACATCCATCCCGTAATATTGGGAGATTTTTTCCTCCTTTGCTGAAACTTTTCTTGTTGCTCTGATTGAGCTTGAGTAATAGAAAAAAGCTCAAATTTATGGCCAGAGTCAGAGCAGGCATAATTAATTGGCCCCGTGAGGGGATCCCATCTAGTAATATCACAGTAACCTGAATATGACTATAATTTTTTGTTAAAGTAAATTTTCTCAGGGCCAACCAGTTAGAATCTTGTAGTAGAGAAATTTAACGAGGTAACCCAGAACTAGACACACGTAATTGGCCACAAACCCAACAATTGAATTGATTTCTAAAACTAGCATAGAATCAGGCCTATGATAGAAAAGCATTTGATTTATATGCAGAGGTCTAAGAAGTCAAGAAAACATAAATGATCATACAAATCAGGTCCTGCATCTTGGGCAAGCTATCTACCTCTGATGTCGTCATCTTCTCATCCTGGTGTAGTGTATTTTCTCCTGCTTGAGCATCATTTTAAGGTGATATCAGATCAGCTGTTTTCTCTATAGACCAGTAGGGACCAGTCAGGGCACTCTGGCCGGTTGTCTGCGTCAGGAGGAGATCAGGGAGAAAAAGGTCCCAGTTGCAGCTGCTGGGTCTGGTCCATTGGCAGGCAAGCTGGCCCCTGAGTACCCCGACTGGTCAGGATGTGAGTCTCAGTGAAGAAGAGTCCCTGACAGAGTCGCCATTTGCTGCAGGAAGGCAGACGCCTTTCAGGGCCCGAAACTGGGCTCTTGTCTAACACTTGGAAATGAATTGTCCGAGGAGACACATGTGCTGACAAAGCAAGAGACTTGATTGGGAAAGGGCACCCAGGTGGAGAGCAGTGTATATGCATACATTTAATGTCTTCCAATTTTCCCATTTACTCCTTAAAATTCAATAAAATTTTGGGCATGTATCTTATAAATAATATCTCAAAGGCACTTTATTTTTTACAGGATATATAAACCTGTAACCTCTTTCCTCCTATAGTTTTTTATTGTGAAAAGAAACTATGAAAATTAGATTTTTGTAAATTAGATGCATAGAAATATTTTTCTTATTATATTTAGTAAAATAAGTAAGCAAGTACTAAAGTAATAATAATTACTTTAAAAAGTGCCATCAGCCCATAACTTATTTGATTTAAATGTTTTTATTTACTAATTATTCATTGTTGTTCAGTCACCAGTCATGTCTGACTCTGCAACCCCATGAACTGCAGCACAGCAGGCCTCTGTCCCTCACCATCTCCGAGTTTGCCCAAATTCATATTCACTGCATCGGTGATGTCATCCAGCCATCTCATGCTCTGACATTCTCTTCTCCTTCTGCCCTCAATGTTTCCTACCATCAGGGAATTTTCCAATGAGTCAGCTGTTTGCATCAGATGACCAAAATACTGGAGCTTCAGCTTCATCATCAGAACTTCCAACGAGTATTCAGGGTTGACCTCTTTTAAGATTTACTGGTTTGATCTCCTTACTGGCCAAGGACCTCTCAGGAGTCTTCTCCAGCACCTCTGTTCGTGGTCTCTGACATATAAAGAGCTTCACTTGTGGCGCAGTGGCAAAGAATCATCCTGCAAATGCAGGAGACTCAGGAGACACGGATTCATTCCTTGCATCAAGAAGATGTATTGGAAGAGGACATGGCAATCCACTGCAGTCTTCTTGCCTGGAGAATCCCACGAACAGAGGAGCCTAGGTGACAACAGTCCGTGGGATTTCAGAGTCAGACATGAATGAGCACAAGCACTGACATATATAGCAATTGTTTGATAACCAGCACACGATTTCCTCATTCTCAAGTCTTTGAAGTTTCATCTAATCAGGGAAATAGGTTTATTGGAAATTTTATGAATCTTCAGAAGTTTAGTTATTATCATTGTGATTAGAAGAACTCAATTCCTATTCCTCCTAGATTTTTTTCTCTGAGGAAACATCCACACAGTAATTACAGGCAACAGTTATTGCAGGCCAGGTTCACTTTGAAAGCTGGCACATTCCACTATGTGTGCAGAGAAGTCCCATAAAAAGTGCTGCAACTACAGGATACAAAAAACATTCATTCTCTCAACACACTTCTCCCATCAGAGATTGCAGAGACAGAAGATGCATAGATAGCCTCACATTTTTTTTCTATGTGTTTGTAGTTTTTTTTTCTAATTTTAAATGTTTTAAAATAAATTTAAAAGCACTAACAAAAATGGAAAGACAATTATAGTAAGCATCTATATGCTTGTTATTCACATCCAATAATTTCAACGTTTTTACCATGTTTTTGATTCTATTTCCTGTCTTTTCAACTGTGCTGTTTTATTTTAAAGTAAGTCTGTGACTTTTTTTTCCCCTATAAATGTCTCAGTTTGAATGTTTAATTGATAAGGGATTTGATTTATAAAACCACATGACATTTATCACGTACCAGTGGGTAAATTATGTAATTTCTCCATGATACTCTGCCTCTCACCTAATTTGCATCACTGTTATTCCATCTAGTTTCTTGCAACAAATATCTATTTTTCTTTTCCTTCAGTATTGTTTTCTCTAATCCGTATCTTAAATGGTATTTTCTCTGGTCTTTTGTAAAGCAAATCTGATCACATCACTCCCAAGTTTAAAAACTTCTAAGAGCAATCTATTACTTTCTGAATAATGTTCAGATTTCTTAGTAAAATATTCCATTTATTTCCTAATACACATATGATATATGGAATATCATATTCCATAATATCCCTCATATGGTCCTTTATAGACTGGCTGCTGATTACTTTTCCAGCCTCATCTTATAACTGATTCAATGTAATGTCCACATAGTCAGTATTTTATTTGATTTTAACCAATGGGTGTTTATATACACCATTTCTTTGATGAAATAATCATTGTCCATTCTTTGGTTTAACTTTAGGATTAATTTAGGTATTTTTTGATGTGTTAACTGATCTCCCAAGTCTTGGTTACCATTCTTTCTATATGTTCACCTAGCATACTATAGTTTACTACACTGCTGAGCAAGTTCCTGAGCACTTGTCTCTATTATTATTGATTTATCTTTCAGCCCTGTAGCTAAGCTAATCAATCCATAGATTTGGTTGCTGTTCTGTCCTGTGCTTAGTCTCTCTTGTTCAACTCTTTGTGACCCCATGGACTGTAGCCTGTCAGGCTCCTTCTGTCTTTGGGGATTCTCCAGGCAAGAATACTGGAGTGAGTTGCCATGCCCTCCTCCAGGGGATCTTCCCAACCCAGGTCTACTACATTGAAGGCAGATTCTTTACCACCTGAGCTACCAAGGAAGCCCAGATTTGGTTGATCATACTGCAAAACAAATTGAATGTGTTCACTTCTCTGCATAACCACTGTTTCTAACCTAACCTAATCACCACGTGCTATGGCTTAACTACTAGTATCTCCTTCATTTTTTACTAAATCTACAAATATTATCTACAATATGATTTTTTAAATATCAAGTGAATTTGCTATCAGACTATTTTAAAAACACATGATAATGATTAGTCTTTGGATAAATTACTTTCTTTTCCCCAATATGATCTATATGGTATAGTCCTTGCCCCTTCTTTCTACTTTATCATTTTATGTCACTACTCCTTTCAAAGTGCTGAAGCCACACATGTTTTATGTTTTCCTAGAAAATGTTGATTTTTTGTTTTTTTTGGTCCATCTAAGGGAATTTCAAATTCTGTTTCTTCTCTTTAGAGGGTTCTTTCAACAATTTTTGTAGAGATGGCTCCTTCATATGCTTTATGCTAAATGTTTTGATCAGGGACACCTTCCTTGAATTCTTCCATTTTCTCATTATCACTTAATGTCTGTGACTTATTAAATTAGTAGACTAAAGAGCAGTTGAAACTTGAATGATGCAGGAGTTGGGCACTGACTCCCTACACCCTCAAAAAATCCATGTATAATTTACGGTGAGCCCTCTCATATCCACGATTTCATATTCATCAATTCAGCTAAATGCAATCACATATAGTGTGATGCTGTGTATATAATATGCATTTATCAAAAAAAAAAACCATGTGAAAGTGGACCTGTATAGTTCAAACCCATGTTCTTCAAGGGTCAATTGTATAACCATTTTTCCTTCATTGTTTGTGAATATTCTAACAATTCTTAAAAAGAAGTAGTCCTTTTTACTGGAGGTGTTTATTGGTCACAATTCTTCAGAAAAACAGAAACAATAGGGTGTATACTTATAAAAAGTTATTTATTATAAGAAATTGGGTTCACATAATTATAGAAATTAGCATGTCCAAAATCTATAGTGTTGAGCTAGCAAGCTGGAGACCCAGAGTAACTGATGTTCCAACTCAAGTCTGCAAGTTATCTGCAGAAGAATTCTCTTTTATTCAAGGATGGATCAGTCATTTAGTTCCACCAGACCTCCAACTGATTGCATGAGGCCCTAAGGAGACCAGTTTGTTTACTTAAAGCCCACCAATTTATATGCTAATCTCATTCAAAAACACCCTCACATAAATGCTCAGAATAATGTTTGCCCAACAATTGGGGCATCATGACTCAGCCAAATCAATACATAAAATTAACCATGAGAGGGTCCAACTTCCATAACTATGTATAAAATATTCTATATCTATTATGACTGTGTAGTTTAGATCTACTCAACCCTACCTTTTCCTTCACTTTTTGTATTTAGATTGAGAGAGGTATATTGATGACATCTGTTGATACTATTTTTTTCTCCCCTACATCTCTTAGATTCAGATTTATGAAAATTAGATTTATACTGTTTCCTAGATGAATAATTAATAACATACACTCTATAATAACATACACTCTTCATTGTTATTTGTAGGTTGTATCATAAAAAAAGATTTTTGCCACATTTATTTTATTATTCTAGTTTTAAACTCCTAAGCTTCTCTAGGTGTGTTACTTTCATTTAGAATGATTTTAGGTTTTGCTTTGATAGTCATTCTGAAAATATTTTTGATCAATGAGTTGAAACTACTTATAGTTATTTTGTAAACATTATTAATTTTTAACCTCAGTCCCATAATTTAATTTTGTTCTTTTTTTGACTGTGTTGTACAGCTTGCAGAATCAGAGTTCCCAACCAGGGATTGAACCTGGGCCCTAGCATGGAAGTGCAGACTCCTAATCACTGGAAGCCAGGGGATTCCTTGTGCTGTTCTTTCTTTAAAATATATTCTGCTTTTAGAGAAGGTTTGGACATTTTTCTAGTGGTTGTTGCTATTGTTCTGTAGATAAGCCCTCTCCAGTTCTTTAAGACCGCATGAACTGTAGCACGCCAGGCTTCGCTGTCCTTTTTATCTCCCAGCGTTGGCTCAAACTCATGTCCATTGAGTCTGTAATACTATCCAATCATCTTATCCTATGTTGTTCTCTTCTCTTTCTGTTCTCCATCTTTCCCAGCATCAGAGCTTTCTCAGTGAGTCCACTCTTTGCATCACGTGGCCAAACTATTGGAGCTTCAGTTTCAGCATCAGTCTTTCCAATGAATATTCAGGGTTGATTTCCTTTAGGACTGACTGATTTGATATCCTTACTGTCCAAGGGACTCTCAGGAGTCTTCTCCAGCACTATAATTTAAAAGCATCATCCTTTGGAGCTCAGCCTTCTTTATGGTCAATTTCTCACATGGACAGGGAGGCCTCGCGTGCATGGGATCGCAAAGAGTCGGACACGACTGAGCGACTGATCTGATCTCACATGGATACATGATTACTGGAAAAAAACGCAGCTTTAACTATAAGGACCTTTGTCAGCAAAGTGATATGTCTGCTTTTTAACACATTGTGTCTAGGTTTGTCATAGCTCCTCTTCCAAGGAGCAAGTGTCTTTTAATTTCATGGCTGCAGTCACCATCCACAGTGCTTTTGAAGCCCAAGAAAATAAAATTTGTCAGTTTCCACTTTTTCCCCATCTATTTACCATGAAGTGATGGTACCGGATGCCATGATCTCAGTTTTTTTGTGAATGTTGAGTTTAAAGCCAGGTTTTTCACTCTCCTGTTGCACTCTCATTAGTGCCTCTTTAGTTCCTCTTCACTTTCTGGTATTAGAGTGGTGTCAGCCTGCATAGCCATGAAGTGAAAGTTGTTCAGTCATGTCCAACTCTTTGTGACACCATGAACTATACAGTCCATGGAATTTTCCAGGCCAGAATACTACAGTGGATAGCCTTTCCCTTCTCAAGGGAATCTTCCCAACCTAGCGATCGAACCCAGGTCTCCCATATTGCAGGTAGATCCTTTACCAGCTGAGCTGCAAGGGCAGCATATCTGTGGTTGTCCATATTTCTCCTGGCAATTTTAATTCCAGCTTGTGATTTATCTGGACATTTCACATGACTTATTCTGCATATAAGTTAAATAAGCAGGGTGACAATATACAGCTTTCATGTACTCCTTTTCGAAATTGAATCAGTCCATTGTTTCTTGTAAGGTTCTAACTGTTGCTTCTTGACCTGCACACAGGTTTTTTCAGGAGACAGGTAAAGTATTCTGGTATTCCCATCTTTTTTTAAATTCCAAGTGTGTGTGTGTGTGTGTGTGTGTGTGTGAGAGAGAGAGAGAGAGAGAGATCCACACAGTCAAAGGATTTAGTGCAGTCATTGAAACAGAAATAGATTTTTTTTTTTTTTTTTTGGAATTCCCTTGATTTTTCTATGATCCAGTGGATGTTGGCAATTTGATCTCTGGTTTCTCTGCCTTTTCTAAATCCAGCTTGTACATCTGGCAATTCCTGGTTCACATAATGCTGAAGCCTAGCTTCAAGGATTTTGAGCATAATCTTAACAGCATCTGAAATGAGTGCAATTGTACCACAGTTTGAACCCATCTGCAATGCAGGAGACCTTGCTTCAATCCCTGGCTTGGGAAGATACCCTGGAGAAAGGCATGGTAACCCACTCCAATATTCTTGCCTGGGGAATCCCCATGGACAAAGGAGCCTGGCAGGGTTGCAAAGAATCATACATAACTGAGCCACTAAGCACAGCACAGTGAACCTTTTTTGGCATTGCCCTTCTTTGAGATTGGAATAAAAACTGACCTTTAACAGTCCAGTGGCCACTGCTAAATTTTCTAAATGTGCTGTCATGTTGCCTCCAAGACTTAAAACAGCATCACTTTTTAGGATTTGAAATAGCTCAGCTTGAATTCCATCACTTCCACTAGCTTTGTTTGTAGTAATGCTTCCTGAGACCCACTTGATTTCCCACTTCAGGATGTCTGACTCTAGGTGAGTGATCACACTATCCTGGTTATCTAGTCATTTTGACCTTTCTTGTATAGCTCTTATATGTATTCTTGGTACTTCTTAATCTCTTTTGCTTCTGTTAGATTTTTGCCATTTCTGGCCTTTATTGTGCCCATCTTTGGTTACATATATATTAAAGTGAAAGTGTTAGTCACCCAGTCACCTCCAACTCTGTGACCCCATGAACTGCAGCCTGCCGACTTCCTCTGTCCATGGAATTCTCCAGGCAAGAATACTGGAGTGAGTTGCCATTCCTTCTCCAACATTTATACTAACACTTCTGTAAGTTATCCCTATTCCCCTTTGTTACTGTAAATAACGTTTCAATTTTCCAGTAACTTTTCCTTCATCCTCTCTTTTTTTTTTAATGCAGAACCTGGTTTATATCTGAAAGTGAAAATGTTAGTAGCTCAGTCGTGCCTCAATTTTTGTAACCCCATGGACTGTAGACTGCCAGGATTCTTTGTCCATGGATTCTCCAGGCAAGGATACTGGAGTGGGTAACCATTCCCTTCTCTAGAGGATATTCTTGTCCCAGGGTCTCCTGTTTTGCAGGCAGATTCTTTACTATCTGAGCCACCAGGGAAGCCCCATTTATTCATAATTATAAGGCTTTTTAGAAAGCTTTATCTATTTTGACGTACTCTATTCATTCTTCTCTCTCAGATTTTGATAGTTGTACTGGTTCTACCTTGTCTGAAAAAGCATCCAATCTTTTCTTTCTAGCTATGTGTAAATCTTATTGCAAAAATAAATATATATGTGGAGATCACCTAAATTCTTTATGTTAACAGTATTTCTATTCATTGTATTTAGTTGAAGATTTTTTGATAATTGATTTTTTAGAATGTCCCAATTTAAAAACAAAATGTTCTAAGAGGCTTTGTGCTGCTAAAAGCATATCAAAGGATTTTAAATGTGAAAATGAGTGTGTTTAGGCATATCCGTGGTTCACAATCCCTGATAAAAATATTTTCTGTACACTTACTTTCTTTCTTATTCATGATAACTTTTATCCTTGCCTGGGAGTTAGATAATGAGAAAATTTCTCTAAATACTTGCTTACCTTTCTGTTGTGCCTTCCAAATACTTGCACTTAATCTCACACATGTGAAGAAACATTGCTGAGCTCTTAAGAGTTTTTCTTATTGAATGTGTGAAAGAGTGGTGTCCATTTATTTTCCCAACTTATGCACAATCCAACCAAATATTTCATACATATTCTATATATGCATATACACTCACAAATATACATGTGTGTGTGCCTGTGTATGAGAAAGAGAGTTAGAGAGCAAAAGAGAGAGATTTACTACCTGAAAACTGATTTTTAAAATGCCATTGGTTCTTTTGGTTTTACACTGAACTGTGCATCCTATATGGGGCACATCCTTGTATATACATGATGAACACACTAAAACATAGGAAGTATTATAAAGGAAAAAAGTCAGAAAATTAGAAAAGTGTTCTGATTAACCATTGAAGAGGAAGCCCTAGCTTTATGCTTAGAGGACTGGGAGAAGGTTAATAATCAAACAATAAAAGACATAGAGAAACTGTACAGTACACTAGAGGCCAAGAGGAAAGAGAACTTCCCCAAACCATCTGTTTAAGTGCATTTAGTACCACAAAGAGTTTTGGCCCTTTCCCCTCACTTATTAACTTTCTGTACAACACTCAGAGGAGTCCTTTTGTAATGTATATAAGAATATGGATCTCTTGTGCTTAATCTACAAATAAGTTTCTCATCTCACTCAAAACAGAATCCAATTTTCTCCCTTTAATCTCTTCTTCCTTTGAGCCCAAGTAACCTGGTCTCCAAGGCGAAGGTGATGGCAACCCTCTCCAGTACTCTTGCCTGGAAAATCCCATAGGCTGAGAAACCTGGTAGGCTGCAGTCCATGGGGTCGCGAAGAGTTGGACACAACTGAGTAACTTCACTTTAACTTTTCACTTTTATGCATTGGAGAAGGAAATGGCAACCCACTCCAGTGTTCTTACCTGGAGAATCCCAGGGATGGAGGACCCTGGTGGGCTCCCATCTATGGAGTTGCACAGAGGCAGACAGGATTGAAGCGACTTAGCAGCAGCAGCAGGAACCTGATCTCATCACCTAGCACTCTCTTTCCTGACCATATTATTTTGGATCCTCTGTAAGATTGCAGGGAGAAATATCAATAACCTCAGATATGCAGATGACACCACTCTTATGGCAGAAAATGAAGAGGAGCTAAAGAGCCTCTTGATGAAAGTGAAAGAGGAGAGTGAAAAGGTTGGCTTAATGGTCAACATTCAGAAAATGAAGATCATGGCATCTGATCCCATCACTTCATGGGAAGTAGATGGGGAAACAGTGGAAGCAGTGTCAGGCTTTATTTTTTGGGGCTCCAAAATCACTGCAGATGGTGATTTCAGCCATGAAATTAAAAGATACTTACTCGTTGGAAGGAAAGTTATGACCAACCTAGATAGCATATTAAAAAGCAGAGACATTACTTTGCCAACAAAGGTCCATCTAGTCAAGGCTATGGTTTTTCCAGTGGTCACGTATGGATGTGAGAGTTGGACTGTGAAGAAAGCTGAGCACCAAAGAATTGATGCTTTTGAACTGTGGTGTTGCAGAAGACTCTTGAGAGTCCCTTGGACTGCAAGGAGATCCAACTAGTCCATTCTAAAGGAGGTCAGCCCTGGGTGTTCTTTGGAAGGAATGATGCTAAAGCTGAAACTCCAGAACTTTGGCCACCTCATGCAAAGAGTTGACTCATTGGAAAAGACTCTGATGCTGGGAGGGATTGGGGGCAAGAGGAGAAATGGACGACAGAAGATGAGATGTCTGGATGGCATCACCGACTCGATGGACATGAGTTTGGGTA
Source organism: Bos taurus (assembly GCF_002263795.3). Taxonomy (NCBI): domain Eukaryota; kingdom Metazoa; phylum Chordata; class Mammalia; order Artiodactyla; family Bovidae; genus Bos; species Bos taurus. The sequence continues at coordinate 47,298,605 of NC_037347.1, forward strand.
AACTTTGGCAGTTGGTGATGGACAGGGAGGCCTGGCGTGCTGCGATTCATAGCGTCGCAAAGAGTTGGACACGACTGAGAGACTCAACTGAACTGAAGTACCTTGAACACATCAAGTTTGCTTGTGCCTTAGACACCATTTTCTCCTCCTTCCCTTAGAAGAACTCTCCCCTTTCCTGCAGATTTTGGCTGAAAGGTTGCCATATAAGACAGCCTTTCTGATCTCTCTGTCCTTAAGACCACCCTACTTTCCTCTATTCACTTTTCAGGGTTTGCTCATCCTCAGTGCTTTTTCATTTTTTACAGTAGATCTTTTTTGATTATCTGTTTGAAATATAGCAGTGTATAAATGTCAATGCCAAACTCCCAATCTACCCCTTTCCCCTACCCATCCCCCATCTCCCTATAACTATAAATTATTTCTCTAAATTGTGACTGTTTCTGTTTTGTAAGTTTATTAGTATCTTTTTTTTTTCTTCTGCATATGTTGTTCAGTCACTCAGTTGTTTCTGACTCTTTGCAACCCCATGGATTGCAGCATGCCAGGCTTCCCTGTACTCTACCATCTCCTGGAACTTGCTTGAACTCAAGTCCATTGATCCATTACTGCCATTCAACCATCTCATCCTCTGTCATCCCTTTCTCTTCATGTGATATTATATGATATTTGTCTTTCTCTGTCTATATTACTTCACTTAATATGAAAATTATGATAATCTCCAGGTCCTTCCATGCAGCTGCAAATGACATTATCCCACTCCTGTTAATGGCTAATATTCCATTGTATATATGTACCACATCTTCTTTACCCATTCTTCTGTCAATGGATACATAGGTTCTTGCATATCTTGGCTATTGTAGTTAATAATGCAATAATATCAGGGTGCATATATCCTTTTTTTTTCATAACCTTTTGAAACATGTTTTCCTCTGTATATATGGCTACTTTGGGGGTTGCTAGATCACATTGTAGCTGTTTTTAATGTTTTAAAGAACCTCCATACTAGGTTTTTATCATCTGAAAAATCATTTATCTTTCCAGTTGTTGAAGTTCTGTCCACCTCATTTAAATGTTAGCTTTCTAAGGTAAATAGGCAATCTCTCTTGTTCAACTTTGTTTTACCAGTTTGTTGTTGTTGTTCAGTCATTAGATCATGTCAGACTCTTTGTGGCCCGAGGGACTGCAGCACACCAGGCTCATCCCTCCTCCCCTGTCTCATGGAGTTTTACCAGTACTGTTAACTAATGTTTATTGAACACATGAATAGATGATGATGTCCTTCTGTATTTTCATCTCTGTAATAGTACATTTAAAACAACAATTTTAATTTGGTAATAGGCAATAAGACACATTCCTAAGAGAGTATGGGAGTAATTGGGTAGGCAAGTGGTTGACTTTTGAATCGATATTTTTTGCTTAATAACTGTCGTTCACTGGCAAAAAGAGGGAATGTTAATTAGCAAACGGTTACAGATAAAAGCTTGTTAAACGTATTTGACTGAGGAAGAGATTCATTCACTGCAGATTAAATTTTGATAGATCAAGAGCAAGATATCTGGAGACTAATTGGTCAAATAGCATGTTCATAAAAGCTAGAAAGTAATGTCAGTGGAAAGAATAAAGATTCGATATAGGTTAAACAATATAGACATTTTGCAATGTAAAATAAGCCAGCAAAGTGTAAAAATATTTTTGAATTATCTTTTATTTTTAGCATAGGGATTTCACATTTTCTTAGCAGAATAGATTGAATGACAGTATTAAAATAATTTTCTCTGGTATTTATACTTTCTATTGTATTGATTGTTGGGGTGAGAAAGCTCTATATCTTACTCCTCCCCACAAACACACACCCATAAATGTGACCTGCCTGTCTCCAATATCCTTTGCTACCTGATTCTCAGAAATCTGACTTGCTTCAACCTTTGTGAACCCATGCTCTCCCTCTCATTTTCTATATGTCTGACAATGTTAATTAAGCTGCTGTGTTGTCAAATGCTGAATTTGACACTGGCTGTGTGAGGATCTTCTGAGACAATATTAAAAATAAACATGGGAACAATTGCTGTATCAGCTCCTATCTCCCTTGGTAATAGCATATTGTTTAAATGGGGATAGAGAGAGGTCAGTTCCATATAAACTAAGGAAGTATAAGTGGAGCCATAACTGATTTTGAAAATATAAATCTTATGCAATATGGCTTTGGCTTCTCCTGGTTAAGTATCATTTTAATAAGAATAAGGTTAAAATTAATGAAAAGCATAAATGGATCCAGAAGCATTTGGTAATGTAGCAGGATAGAACTCTCCTAATAGCAATGATTATTCTTTATTTGTTCTAAGTCAGACTGGATTATAAAAAGTGGATTCTATTTAATGCTATTAATTTTTCCTGGTTATTAGTAATTAAGTTGATCTATTAAATCAATCTAAAATTTCTTTTTTCACCTTTATTACTATTTTTTTTAAATATTATGATTAGTTTGTTCATAATTAGTTGAACATTAAAACTTTTAATTATTTGTGTATCTGAGAAAAATTATTTAAGTACTCTATTTTAATATTTCAACTAAACATAGTGTTAATTTCCAAAGTGTTCCTTTTTATTCAAGACTGGGTGCTGTGCAAAATAGAATGATCAATTATGATATTATCAACTGTACAGTTCTAATTATGATTTATTAATATGATCTAGAAATTGGCCATTATTCTGTCAGACAATTAAAAACCACTTACAGATTGTAGTATGTAAGACAAAGCATGGTTTATTTGTTTTTTTTTTCAAAGGGTGAATATCTAAATAAAAATATTCTCAGGAAAGGGCAGAGAATTAGCAATGGATATGAACAACCCAACCAACTGAAAAGCTAACAGACATGCCATATATGAAATTGAATGTTTTTGGTGAATTTTCTGAGGTTTGGATAGATCTCAGATTTATTACAAGTGATAGAAGTATATGATTGTATTTAAGCAACTTAGGTAGATCAGTGAGACATATTCCCTAGAGCAATTTCACTAAAACTCTTCACCTTCTCAGTTCACCTGTATCAGGACTGATCCAGAAGTTCATTTGAAAGAACATTTGTACTTAAGCTATCCGAGATAACAACTTGAAACTAGTATGACAACAAATCTACACAACCCTATACCTTCAAGAGATTCCAGTATCTTTCTTCATTTCACTTGAATATATTCCTTTTAAAGGTTTCATACATAATTACTAAGAAACTCAACTCCACAGGTATGGCTTCAGTTCAGTTCAGTCAGTCAGTTCAGTCACTCAGTTGTGTCCAACTCTTTGCAACCCCATGAATCTCAGCACGCCAGGCCTCTCTGTCCATCACCAACTCCCAGAGTTCACTCAAACTCACATCCATCGAGTTGGTGATGCCATCCAGCCATCTCATCCTCTGTCATCCCCTTTTCTTCCTGCCCCCAATCCCTCCCAGTATCAGAGTCTTTTCCAATGAGTCAACTCTTCGCATAAAGGGGCCAAAGTACTGGAGTTTCAGCTTTAGCATCATTCCTTCCAAAGAAATCCCAGGACCGATCTCCTTTAGAATGGACTGGTTGAATCTCCTTGCAGTCCAAGGGACTCTCAAGAGTCTTCTCCAACACCACACTTCTAAAGCATCAATTCTTTGGCGCTCAGCTTTCTTCACAGTCCAACTCTCACATCCATACATGACCACTGGAAAAACCATAGCCTTGACTAAACGAGCCTTTGTTGGCAAAGTAATGTCTCTGCTTTTGAATATGCTATCTATGTTGCTCATAACTTTCCTTCCTCTCAACATTCAGAAAACTAAGATCATGGCATCTGGTCCCATCACTCCAGCAGAAATAGATGGGAAACAGTGGAAACAGTGTCAGACTTTATTTTTTTGAGCTCCAAAATCACTGCAGATGGTGATTGCAGCCATGAAATTAAAAGACACTTACTCCTTGGAAGGAAAGTTATGACCTAGATAGCATATTCAAAAGCAGGTACCATTTCACGCCAGTCAGGATGGCTGCGATCCAAAAGTCTACAAGCAATAAATGCTGGAGAGGGTGTGGAGAAAAGGGAACCCTCTTACACTGTTGGTGGGAATGCAAACTAGTACAGCCACTATGGAGAACAGTGTGGAGATTCCTTAAAAAACTGGTAATAGAACTGCCTTATGAACCAGCAATCCCACTGCTGGGCATACACACTGAGTAAACCAGAATTGAAAGAGACACATGTACCTCATTGTTCATCGCAGCACTGTTTATAATAGCCAGGACATGGAAGCAACCTAGATGTCCATCAGCAGATGAATGGATAAGAAAGCTGTGGTACATATATACAATGGAGTATTACTCAGCCATTAAAAAGAATACATTGAATCGGTTCTAATGAGGTGGATGAAACTGGAGCCTATTATACAGACTGATGTAAGCCAGAAAGAAAAACACCAATACAGTATACTAACGCATATACATGAAATTTAGAAAGATGGTAACAATAACCCTGCATACGAGACAGCAAAAGAGACACTGATGTATAGAACAGTCTTTTGGACTCTGTGGGAGAGGGAGAGGGTGGGATGATTTGGGAGAATGGCATTGAAACCTGTATAATATCATATATGAAACGAGTCACCAGTCCAGGTTCGATGCATGATACTGGATGCTTGGGGCTGGTGCACTGGGACGACCCAGAGAGATGGTACGGGGAGGGAGGAGGGAGGAGGGTTCAGGATGGGGAAGACGTGTATACCTGTGGTGGATTCATGTTGATATATGGCAAAACCAATACAATATTGTAAAGTTAAAAAATAAAATAAAATAAATTAATTAAAAAAAAACAAAAAAACAAAAGCAGGTATGGCTTAAAGTTTGTTTATTAAATGTCAGACTGGTTGAAGCCAGATCAAATCTCTTCTCATTTTAAAAGAGAACTTGGATTTTTTTTTTTTTTTTTTACAATAACATGTCATTCACAGGATCTGGATCATATTACACTTATGTAGCAAGGCTTTACATGACAAGCGTATAGTGGTGGTGGTGGTGGTTGTGGTTTAGTCGCTAAGTCATGTCCAACTCTTGGGATACCATGGACTTTAGCCTGCCAGGCTCCTCTGTCGATGGGATTCTCCAGGCAAGAATACTGCAGTAGGTTGCCATTTCCTTCTCCAAGGGATCTTCTCGACCCAGGAATCTCCTGGATTGCAGGCAGATTCTTTACTGACTGAGCTACAAGGGAAGCAAGTGTATAATAAATACATTGAATTAATAAATTATCTTTTCATGGAATTTGCATTAGTTTAGTACATCCTTAAAAGTTACATATGTTTAATTTCTAATATGTTACAGTTTCATGCTCTCAAGCCAGTTACAAAGGATCAAGGCCCTCAAAGCAGTTTATGAGTTCAATAGGGGGATTATTTGTAACTATTACATAGCTAAAATTACTTTAGAAAATTACAATATGCTTGTAGGCTTCAAAAAGACTGATGTATTTATGCTTTAATCTGTTATTTTTTATGTCAAATTTTTTACGTTAAAGGTATTTTTTAAAGTATATGTATTTTTCAGAGAGTCGGTCATTTTCTTTCCCCCCTAAGTAACATATGGATTCACAGGCATGTTTACCTAATTTGCTAGGTTCTTTGTGTTGATGACAATTAGTCCTTATTATTCCCCATTGGGGTACTCAAATTTGGTGAGCATGTTAGCTATCTACAATGTTAAAATTGTATGGGTTTTTATGTATTTTTCACAAAAGATTTGCTTATTTAGCCTAAAGATATAGTCTACTATTGTAATTGGCATTTACTGAAATTTGTTTCCAGTAACCTTCAAACTGTTAAACGTTTTCTTGTTTCTCTCTTTTAATAGTGCCTATTTTATTAGCTTTATGTTTTCCCTTTCAAAATGCCTCATCAGTTTTTGAAAATAGTTTTTTAAGTTAAAGAAAATCATCAATTATAGAGAATCTCTTAACCCCATATAACCTACTTGATCCATTATCTTTTTCATAAGAGTTTTTGACTATAATTTTCTTATGATCATTACACACTGCCATAGAGAACATTTTCAGAGTTCTTACCTCAAAAAACAGCAAAATAACATTGAAAACAATAACTTCAAACATAGGCAAAATGAAATAATAAAGTTTTCTAAAGACATAAAATTTTAAAAGGAAAGTCAGAGAAAACAATATAAATAGTGAATATATATAGATGAAAGATAATAAAAAGAGACTTTTAGCTCTCAAAAGAGAAATATCAGTACATTCATATTTGCTACTTCCTAATCAGCATAAGACTGTTATAGAACAGACTAATTTATTTGTATCTGAAATTATTTGAAAATTTAGTTTTAAATTTCGTTAATGCTTAGTTGCTCATTTGTGTCAAACTCTTTGTGACCCCATAGACTGTAGCCCACTAGGCTCCTCTGTCCATGGAATTCCTCAGGCAAGAATACTGGAGTGGGTTGCCATTTCCTTCTCCATGGGATCTTCCCAACCCCCGGACTGAACATGGTCTCCTGTGACTCTTGCCTTGAGAGGCAGATTCTTTACCACTGAGCCACCTGAGAAGCCTCTAATTTCAGTATTTGTAAGTATATATAAAACGCTGCCTATAGAATTAATTATTTAGAAAGAAACTTTATTTGAAAGATAAACAGACATATTTGTGTACACACACATGCACATGTGCACATAATCATGGATCTAAGAATGTGCTGTCGCTCAATCGTAGCCAACATTTTGCGACCCCATCAACTGTAGCCCACCAGGCTCTTCTGTCCATGGAATTGTCCAGGCAAGAATATTGGAGTGGGTTGCCATTTGCTTCTCCAGGATCTAAAAATACCAGAGCAAATACCAAATACATGTTTTATCTCATAGTTTCAATAAAGAGCTATTGGTAATGAGACTATGAAAGTCAACAACCACTTGTATTTTCCTAGAAGTAAATTTCACCTCTGTTATTAAGTTATTCACATTTACTTCTATACTTTGGCTACAGTGATACATTGGTTAACTTCCTATGTAAAATGCATGTGTTTTGTATATTTCAATCAATTTCTTAACCTTGAAATCCATACGCTGATTTATCCTTATTTATATGAATCTGAAAATTAAATTTGGTAAAAAATTAAACACTATTTAATAGTATCCTCATATTTTAGGAAAAGCTTGAATAAGTCCATTTGAATCACATTAAATTATATTTACATGTTATATTTCAAGGTTAGCAATAGAAGAAAGCCTTAGTGAGTTGAAAGCTACTTTTCTGCCAGTGAGACAACCAGTGAAGAATATGGATAGCTAAGTACTAAGGAATTTTATAGGGGAGTATATTAAATTTATAATAAAATATATAGTTAAAGCACAGATAAGTGTACTACAGTAATGAAATGTGGACACTTACTCATTCTGTAAAATAGAGTGATTCAGAAAGATAATTCCTTTCTGTTTCCCCTGTGTGATTTGATCTTTTCATTTATTTCACCCTGGTGATTTTCCCACTGATTATCTCTTCCACTAGATGTCAGGCAAGAGGAGGGAGTGGTACTGAATCTAAAATGAATACATTTGCTTTTAAAAAAGTGTTAAAATTGATGACTAAATGCAGCCAAACTGAGTAGCGATTAGGCATATGGAAGATAAAATGCTCTGATAATTAGTCTGAACTAAATATTAATAACAGCAGCTGCAGGAGGAACCATATTCTTTTATGATAATATCGGTCTTTATTTTGTCTTCCTCTGGGAAATATTCTCTGTTTAGAAAGTTTAGTTCCACTTATGCTTTTGTAAAACAACATGTACATGTTCTTTGTAGAACTCAATATGATTTTAATTGAATAATTAATTTTGTCAAGGTCGACTGAAGGCACATCTCACTATCATCTCCCACATGTAAATTCTGTAAGGTAGGGACTAAGTCTGTTAGTTTCTTTATGCACAGACCCAGCATAATATATTGGGATATTGTCCATTTAGTCAAAGCTATGGCTTTCCCAGTAATCATGTGTGGATGTGAGAGTTGGACCATAAAGAAGGCTGAACGCTGAAGAATTGATGCCTTTGAACTGTGATGCTGGAGAAGATTCTTGAGAGTCCCTTGGACTGCAAGGAGATCAGTCAAACCTAAGGAAATCAACCCTGAATATTCATTGGAAGGACTGATGCTGACGCTGGAGTTCCAATCCTTCGGGCACCTGTTGCAAAGACTGACTCATTGGAAAAGACCCTGATGCTGGGAAAGATTGAGGGCAGGAGGAGAAGGGAGTGACAGGGAATGAAATGGTTGAGATTGCATCACCAACTCAATGGGCATGAGTTTGAGCAAATTCTGGGAGATAATGAAGGACCAGGAATCCTGGCATGATGCAGTACAAAAAGTCAAACTCAACTTAACAATAAGAAATGAAAAATATAAGTGTATTGAAGGAGTGACTAAATTAAAAAAAAAAAAGAATAAATATGAGTGAGTGAATGGATGAACCAATGAGTGAATGAGATTATAGAGCTTTCCATTTCAAACATGAATGCAGTGTAGATTCATGTTTGGGGTCAATTTACATATATTATCTTAAACAATGAGACATAAGAGTTATAAATGAAGGCTTTGTGGTCTCTTTATTAGACTGGCTGGCTATAATATTTTGGTTAAGATGTCCTCAGAAAGACAAATAAATGATGGTATTGATACTGAATAAAAAAGACAGAAATGAGGAAGATGTACCCAATGCACAACAGGTACATGGCCCTCAGAGCATATTATCCATGTGTTAGCATGTTATAATTCACTTTGTTGCATGCCGATTTCTCTGATGGGAATGTTATGATTGTACCACAGAAGATAACTTACCATCCTTGCTGCTTCTTGTCCAACTCATGCCCTATACCATTGAATGAACTATCTCTTTTCCCTAGAAAATTCATCTTCCTCCTTCTTAATGGCTGTGAAATCTTCTTATTGATCTCTCAGGGGACATCTATATATTACCTTTTCAATAAAGCATCCCCTAGTTTCCCATGTATGTATGTGCTCAATCCTCTGTGTTCCCATTGCATATTTTGTAGCCTTTGTAAATAAACTCAGCAAATTTATTGAGCTTAACTGATTGTATGCATATTCCTCCCTAACTATTGAATCCCCTTATACAGTGGTCCTCTTTTATGTATAGTACTTTGCATAGTTCTTGACCGGAGTTAAACTAGTAAAGCTGTCAAATACATGATAAAGTAATAAGAACATTTACACTGAGGGACAGCTAATGATCATCATTTAGAGAAGACATTACAATAATATACTCAATGATTTAGCCCTGTTAAATTATGTAATTTAAGTATAAGACAATAATCAGGTTTTTAAGAGTTTTATCCTTGTTTTCTTTCTTTAATCTGATATTTAGCTCTTTAACTTCAGGGTTATGGAATTTCGTATTTGCTAGTTTCGAGGAATTATTTTCCTTAGATTCATAACTTTAAATTCCAGTTTCATGTGATGTCTTCACCACTCCACAACAAATATTTTATCTTTAGGAATTTGTGTTCTTTCCAGAGTTCCAAACATTTAAACTGTAATATACATGGTTGCCAATCATCAATCAATAATAAATTTAATATTAATAAACTTGATAGTTAACACATTGTCTTTCATATCAGAAAAACATGGTTATGAATTATAAAATATGAAGTTTAAAGTTGATTACTTATGCTCACAAAAATCTACTGTTTCCTATTTTGAGAAAATTCTATTATGATAAAAATGTATGGAAATAGAATCAAGAATGGATGAATGACTTCTGTACAGAGAAAGGAAATGATTTTTTAAGCTTTTCTTCAGTGCACTGATTAAATGGGAGGCTTAGGATTTCAGTAGAATAAGCACATGATGGAGCCAGCCATATTTATCACAAGCGTATCTCATTTCATTATGCTTCATTTTATTGTACTTCACAGACAATATGTGTTTCACAAATCCTAGATTTATGACAACCTCTGTAGCAAGTGTAGCTGCACCATTTTCCAGCATCTGCGCAGTTCATGTCTCTGCGTCACATTTTGGTAATTCTTACAATAGTTCAAGATTTTTCATTATTATTATATTTATTATGGTGATCTGTAATCATTGAACTTTGAGGTTATTATTACAATTGTTTTTGGGCACCACTCAAACCATATCCATATAGGGAGCCAAACTTAATTGATAAATATTATGTGTGATTCACCTGCTCCACCAAGTGGTGGTTCCTCCTACTTGGGCTTCCCTTTTCCCTGAGAAATAGTAATATTAAAATTAGATAATTAATAACCCTACAATGAACTCCAAGTGTTCAAGTGAAAGAGTTGCATGTCTTGCACTTTAACCCAAAAGCTAGAAATGTTTAATCTTAGTGAGGGAGGCATATTGAAAGCTGAGATAGGCTAGGCTTCTTGCGTCAAATAGTTAGCCTAGTCGTGAATGCAAAGAAAATGTTCTAGAAGGAAATTAAAAATCTTACTCCAGTGAACTCACAAATGATAGGAAAATGACACAGCCTTATTGATGCTAAGGATAATGTTTTAGTGGTCTGGAGAGAAGATCAAACCAGCTATAACATTTCATTAAACCAAAGCCTTGTCAGAGCAAAGCCCAAACTCTCTTCAAATCTATGAAGGCTGAGAGTTTGAAGCTAGCAGAGATTAGGTTGGAGAAGGCAATGGCACCTCACTCCAGTATTCTTGCCTGGAAAATCCCATGGATGGAGGAGCCTGGTGGGCTGCAGTCCATGGGGTCACGAAGAGTTGGACACGACTGAGCGACTTCCCTTTCACTTTTCACTTTCATGCATTGGAGAAGGAAATGGCAACCCACTCTAGTGTTCTTGCCTGGAGAATCCCAGGGACAGGGAAGCCTGATGGGCTGCCATCTATGGGGTCACACAGAGTCGGACATGACTGAAGTGACTTAGCAGCAGCAGCAGAGATTAGTTTATGAGGTTTAAGGAAATAATCCATCTCCATAACCTCAAAGTGCAAAATGGAGTAACAAATACTGATGTAGAAGTTGTTGCAAGTTATCCATAAGATCTAGATAATATAATTAATAAAAGTGGTCATATTAAACAAAATATTTTTAGTGTAGACAAAAGTTTTCTATTGGAAAAAATGTCATCTAGGTCTTTCATAGCTGGAGAGGACGAGTCAGCACCTGGCATCAAAGCTTCAAAGGACAGACCAAATCTCTTATCAGGGATTACTGCAGTTAGTGTCTTTAAATTGAAGCCAGTGCTTACTTATCAACTCAGAAATCCAAGGACTCTTATTAATTATGATAACTGTACTCTGCCACTGAACTGTAAATGGAACAACAAAGCCTGTATGACAGTACATTTGTTGATAACATGGTTTTCTGAATATTTTAAGCCCATTGCTGAGAAATACTACTTAGAAAAAATAATCTCTTAAAAACTATTGGTGCTCATTGACAATGCACTCAGTCACCCAAGAGTTCTGATGGAGATGTGCAAAGAGATTTGTTGGTGTTGTTTTTCCGTTGCTAAGATGTGGACTACAGGAGGGCAGGGTTCCCTATCCTTCACTATCTCCCAGAGTTTGCTCAAGCTCATGCCCACTAAGTTGGTGATGCCATCTAACCATCTCATCCTCTATCCCTTCTCCTCTTGCCCTCAATCTTTCCCAGCATCAGAGTCTTTTCCAATGAGTTGGCTCTTCACATCAGGTGGCCAAAGTATTGGAGGTTCGGCTTCAGAATCAGTCCTTCCAATGGAAATTCAGCATTGATTTTCTACAGAATTGACTGGTTTGATCTCCTTGTTGTCCAAGGAACTCTCAAGAGTCTTTTCCAGGACCACAGTTTGAAAGTATCATTTCATTGGTGCTCAGCCTTCTTAATGGTCCAACTCTCACATCCATATGTGACTACTGGAAAAACCATAGCTTTGACTAGATGGACCTTTGTTGGCAAAGTGATGTGTCTGCTTTTGAATATGTTCTCTAGATTTGTCATAGCTTTTATTCCAAAGAGCAAGCATCTTTTAATTTTTTTGGCTGTCGTCATCATATGCAGTGATTTCGGAACCCAAGAAAATAAAATCTGTCACTGTTTGCAATTATTCTCCATTTATTTGCCATAAAATTATGGGACCAGATACCATGATCTTTGTTTTTTGAACGTTGAGTTTTAAGCCAGTTTCCCACTCTTCTCTTTCACCTTCATCAAGAAGCTCTTGAGTGCCTCTTCACTTTCTATCATTAGGGTGGTATAATCTGCATATCTGAGGTTATTGATATTTCTCCCAGCAGTCTCGATTCCAGCTTGAGATTTATCCAGCATGGCATTTTGCGTGATGTACTCTGCATAGAACTTAAATAAGTAGGGTGACAATATACTGCCTTGACATATTCCTTATCCAAATTTGAACCAGTCCTTTGTTCCATTTCCAGTTCCAACTGTTGCTTCTTAACCCGCATACAGATTTCTCAAGAGGCAGATAAAGTGGTCTAGTATTCCCATCTCTTTAAAAGTTGTCCACAGTTGATTGTGATCCACACAATCAAAGGTTTTAGCCTAGTCAATGAAGCAGAAATAGATGTCTTTCTAAAATTCTCTTACTTTTTCTATGATCCAATGGAGATTAACACTGTTTTTATGCTTGATAACACAACATCTGTAGCCCATGGATCAAGAAGTAAATTTGACTAAGGCTGACATAGATGCTGATAAATCTGATGGATCTGGGCAAAGTCAACTGAAAATTCTATGGAAAAGAGTCTGTATAGAACAGTCTTATGGACTCTGTGGGAGAGGGAGAGGGTGGGAAGATTTGGGAGAATGGCATTGAAACATGTAAAATATCATGTAAGAAACGAGTTGCCAGTCCAGGTTCGATGCACGATACTGGATGCTTGGGGCTAGTGCACTGGGACGACCCAGAGGGATGGTATGGGGAGGGAGGAGGGAGGAGGGTTCAGGATGGGGAACACATGTATACCTGTGGTGGATTCATTCTGATATTTGGCAAAACTAATACAATTATGTAAAGTTTAAAAATAAAATAAAATTAGGAAAAAAAAAAAAAGAGTCACCATTCTAGATACTATTAAAAACGTGTGATTGGTGGGAAGTATTCAAAGTATTAGTATTAACAGGAGTTGGGAAGAAGTGGATTCCAAACCTCATGGTTGACTTTTACGGATTCAAGTACTAGGATTAGAAGTAGAACCTGAAGATGAAGCTGAATTTCTGCAATCTCATGATACAACTTTAAAAATGAGGAATTGCTTCTTATAGATGAGCAAAGAAACGATTCTTGAGATGAAATCTACTTGTGATGAATATGCCATCACTGTTAAGAAGACTGTTAAGATGATAGCAAATGATTTAGAATATTACATAAGCTTAGTTGATAAAACAGTGGCAGATTTTAAAGAACTGACTCCAATTTTGAGAGAAATTCCTCCGTGAGTTAAATGCTATAAAACAGCATTGCCTGCTACGGAGAACTCTTGCATGAAAGGAAGAGTCGATGGTTGTGGCAAATGTATTATTTTCTTATTTTAAAGCATTGCCACAGCCACCCCAGCCTGCAACAACCACCATCCTGAAGTCAGCAGCCATCAACATGGAGGTTTCACTTTCCATCAACAAAAATATTACAACTTGCTGAAGGCTCAGATTATAGTTAGTGTATTTTAGCAATAAAGTATTTTTAAATTAAGGCATGTGTATTTTTGAACATAATGTTATTGCACACTTCACAGACTACAGTGTAGTATAGACATAACTTTTATATGCACTGGGAAACCAGCACATTGCTGTGGCTTGTTTTATCATGATATTTGCTTTATCATGGATGCCTGGAACCAAACCCACAAAATTTCTCAGGTATGGTATATCCTCACTTAAATGTATTTTCAACACCCTTCTTTTACAGTTCAACTGTATTCACATGATGAAGTGGGTTCTAGTCTTTCCTATTACAATAAAAAGCAAAATCACATACATACACACAAACACATACACACACAAAGTTCAGTCAAAAAGTATTTCTTTTTTTCTTGTTCTTCCGTACCCTGCTACCTACCATCCTATTTCTTCAAAGTTCTATACTAATGATTTCTTTTTCCTAACTCTTAGTTGCATATCATTACAGATCGCATCAGTGAATTTAAATTTTTATTAATAACTTTGCCATCAATCTTTGTATTACTAAATTCAATGGTTATATCATTTTTCATGTTTGTATTATCTCAACATTGATCTCCTGCAATGGATCGTTTTCTTTCTTTCTTTATGTGTGTATACACACATAAGATGAGTTTTTAGGGACCATGCTTTCTCTTTTAAATATCCTTGACAAGAATACTTAGGCTATAAATACTTCTAAATAAATACCTATTGAAAGAACAAATACAAATTTAACTTAATAAGTTAATGAATTAAAGTTACAAATTTCCCTAATGGAATGATTTTAGAGGTGTTAGTCTTTAAATTTATGATTGCAGATATAGTAAAGGGAAAGGTATCTTTTATACTGAAGCACTGTTATAAAGATTACAGTCAACTATCAAAGGAACACTTAACAGACATAGTTATTGCAATTTGTTGACCTTCAGGACTATGGTACATCCAGGGGAAAAGTCCAAAAATAATTTGCAAATTGTTTTGGAGAAAATTACTTAGGAAATAATCAGAGGGAGAAGTTTGTACACTTGCTCTTTTAGAATTTGGCAACCATTCTGCATTATATAAAATGTGTGTGCATTTCTGACAAGATTCAGTTTTTGAGGTTATGTATTATTAAAGGTGAAAATGTTTAGGCATGGTCTTAGATGCAATATTCATCTACCTACATCATAGAATCTCAGTTGTCTTTAAGTGGTTAAAAGAAAAAAAAAATCCTGTGACGCAATTAGCACCAATCTCTTTTCTAGTTAATTTGCTGTGCTTTGAGTTACATCACTTCAGGTGTGTCTGACTCCATGCAACCCTTTGGGCTGCAGCTCACCAGGCTTCTCTGTCTATGGGATTTTCCAGGCAAGAATACTGGAGTGGACTGCTATGCCCTCCTTCAGGGGATCTTCCCAACTCAGGAATCGAACCCAGGTTTCCTTCATTGGAAGTGAATTCTTTATTGTCTGAATAATGAGGACAAAAAACATTCTGTTCTTATTCTCAAATAGAAAATGAGAAAGCTGAGACATTAGCATCATGTCAAATGCTTATGGTATTTCCTCACAATTAGCATATTCTTTTTTGAACTGAAACTAGTGATAGCTATTTCAGAATAAATGAAATTTTATTCACATCTAGACTATCATCCATCACTTACTGCCTGCCTCTATAAAATAATATGATTAAAGCTCTAGTCTTATGAATATGCTTTATGTTATGAATATACTTTATGTTATGCCTCATTTTTTCATGAATATATTTCTAAATGTCTACATTGTTGCTATTATTTATTCATAACAATCTTCAAAGAAAAATAAAAACAGCAGGTTGCATAAGCAATAGTAAGCTAATATTTTGACAAGGAAGACATTTCACCAAAATTGCATTATACATTTGAGGAGTTGAAGACAATGTCACCCATCAAATGCACTGACAATGTTTATTTAGGAACTGAAGTTTAGAATTATAGCAGTTATTCAAGAGGCATATGGATCTGCATATGAAGAAGGTGTTGAGATAATTCTTGGTATCTGTAATAACATAAAGCATATGTTTTGATTTTAAGTAGGTGACACCAAGATAAAGGGCTCAGAAGGAAATGAAAGCTAATATTGAAATATATGGAGTTAAAGTACAGATGCATTATAAAAGTGTAAGAAAATTTTAACACTTTAAAAAATTACTATTTAAATATTTGTAGTAATAATATATATCAAAAATTCTCCTAGGTGTCAGTACATCACAGATAGATAAGATGGAAGTCCTTTCCCAGATGGAACTTATAGTATAATGGAAGAGTTAAAAAGTAACATATATAGAGTATTTTATATATATAATATATATTTTATATATATAATATATATATAATATAGAGTAACATATATAGAGTATATAGAGTAACATATATTGAGTATATATACATATATATATATGTGTGTGTGTATGCAGGCTTCTCTGGTAGCTCAGGAATAAAGAATCCGCCTGTCAATGCAGGAGACACAGGTTCGATCCCTGGTTTAGGGAGACCTCCTGGAGAAGGAAATGACAACCCATTCCAGTATTCTTGCCTGGAAAAACCCATGGACAGAAGAGTCTGGCAGACTACAGTCCATGAGGTCACGAAGAGACAGACATTACTTAGTGACTGAATAACAACAATATATACATACATACAAATATACAATATGAAAAATATTCAAAAGCAGTAAAGTGTTACTTGCTCAGTTGTGTCCAACTCTTTAAGACCCCATGGACTACAGCCTGCCAGGCTCCTCTGTCCATAAAATTGTGACCCCATGGGCTGTAGCCTGCAAGGCTCCTCTGTCCATGGGTTTTTCCAGGCAAGAATACTATACCGGGTAACCATTCCCTTCTCCAGGAGATCTTCCCAACCCAGGGGTTGAACCTTGGCCTCCTGCATTGCAGGTGGATTCTTTACCATCTGAGCCACCAAGGCAAACCAAAAGTACTATTGTTATGTCTTAATTATTATATTTCATTTTATTACAGAGCTGAAAGAATGAAGAGAGCCTGAGAAACGTGAAATTACTGGGAGAGTATTCATATCCAGGGCTATACATGGGTGTTCACAGCAGCTTCAGGTGTAATTATCAAATCTGAAAACAACCCAAAGGTCCTTCTAATTCTTTACAGCCATACCATGGAATACTACTCAGGGACAAAAAGGGACAAACTATTGATACACATGAGGACTTAATGGATTGCAATGGCTTTATGCTGAGTGAAAAAGTCAATTTCAAAGGTTATGTGCTGAATTATTCCATATATATAATATTCTCAAAGACAGAAAATTATAATAATGGTCACAGATAAGTGCTTGCTGGAGTTTAGGATTGGTGAAAGGGTTTGACAATTAAGGATTTGTATCAGGGAATTTCTATGTTTTGATGTATGGAAACTATATATTGCTATGGTGGCAGTTATTCAAATACATTATATTTATGTGCCATGTTGCAGTCCATCGGGTTGCACAGTCAGACATGACTGGGTGACTGAATAACAACAACATATTTTTGTGACAAAACTTTGCAGGCACATCCATTCCACTCCCCAAAATAGTGCATGTAAAACCTGATGAAATCTAGATAAGTTGTATCCCAGATAATCATACTATAATCACATCATTTCCCTGGTGTTTACAATGCCCTATGATTATGCAAGATATTATCTTTAAGTACACTTCAAATGTGCTATTTGGTAAGTTCTTCTTCAAAATAGTAAAGCCATGCCAAAAATTAAAACAAAATGCTAGAAAAAAGAGCAACTGTTAAACATCCAGGTGTGAAAGATCATAGCAAGTTAGAGGAGACTATTCAACGTTCACTGCCCACCAAGCGTACCATGCTCATATTTGTAAAATAAGTAAAAGTAATTAAAAAACAAATATTCAAATATAATTAAATGGGATAATCAAGAGATATATGTAGAAGAAAAGGTTAATGGTAACCAAAGTCCCATTACTATTTAAATTTTATTTTAGCTGTTAATGGGAAAACATTAGGGTTTTTGAGCAGGAAAATGAATTTATTTATACTTTACAAAATAGCCAGACTTCTCTCTCAGACCAGTAAGATCCAGCATTGTACTAGTGCCTTTAGTCAACACAGTAGATGAAGAAGATGAAGATAAAAAGATAAAATAAATAAAAAAAATGTTATTACTGGAAGATAGTATGATCTACTTGAAAAGTGTAAAGAATCTATGAGCAATTTTCATTTAAATGGATCTAAAAAGTTAATTGCTGCAAGTCCAGTAGTGGTAATCAATATATTTATATATGTCAGTGATACAAAACATCTCTTAAAAGTGATATAATACAACTGAATGAAAAATGTTAAAAACATAGGTTAAAATTCTAACAAAAGGTATGCCAGATTCTGAATAGAAAATTAAAAAGCATTACTGCAAGACGTTAATGAAGACCTAACTCAATGGATGATTGTTTAAAGTACTGTCAGTTCATCATTGTGAGAATTTAAGTTTCCTCAATTTTATCTGCTGATTCAATGCAATCCTAATCAGAAAACCATATCAAGTGTTTTGGTAGATTCTGAATATCTGATTATAAATTTTATACACAATATATTGCTCCTAGAAGAGTAGAAATATTCTTTAAAAATTTAAACAATAGATTTACTCTGCCAGATATTGTTAAAGCTATAACAATTAAATAATTTTAACATAGGTTTGTCACTAGTAAATCCATATAGCACACCATGTATTATAATGAAATCAAAAATAGGTCAATATTTTAAAAGTGGCATTTCAGAGCAGCATTAAGAAACCCTGTCTTTTCAATAAGTGGTAATTACTAAACTGCAATATCCATATGAAACATAAATTAAACTTGATGCATACTTCAACCTTTCACAGAAATTGGATTTAGGTAGAATTTATATCTAAAAGGGAATGTTAAAAATAAGTATTATATTAGATGGTATATGAGAATACTAATTGAAGAAATATATTTAATTACTAACCCAAGTTTTTGGCATGATTTTGCAATTTCTCTTTCTTAAAAAAATGAAGTACACTCACTTGTTCTCCCCTCTTGACTTTGGATGTGACTATTTGACTTGCTTTGTTAATTAAATGATTCGAAAGTGACAAGATACCAGTTGTAAGCTTAACACTTAGCAGGCTTAACTGTTTCACCTTCTACTCCGCTCTGCCTAAAGAAGATGCACCGGCAAGCCCTCTAGTTCTAAGAGGAGGATGAGAGGCACTTGGGGGACAATCCCAGCTGAGCTGAAGCACAGGCAACACAGCTACAACACATGTGTGCAGTGAGAAGCAGTGTCACCCTGCCAACACTAACCCTCCTCACACTTGTTAACAAAACTTAAATATCGTTGATTGAGGCCACTGAGTATTGGGTAGTGTGGGGAGAGAGCAAATTGACCAAGATGGTGTGTTCAGGCTCTCCCAGTCCACAGCCTCTAGCTCTTGCGCCGCTGTTTTGTAAATAATGTTTCTGTAACAGCTGCAATCACATAGAACTGCGCGTGCGCCTCAGGAGGGACTCACTTGGTCAGGAGCTGCTTTGTGTGGAATACCTGAAGGAGCCTCACCACGAAAGCTCTGGCTACTGCCCCATCAGTGCTATAATGGAGCAACATCATGATTATATTATATGAAATGATGTCATGGCTATGTTATGGCTTTGTTCTGGTTATGTTGTGGCTGCTGTTATGGCTGCTGTGTCAGCCAGGAAAGGGGCTGTATTTTAACTGCAGTGCCAGGGGAAAGAATAAATGTGTCTGCAATTCCTAGAGTTCCTCTAGTCTCCTTCCCAACTTTTATCCCGTGCCTTACCTACCCTGGATTCAGCGAAGAGTGTGAATAGCTGTCACTGTGAACAGGATGAAAGGTGATACAGGTTGTTTGATAGTAAGAATTATTTTGGAAATAGCTAACTTATGAATCTGGGAGAAGGCAATGGCAACTCACTCCAGCACTCTTGCCTGGAAAATCCCATGGACGGAGGAGCCTGGTAGGCTGCAGTCCATGGGGTCGCTGAGTCGGGCACGACTGAGCGACTTCACTTTCACTTCTCACTTTAATGCATTAGAGAAGGAAATGGCACCCCACTCCAGTATTCTTGCCTGGAGAATCCCAGGGACAGAGGAGCCTCGTAGGCTGCCGTCTGTGGGGTCGCACAGAGTCGGACATGACTGAAGCGACTTAGTAGCAGCAGCAACTTATGAATCTGAGGGATAAAACTATATTTTTAAAACAGAAATCAGATAACACTCAACATAAAGAAGAAGTGAAGTGAAGTTGCTCAGTCGTGTCCCACTCTTTGCTATCCCTACCAGGCTCCTCCCTCCATGGGATTCTCCAGGCAAGAGTATTGGAGTGGGGTGCCATTTCCTTCTCCAGGGGATCTTCCAGACCCAGGGATCAAACCCAGGTCTCCTGTATTCCAGGCAGACGCTTTAACCTCTAAGCCACCAGGGAAGCCCCGTACATAAATAAAATACTGATAAATTGAAATACATTAAAATTGACATCAAAATTTCATCATGGAGTAAAACTTAAAAGAGACTTTTTTCAGAAAACATGAAAATATTTTACAAATCAATAGGAAAAAGACATTAAAATAGAAAAATGAGCCAGAAGTTTTCAAAGGCACTTAATTAAACAGCATATCCAAATGACCAAATGTTTGAAAAGATGCTTCATCTTATTATAAATTGTGCTAATGTAAATTAAAAACAAATCAATGGAAACTCGTGGTGCCATTAATGAAAGTTGAAACAAATACAAGATACCACTAAATACCCCAAAATAAAACTTAAAGGCTTATGATAGCAAGCATTGGGTGTGAGATGACTGGAACTCTCAAACATTGCTTGTGGGATTATAAACCAGTAGATCAATGTCAGAAAACCTTTTTATTAAATTTAATAATACAGTCACTCAAGATTGATAATTTTACTTGTAGGTACCTGTGAGTGTTCATGAATACTGAGATCATAAGAATGTTCAGAGTTGCATTATTTATAATGAGAAATAGCTGAAAACAGACAAAATGTTCACTGATAGTGCAATGATGGACAATTAACAAAATATACGTATAGTCAGCAAAGATAACTCATGAGATAACGTTAAGGAAATAAGTCGCACAAAGTATGCATATTTTATAATTCAGTTTATATTTTAAACTAGACAAAGTTGAGATAGTGCTAGAAGGCAACATGGTGGTTATCATCATGGAATAGGCAGTTTATAGGTACAGGGATGTGAAATTAGGATGGCTTCTTCAGTGCAGGTGATATTCTATTTCTTTACCTGGACCACAGTTATCAAGGACTCTCAACTGCAAGTTGCATTCAGTTGTCCATTTAAAAAACATATGTTTTTGACTTGATTATACATTGAAAATTTACCCATAAAGATATGTAAAGAAGAGACTATAGTGAGCCTCACATGGAGTTAGAATGCTAGCTGGAATTAGATTATTTTTGGAGGGGATGCTGAATAATAATGAATTGTAGCAGGAAACTATGGGCCAATTAACCTTAGGTAAACTTATGATGATCACAAAGATGACCATTTAATGATTTTGTCACAACCCATGACAACTCTACCAAAATGCCTTTTTCTCCTACTTTTAGATCCAATTTTTGAGACTTAACAGATATTTGTTCTGGGGAGTATAGGCACTGACATTACTACCCAAAAGGAAACTATTTTGATTTTAGAATTTCAGTAGTTTTCAGCCATTGATTAGTAAAAAAAAAATAGGATTTTTGGACTATTCCTCACCCTCTAATCAGGCATACTATAAACCTATAATGACAAATTTATTTATAATAGGTTATCTTGATGGAAAATGTATGCCTGCTAAAGATTTTTTGTAAATCAAGACCCTGTAGTAACATTCCACTAGTAAATACCAGTAGAATGTTTATTATGAATTCTGATATGTTTCTAGTTGCTCCGTCTTTGATATTCCATGGACTCTAGCCTCTGTTCATGGAATTCTCCAGGCAAGAATACTGGAGTGGGTTGCCATTCCCTTCTCCAGGGGATATTCCTGGCCCAGGGATCAAACCCTTATCTCTTATGTCTCCTGCACTGGTAGGCTGGTTCTTTACCACTAGTGACACCTATGACCCATGCCATGTAGAGCCACTCGAGATGGGAAGATCATGTGGAGAGTTCTGACAAAATGTAGTCCACTGGAGAAGAGAATGGCAAACCACTTCAGTATTCTTGCCTTGAGAACCTCATGAACAGTATGAAAAGGCAAAATATATATGACACTGAAAGATGACCACCCCAGGTCGGTAGGTGCCCATTATGCTACTGGAGAAGAGTGGAGAAATAACCCCAGAAAGAATGAAAAGACAGAGCCAAAGTGAAAACAATACCCAGTTTTGGATGTGACTGGTGATGGAAGTAAAGTCCGATGCTGTAAAGAGCAGTACTGCATAGAAACCTGGAATGTTTGGTCCATGAATCAAGGTAAATTAGAAGTGGTCAAACAGTTGATGGCAAGAATGAGCATCAACATTTTAGGAATCAGTGCATTAAAATGGACTGGAATGGGTGAATTTAATTCAGATGATCATTATTACTACTACAGTGAGCAAGAATCCCTTAGAAGAAATAGAGTAGCCCTCATAGTAAACAAAAGAGTCTGAAATGCAGTATTTGGGTGCAATCTCAAAAACGACAGAATGATCTCTATTTGTTTACAAGGCAAACCCTTCAGTATCACAGTAATCCAAGTCTATGCCCCAACCAAAATGCTGAAGAATCTGAAAGTGAATGGTTCTATGATGACCTACAAGACCTTCTAGAACTACCACCCAAAAAAGATGTCCTTTTCATCATAGGGGACTGGAAATCAAAAGTACGAAGTAAAGAGATACCTGCAGTAAAAGCCAATTTTGGCCTTGGAGTACACAACGAAGCAGGACAAAGGCTAACAAAGTTTTGCTCAAAATTCTCTAAACAAGGCTTCAACAGTATGTGAGCCATGAATTTTCAGATGTTCAAGCTGGATTTAGAAAAGATAGAGGAACCAAAGGTCAATTTGCTAACATCTGTTTGATCAACGAAAAAACAAAAGAATTACAGAAAAACATCCACTTCTGCTTTATTAATTACACAAAATCTTTGACTGTGTATATCACAACAATCTGTGGAAAATTCTTAAAGAGATGGGAATACCAGCCCACCTTCCCTGCCTCCTGAGAAATCTGTATGCAGGTCAAGAAGCAACAGTTAGAACCGAAATTGGAACAACAGACTGGTTCCAAATTGGAAAGGAGTACATCAAGGCTGTATATTGTCACTCTGCTTATTTAACTTATATGCAGAGTACAGCATGTGAAATGCCGTGCTGGATGAAGAGTAAGCTGGGATCAACATTGCCAGGAGAAATATCAATAACCTCAGATAAGCTGATGACACCACCCTTATGGCAGAAAGTGAAGATAAACTAAAGAGCCTCTTGATGAAAGTGAAAGAGGAGAGTGAAAAAGCGGGCTTAAAAATCAACATTCAGAAAACTAAGATTGTGGCATCCAGTCCCATCACTTCATGGCAAATAGATGGGGAAACAATAGAGACAGTGACAGACTTTATTTTCTTGGGGTCCAAAATCACCACAGATGGTGACTGCAGCCATGAAATTAAAGACGCTTGCTCCTTGGAAGAAAAACTATGACCAACCTGGATCGCATATTAAAAAGCAAAGAGATTACTTTGCCAACCAAGGTCTGTCTAATCAAAGCTATGGTTTTTCCAGTAGTCATGTATGATGTGAGATTTGGACTATAAAAAAAGCTGAGCACTGAACTGATGCTTTTGAACTGTGGTGTTGGAGAAGACTCTTGAGAGTCCCTTGGACTGTAAGAAGATTAAACTAGTCAATACTAAAGGAAATCAGTCCTGAGTATTCATTGGAAGGACTGATGCTGAATCTGAAACTTCAATACTTTGGCCACATGATGTGAAGGACTGACTCATTGGAAAAGACTCTGATGTTGGGAAACATTGAAGGTGGGAGGAGAGGGGACCACAGAGGATGAGATGGTTGGATGGCATCACTGACTTGATGGACATGCGTCTGACCATCTCCAAGGGTTGGTGATGGACAGGGAAGCCTGGCATGCTGCAGCCCATGGAGTCACAAAGATTTGGACATGACTGAGCACCTGAGCTGAACTGAACTGAACTGATATGGTGCATTATTTTTCTCCAAGAAGATTTGACTTAGATTATTTCTTCTCTGAGACATCTGTGGTGGAGTAGGTAATTGTAATACTCTTTGTGCTTACTTCCATTTATTTCCCATATGTAATTCCCTTTTTAAAAATAATAGCTTATACTATCAATATGTAGTAAAAGATATTAACTCACCTATTTAGGTGTTATATAACATATTAAATCATTATATGAGATAAATAGTTTGTTTTACTTTGTTCAATAGACTGGCCATATATTTTTTAATATTTTATCAAATACCTAATTGTTTATTAATAAACATTTACCTCCCCAAAAGAAATTACTTTAAGTTATAATTTTTAAAGATATCACTGAAAAATATTATAAGAAGTGATTTAAATATTTGTTAAAAAGAAGTGAGTTCAAATATCTTCAATTCTCTTATGGAATGCTGCATTATATTTCAAAGTTTATATTCTAATTAACAGTTTTATCTACAATAATCAATTTGTAGATTTTCCTAATGAGTATTGCAATATTTTGTCTTTATGAAATCTAATTTTCCTCCACTCAGAAAAAATATTCCCAATACTGACAAAATCAAGTAGGTGTGAACACATTCCTAAATATACTGTTGACTAACACATCTCAGGAGTGGATAAGATCATAAAAGAATAAAATAAAATAATAATAATAAGTAGTAATATAAAATATCTAAACTACATAGAATATATTATCTAAAATATATATAGTGTGTGAAAAAGAAAGCACTCCCATTGTTTTCAATGACATATGATATATTCACCAAAACTATATGCTGCTGTCATAAATTATTAAAATAATTAAAATATGTTCTCTTCTTACAGTGGATTAAGATAGGAATAAATATAAAAAAATATAATTCATCCATTTTAATAAATCACATAAGTAACCTATAATTTACAAGAAATATTTAAAACTTTAATAAAGGATAATAAATAACATATTAATCTTGTGGGACGCAGTTACACTACACTCAGGGTGTAATTTTTGACTCAAGTGGGTATATTTAAAATGAAATAAGGTAGGTAAGTAGCTAATCATTGACAAAACATTCCACTTCAAAATGCCAGGAAAAAACTGAATCAAGAATAAAACACAGAATAAGGAAATAGTAAAATAATATACATTGATTAAAATATAAATGAATTGTATGATATAGTAAAATTGAAACAAAGAAAATAGCTATTTTGAAAAGATTATTAAGTTTGATAACTCTTCCATAAAAATGATGAAGTTAATTAAAAATACAAAAACTTAATTCAGCAAAGAATTTAAGACATTTAACAAGAGACTTTTAGAGTTAATAAATTTGGCAAATTTGAGTAAATGGAAGTTCATGTTTAAAATAAAATCATAAAAATTGTCACACAGTGATGAAAATCTAGTGGCCCTAAACATTTATAAGGAATCAAATAATTTAAGAGATCAGGACATAATAGATTATTCTTCACTAGATATAGTTTTACTGGGAAGACATATCAGATCAAATCAGATCAGATCAGTCACTCAGTCATGTCCGACTCCTTGCGACCCCATGAATCGCAGCATGCCAGGCCTCCTTGTCCATCACCAACTCCCGGAGTTCACTCAGACTCACGTCCATTGAGTCAGTGATGCCATCCAGCCATCTCATCCTCTGTTGTCCCCTTCTCCTCCTGCCCCCAATCCCTCCCAGCATCAGAGTCTTTTCCTATGAGTCAACTCTTCGCATGAGGTGGCCAAAGTACTGGAGTTTCAGCTTTAGCATCTTTCCTTCCAAAGAAATCCCAGGGCTGATCTCCTTCAGAATGGACTGGTTGGATCTCCTTGCAGTCCAAGGGACTCTCAAGAGTCTTCTCCAACACCACAGTTCAAAAGCATCAATTCTTTGGCGCTCAGCCTTCTTCACAGTCCAACTCTCACATCCATACATATAGTGACAAACATATCTTTGAAGAAACCATTAAGTAAACTTTTCTATCAGAAATTTTGTAAGATGATTTTTTTTCCAATTTGGTCAAAGGTATGAATGAAATTTCTTTTGAAATGGAAGTGAAGGAGATTTTAAATGTGTGATAGCATTTTCTGGAAGAAAGAAAAAAAAAGAAAAAAACTCTCCTCCCTCATGGCTGAGTGCAACTTCTGTTTCTATATTAAGAAATGCAAAAGTTCATAGCTGACCCACATTCCTTTTTAATACATTTATATGAATATCTATAAGCTGCTCAGCCTCCAATTACTTTTTTATTGCTTCATAAGAAAAGCGCTATGTTCTGAATGACATATGCCCTATATTAAACTGCATTTTGTATTTTACAAGGAAAATTAATCCTCAAGGTATTAGTACAAAATTGCCACTATGACTTAAAAATATGACACCTACTGAGGAACAGCACTTTGTTAATGTGCAAAAAAGTCCACTCTTAAAAAAAAAAAGTTGGTTAAGACACAAAAGAGAATATCAACTAAATAAGATCTTCATGGCAAAAATTGTTTTTCCAAAGTTAATATATTAGTTCAAATCTTTTAATCCAGCTGTATAAAATTCAGGAAGTCCAACAATTATTTCTCAAAATTATTCTAGCTTTATTACTTTGAAGTAGTTAAATACAAGATCATTTTTACTACTTTTAGAAAAGTTCACACTATCTTGACCAAACAAATCCATCAATATGTATGACTTATACCATCCAGGAGATGTTATTTTAAATGTGTTTTATCATTATATGACATATGAGTATTTTATATCAAGTAGTACAAAAATTAACTACTGTCACACTATTTCATTCTACAGCTGAATCAAAACTATAAAACCATATGTATATGGAGACAAAATTTTCTATTTTCAAAATAATTACAAACATGCCATTCTATGTATAAATAATAACAGAAATATAACTTTATATTATATATTGAATTTAGTTATCATTTCTTTATATACAATTTAGTGGAAAAGTGAAAGTGTTAGTCACTCAGTCCTGCGCAGCCCTTTGTGAACCCACGGACTGCAGCCTACCAGATTCATCTGTTTATGGAATTCTCCAGGCAAGAATATTGAAGTTAGTAGGTAGCCATTCCCTTCTCCCTTCAATCCCCACCTCAGGGATTGAAGCCGTGTCTCTGGAATTGCAGGCAAATCTTTTACCTAAAGATTAAGACTCAAAATTGTAACATTAGTAATTTAAGTTAAAAAAAAAATACTCGTATTACCACGTGATTAGATGTGCTAACCTTAAGGTAATCAAGCTATAAATTAGTTCAATATCAGTTTAAGATCAACTAAATATAAACTAAAAGTGAAGATTGTATTTTCTCCTATCTTCTAAAAGAACACGAATTAAACATAAATCTAGCAGGTAATTTACAAGTGCCCACAGAAAAAGCTCTGTGGTGTTTATTATAGAGCTATGTTTTCATTAAGTCTGAGGATTGTAGTGGATCCTTGTCTTATTTGGAAAGAACAAAATAAATTATATATGAATCAGTTCAGTTCAGTTCAGTCGCTCAGTTGTGTATGACTCTTTGCAGCCCCATGAACTGCAGCATGCCAGGCCTCCCTGTCCATCACCAACTCCCAGAGTTCACTCAGACTGATGTCCATCGAGTCGGTAATGCCTTCCAGCCACCTCATCCTCTGTCGTCCCATTCTCCTCCTGCCCCCAATCCCTCCCAGCATCAGAGTCTTTTCCAATGAGTCAACTCTTCCCATG
This sequence comes from Bos taurus, assembly GCF_002263795.3. Lineage (NCBI taxonomy): Eukaryota > Metazoa > Chordata > Mammalia > Artiodactyla > Bovidae > Bos > Bos taurus. Next base: position 47,326,210 of record NC_037347.1, read on the forward strand.
AGGTGGCCAAAGTACAGGAATTTCAGCTTTAGCATCATTCCTTCCAAGAACACCCAAGGCTGATCTCCTTCAGAATGGACTTGTTGGATCTCCTTGCAGTCCAAGGGACTCTCAAGAGTCTTCTCCAATACCACAGTTCAAAAGCATCAATTCGTCGGCACTCAGCTTTCTTCACAGTCCAACTCTCACATCCATACATGACCACTGGAAAAACCATAGCCTTGACTAGATGGACCTTTGTTGGCAAAGTAATGTCTCTGCTTTTGAATATGCTGTCTAGGTTGGTCATAACTTTTCTTCCAAGGAGTAAGCATCTTTAAATTTCATGGCTGTAATCCCCATCTGCAGTGATTTTGGAGTCCCCAAAAATAAAGCCTGACACTGTTTCCACTGTTTCCCCATCTATTTGCCATGAAGTGATGGGACCAGATGCCATGATCTTAGTTTTCTGAATGTTGAGCTTTAAGCTAACTTTTTCACTCTCCTCTTTCACTTTCATCAAGAGGCTTTTAGTTCCTCTTCACTTTCTGCCGTAAGGGTGGTATCATCTGCATATCTGAGGTGATTGATATTCTCCCAGCAATCTTGATTCCAGCTTGTGCTTCTTCCAGCCCAGGGTTTCACTTGATGTACTCTGCATATAAGTTAAATAAGCAGGGTGACAATATACAGCCTTGACGTACTCCTTTTCCTATTTGGAACCAGTCTGTTGGTCCATGTCCAGTTCTAACTGTTGCTTCCTGACCTGCATACAGGTTTCTCAGTAATTTTTTCAAATATGAACTTTAAGGAAGGAACTTCAAGTATTTCAATATGATAATATAGTTGTACAAATTATCATATAATATATATAATATATTCATATATTATAATAATATATAATATAATATATAATAATTATAATAATATATAATAACTATCATTCCCTTAATGGCTTTCCTGGTGGCTCAGATGTTAAAGAATTTGACTGAAATGCAAGAGACCTGGTTTCAATCCCTGGGTTAGGAAGATATCCTGGAGCAGGAAATAGCAACCCACTCCACATTCTTGCCTAGAGAATTCCATGGACAAAAATGCTTGATGGGCTACAGTCATGGGGTCACAAAGAGTCAGACATGACTGACCAAATAACGTCATTCCCTAATTTCCTATAGAAGCCACTCCTGGGGCCAGCAATCTACATTATTTATATAATTTGCTGGTACCAAGTGGGCATATAGACCGTGTTGCCTAAAAATTAGGGCTGTGTGTTTTAAGAAACCTGGAGGTTCACTGGACACAGACCGAAGGCTGTTTCTACTCCACTGGTCTGAGATGACTTCTCAGAAAGCATCTGTCAAACAAATTCAAAGAGGCAGAACACATTTTTGCTTAGCTCATCTTTTTGGATCCAGACATTTAAGGAAATCATTCTGAGGTCACTGATTGACTAAAAAGATAATGAAACAGGGATTTGAGGGACCACACACAATAAGAGTACCTCTGCAAAAAACATATTCTTTCAAAAAAAAGTCTTTGCAAAAATGTTTTGAAAATGTCACTAAACAAATGGATGACTACAGTTCTCAACAAAACAACAACAAACACTGGGAAGGAGAGAATCTGATTTCCTATTTATTAGATTGCAATCTCTACTATGTTCAGTTCTCTACAATTACAACTACAACACAAAATGACAATGCACACAAAAGAAAACAAAAGAATAAAAAGAAGGAACATTACGAGAGCTTAAGAGACTTATGGAACACCATCAAGGTATCAACATACACATTATGTGAGCTTCAGAAGGAGAAGAAGAAAGGGGGAAAGACACTAGAGACATGATGATCTTAAACTCCATGTTGAAAGTCAAAGCCAAAGAGAGTATCTTAAGGTAGCAAGAGAGAAATGACATACAAGGTGTATCAATCAGGGTTATCCAGAGGAAAAGAACGAATAGGATATAGAAATGTATAGATAGATTTTTGAAGATGATTTATGATAAGATTGTGGGACTGGCATGTCCAAAATTGTAGGGCAGGCTGGCAGCCTGGAAATTCAGATAAGAATCAAATAACCCTACCAAAAATTGTACAAAGACTAGAACAGACATTTCTCAAGTAAGATATACAAAAGACTAACAAGGACATGGAAACATATTCAACATCATGGATTATTAAGAAGTATAATTCAAAACCACAATTAGATATCAATTCACCCTCATAGAATGGCTACAGTAAAAATAAAGGAAAATAGAGGAAAATAGCAAGTGGTAATATGTCTACACATTTAACCCTCTCACTTAGAACAATAATTATCAGACCTCACTCTGTTCCTATTCAGATCCCACTCAATTCATGGATTTTCAACCTCCATTGTTCTGTGACTCTGAAGTTATTTCATTGACAAATTATCTGACTAATCTTGGGATTTATGATTCTTGTATCTGGACACTATACCTGATCAAAACAACCTGCAGTCTGTGCATAATCCAGCCACTTAACCACAAGAACCCTTAGACCTCACTCATCTGTCTTCCTGTGAACATTAGTCACTGATGACAATGTACTCATCTCATTATTGGTTCTTTTGAATGGACTCTCCCATCATCGTAGTGGCTTATTCTGTTCTTCACCCATGCAGTGGCATAGAAAGACACTCCATATGAATAGCCATTCTGTGTTGCCCGTGAATTATCAGCAAGTATTACAAAGAAGAATCAGGCTGTTACTCATTAGCAATGAGTTAGCAGGTATATGGACAATATACTGTGGAGAAATATACTTTGGCTGAGACAAAACTGTGTGCCCTTTGGTTTCTGGACTCCAATAGAGAACCATTCCTCTGCAGCTCTTTCATTTTATAAAACAAGCTTGGGGGTAGTTTTTGGGTCATGGGAGATACTTCTTTTGGGTTAAGGCACCAAGTAGTCTGAGAAGGGAAATATTCAAAACAAAGAAAACAATTTTGATGCCATGGGAAGTTGAGTCTATGTGGGAATTTTAAGTAGGGAATTGAAGAATTTTGTTTGCAGACAAACAGAAAGATGTTTCAGTAATCGATTATATTTTTTTTCAAATATTCCATTGAAATATTCTATTAATTTAGCTTACTATTATATGATAGAATTATAAACTATAAGAATAAATCAAATTTGTATTACTTTTTAACTTTAGAGATTTTACAAGTTATATAAATATCCACAATTTAATAAAAGATTATAGACACTGGGAAGGCACATTTAAAATAAGGAGAATGAATTAAATTTCTATAACTTTTGAGTCAGAGTATAATTGAATATACTTCTATTTTATCAACTTAAACTGAGGCTTTGTTCACAGGGTCTCCAGCTTTTCACTAACTGTTTTTGCTCAATTAATGGAAAAACAGAATTATAATGCAATAACTATAAATTCTTTTAATTTTTGTACCATTTAAATGGTTGAATGGATATTTATTTATTTCTGTTGTTGCATAAAGGGAGTGCTTTTGATCAAATACTGTGATTCCTTCATGTTAATTATAACAGTCATACAATAAAACATCTAATTTAGAGGTCAAGAACCTAAGTCCTACTCAAATATGGAATAATCTGAATAGCTATCCTCCAGAGATAAGTTGCACCCCACTCCAGTACTCTTGCCTGGAAAATCCCATGGATGGAGGAGTCTAGTAGGCTGCAGTCCATGGGGTCGCTGAGGGTCGGACACGACTGTGCGACTTCACTTTTACTTTTCACTTTCATGCATTGGAGAAGGAAATGGCAACCCACTCCAGTGTTCTTGCCTGGAGAATCCCAGGGATGGGGGAGCCTGGTGGGTTGCGGTCTATGGGGTCACACACAGTCGGACACGACTGAAGTGACTTAGCAGCAGCAGCAGCAGAGACAAGTTGAAAACAAATCCAGTTTCCAACTGTAACTCTAATACTCTTCTCTTGAATAATTTCCTACATCTCTAAATTTTGTCTTTTAGACTGGTTACATGACTTTCATTCTACTGTATTATTAACAGATATCTGGAGACACAGAACCAATAGGATGTGTTTACAGGCAGAGAGAGAAACTTAAGAAATAGCTCAGGTGACTGTGAAAGCTATCTCTTCCAAAATCTGCCAGGGAGACCAACAGGCTGGAGACACAGGCAAGATTTGATGTTATATCTTGAGTCCAATGGCAATCTGAAGACAGAATTCCCTCTTCCTTGAAGGATCTCAGTCTGTTTTCTCTTAAGGCCTTCAACTATTTGGAGGAGACCTACTCACATAATGGAGGCTACTTGGCTTTATTCAAAGTTGACTGATGTAATGTTAATATCATCTTAAAAATTCCTTCACAATAATATCCAATCTGGTATTCAACCAAATGTTTTGGTTACCATGGCCCAGCCAAGTTGACCCATACAATTAACTATCAAATGTATCTAATAATAAAGTAGACCAGTGCATTCCTGATTTTCTTTTCTGTACCTTTACTATGCAGAGTTTAATGGAGATTCATAAGCCTACACATAACCCAGTTAGTGTTGATGGCGCTTTTGGTTGTATATGCTAAAAGTAAGTCAAAGAACAACAAAAGCCACTGATGGCAAACATGTCTGATGTAAAGGAGATGAAAAAGAAAGAAAAAAAAAAAAAAAAGGAAATTACTAGAAAGGAAGAATTGCTGGAATATGAGAGGTGCATGCTGCAGGCTCAGTCACTAACTCATGTCTGATTTTGCGACCCCATGGACTGCAGCCAGCTGTGCACCTCTGCTCATTTTAGTGAATCAAACTGAGTCAACAATTTTTGGTCTTAGATAAAGTATGCACTATCAACTTTTGTCTTTCCTTCTTTTTTGTACTTTTGTGATATTTACATTTTCCTAGCGTAGATATAACTTTCAAGTCTTTGTAGACTTTTTTTAGATGCATAAAGGGTTGATGTCAACTGAATTAAAAGTTTAGTGCTTGGGTATTTCTGTACTTTAATAACCATATCAACTTTAAACAGATACTACCATCTGTTCTTAAAGCCTCCAGGAAAATTTAAACTAGGTTTAAGCTATAAACAGAGGATGACTTATTTCTCATTAAGGAGAAGAGTAAACTAATGATGTGGGTAAAATGATTTAGAATAACTTGCCAATTGAATGACTGTCAATCAAAATTGTTTATAGAGATTCCATAATGTGAAAAATTTTAGTTTCTATGTTCAGTCATTTTAAATATTTTGCCTTTAGACTTGAATGTTCTCAAAAATCTTCACTTTCCATGTACTTATATGGTACACAAAATAGGGAAAAATAATAGCAGGCAAGAAGAAGACATGATATCCAGTAAAAAGGCAATATAATCTGAAAGAGAAATGAAGGAATGATTTAGAAAAAATATTAAAAGCATAGAAATCAACCTATGAAAACAACAGAAAAGCATCATAGTCAAGAAGAAAAGACAAAAAATAGAATATCTGTTTCTTCAAAATTCTATCAAATAATTAGAGATAAATTAGAAATAAGTATATATAGTGTACATGACCACATAGGGCATGATTCACTACAAAACAATCATTGTATTAAAAAAACAAGTGTAATATTACTTCACTTGGCTTGGTAGTAAACAATGCATTTAAAATTACAATAAAATCATAAATATTGATATAATAAAAAAAAGCTCATAAGGTTATGTGGGAAGAACAGAGGAAAGCAAAATGTTTATGTTTTTGCTGAGGCATGTAGAAGAGACTAAAATATAAAACTGACTATTTAAATTTACTTTGGAGGGATTCAATAGATACTATCATAAAACATAATTGTGTAAATAAGTTGGTTAAAAAGAGTTAAATAAGAGAAGGAAGGGAAGTAGAGATATCAAAGGACACCTCTCTTTCCTACAAGTCTAGTATGAGAGTTGTGAATTTCCTCCAGTCAGTTCTGCATATTCAGTTTTAGAGTTCCAGAAGTTCTGTTTGAAATGACAAATGGGCAATGCCCTTCAATTAAGTTTTTTATCACCCCAAGTCAATCATTTCCAACTTGGCTCTACTTTTTATGTAAATCCCACTATCTTAATGGCTATGATTACATTAAGTTCTCTAGAATGTTGGCTGTATGGTGCAAGTAAATTGTGGTCTTGAAGGTGAGTTACAGTTGAAGCTTTTCCAATAACCTGTCTCTTAATTAGCCCATTGGTAATTAGAGGAACAGTCTTTAGAATATTTTCAGGTGTGTTGCAAATCATTCTGTCTTTAGAGGTCTGGATAAGAATAAAGGCAAAACTTCAGATTTGAGATTTGCATCTTCCCTTCCCTAACCTAGTTGGTAACTTTATCAGACATCGTGTATTTTCAATACACATTTATGCTCTCTTCATTTAAGATTTATCTGACATTTTAACCTTATCTGGTATTGAAAGCTAATAATCTGTTCATAGCAGATTTTTAACTCTATTTTCCTTCTGTAAATATATAATGTACTTAAATATATATATATATATATATATATATATATATATATATATATATATCAGTTCAGTTCAGTCGCTCAGTCGTGTCTGACTCTTTGTGATCCCATGAATCGCAGCACACCAGGCCTCCCTGTCCATCACCATCTCCCGGGGTTTACTCAAACTCATGTCCATCGAGTCGGTGATGCCATCCAGCCATCTCATATAATCATTATATATGAAATTTATATTTATAAATGTAACTGTTGGTGTTGTTCAGTCACTAAATCATGTCTGACTCTTTGCAACCCCATGGACTGCAGCATGCCATGCTTCCCTGTCCTCCACTATCTCCCAGATTTTGCTCAAATCCATGACCATTGAGTCTATGATGCCATCCAAACATCTTATCCTCCACTGCCCTTTTCTCCTTTTGCATTCAAACTTTCCCAGCATCAGAGTCTTTCCTAATGAGTCTATATTATATGCATACAAGAGTTTTGAGATATTGGCATAATAGAAGTTTATATATTCAATGGTGCTTTTTTATATTTATTTCTAAATTTTAATAGGTATCAAATAATTGTTCCTTAAATTTTATACTGAAATTTTTCTCTGACAAAAATAAGTAATTATTAATTTAAGACAACTTTAATAGCTGTAGCCAACAAACAATCATTTGCTGCCAAGTTCATTTGGCTATAATGAATTTGACTTGTTGCCCTCCTTAAGATTAATATTATGTTTACAACTTTAAGTTAGGAAATATACACTATTTCCAACTTTCCAAATATCAGATTTTATTGCTTGATACAATGATTATCCCCTAGATGGGGGTATGGTTTTATTTTAATAATTCAGGCTATGGAAAGCCTCTTGGCTCATCCCTTTTAGAGCAAAAAAATTTTCTCTCAAAATTTTAGTGAACCACATCAAAATACAGTGTATTTTTAAGTTTCATACAGATCAGCAAGTATGAAAAGGGAAAATGGAAATGGGAAACATGACCAAATATTTTACCCAACATGTTTCAATGTAATAATTATCCTCTCACAAAAGGAAAAGCCTTACATTTTCACTTGATAACATATCAGAGTACTGAATTTACTCACATTCTTATCTTGCTGACTATACTTGAATTTTTATGGAAATTCTTGCCTAAATAGCAGGAGAGGGTCCTTTTTCAATGTCAGACAACAAATTGGATTCATTTTATGATTGAAAGATTCGGACTTCAATAAGACAGATATAATTGATATGATTTGTATAAAATTTTGTTTTCTCCTTTACCATTTAACCCAAGATTGTGGTCTCTCAGACATCTGCTTATTCTTTTACTTCTTTAGTTGCTTCACATATTTGAATACTGATAATCATTTCTGTTAAGAATTGCAGACAAATAAGGATTCAATCATTGTGGTATTCCACAAATATGTCCTTTCTACTTTGATTGGTAAAAGCAAAATAAGTAACTAAGTAAGTTTTAGTCACGCAGTCGTGCCCGACTCTGTAACCCCGTGGACTGTAGCCCGCCAGACTCCTCTGTGCATGGATTCTCTAGGCAAGAATACTGGAGTTGGTTGTCATTCCCTTCTCCAGGGGATCTTCCCAACCCAGGGATCAAACCCAAGTCCTCTGCATTGTAGGTGGATTCTTTACAGCCTGAGCCACCACGGCAGCCCAAAAGCAAAATAAGTACTTACAAAACAGAAAAACATTTCACAGACTTAGAGAATGAACTTATGGCTGCCAGCAGGGAGGAATAGGGGGAAGAGTAGTTAGGGACTTTTAGCTGGGCATGTACACACTGCTATATTAAACTGGATTACCGACAAGGACCTACAGTACAGCCTATGAAACACTGCTCAGTGCTATGAGGCAATCTCAATGGGAGGGGAGTTTGGGGGAGAGGATTCATGTATACGTATGGCTGACTCCCTTCAGTGTTCACCTGAAACCATCACAACATTGTTAATTGGCTATACCCTAATACAAAATTAAAAAAAAATTAAAAAACAGGCAAAATAACTCAGTATATTTAACAAAAAAAATTATTCAGATTGACATAAATGGTAACATTTAACGAGAATGTTGTCAACTACAAATTGGCACTTGCCTGTCAACTGCGAATTGGCACTTGCCAAGACAACAATAGCAACAAAGGCATTTGCCATCTGCCTCTGCGGAGATTGAACCCTACGCTGCTGCAGCTGATGACCTTTGACACCCACTGAGGGTAATTCAGGGTAAAGGATGTCACTCTCTGCTCCAGGGAAACTGGTAGAACAGGTCTTAGATAGATATTTTCCAGAACTGATTTCATGATCCCAATCTTTGCATCTCTTCATATCTACAAAAGCACTAAATCCCTTTGTGGTGACATCAGCTCCTCAGGACGAGCAGAAAACCTCTTGTAAAGTAAATGCTTGATTGCACTGAACTCTCCCTTCACCAAAATCTTTTATATTGACCTTCCTCCAGTATCCTTTTGGAGCAGTCTCTCAGAGCTATCTGAGGTGCTGTCTCCTGGGCTGCAGTCCTCATTTTGGCCCAAATAAAACTTAACTCACAACTCTCACATTATGTATCTTTTTAGTCAACATTATGCATGCAGTAGATATTAGTGTACTCTCACATCTTGCTATCATTCCCCCTGATTCTTGATTGCCACTCATTTTTTGGATCTGGTTTAGCTTTCTAATATATCTGTCGTTGAAAACAGGTTCATTAAAAAACAAATAAACTACTAGTTAATCTAAGAAACCCCTAACATAGTCTTTTTGTAAATCAGTCTTGAAATGAATGTGATCTTGGGGATAGTCATATCATTTTTTAATGTAAGATGATTATCATCTTGGGAGACAGTATCTCAGACTTTTTCTTCCACACCAGTCAGCAGCAGGAATGACAAATTATATACTAGCAAAGGGTATCTGGAATACATGTGAAATATGCATATAAATATTATAGTAATATAATTTACATATATATTTCATTAGAATTTCATGCACAAGCAGAGTCCTAATGAAGGGACTCCATAATGGACTTCAGGCTCAGATAAAATACCTAAGGAGCAAGGAAAATATCTCAATGATGTAGGACTGTATGCTGAGAGAAATGAAAGGAGGGTAGCCCTATTTTTGGTATCAGGCTTGGTGTATTAATCAAGGAATTGCTTTTATCTGTTTGATATGTACATAACTCACTTTAATTAGATACTTGAGACAGCATCATGAAACAGTCTCGCTAGAAATATTTCAGAATTCTGAATATACCCTAATGAGTGCTAATAGGTTTGAAAATATATCTCACCTCTTGCAGCTTTATCACTGCATAGATAACCGGCAGGGGTATATGTGTGTTAATACTTTTGACACTCATGGTTTTCGTCCCTGAAAATATTCTTCCATAAAAGTAGAAGTTCAAATGTTCTTGAGCTAATTAGCATGATATTTTAACAGTGAAATTCAAACTCTTATAAGACTGCATATTATAAAGTATACTATTGGGTTTTTATATTTTTCCAGATTCATTAAGATATTATTGAAATATAACATTTTGTAAATTTAAGGTGCACAATATGTTGATTTGATAAACATATAGTGTGGACAGACTTTTAAAAACTGGTTTTGGAGCATTTCTGAATTTGAAAAGTTTAGGGCAGAGGTGAATACACAGAACATGCATAATTCAGTTAAAGTAATACAAATACAGCTGAGCCATGAGATTTTAGGGGGGGCAAGTTTAAAGTAAAATTGTTAGCAATAAATAGTCACATAAATATAAGAAATATTGCCAACTAGGAACTATAAACTATATTTATTAAAAATAACTAATTCTGAAAATTAAACAATTTCTATAATCATAACTGGAATGGGTTAAGGCTAACTTGATATATGAGTATTGTATATTCCTAACTAGTTAATGATTAAAGCTTTATTAACTCCTAAATAATAATTGGTCAAACTATTTCTAATTTCCAAATAATTTCTAAGTAGTTAATTCATGTATTAATCAATTTATTGATGCAAAATCAATATATTAAGTCATTTAAATTTTCTAGACTCTTGAATTTCTTTTTCTATGTAGTCATATGGTTTAAGTCATTTTAAAATGTGACATAGAATTTAAACATCTTAAAATATAATTGATGATTGGCTTCCTAATTTTCCTACAAGATAAATACATTCTAGGCTATTAATTATGTGCAGCAGTAAGTTTTTGGAATTGTGCATTGTCACATATCAAAAGTTAAGAAATGAGTTCACTGAAGAATTGATGCTTTTCAACTATGGTGTTGGAGAAGACTTTTGAGAGTCTGCAAGGAGATCAAACCAGTCAATCATAAAGGAAATCAGTCCTGAATATTCATTGGAAAGACTGATGCTGAAGCTGAAGCTCCATTACTTTGGCCACCTGTTGTGAAGAACTGACTCATTGGAAAATACCCCAATGCTGGGAAAGACTGAAGGCAGGAGGAGAAAGGGATGACAGAGGATGAGATGGTTGGATGGCATCACTGACTTGATGGACATGAGTTTGAGCAAGCTCTGGGAATTGGTGATGGACAGGGAGGCCTGGCATGCTGCAGTCCATGGGGTTGCAAAGAGTCGGAGGCTACTGAGCGACTAAACTGACTGAACTGATTGTCACATATCAAAAATTAAGAAATCAGTTCACTTGGGGAAAGAGAAATCTTTAAAGCCCATTCAACAAATAAAAAGCCTTCCCAGGTGGAGCTAGTCATGAAGAAACAGCCTTCCAAGGCAGTAGACCCAAGAGACGCAGGTTCAATCTCTGGGTTGGGAAGATACTCTTGAGTAAGAAATGGCAGTCTACTCTGGTATCCTTACCTAGAAAAGTCCATGGACATAGGAGCCTAGAGGGCTACAGTCCATGGGACCAGAAAATGCCGGGGACAACTGAAGCAACTGAGCGTGCACATAACAAGTAAAAGATACAGATTCTCAACTTTCCCAGTACTTGCATAAGAACTGTCAGCGTTCAGGCTGCTTATTGAACATCGAGTATATGTACATGTCTTAGTAAATGAGCTTTTTTCAATATTGCTATAATGGCATATTCGAATATTGAAAGTCAATTATGAATGTGAGTTTATCCATGAAATTCTATTAGATGATCTGTACTAGCATTCTCTGGATTTAAGTTCCAGAAACAAAAAAAAACCAGATGTCTGGCATTAGCTGGCCTCCGGTCCTAGAAATCTTGGTGAAGGGGACACTGTGGCCCTCTTACCATGATGTGGAAGCCCCAGAACAAATGGAAAATAGGCTGTCCACGTGCCCATTGTGAGAAGAGGAAGACAAGTTTCCTTCAACTAATGTTGCCCAGATAACTCAAATTAAGAGCACAGAACTATTTTTGGATAATCTGATTTTGCATTAAGTAACATCACTGTTAATGGTGATATATCTAAAATATACCATTCTTACATGAAACCACTAGAGTTACTAGTGTCAACTGAAAAAAAGTGCAACCCAAAAGCTGAGAGTTATGTTGCTGATGGACAGAGAGGTCTGGCGTGCTATGATTCATGGGGTCGCAGAGTCAGACACAACTGAGTGACTGAACTGAACTGAACTGCTGTTTTACTTAGTGTACAACTGAGAGCTTCAGTACCAGGAAACCAGTCTTTCAGAACTATCTCCAAAGAAGTAAGGGAGGAACCAGGATATATAGGAGATTTTGCAACAAAGACAAGGTATTTAGAGCATCACAGATTACAGATAACTAAAGAAAAACCATACACGTCAAGTTAATGAATAGTGTTTTCCTATGTATAAGAGATGCAAAACTCTGAGCTCATTGAAATCACTCCTTTGATATGCACCTCAGGTGTCTGGGGCCAGTATCCTATGCTTTCGCACACTGAGTTTCCTCAGGGTGCATCCTTGGGGTGGATGCAATGACTGATTGCATGATGGTAGGCATCCTGTCTCTATCCTTAGTTTCCTTATGGCTCACCATGGGGGCCATGGTAATGTGATGGCTTGATGGCTGAAGCATCCTTTGTTTACTGATATGACAGGCAACATGCTTTCATTCACACTATTATCTGAAAGCAAAGAAAGGCAATGCCAAAGAATGCTCAAAGTACCGCACAATTGCACTCGTCTCACACGCTAGTAAAGTAATGCACAAAATTCTCCAAACCAGGCTTCAACAATACCTGAACTGTGAACTTCCAGATGTCTAAGCTGGTTTTAGAAAAGGCAGAGGAACCAGAGATCAAATGGCCAACATCTGCTGGATCATGGAAAAAGCAAGAGAGTTTCAGAAAAACATCTACTTCTGCTTTACTGATTATGCCAAAGCCTTTGCCTCTGTGGATCACAATAAACTGTGGAAAATTCTGAAAGAGATGGGAATAACAGACCACCTGAACTGCCTCTTGAAAAACCTATATGCAGGCCAGGAAGCAACAGTTAGAACTGGACATGGAACAACAGACTGGTCCCAAGTAGGAAAAGGAGGACATCAAGGCTGTATATTGTCACCCTGCTTATTTAACTTATATGCAGAGTACATCATGAGAAATGCTGGGCTGGAGGAAGCACAAGCTGGAATCAAGATTGCTGGGAGAAATATCAAAAACCTCAGAAAAGGTGATGACACCACCGTTACGGCAGAAAGTGAAGAAGAACTAAAGAACCTCTTGATGAAAGTGAAAGAGGAGAGTGAAAAAGTTGGCTTAAAGCTCAACATTCAGAAAACTAAGATCATGGCATCTGGTCCCATCACTTCATGGCAAATAGATGGGGAAACAGTGGAAACAGTGAGAGACTTTATTTTTGGGGGCCCCCAAATTACTGCAGATGGTGATTGCAGCCATGAAATTAAAAGACTCTTACTCCTTGGAAGGAAAGTTATGACCAACATAGACAGCATATTAAAAAGCAGAGACATTGCTTTGCCAACAAAGGTCCATCTAGTCAAGGCTATGGTTTTTTCAGTAGTCATGTATGGATATGAAAATCGGACTATAAAGAAAGCTGAGTGCCAAAGAATTGATGCTTTTGAACTGTAGTGTTGGAGAAGCCTCTTTGGAGTCCCTTGGACTGCATGGAGATCCAACCAGGCCATCCTAACGGAAATCAGTCCTGAATATTCATTGGAAGGACTGATGTTGAAGCTGAAACTGCAATATTTTGGCCACCTGATGCAAAGAGCTGACTCATTTGAAAAGACTCTTATGCTGGGAAGATTGAAGGCAGGAGAAGGGGATGACAGAGGATGAGATAGATGGATGGCATCACCAACTCAGTGGACATGAGTTTGAGTAAACTCTGGGCATTGGTGATGGACAGGGAGGCCTGGTGTGCTGCAGTCCATGGGGTTGCAAAGAGTTGGACATGACTGAGCAACTGAACTGAACAGATTATGAGTAACAATCCACTCCAAATTTAGTAGTATAAATCAACATTTGGTTGCTCTTATGAATTCTTTAATCAGGAATTTATACATATAGAGTAATGTTTCTACTCTACTCAACAACATGGTACTCGAGTCAGCTGGATGCAGCTTCAACTATATTGTCTGAAAACTGATGTGTGATGGAACCTCATCTAATCTGTCAACCCTAACCACCCACTGAGATATTCCACATGGCTTTTCTGCACAACCTTGTTTCAGTTTCCTTACACAATTCCATCTGGGTTCAAAGAATATGTATCCTGAGAGAAGGGTGAAACTTCATGACATTTTTTGTAATGCAGTTTCAGAATTCAAAAGCATTACTTTTGGCATATATCATTATTCAAAGAAGTCTGAAAAGCCCATTAGATTTAAGGAAAAATAAAATCAAGGGAATTCTCCTGATCAGAGAGTATCAGGGTTCAAGAAGAGTTAAGGGACGAGGGGATATATTCTTGACATCTTTGGTAAACATAAAGCATTTACATGATACAATTATACTCAAATTAGTATAAAAACATTTACATTTACCAGGTCTATTTCCTGCTTTTAATCAAATTCATTTTGTTTCTGCCCTGGATGTGCTATTGTTTTACAGGCAATAGACACGTAAAGTTGAAAGATCACCTTGGGAAAGCAAAAATGACTGAAAATTCTGAAAGGATCAAACACAGAACAGTGAAATAAATATAGAAGAGCTGTTAATCCTAGGCTAAGTGGCTCATGAAACTTCCTTTCCTTCCTTTTCTATTTATTTTATTTATTTTTGTATGTGTTTCAACCTTTTGTTTTTGTACCACCAGAGAAAGTTTATAAGACGAAGATTTTGTTTTCTGAGATTTTGTGCTGTGTTGGTCTTTATCTCGGGGCTTCCCTGGTGGCTCAGAGTGTGTCTGCCTACAATGTGGGAGACTCAGGTTTGATCCCTGGGTCAGGAAGATCCCCTGGAGAAGGAAATGGCAACCCACTCCACTACTCTTGCCTGGAAAATCCCATGGACTGAGAAGCCTGGTAGGCTACAGTCCATGGGGTTGCAAAGAGTCAGACATGACTGAATGCCTTCACTTTCACTTCTCTTTATCTTAGCAGTATTCTTCAGTGTTGGCATTTTGAAGGATCAAAGAACATTAAAATATTTCTTGTGGTAGGCGATTACATAAGATTTGTTCTACTTAATAAGAAAGTGGCAAGTAAACATGTGTGTGATGAATTGTTCCCTAGATCTACTATGCAATTGCTTAGTTAAAATAGAGTAGGAAGGTAGACGATGATTGATTCTATTTGTCAATATCACAGAATTTAGTACATAATGGTAGAGAAGCATAAGAAATTCTAAAAATATTTAAACATGATATGGAAGGCTCATTTAATATTATAGGTTCAGATCAGATCAGTCACTCAGTTGTGTCTGACTCTTTGCGACCCCATGAATCGCAGCACACCAATCCTCCCTGTCCATCACCAATTCCCAGAGTTCACCAAGACTCACGTGATTCGAGGCAGTGATGCCATCCAGCCATCTCATCCTCTGTAGTCCCCTTTTCCTCTTGCCCCTAATCCCTCCCAGCATCAGAGTCTTTTCCAATGAGTCATCTCTTCACAGGAGGTGGCCAAAGTACTGGAGTTTCAGCTTTAGCATCATTCCTTCCAAAGAAATCCCAGGGCTGATCTCCTTCAGAATGGACTGGTTGGATCTCCTTGCAGTCCAAGGGACTCTCAAGAGTCTTCTCCATCACCACAATTCAAAAGCATCAATTCTTTGGCACTCAGCCTTCTTCATAGTCCAACTCTCACATCCATACATGACCACAGGAAAAACCATAGCCTTGACTAGATGAACCTTTGCTGGCAAAGTAATGTCTCTGCGTTTCAATATGCTATCTAGGTTGGTCATAACTTTCCTTCCAAGGAGTGTCTTTTAATTTCCTGGCTGCAGTCACCATCCGCAGTGATTTTGGAGCCCAGAAATAAAGTCTGACACTGTTTCCACTGTTTCCCCACCTATTTGTCATGAAGTGATGGGACCGGATGCCATGATCTTCGTTTTCTGAATGTTGAGCTTTAAGCCAACTTTTTCACTCTCCACTTTCACTTTCATCAAGAGGCTTTTGAGTTCCTCTTCACTTTCTGCCGTAAGGGTGGTGTCATCTGCATATCTGAGGTTATTGATATTTCTCCCGGCAATCTTGATTCCAGCTTCTGTTTCTTCCAGCCCAGCGTTTCTCATGATGTACTCTGCATATAAGTTAAATAAACAGGATGACAATATACAGCCTTGATGAACTCCTTTTCCTATTTGGAACCAGTCTGTTGTTCTGTGTCCAGTTCTAACTGTTGCTTCCTGACCTGCATACAAATTTCTCAAAAGGAAGATCAGGTGGTCTGGTACTCCTATCTCTTTCAGAATTTTCCACAGTTTATTGTGATCCACACAGTCAAAGGCTTTGGCATAGTCAATAAAGCAGAAGTAGATGCTTTTCTGGAACTCTCTTGCTTTTTCCATGCTCCAGCGGATGTTGGCAATTTGATCTCTGGTTCCTCTGCCTTTTCTAAAACCAGCTTGAACATCAGGAAATTCACAGCTCACATATTGCTGAAGCCTGACTTGGAGAATTTTGAGCATTACTTTACTAGCGCGTGAGATGAGTGCAATTGTGCGGTAGTTTGAGCATTCTTTGGCATTGCCTTTCTTTGGGATTGGAATGAAAACTGACCTTTTCCAGTCCTGTGGCTACTGCTGAGTTTTCCAAATTTTATTATAAGTTATGAGCGTATTATATCAATGTAATATGTCAATCTACATTATAGCTATATTTTAGTGGTTTGGAGTAACATCTGAGGCAGGAGGCAGATGCCCCTCCCCAGGGTAAAGTGATTGGAGATTCATTCCTTATGGACTGAAACTTCAAGATGAGAATAACAGAAAAAATAAAGAAGGAGGCTGGGCCCTGCCTAGATCACATATTTCTCATTCATGAGTCAGGACAACCCCCTGACCATGCCGGTGCAAAAAAGCACCTTGGAAGTCAAAGGGGAGTGATGCAAACTAATGCCAGGCTACCTACTGGCCTCTTTGGTAGACTCCATCTTGGCTAAGAGATGCCTGAGCAGTCATGGGAGTGATCTAGGGTGGCCTCAGCCTGCAATAGCTTGGAGCAGTGCTTGGGTTTCCAGCCAGAGACTGGGCTGAGCCATGGTGGTGAAAGCACCAGATCTAGCCATTAGACCAGTGGTCAGTCAAGGGCAATGGCCTTTTGGCTTTGCAGAAAATAATTCCCACAAAGACAGAAAGTAGTGAACCAAGTAAAGTATTTATAAGGAGGGAAAAACTGTGCAGTGCATGTGGAAAGACACATGGGTGGACTCAGGGAAAGAGAGGGTACCTGAGTCACACCCTTATGGCAGTTTGAATTACTTTCATGGGGTATTTCTTCTGGAATTCCTTTGGTCAATCATTTTAATTTTCCTGGTTCACAGACCATGTTTCGTATATCTCAAGATCCTCACATATGGGAACATGGATCTCTTATCATAAATTTTACTGAAAAGGTGTCTGGGTAAAATATCCCTTGACATAACTCCCCTTTGGCCTCCAAGGAGCCTTTATGCATATATGTGGTTAGGGGTGTCTCCTGACTTCCATAAGGAGAAATACATGGTCTGGGCAGGGCCCAGCATCCTTGCCTCAATCTCCTTGCTATTCTTGTCATGGAGTTTCGGTCAACAGAGAATGAATTCCCAATTGCTTTACCCTGAGGGTGGGAGCCATCTGCCTCCTGCTTCGGGAGGATCCTGAGATATACCAGACATGGAATGTGAACCAGGCAAATAAAAATGATTGACCAAAGAAAACCCGGAAGAAATACCCCATACAATTAATACAAATTGCCAGGAAACTGTGACTCAGGGACTCTACCTCTGAGTGTGCCTGTGTGTCTATCCACATGAACTACACTTTTTCTTCCCTCTTAATAAATATTTTACTTTTTTCACGACTTTCTGTCTTTTTGGGGATTCTTTTCTGCAAAATCAAAGGGCCAGGGCCCTTGTCACTGACACTGGGGTAATGGCTAGGATCTGATGCCCTCACCTCTGCAACCAGGCCTCAATCTCTGGCTGGGAACTTAAGCCCCTCTCCAAGCTGTTGCAGGCTGAGATCAATTCTATATATGGTTATTAACACTTTTAATCAAAATAAATTGCTTAACTTAGTTTTTGGAGCAAACAATCTAATTACTTTTGACCTATTCTTGGTAATTAAAATTAAAAAGAATTGAGGATTGCAGAGCAAATAATAATTCAGGGCATCAAAACAGGAGTATTACAAAATGATAACTTTAAAAGGTGCTATTTTTATTTTGAAATAGTCTGTATAATTTTTTCTCCAATCCTTTAAATTCATTTGCCATACATGATAATATATGTGCTGTACTTACTTGCTCAGTTGTGTCCAGCTCTTTTTGACCCCATGAACTGTAGCTCACCAGGCTTCTCTGTCCATGGGTTTCTCCAGGCAAGAATATTGGAGTGGGTTCCCATGCCTCCTCCAGGGGATCCTCCAAATCCAAGGATCAAACCCAGGTCTCCTGCATTGCAAGTGGATTCTTTACCAACTGAGCCACCACATTTGGGAAGGCCAAAATATGTAACTTTCTAGTTCCAATGTTTTTTTTTTTTTTTCACTCATCCAGTTGGTATTTTATTTTATTTTATTTTTTAACTTTACAATATTGTATTGGTTTTGCCATATATCAACATGAATCCTCTACAGGTATACACATGTTCCCCATCCAATGTATTTTAAAACCAAAACTCATTCCAATAGATGCAAACTGACATACAGGTTTTAAATTCCTCTAGTTCTATCAGAATCTACTTTCAAGTAGGGCAGTTAACTCTATTCATTACCTAGTATCCATTGTCATGTAATTATAGATTAATTCATATTTTTGGTTAAGCTACTGCTCTAATAAAATGTTTCAAATATCTCTGTGCATTATAACAAATGTGTATTTATAAACTATGTTCTACTCTGATCCCAATTCAGACCACTATTGAGTTTAATTGTATCAAATATGCTTTGTATACAATAATAGCAGATATCATTTCATATGAAAAAGGCTCTTCCATTTAGCCAAAAAAAAAAAAAATCTCTTACAGTTTTTATTCCCTTTAACTTTGAAGGAATATGTGTATTTCTCATAAGGACTCTTGAAAATAAAGCATTCATATATACTAAGGTTTGACTGTTGTTCATTGAAATTAAAAGAAATACACAAAAATTACTGGGTCAGAAATAAAATATTATATAGATTTTATAATTTTCCCAGATATACCAATGAAAAATAATCATTTCTGTAAAGTTGTATTTATAATGGGGTACTTGTGTTCATGCTAAATTATTTCAGTAACATCTGACTCTTTGTGACCCTATGGACTATAGACTGCCAGGCTCCTCTGTCTATAGGATTCTTCAGGCCTGGAGGGTTGCCATGCCCTTCTCCAGGGGTTCTTCCTGAAACATGGATCAAATCTACATATTTTAGATCTCCTGCATCAGCAGGCGGGTACTTTATCACTAGCACCAACTGGGAAACCCTTATAATAGGGTACATAGATTATTGAGATTGTCAAATATAAGACCAATTTATTTAATTCCAAAGTTTAAATCATCAAAAGAAAAATTGTAGTTTAAACTAACAGGATCTTATTATCCTCATAGTAACCTTCTGAAGCTGTTCTGTTGAAAGCAAGATTCCTTAAGGTATCTGAAATCTTCACAGGTCTCAAAGGCCCACTGGATTAAGTATATAATCCATTACTGAAATGAATGAGTACATCTAACCTAAGAGTCAACATTTTTCAGAGATGTGAATGGAAGTGCCTCATGAAGGAACATATGTGATGATGGCAGCTCTGATTCATTAAAAGCAAGTCTATTTGAATTTATAAGCATTGATATTTTTTTTGTTTTTAAACTAAACCTTGTATTTTATCATATTCTTAGTCCAATAATATACTTAGATGTTTAAATTACATGATATACCTCAACCTAATTGCTATAAACTGTACCATATATGTCTTACTTCCCTCCATTTCTAATGGCACCATCTAGTTCGTTTTAGCTTATACTAACACCCTCCTCCTAACTTCTCAGGTTTCCTTCTTTCCAAACAGCAACTAATTCTGTTGCCTCCAGTGATTGTTTCTAAGTACATAATAATTGTATTATATTATTTCGCCTTTCAGAAATTTAGTGGGCTTTTGTACTCTATTAAAGAAAATAACCCTACTCTGCTCACAATCTCTACTGTAATATGTATATGTATATATACAGTTCAGTTCAGGCGCTCAGTCATGTCCGACTCTTTACCACCCCATGAACCACAGAATGCCAGGCCTCCCTGTTCATCACCAACTGCTGGAGTCTACCCAAACCCATGTCCATTGAGTCAGTGATGCCATCCAACCATCTCATCCTCTGTCGTCCCCTTCTCCTCCTGTCCTCAATCTTTCCCAGCATCAGGGTCTTTTCAAATGAGTAAGCACTTTGCATCAGGTGGCCAAAGTATTGGAGTTTCAGCTTCATCAGTCCTTCCAAAGAACACCCAGGAATGATCTCCTTTAGGATGGACTGGTTGGATTTCCTTGCAGTCCAAGGGACTCTCAAGAGTCTTCTCCAACACCACAGTTCAAAAGCATCAATTCTTCAGTGCTCAGCTTTCTTTATTGTCCAACTCTCACATCCATACGTGACATCCAAGGGAAGGAGCAGCGGCTGTGCTTTGCTGGAGCAGCCGTGAAGAGATACCCCACGTCCAAGGTAAGAGAAACCCAAGTTAGATGATAGGCGCTAAGAGAGGGCATCAGAGGGCAGACTGACTGAAACCACAATTACAGACAACTAGCCAATCTGATCACACAGACCACAGCCTTGTCTAACTTTCTCTCTCTCTCTCTCTCTCTCTCTCTCTCTCTATATATATATATATATATATTTATATATAATATATATATAAAACACATACTCACACATAAAAGATATGACCTTTGTTATGCTCCACATTCCCTTCAGTCAAATCTGCTTCTCAAGAATTCTTTCACATATGTGACTGAGTGGATGGTTATTTAGTGTTTCTCTACCAGTGATTTGCAATTTGGTCATAGTAATTTGAGTCACTCTCATGAATATGCAGCTTCAGAAGGCATACAGACCACTGGAGTAGGATTGTTCATTCTGTATAGAGAAACAATGAACAAATAAAAAATATTTATGAACAGTGTGTGCCAAACACTATATTAAATAGTATTTAATATAATGGGGCCCTCGAATAGTTTTTCCCTTTTTAATCTCACGCAGACATCCAATATTTAAAGAGTCAGAAAGTGAAAGTTGCTCAGTCGTGTCCACCTCTTTGCCATCTCACGGACTATACAGTTCATGGAATTCTCCAGGACAAGAATACTGGAATGGGCAGCCTTTACCTTCTCCAGGGGATCTTCCCAATACAGAGATTGAACCAGGTCTTCCTCATTACAATCAGATTCTTTACCAGCTGAGCCCCAAGGAAAGCCCAGAAGAAGGAAGTAATCACTAAGAGAGAAAATAAACTGACAAAGCAGATAGAAAACTCTAGCTGATTCTTTCATTTCTGGTTGCTTCTCTGGTTTCATGTTCCAGTCTCTCAGCAAGTCTAGCTTGTTTCCTTCAGTTTTTGGTGTGATTTTAGAATCCCTTTTCACAGATGAGTTTGTTGTCTATGTACCCAGTTTAGGACATGCAAGATGTTTCCAGTCCCTCATACATTGCCATTTCCCTAATCCAGCGTACCTGCACTGGTATAGCCAACCAGAGCATATGAGTTGAATAGCGTTTTGACTTTGTAATATTTTCATGTCCATTCTATCATTGATATACTATTCTTCAGCCAACTTTGATTTATGTCTCATCATGTACTACCTAAGCAGCTAGTTCATGCCATTAACTCCAAGTATTAAAAAATATTATATTTCCCTCTTAAAATATTCTATTCCTTGGCAAACTGCTTCCTCCTTTTTTAGGTGCAAACATTTCATGTAACTAATTAGCCAGAAGAGAACATTAGAGAGTTACAGTGATGAGATATGGAGGCATTTAGATTTTGGAGTATACATATAACTCTATGAAATACATCTTCATAAAAAGTGAGTAAGAGTTGATAATTAGATATCATAGGCCTAACAAATATATTCTTTCATTTTCTATACAACCTAATGATTCCTGACTGCAGTGATATTCTTCAGTGTTACCTGATTATTGTTAGGATAATACAGTACTCTGTAAAAAAAAAAAAAAAAAGAACACCATATAACTTACCTCTCTGCTGCTATCTTCCCATAGAGATGCTCACTCATTACCTTTTCATTAACACAAATCCAACCTACACTAAAATTAGTTCACTTTTCTAGTGGTTGAGTTTACCTAGAATAGATGTTTTGTCTGTGTGTGCTTTAACAGGTTAACATCTACTCTTAATTTACAGTGTGGATTTTGTACACCCTAGTTGCCTTCCTTTACTACACACTCCTCCCAGATTTAAGTTCATAAATTTTTCTTAAAGGCCCCCCTTATGTGCAGCTTATAGCACCCTTTACATACTTATATAAGATGAATAAAATGTTGTGTAGATACTTGGCAATTTTTTCCCATTTATGTTACTACACTGAAATGGTATGGAAACTGAATTCTATTAATTACTGCATTATTTGTATAAAGTACATTTGGCAGATATTAGGAATTTGGTAATTACTTGAGTGAAAGGATGTTCTGCTTTAATGATATTAGTCTAAATTAAGTCATTGCATACTTTTGTCACTAAGTTCTATATTGCTATCTTTGTATTAACATTGCCCTAGATATGAAAAAGAATATTAAGGAGAAAAGTATACTAGTGCACCACAGTCCTAGTCAAAGAATTTTCTTCATTCCTATGTATTGAAAGGATTAAGTATTGCATTTGATCAAGTAATGATTTATAATGTATTAAACCCATGGATATATAACTGTTTTAAAATAAAATCTGTGAGAATATTTAACACGATAGTAAAAATGTGGGTATACACAAACAGTTATTCTTTTTTCTTATTACCAATAATGAGAAGACCAATGGTCCATGACAAAATAATTTTACATATATGTATATATATATATATATATATAAACACACACACACACACTGTGGCTTTTTAGTTGAAGTATTGTTGATTGGCAACCCACTCCAGTACTCTTGTGTGGAAAATCCCATGGATGCAGGAGCCTGGTAGGTTACAATCCATGAGGTTGCACAAGTTCGGACATGACTGAAGCGACTTCCCTTTCACTTTTTACTCTTGTGCATTGGAGAAGGAAATGGCAACCCACTCCAGTGTTCTTGCCTGGAGAATCCCAGAGATAGAGGAGCCTGGTGGGCTGCTGTCTATGGGATCACATAGGGTCGGACATGACTGAAGTGACTTACGAGCATAGTTGATTTACAGTACTGTGTTACTTTCATATGCACAGCAAAATGATATATATTCTTTTTCAGATTCTTTTCTATTGCAGGTTATTAAAAAGTATTGAATGTTATTCCTTGAGCTACATAGTTAGTTGTTATTATTTATCTATATATATAAAATATATATATATATATAAAACTATATGTAATGGCCAGAATTCTAATATAACCCCCTACTTTCCCTCTAGGTAGTAATAAGTTTGTTTTCTATGTCTGTGACTCTTTTTCTGCTCTGTAAATAAGTTCATTTGTATCTTTTTTTAAGATTTCATATATGTGATATCCTATGATATTTGCTTTTCTGATTTACTTAATATGATAATATCTAGGCTTCTATGAATATTGAGGTGCCTGGTACTTTTTTGAACTAGAGTTTTCACTGGGAATATTCCCAGGAGTGGGATTGCTGGATCATATTGTAACTCTATTTTTAGTTTTTTAAGAAACCTCCATAGTGACTGTGGCAATTTCCATGCTTACCAACAGTGTAGGAAGATTCCTTTTTCTCAGCACCACTTCAACATTTATTATTTGTGGATTGTGGAACCAGAGATCAAATTGCCAACATCTGCTGGATCATTGAAAAAGAAAGAGAGTTCCAGAAAAACATCTATTTCTGCTTTCTTGACTATGCCAAAGCCTTTGACTGTGTGGATCACAATAAACTGCGGGAAATTCTGAAAGAAATGGGAATACCAGACCACCTGACCTGCCTCTTGAGAAACCTATATGCAGGTCAGGAAGGAACAGTTAGAACTGGACATGGAACAACAGACTGGTTCCAAATAGGAAAAGGAGGACATCACGGCTGTATATTGTCACCCTGCTTATTTAACTCATATGCAGAGTACATCATGAGAAACGCTGGGCTGGAAGAAGCACAAGCTGGAATCAGGATTGACGGGAGAAATATCAATAACCTCAGATATGTAGATGACACCACCCTTATGGCAGAAAGTGAAGAGGAACTAAAAAGCCTCTTGATGAAAGTGAAAGTGGAGAGTGAAAAAGTTGGCTTAAAGTTCAACATTCAGAAAACTAAGATCATGGCCTCCGGTCCCATCACTTCATGACAAATAGATGGGGAAACAGTGGAAACAGTGTCAGACTTTATTTTTGGGGGCTCCAAAATCAATGCAGATGGTGACTGAAGCCAGGAAATTAAAAGACACTCCTTGGAGGAAAAGTTATGACCAACCTAGATAGCATATTGAAAAGCAGAGACATTACTTGCCAACAAAGGTCCGTCTAGTCAAGGCTATGGTTTTTCCTGTGGTCATGTATGGATATGAGAGTTGGACTGTGAAGAAAGCTGAGCGCCGAAGAATTGATGCTTTTGAACTGTGGTGTTGGAGAAGACTCTTGAGAGTCCCTTGGACTGCAAGGAGATCCATCCAGTCCATTCTAAAGGAGATCAGCCCTGGGTGTTCTTTGGAAGGAATGATGCTAAAGCTGAAACTCTAGTACTTTGGCCACCTCATGTGAAGAGTTGACTCACTGGAAAAGACTCTGATGCTGGGAAGGATTGGGAGCAGGAGGAAAAGGGGAAGACAGAGGATGAGATGGCTGGATGGCATCACCGACTCGATGGATGTGAGTTTGAGTGAACTCCGGGAGTTGGTGATGGACAGGGAGGCCTGGTGTGCTGTGATTCATGGCATCGCAGAGAGTTGGACATGACTGAGCGACTGAACTGAACTGAAGAGTTTATATAGCTTTTAAATAATCATTTAGCATATAAAAGGATGTTCAGCTTTATTGATAATCAGTAAAATACAAATTAAATTCACAATGGGGGTCTGCAACACTGATCCTACGTGAAAATATTGGTAGTAAATATATGGTAGCTTTTTTTTTATTTCTGGCTCTTTCACTCTCCTCCTTCACCCTCATCAAGAGACTCTTTAGTTCCTTATTTCATGGCATCCAGCCCCATTACTGCATGGGAAATAGAAGGCAAAAAGGTGAAAGTAGTGACGGATTTCCTCTTCTTGGTCTCCAAAATCAGCGCAGATGGTGACTGCGGCCATGAAATCAGAAGACGATTGCTTCTTGGAAGGAAAGCGGTGACAAACCTAGATTGTGTTGCAAAGCTGAGACATTTCTCTGCCAACAAATGTCTGTATAATCAAGGCTATGGTCTTCTCAGTAGTCAGATATGGTTGTGAGAGCTGGACCTTAAAGCTGGACCTTAAAGAAGGTCAAAGAGTTGATGCCTTCAAACGGTGGTGCTTGAGAAGACTCCTGAAAGTCTTGGACAGCAAGGACATCATACCAGTCCATCTTAAGGGATATCAACCCTGAATATTCACTGGAAAGACTGATGCTGAAGCTGAAGCTCCAGTATTTTGATCATCTGATGCAAACAGACAACTCATTGGAAAAGTCCCTGATACTGGGAAAGATTAAGGGCAGAAGAAGAGGGCATCAGAGGATGAGACGGCTGGAGGACATCACTGATACAATGAACATGAACTTGAACAAACTCTGGGAAATGGTGAGGCCTGGCATGCTGCACTCTATAGGGTAGCAAATAGTCGGACACTGTTGGGTGACTGAACAGCAACAATATTATCATTTCCATGTCTATTCCTTCATTCAACACCCATATTGCTTACCAGTCTCTTACCTCCAAAGAAACCACTTTGTCCACTGTTTTAATTTGTGTGTTCTTGGGCTTTTCAGGATTACCCTCATATTCTTATGTTTATATTTCTTAACGTTAATTTAGATCATGTCATTTGCACTCCCTAATTGCTCTAATCTTTATATGTTTAGCACAACCTAGCTTATTTGCTTATACAAAGCAAAACTTGATTGAATGACTAAGTAGTTTAGCCATTTCAGTTGGTGTGATTAATTTTTGAGTTAATTTTGCTTTAAGAGCTAAATCTTTATTCCTTGCTTACAATGCCCCTAACACCTTCTCATGTACCATTTGATTTTCTCCAGGTTTACACATGTAAATCTTCAATACACCTCTTAGATTATACTTACTGTTTCCACATTGACATGCATTGCAGCTGAGCAGTTGGGGAGTTATTTCTAAAAAGAAAACCCAAAACTAATGCTTTCAAGCTTCTTTCACATTAACATTTTGCTTAATCTCCAAAGAAATAAATATTATTTATTTGTTCCACAAAATAAAAAAGGTAATCTTACTTATAAAAAAGTACATACTTCAAAACACAAACTTGTTTTCAGACCATCCTTTCCTTTTGTAAGATGTGTAATGCTAATGAATACAGTAACGCGCATGCATTTCTTAATCCTTTGATCACTTATTTAGCTAAAACTTTATGTCAAGATAGTAAGTATGAATGATTGCTTCTCTCTTTTCTTTTAGATAGTGATTTTTTATAATCTTTGTTAATATGAAAGTTTAACTAGGTTAAATTTCAATCCAAGTAATTAAGAGACATCACTTTGGAAGTAATTAAGATAGCTCATGCTAATTATAAAATCAAACCACTGAAGTCTAGCTTTATAATTTTGTCTAGTTTTATAGCTAGATAAGGTGCTATTATTTTAAGATTTAACAACACTAGATCCTATCAAAAATTCCTCAATGGTTACAGAATCTTGTGAATAGCAAGGTAATAAAATCCTCTAACTTTAGTGTAAATATGTGCTCTAAAAAATACCAAGGCTCAAATTGTAATCTAGAAACCGATGAGTTTGTGTAATGCCAAAACCACATAAAGATAGATTCTGTAAATTTCCCATGAGAGATGATTCATTACTTTGACGATGTTGATCAGACAGATGTTACATTTTAGTTATTTCCTCTAGTTTCTCTCAATTATTCTTTACTTGCCAGTATATGTGAGAAATACAGATTTTCTAGAAAGATATTTCTGTATAACGTTCATCTTTTCCTCTCAATTCCTGGGGCTTTGAGCATGCATGAATCTATTTTTTGCAAGGAAATGATGGCATAATTAATTTTTGAATAGCAATGTTCTCTGAGTAACTATTATCTCTGAGTAATTATTCAGTAAATAATCATCTAGCATTATTCAGAACTGCATATATTTGCAAGTGAAACAGCTATACTTTTAAATCTTGTCTGAGGCACATCAACACATTAAGAATGAATTATTTTATGTGTAAGTGTATATTTGTTTACTATTTCAGTTTTTATTTCATTGTATTAAGGATATTTATCATGTTCATTATCATCCATGCCTAGGATTTTTTTTTTCCATTTCTGTAAAAAATGCCATTGGAATTTGGATGTGAATACCATTGAATGTGGATAAATCTGGGTAAGATGGAGATCTTAAAAATATTGTTGTTCAGTTACTAAGTCATGTCTGACTCTTTGCAACCCCATAGACTGCAGCATGCCAGGCTTCTTTATCCTTCACTATCTCCCAGAGTTTGCTCAAACTCATGTTCATTGACTCTATGATGCCATCTAACCATGTCCTCCTCTGTTGTCCCCTTCTCCTCCTGCCCTCAATATTTCCTAGAATCAATGTCTTTTCCAGTGAGTTGGCTCCTGGCATCAGGTGGTCAAAGTATTGGTGCTTCAGCATCAGTCCTTCCAATGAATATTCAGGATGGATTTTCTTTAGAATTGACTAAATGGTCTCCTTGCTGTCTAAGGGACTCTCGAGAGTCTTCTCCAGAACCACATTTAGAAAGCATCAATTCTTTTGTGTTCAGCCTTCATTATGGTCCAAGTTTCACATCCATACATGACTACTGAAAAAGTCATAGCTTTGACTATACAGACCTTTGTTGGCAAAGTGATGTCTCTTTGTTTTAATACACTATCTAGTCTTGTCATAGCTTCCCTTCCAAGTAGCAAGCATCTTTTAATTGCATGGCTATAATCACTATACACAGTGATTTGGGAGACCAAGGGGAAAAAAAAAAGAAATCTGTCACCTTTTCCACTTTTTCCCCATCAATTTGCCGAGAAGTGATGGGACTTGATGACATGATCTTAGCTTTTTGAATGCTGAGTTTTAATCCAGCTTTTTCATTCTCCATTTTTGCCCTCATCAGAAGACTGTTTAGCTCCTCTTCACTTTCTGCCATTAGAGTGGCATCATCTGCATATCTGAGGTTGTTGATATTTCTCCTGGTCATGTTGATTCCAGCTTGTGACTCAGTCAGCCTGGCATTTTGCATGATGTACTCTACATAGAAATTAAATAATCAGGGTGATGATATACAGCCTGACAGTGTCTTTTTCTCAAATTTTCACTTTCAACAATATTGTCTTTCAATATATGAACAAAGGTTGTCTTTAGATAAAAGAGTAGTTCTGTGGATTTTCTACATATAAGAATATGGCATCTGCAAACATATACGTGTTTAGTTCCTTCCCAATTTGGATGCCTATTATTTATTTTTCTTACCTAGTTCCTGTAATCCAGACTTCCAGCACTATTTTTAATAGAAGTGGTGAGAGTGGGTATCCTCGCTTTGTTCTTGGTCACTGAGGATATATTTTCAGTTTTTCATCACTGAGTATGATATTAGTTGTGAGATTTTCATATACGTCATGTTTACAGTTTTCTTATGAAAATGTGTTGACTTTTGTCCAAGGCTTTCTCTGAGTCTATTAAGATGATCATATGCTTTTTATCCTTCATTCTTTTAATATGATGTATCACATTACTTGATTTGCCTATGGTGAAACATCCTGTTATCCCAGTGATAAATCCCAATTCATCACAATGTATAATCCTTTTAATATGTAGTTGTATTTGATTTATGAATTTTGAAACACAAAAAGACTCCAAATAGCTAAAGCATTCTTGGAAAAGAAGAATGGAGCTGGAGGCACAATGTTTCTTGTTTTCAAAAATGTATTACAAGGCTGGAGTAATGAAAACAGTAGATCACTGATATTAAAATAGATATATTACTCAATGGAACAGAGTAGAGAATACAGAAGTAAACCCATTAATATGACCAACTGATCTTTGACAAGAGAGCCAAGTATACACAATAGGGAAAGGCTATTCTTTTAATTAATGGTGGGAAAACTGTATGTGCTCTGTGCTAAACTGCTTCAGTCATGTCTGACTCATTGCAACCCCATGGACTGTAGCCCACCAGGCTCCTCTGTCCATGAGGATTCTCCAGGCAAGAATACTGGAATGGGTTGCCATGCCCTCCTCCAGGGAATCTTCTCAACCCAGGGATCAAACCCAGGTCTCCCTCTTTCCAGGTGGATTTTTTACCGTCTGAGCCACCAGGGAAGCCCATGGAAACTGGACATCCATGTGCAAAATAATAATATTGATTTCTTATTCTACATCCAAATTTAAAATCAAATAAATATTAATTAAATTCTTAAATGTAAGATGTGAAAGTATGGAATTCCTAGGAGAAAACATACGGGAAACTATTATTGACATTGTTATTGACAACAGTGTCTTGCATGACACAAAAACACAAGTAACCAGAGCAAAAATAGACAAATGGGGCAATATCACACTAAAAAGCTTCTGCACAGCAAAGGAAACAATCATCAAAATAAACAAAAAACTTATTACATAGGTGAAAACCATATATTTCATATGGGATTAATCTCTAAAATATATAAATATCTCCTACTATTCAATAGTATAGGCACAATCATCCTGTTTAAACAAAAGGCAAAATACTTGAATAAATATTTCTCCAAAGAATACATACAACTGATGGCAGGTATATAAAATCACACTAAACATTGCTAACCATCAGTGAAATGCAAATCAAAACCATAAAGTAGTATCACCTCCATCTGATAAATGGCTATTATCAAGCAAAAAGAATAACAAAAGATAGATGTTGGTAAGAATGTGAAGATATTGGAACATTCTTATGCTATTGGTGGGAACATAAAAAGGCACAGTTGCTGTGAAAGACAGTATGGGGTTTTCCCAAATACTAAAAAAAATAAATAAATAAAACTACCATATGATCCAGAAATTCCATTTATGGGTCTATATCCAAAATAATTGAAATCAGAATTTCTAAGAGTTGTCTCCACTCTCAGATTCATTGCAGTATTATTCACAATAATTAAAATATGGAAGTAACCTCACTGTCATCAATGATGAATGGATAAAGCAAATGAGGTATATACATTCAAAGGAATATAATTCATCTTTAAAAAGGAAGAGAAAGAAAATTTTGCCATATATGATACTATGAATGAAACTGGAGGATATTATGTTAAGTGCAATAAGGCTTTCACATAAGAAAAATACTGAATAATTGCTCTTATATGAAAAATTTAATATAGTCAAATTCACAGAAACAAAGCAGAATGGTGGTGTTCCAGGAATGGGAAAAGCAAAAAAAAAAAAAAAAAACAGGGAGATGCTGTTCAATATGTATATAGGTACAGACGGTAAAGAGTCTGCATGCAATGTGGGAGACCTGGGTTCAATCGCTGGATCAAGAAAATCTCCTGGAGAAGGAAATCACAACCCTCTTCAGTATTTTTACCAGGAAAATCCATGGACAGAGAAGCCTGGTGGGCTATACCCCCATGGGGTCTCAAAGAGTCCGACATGACTGAGTGACTAACACACATACACACACACACACACACACACACACACACACACACACACACAGATAATTATGTAAGATGAGTAAGTTTTAGACATTTGGTGTACAACATTGTACCTATAATTAACAATACTCTATTAAAATGTAAAAGTTTGCCAAGAGAGTAGATCTCCTCTCTACTGTTCTTTCACAATAGCAGTAATTGGAGGTCATCCATCCTAGCCCAGAACTAAAATAGAAGATGATCCATTGAACTTCTTCTAGTTACTGAATGTAGTTTTAGCAGAGTTAGTAATCTTGGACATCATTAACCATAGATATACATCTTGACTTCCACACTTGCTAAAATATAAATCTCATGGTATGTTATGAAATATACCAATTAAGATATATTTCAGAAAGGAACAGCAAGGTAAAAGTTATGCCAACCTTGAGCTAGCTAAAGTTATAGAATCAAAATCTAACTATAAATCAAAACATCTGTTTCCTAGAAGTAGCTGAGGCTAATTTCTAAAATGAGAATGTTCTGTATTCTCACTTATACTTGAGGCTTTTTACACAACTTATTGCCAATAATCTTTCCTATGTTATGACTTTAAGTTTGTGGCAACGTGATTTTTTTTCAACATAAAAATATTTTTTAAAATGATATTTTATTATATTTGATGAACTGCCTATTGATCATATGAGCAGATCTCTGTCATTGTGCAATATGTACATTTAGAAACTAGATTTTTCTCAATGTCTCCCTTTGAAAAGGCATAGAGAAACACAGACTAGTATACTTACTTTTTTTATCCTTCCTTCTATTTTTATTAATATTTGGTACATAAAAAATTTTTCTTTTATATCACAAGAAAAATTTTTATATCACAAGAAAAATTGTGATAGACTTTGGAATAGGCTAAAAAGATTACTAGTTATATTCTGTCTTCAGTGAATCCTTTTGGCCTGAGCTATTTAAAAACTCTGTAAGTTGTTGAAAACTGACAATACAAATTCATATCCATAGAAAACTTCCAATGAATTATGTCCAGTGGAAAGTAACTGATTATTGCCCTGTGGAAGTTGATCTGTTTTACAACTATCTGTATTCATTTCAGCATTCCTGACTGCCACATGTATGTGTAGTAATTTGAATTCTCCCTTGATGTGGCTGTAATATCTTCCTGACTCCTTTATATATTTAATGATATAAACAAAACCTTTGACTTATATTCATTTTGTATTAGGGCACAAATCACACTTTAATCCTTTAAAAAAATAAATGCTTGTCAACTTAAGAACTATGATGTCAGTACTGTTATATCAGCTGTATGCTCTTTCCCTAAGTCATTTCCCTGCTTCCTGTCTGGTGTGGGACTTTCCTGGTGGCTCAAATGATAAAGAATCTGCCTCCAATGCAGGAGACCCAGGTTCAATCCCTGGTTTGGAAAGAGGTAACCACTATCCCAAATTTTAAAATGATTCCCTTGCTCTTTTTTGAGACCTGTTTCTGTATTTCCGTACAATCTATTCTTTTACTTTTGCTTATTTTGAGCTTGAAAAAGTCACAGTTTGTATTTGTGTGATTTAATTAAAAGATAATATCAGTAA
Source organism: Bos taurus (assembly GCF_002263795.3). NCBI lineage: Eukaryota > Metazoa > Chordata > Mammalia > Artiodactyla > Bovidae > Bos > Bos taurus. The sequence continues at coordinate 47,358,701 of NC_037347.1, forward strand.
AGTTGAAATGGGTATACAATTACTTGATATTCAAGTGGTTGCTAAATAAATTTTTAAAAATAATAAAAAAAAGAAAGATCATGGACTTTGAAGCATGAAAACATGTATTTAAACCGTGGCTCTCCTGCTTGTCTGGAATTAAATTACATTGGACAATGCACCATACTAAGACTTAGGCTTTCATCTACAAAATGGAAAAGAGAAGGGATAAATTTCAGAGACATTGTGAAGGCTTGCAGTAATCTATTGAAATGAATATTTTCATGCTGGACATATTTCAATATAAACTGTGATATTATAAATAATTGCTGCTCTTCTTTAGTCCCTAAGTTGTATCCAACTCTTTTCCAAGTCTAGCCTGCCAGGCTTCTCTATCCCTGGGATTTCCCAGGCAAGAATACTGGAGTGTGTTGTCATTTCCTCCTCCAGAGGTTCTTCCTGACCCAGGGATTGAACCGAGATCTCCTGCATTGCAGGTGGATTCTTTACCACCTAGCCACCAGAGAAGCCTCTTACAAATAATTACCAAAATGAGTAACCTGAGGTAAATGTATACAGATGATTTGAAGACTGAACCCTTATAAAAGTTAAATTATTTTATCTGGATAAAGAAACTCTATCTTAAGAACCTTAATAATGAATAGTTATAAGAATGTCTAGGCCAGACAATTTTACCAATGTTATCATATTCAACAATCACAATGTGTTATGAGTAACTATTTGGAGTAAAACCAATAAAAGCAGCACATCATCATATACAGCTCATCTCCTTGGAGCATGTACTCCCTGCTAGTGTCTGTGTTTATTCACTGTCTATTCCCTTCAGGGAGCTGCTTTTTATATTATGTTCAGAATTTACAGTTGTTATCTGTAATAAGGTTTGTCTGATAAGACCTTACTCAGCCTTCACTGGGGGTGAATTTCCACTGATCTCTTCTTAAAATGTAAATTTGATCATCCTTAAAAGCCACCAGTGGCCTCACATTGTTCTTAGGATAAAGCTCAAAGTATTAGATATGCTTACCTTTAATAATTCTAATACAGCAGAGGCTTCCACTTCCCTCTCTGCATTTCTCAGCATGATTCATTTATGCTGTCTTCTCTCTTCCTTTAATCTCCTCTTGTCTCTCTGTCTAGGGTTTTCACTTATGTAGTCCAGTTTATATACATTTCTTTCTTTTTCATTTCCACGTAACTGCTATGCTGAAGTGTATTTTCCTCAAAAAAGCCAACACTGTCCTCCCATTCAAGGTGAGGGTCCATTCATAAATTTTCTTGAAGCACTTTGGAATTTTTCTTTAAACTTGTAGAGTTATTTATGTAATCCCTTACAGTTACACATTTAGGTATGTGTTCAGTCATTGCAAAAAAAAAAAAAAAACAGTTATCATATTCAGTGTTTTTCACATAGTAAGGTACAATAAATATTTATGGAATGACTGAATGATTGAATCTTAGATGAGGCTATGTTACTTTACATTATGTGTTTGTTTGCTTATTTATTTGGTTTGGTTTGGTTTTATATTCTATTTCAACTTTTTTATTTTTTTTTACTGTATTAACACAGTTTAAAGAATGTTCAGTAAAATGACTTATGAAAATTATCCTTCTAGCTACCTTCCCTCAGAAACAGACAACTAAGGGTTTGGGGATGTATTCAATATTCTCATATTTTATTTTATTGTCCAACTTGTGTGGAAATTCAGGGTAAAATCAAATAATTATTATTAGTAATTTAAAGAGTATAAGTTTATCTTCAGTTCAGTTCAGTCTCTCAGTTGTGTCCGACTCTTTGCGACCCCATGAATCAAAGCACGCAAGGCCTCCCTGTCCATCACCAACTCCCGGAGTTCACTCAGACTCACGTCCATCGAGTCAGTAATGCCATCCAGCCATCTCATCCTCTGTTGTCCCCTTCTTCCAGCATCAGAGTCTTTTCCAATGAGTCAACCCTTCACATGAGGTGGCCAAAGTACTGGAGTTTCAGCTTTAGCATCATTCCTTCCAAAGAAATCCCAGGGCTGATCTCCTTCAGAATGGACTGGTTGGATCTCCTTGCAGTCCAAGGGACTCTCAAGTTTGTCTTAATTAACTATAAATTTTAATAAATGTCAATATATTTATTTTAATATCACAGTTTTTCAGGTTACCAAAATTTTAAGAAAACTACAGCAAATTAATTTTAAATTAATTAACTCTACTTAGACTAGAGACTCAGAAGATATATCCAAAAAACTAAAATGTTCCCATGTAATAGCACATTATATTTTTATAAACTTTTAAAATGCCCAGATGAAATCTCTCAGATTTTATCATTAAGTGATTTTTTACAGATAAATCTCAGGAACATCTTCTCTACATATCACCACATAATATATAAAAAAAATATACAAATTGAATTCTCCATTCTATTTTTGATAAAGCCACTATCCTAGAGCTTTATATTATGTGGAAGTTGAATTTTGTATTAGATTCTTTTGTTTCCATAGAAGCTTGTACTTCAATCTCTGGTTAGAATTATCCACTCCATTTTAATGAGCTTATATCCTGATTCCTTCCCTCATATAGTATGATCTACCTGAGGATTAAAAAAAGAAAAACCCACAGGACTTTTATGTCATTATCTTAAAATCTAACATTTTCATTGTTACAATAAGTGAAATCAGATTTTATAGACAAAGTGACGTAAGTGGATTAACAGGGTAATAAAAAGGCTAATAAGGGTGAGAATAACTTCCTGATATCTATGAAAGCATGAGGTTGGAGGCTCTGTTGAATGTGGATAGGAAGAAAACACAAAAATCTGTGAGCAATTAGGCAGGTGCCCGTGAAAATGCTGAGGTTAACAGCTGCTTTAATGATGGAAGATTATATGAAATCTAACAGTGGAAGGACTTTCTCTCTCAACAATTCATGCTAAGTCCCTTCAGTTGTGTCCAACTCTTTGTGACCCTATGGACTGTAACCTTCCAGGCTCCTCTGTCCATGGGATTCTCCAGGCAAGAATACTGGAGTGGATTGTCATTCCCTCCTCCAAGGGCATGACCCAGGAATTGAAATTGCAACTCTTATGTCTCCTGCATCTCTGTGCTTATTCCCTGCTTTAATAACACTCTGAGGAGTTACTTACCAATTCAAGACATTTGTCATAAATAAGCCTCTTCTTTGGAAGTAGCTGAATACTACAAAAAAAGGAATAAAGGGCAATAAATCTTGCATTTTATGTCAGATGATATTACTATTATCCATGTTTATGGCAAATTTTATGTAATAGTACATGGACATTGATGGGACAAGTTTCCTCACCTGTTTTCCCGATGGAAAACTTTGAAGTAGAATTGTCTGTCTATGACAAATATAAAGGCAGAAAGTAAAAGTGATTGAAGGTAGGGCTTCCCTGGTGGCTCAGTGGTAAAGAATCTGATTACCAGTGCAATGGACATGGTTCAATCCCTGGTCCAGGAAGATCTCACATACAGTGGAGGAGCTAAGTCCATGTGCCACAACTACTTAGCCTGTTCTTTGGACCCCAGGAAACAACTACTGAGACCACATCCATGGTCAAAAAGAAGAGATGTCACCACAACGAGAACCCCATGCACCACAACTAAAGAGTAGCCCCTGCTCACTGCAACTAGAGCAAAACCCCATGCAGCAACAAAGATCCAGTGCAGCCAAAAATACACAAATAAATAAATATTTTTTAAAAGTGATTGATGGGAATTTGTGAAAGATAACATCAATTGTAAACTGGCTTTTCACATTGAAAGAGGAGAAAGCAAAACTAAAAAATATTTGTGGCAACATTTACAGCAAAATTAGGTGAAAAATTATCTCAACACTCCCCAAATACAAGCAAACGGTGACAAATTGTCAACACACAGAAGAGGTACACGGTGTCAACATCTGTGGAATGAAAAGAAGAAGGTAACAGAAACATGCAATCTGGTGGCACTGAGAAAAGGGAAATATCAAGAAAGCCATTAGATGAAAATGAGAGGATTTTACCCTCTCCAATACTAGGTGAATGTGAGGGCCATACAGTAAGACCAGATGGAGATATGATCCCACACAAGTCTTAAAATTGACCCATTAAGATTCTTTTCTTTTTGGAAAGAAAGAGGATGGCCAGAACAAAATGGAATTAGGTAACAGCACCAGAAAGTTCCAGGACATAAGCAAAAAGTTTTTGGAAAGTTACACAAGATTAATATAAGGAGAAAGATCTGTGACATTTGAAAATATACAGAATCTTGCTTCATTCTAGGACTTAGAAAACCTGGTTTCAAATGGAAATAAGGAACATAAAAGTACCAATGCAAAAATCTCATAAAAAGGTACTATAAGGAGAAAGAAAGGTCAAAAGAAGAACTACCTCCCTGCAAACATTAATTTTGCCAGACAGATGTGTAGACAAACATTATTTAAAAGGCATACATTTGAGTCAGTTCTAATAGGGTAGGTGAAACTGGAGTCTATTATACAGAGTGAAGTAAGTCAGAAAGAAAAACACCAATATAGTATATTAATGCATATATATGGAATTTAGAAAGATGGCAATAATGACCTTATATGGGAGACAGCAAAAGAGATGCAGATATAAAGAACAGACTTTTGGATTCTGTGGGAGAAGGTGAGAGTGGGATGATTTGAGAGAATAACATTGAAACATGTATATTACCATATGTGAAATAGATGACCAGTCCAAGTTCAATGCATGAAACAGGGCACTCAGAACTGTTGCACTGGGACAGTCCAAAGGGATGGAATGGGGAGGGAGGTCGGAGGTGGGATGGGGGTTTGGGACGTGGGGACACATGTACACCCGTGGCTGATTCATGTCAATGTATGGCAAAAATCATCAAAATATTATAAAGTAATTAGCCTCCAATTATAACAAATACATTTTTAAAAAGATAATATACTCTTTCAAAATTATTTAAAATAAGAAAATGGCAAAATCATTAAAGTGCAATATAAATCAGAATTAGATAAACTCAGAATGAGGTGACAGAAAGTAGAAGAAAATTATTTTAAAAATAAGACTAACTAGGAGTAACACATAAGCAGATGAGCATAACAGATAAGATAAAAGAAAAGGAAGTTTAAAAAAATGGAGTCAGGCTTCCATCAAGTTGTTAACATTGACTAGATTTTTACATTTCAGAAACATCTGAAACATTTCAGAAACATTTCAGATATTTCCTACCAAAAACAAAGACAAGCCATGAAGCCCTAAAGTGGGTACTCAGCAGAGGTCTGGAAATGATCTATGGCTATATAAATAACTAGAAAGAACTGGGTAAAATCGTACAGAAAATTGAAATGGGGTTTAGGATAATACCTATTCCCACCAACTTTATTTGCAAACGTCACAATTCACACAGCACTTGAAATTCACACAAATCCTGCCTCAGTAGTTAGAAATAATTGGCTGCAGACTAAATACTTCACATTATTCCTCACCTAACATACCCAACATATTTATGTTCCTAATGACTGTTTCAAAATAAACTCAATAACAGAGAACCCAAATCCAGGAAAACTGAAAGAAAATATAGACACATTTTCAAGGGATTTAAACACCCTTCTTTAAATACTTAATAGAAAATTGTGTTGTTGTTCAGTCACTAAATCATGTCCACCTCTTTGCAACCCCATGGGGTACAGCATGCCCAGATTCCCTGTCCTTCACCATCTCCCAGAGTTTGTTCAAATTCACATCTATTGAGTCAGCGATACTATCAAACCATTTCATCCTCTGCCACTCCCTTTTCCTCTTGCCTTCAATCTTTCCCAACATCAGGGTTTTTTTCCAATGAGTTGGCTGTTTACATCAGGTGGCCAAAGTATTGGGGCTTCAGCTTCAACATCAGTTCTTTCAGTGAATATCCAGGAAAGATTTCCTTTAGGATTGATTGGCTAGATATTGCATTAAATCAGCAAGGCTGTCATAGACTTAACAGCACCATCAACCAACATGACTTAGTTATCATTTACAGAATCTCACACTAAAATAATACATATTTTTTGAAGGATTTGCTGAATGTTAATAAAGATAGACCATGTTCTGAGTCGCAAAGCATGTCTCAATGAATTTAATAGTTTTCATGTAATACAAGATATAATCACTGAGACTAATGCAATTAACTTAGGGATCAATTACACAAACATTTCAAAATGCCTGCAACCTGTGGGTAGTAAATACATACACTTTTCATCAACCAAGAGTGCAAATGAGATTAAGAGAGAAGAAAGATTTTTGAACTGAATGAAAATGAAAATACTCCAGATCAAAATGTGTGTGAGGCCACACACACTTTAGGCCACTAAAACATCACTTAGGAGTGACATAGCACTAGACATTTGTATTAGAGACAAACTCCTTAAACCAAAATTGTCCGGAAATCCATAAAGATACAAAAGATTTGAACAACTCTATCAATCCAGTTGATTTAATGTGTGTTTGTTAGTTGCTCAGTTGTGTCTGACTCTGCAACCCCATGGACTGTAACCCTCCAGGCTCCTTTCTCCATGTGATTCTCCAAGCAAGAATACTGGAGTGGGTTACCATTCCCTTCTCCAGGGGATCTTCTGGACCCAGGGATCTAACCTAGGACTCCTGCACTGCAGGCAGATTCTTTTTCCTCTGAGCCACCAGGGAAACCCAGTTGATCTAACAGACATCTGTAAATACACCTTGCCAAAGGAGTATTGAGTAGGCATTATTTCATTTACGTAGGGACCATATACCAATATAGACAAACCAAAGCTAGTGGAGGTGATGGAATTCCAGTTGAGCTATTTCAAATCCTGAGAGATGAAACTGTAAAAGTGCTGTACTCAATATGCCAGCAAATTTGGAAAACTCAGCAGTGGCCACAGGACTGGAAAATGTCAGTTTTCATTCCAATCCCAAAGAAAGGCAATGCTAAAGAATGCTCAAACTACCACACCATTGCACTCATCTCACACACTAGTAAAGTAATGCTCAAAATTCTCCAAGCCAGGCTTCAGCAATACGTGAACCGTGAACTTCCAGATGTTCAAGCTGGTTTTAGAAAAGGCAGAGGAACCAAAGACCAAATTGCCAACATCAGCTGGATGATGGAAAAAGCAAAAGAGTTCCAGAAAAACATCTATTTCTGCTTTATTGACTATGCCAAAGCCTTTGCCTGTGTGGATCACAATAAACTGTGGAAAATTCTGAAAGAGATGGGAATACCAGACCACCTGATCTGCCTCTTGTGAAATTTGTATGCAGGTCAGGAAGCAACAGTTAGAACTGGACATGGAACAACACACTGGTTCCAAATAGGAAAAGGAGTACGTCAAGGCTGTATATTGTCACCCTGCTTATTTAGCTTCTATGCAGAGTACATCATGAGAAACGCTGGACTGGAAGAACCATAAGCTGGAATCAAGATTGCCGGGAGAAATACCAATAACCTCAGATATGCAGATGACACCACCCTTATGGCAGAAAGTGGGGAGGAACTAAAAAGCTTCTTGATGAAGATGAAAGAGGAGAGTGAAAAAGTGGGCTTAAAGCTCAACATTCAGAAAATGAAGATCATGGCATCTGGCCCCATCACCATGGGAAATAGATGGGGAAACAGTGGAAACAGTGTCAGACTTTATTTTGGGGGGCTCCAAAATCACTGCAGATGGTGACTGAAACCAGGAAATTAAAAGACACTTACTCCTTGGAAGGAAAGTTATGACCAACCTAGATAGCATATTCAAAAGCAGAGACATTATTTGCCAACAAAGGTCCGTCTAGTCAAGGCTATGGTTTTTCCAGTTGTCATGTATAGATGTGAGAGTTGGACTGTGAAGAAGGCTGAGCACCAAAGAATTGATGCTTTTGAACTGTGGTGTTGGAGAAGACTCTTGAGAGTCCCTTGGACTGCAAGGAGATCCAACCAGTCCATTCTGAAGGAGATCAGCCCTGGGATTTCTTTGGAAGGAATGATGTTAAAGCTGAAACTCCAGTACTTTGGCTACCTCATGCGAAGAGTTGACTCATTGGAAAAGACTCTGATGCTGGGAGGGATTGGGGGCAAGAGGGGAAGGGGACGACAGAGGATGAGATGGCTGGATGGCATCACTGACTCAATGGACGTGAGTCTGAGTGAACTCTGGGAGTTTGTGATGGACAGGGAGGCCTGGCATGCTGTGATTCATGGGGTCAAAAGAGTCAGACATGACTGAGCGACTGAACTGAACTGATGACCCAATTGGCCATTGACCTTGATAAAGTTAAAATAATTTAATTCAGAGAAATCAGCAATTTGGGGGAGGGTACTTAGGCGAGAGAGTTGTCTTAGCAGTTTGCATTCAAACAGACCTCTTTTTCTTTTTTTTTTTCAGTCTCAGTCATTGGAGATGGTTTAGGTGAGAGAGCCTGGAGACCAGTTGTTGTTCAGTCAGTAAATCATATCCAACTCTTTGTGACCCCATGAACTTCAGCACACCAGGCTTCCTTGTCCTTCACTATCTCCCTGAGTTTGTGCAAACTCATGTCCATTGAGTCAGTGATGTTATCCAACCATCTCATACTCTGTCATCCCATTTTCCTTTTGTCTTAAATCTTCCCCAGGATCAGGATCTTCTCCAGTGAGTCAGCTATTCACATCAGATGGCTAAATATTGGAGTTTTAGCTTCAGCATCAATTCTTCCAAAAAACATTAAGAGCCGATTTCCTTTAAGATTCAATTGTTTGATATCTTTGCTGTCCAAGTGACTCTCAAGGGTCTTCTCCAGCACAAAAATTTGAAAACATCAATTTTTCTGCACTCGGCCTTATTTATGGTCCAACTCTCACATCTGTATATGACTATTGGAAAAACTGTAGCATTGACTATACAGACCTTTGTTGTCAAAATGATGTTTCTGCTTTTTAATACACTAAGTTTGTTACAGCTATTCTTTCAGGGAGCAAGCATCTTTAATTTTGTGGCTGCAGTCATCGTCTGCATTGAGACCAGGTAGAACATTGATATCTCAAAGGTCCAAGGAGATAAATGCAATCTCTACCTAGAAGGATTTTTATTCCTTTCAGGTCAAATTTTTGGGGAAACTGAGCATAGTAATCATAGAGATTTTCATCAGGCCATTGGATGCAGTGGTGCCTTCTCCAGGGGTTAATCTCAGTGCTACAATAAGTGAGTAGCACTTATTGTAAAAAACATGATGACAAGGAGGAAAACAGTGCAGTGGACCTTCAGAGGAACAGGGAGGAGTAGAGGGAGAACAAAAAAGTGAAAGAGAAACAGCCTGAAACCTCAGAGGGGTTTTCCAATTTAAAAATCCTTTGAGATACTTGTAATTTTGTTTCTCTCAGGGAATAAAATAGAGGATTCATTATTACATTTTGGAAGCTTCACAACATCAGTTAAAATATGCTTCCATTCTTTTCTTACATCCTTTTTCTTATTGACTCAACAGATAAACTAATTTATAAAACTTCAAAGAAGTATTAGATGAGCTAATTTTATTATAAATCATCCTGGCTAATCATAGTCCAGCAAAACAAACACCTGCAGAACTAAGACCTACAGCTTTTGTACATAAAAGCACCAGAAGTTCTGGGAAGAGACTGCTCTGCAGCTCCACCCTTAAAGAGTTCCACAGTTCCGCAATTAAACTTTCCATAATTCAATGTTAACTACTCACCAGAATAAAGGGGAAACAAAGTCTCCAGAGCAAAACTCAGCAATTCAAATGAAATGGGAACAGGAATCCCAGAGGACTTATCAAATGTAAAGTGAAATTCTGGAGGATACTTAAACTGTAAGCAAAACCCCAAAGGACAGATTCTAGCAACAGAGAACACCCAAGTAAACTGGAATGTCATTCAATAATGTGAGAGGTTTGGATATGGAAGGACTCAGTATCAGGATCTGGGACCACAGAGGAAACAATTGAGAACAGTGGGCTCTTGTAGGTACTTTACTCCAATCCAAGAGGGTGTGAGGAAAGCTGTGGGGTGGGGAGGGTTCAGATTAGGTTAGACTGCTCCAGGAAAGAGAAACAGTCAGGGACTTCTAAAGATAAAAAGTCATCAGGTTGTTAAAAGTTGCCTGTTGTGACATCATTTAAAAGTGGGCATTTAATTTCCAAATATGTTGGTTTCGATATTTGGCAAAACCAACACAATATTGTAAAGTTTAAAAATAAAATAAAGTCAAAAAGAAAAAAAAAAGTATCTCTAACTTTAATTTTTCATTTTAATATTAATTTCTTTCAAACATTTTCTTCTCTACAACCACCCTCTGTATTTTTTTCTGTCTTTTAACCTCCTTCAGGCTTTCAATAGCTAAGTCAAAGATCTCTCTTGGTAAATGTCACCTTGCACTTGAAAATATGTGGGTTATTTTCAAATATCTTTTGATATGTATTTCTAACACAATTCCAAAGTGATAAGAGAACAGACTCTGTATGATTTCAATACCTGTAGACTATGACATTTTTGCACTTTATTTTATGTCCCTAGATATGTTCCAGCATCTCCTAACTTGTAGTTTGTGGGAACTTGAATAGAATTTGTATCCAACTGTTGTGTGAAACTATACATCTTAATTATATTGAATTGGTTCATGGTGCTTTTCATATCTACTATATCCTTTTACATTTCTGTGTAGTTCTATTAATATTTGAGAGTTTAATATTGAAACTCAAATAAAGATCTTAATTTGTCTACTTAAAAAAATAATTGCAATGTATAGTAGAATTATATGTAACTTTCTCTTGTATTTTCCAAGTCTCCTGTAAATGTGTTATCATACTTTCATAATTTAAAAAAAATTAGAAAGGAAGAGAAAAAATTAAAAATAAAAATTAAAACATTGTGATCATTTTTGACACATCAGGATATATTTGTCCTTAAGAAATCATAATTTTTAAATTAATTCATTTATTTTAATTGGAGCATAATTACCTTACAATATTGTGGGTTTTTTTAAATTTTTGTCATGAAAGTGAAAGTGAAGTTGCTCAGTTGTGTCCATCTCTTTGTGATCCTATGGACTGTAATCTACCAGGCTTCTCTGTCCATGGGACTTTCCAGGCAAGAGTACTGGAGTGGGTTGCCATTTCCTTCTCCAGGGGATCTTCCTGACCGAGGGATCGAAAGCAGGTCTCCTGCATTGCCAGGCAGACGGTTTACCCTCTGAGCCACCAGGGAAGCCCCAAATTTTTGCCATACACAAACATAATCAGCCATAGGTGTGCATGTGTCCGACCCATGTTGAACCCTTCTCCTACATCCCTCCCCATCCTATCCCTCTAGGTTGTCCCAGGAGAAAAAAGAAATCATAAATTATTTTAGGGTAGGGGTCACAAGTATTTCTAGTTTCTAGCAAATGTTGTAAATGTTTTCACTAGAGCAGTAAATGGTCAAAAGATAAGATTCCATGCAGGCTGAGACGGACATATCACATTTCCTTAGTAGCCTCCCAGCTCCATTTTAAAGAGCTCCCTTAGAAACATTCACTTCATTTTGATTTTCCTTTTACAAAAGAATGGAGAAAAAATGTTATTTACAGAGCACATAATCATTTACATATATTGTCAAATTAAATTGATGAATCTTCACTGGAACCAATACATGAGCTTAGTAAGGTTGCAGAACATAAGGTCAATATATACAGATCAATCGTATTTCTATATACTAAAAACAAATATTTAAAATTGAATTTAAAAATAACACTTTGTACAATAACATTAAAATAAATGACACAAATTTATTAGGGATAATAATATATTTGCTAGAAATATGATAGACTTTGTCTCAAAGTCTTTCACTGTAAACTGCAGAATATTGCTGGGGCAACTTCAAACAACCTAAATAAACGGAGAGTTGTACTATGCAAATGGTTTAGAGTGTTAGGTTGCTAATTCTCCTGTAATCGATCTGTTGATTTGATGTAACCAGTAAAAATCTCAGTAGATATTTTGGTAGAAATTGATAAGTTGAAACTAAATTCATATAAAAATAAAACTTTTAGCAATTTTCAAAAAGATGAACTAAGAACATAAAATTTTTAATAACTGAAAAAAATGAACAATACCTCATTCTAAGAAATTATTTTAACTAATTTAACAGAAACCTAATTAAGATTGTGGTGCTGGTGTAAACATATCCAAATTGATCAATAAACATAATACAAATTTCAGAAAAAGAGAATGCATAAAGAACTAATTTTTGAGAAATGCACAATGCCAATTCAGTGGAGAATGGATAGAATATATTTTAATTAATTCAATTGAAACTTTCAAATATCCGTTGCAATAAGAGTAATCTTGCTTCATACTTAGCCTAATACCATAAGCAAAATTTAACTCAAATATGTCATAGTCCTAAATGTGAATCCTAAAACTATAATACTTCTAGAAGATACCTTGGAGTAAACTTCTTGCAAAAGACTAGTATTATTCCTAAATGTCTCAAAATTACAAGCAAAATGCAAGAGCAAAGCCACATGACTTGAGGAAAATATTTGCAAATCATATATGATAAAGGCCTTGTATCCATGCTATGTTAAAAAATTCTCAAAACTCAACAGTGGGGACATAACTAACCTATTAGTTAATAAAGAAAATAGACAATATATATTTTAGACATGATTATCAAAGAAAACATATAGATGACACATGAAAATATGAAAATGCATTCCACATCATTAGTCAGTAAGGACATAAACATAAAAACTAAACTGAAATCCCTTCCAAGGCTGTTAGAATGGTTAAAACTTAAGGTTGACAATTGCAATGTTGGCTGAGGATGTATAAGAATTAAAATTCACACAGTTCTGGTGGGAATGGGAATGGAAATGGTACAATCACTTTGGAAAACATATTATTGTGTTCTTAAGAATTTAAGCATGCATATAACATCATTTTACCCCTAAGTGAAACATGCAAGGGAAATGAAAATATATATGCATGAATACTGGTAAAGAAACGTTCATAGCAACTTGGACAGCACACAACTGGAAAGAGCCCAAATGTTCACCACAGGTGGATGAGTAAACACACTGAGGTATAAATGGGATACTGCTCAGTCATACAAATGAATGAGACAAATGTGTGGGAACATGTGTGAATCACAAATAATTATGTTGTGTTATAGAAGATACACAGAAAGGGTACATTCTTTAAGATTCTGTGCATGTAAATTCTAGGCAATAAAAACTAATGTATAATGAATGACAAAATAAATCAGTACTGGGGAGAAGGGCAGTTTGGGGCAAGGAGAGGAAGCAAAGAGTGAAAACATAGGAGTTTCAGAGAACTTTTGGACGCTAATGGATATGTGTATTATTTTATTTTGGTAGAAATAGATGAGGAAACAGTGGAAACAGTGTCATACTTTATTTTGGGGGGCTCCAAAATCACTGCAGATGGTGACTGCAGCCAGGAAATTAAAAGATGCTTACTCCTTGGAAGGAAAGTTATGACCAACCTAGATAGCATATTGAAAAGCAGAGACATTACTTTGCCAACAAAGGCTCGTCTAGTCAAGGCTATGGTTTTTCCTGTGGTCATGTATGGATGTGAGAGTTGGACTGTGAAGAAAGCTGAGCACCAAAGAATTGATGCTTTTGAACTGTGGTGTTGGAGAAGACTCTTGAGAGTCCCTTGGACTGCAAGGAGATCCAACCAGTCCATTCTGAAGGAGATCAGCCCTGGGTGTTCTTTGGAAAGACTGATGCTAAAGCTGAAACTCCAATATTTTGGCCACCTCATGCAAAGAGTTGACTCATTGGAAAAGACTCTGATTCTGGGAGGGATTGGGGGCAGGAGGAGAAGGGGATGACAGAAGATGAGATGGCTGGATGGCATCACCGACTTGATGGACATAAATTTGGGTGAACTCCGGGAGTTGGTGATGGACAGGGGGGCCTGGCGTGTTGTAATTCTTTGGGTCGCAAAGAGTCGGACACAACTGAGTGACTGAATTGAACTGAACTGAATAGTTTTATAAGAATCTACATATGTCAAAACACTACATCTCAAAATTTAAAGAAACATCATGTGTTATAATCTTCATTAAACCATGTTTTTATGTGATGGATGAAGGTAACATTGTGTTCAGTTACAAATTCCTTTTGAATATAAAAGCAAGTTATCAGTAAAATAAAATGCTTGTCTAATTTGTGATGAGTCCTCAAAAACTCTATATTAAAGGTGCAAAAACTTAATAAACGTTTAATTTCACTCAAAGACTTAACAAACCACACAATAAATTCATGACAAGACAGTGGCAGAACACAGAGACAAAAACTTCTGAATCTGAAGAGTTATATATTATGCATTGTCATCTATTAGTAGAAAATCTCACAATAAAGTGAGATATCTTTCAAGTTCAGTCAGAAATTATTTTTTAAGATGTTGAGAAGTTTGTGTTCTATAAATAATGATATTAATGATCTATAATAGCTCAAAAGGCCAGCACATTACTCTAAAATATTCACTAAACCATTGAAAAAGGATCAAAATCATAAAGCTTCATGTGCAATTAAAATGATCTTACACTAGACTATGTTTTATTCTATCTTACACACAAATGTTTAAGGAAATGTAATTGTGGGAATTTGTACATGAAAGCATTACTAAAATTCGGAGGAAAGCCCTAAGGTGTTACGAGAATGAACATGCAGATTTAGCTGTTACCTAATTTCACTTGAAATATATGCCTTTCCTTTTCCTTGATAAGTGCATATTGAGTCAAAGACATTGGACTTCCCTTGTGATTCAGCTGGTAAAGAATCTGCCTGCAATGCACGAGACCTTGGTTCGATCCCTGGGTTGGAAAGATCCCTTGGAGAAGTAAAAGGCTACCCAAGCCAGTATTCAGGCCTGGAGAATTCCATGAACTGTATAGTCCATGGGGTTGCAAAGAGTCAGACATGACTGAACGACTTTCACATGTGTCATAAAAACAAAATACTATAATGCTGACTTTATCTTTTTGTTTCATGCTTTTATTTCATGCTTTTATTTCTGATTGATACTGAAGTAAAAGTGGATATTATTACTCTGCAAACACTTAAACTTACACTTATAATCAAGTTTAGATATTAGTAACCAGAAAGTCCTTGGTACCTGAACATTAATATTATTCTTAGAAGAAAAACAGTTATTTTTAGATGTAACCCCAAAAGTAAGTTAATGGAGTTTTTGATACATTTTGGCAGGTGTTTGAAAGTTCAGTTTAGTTCATTCAGTGTCTCAGTCCTGTCTAACTCTGCGACCCCATGGACAGCAGCACACCAGGCCTCCCTATACATCACCAACTCCCAGAGTTACTCAAACTCATATCCATTGACTTGGTGATGCCATTTAACCACCTCATCCTCTGTTGTTCCCTTCTCCTCCCACCCTCAGTCTCTCCTACCATGAGGGTCTTTTCAAATGAATCAGCTGTTCACATCAGGTGGCCAAACTACTGGAGTTTCAGCTTCAACATCAGTCCTTCCAATGAACACCCAGGACTGATCTCCTTTAGGATGGAGAGGTTGGATCTCCTTGCAGTTCCAGGGACTCTCAAGAGTCTTCTCCAACACCACAGTTCAAAAGCATCAATTCTTTGGCACTCAGCTTTTTTTATAGTCCAACTCTCACATCCATACATGACTACTGGAAAAACCATAGCTTTGACTAGACAGATCTTTGTTGGCAAAAAAATGTCTCTGCTTTTTAATGCACTGTCTGGCATGGTAATAGCTTTTCTTCCAAGGAGAAAGAGTCTTTTAATTTCATGGCTGCAGTCACCATCGCCAGTGACTTTGAAGCCCCCCCAAAATAAAGCCTGTCACTGTGTCCATTGTTTCCCCATCTATTTGCCGTTAAGTCATGGGCCTGCATGCCATGATCTTAGTTTTCTGAATGTTGACCTTTAAGCCAACTTTTTCACTCTCCTCTTTCACTTTCATCAGGAGGCTCTTTAGTTCCTCTTCACTTTCTGCCATAAGGGTGGTGTCATCTGCATATCTGAGGTTATTGATATTTCTCCCGGCAATCTTGATTCCAGCTTGTGTTTCTTCCAGCCCAGCATTTCTCATCATGTACTCAGCATAGAAGTTAAATAAGCAGGGTGACAATATACAGCCTTGACATACTCCTTTTCCTATTTGGAACCAGACTAATTTTCCATGTGTTTGAAAGACAAGGATGCAAAAGTGGATCAACAGAACTCAAGACTTTTTATAATCTGTTTCAAAAATTGAAATTTTGAAAATATAGACAATAGCACAAAGCTGAAAAACAAATTGCCAACATCCTCTGGATCATTGAGAAAGCAAGAGAGTCCAGAAAAGCATCTATTACTGCTTTATTGACTGTGCCAGAGCCTTTGACTGTGTGGATCACAATAAACTCTGGAAAATTGTGAAAGAAACGGGAATAATGACCACCTGACCTGTCGCCTGAGTAACCTGTATGAAGGTCAGGAAGCAACAGTTAAAACTGGACATGGAACAACAGACTGGTTCCAAATAGGAAAAGGAGTATGTCAAGGATGTATATTGTCACCGTGCTTATTTAACTTATATGCAGTGTACATCATGAGAATCAATGGGCTGGAGGAAGCACAAGCTGGAATCAAGATTTCCAGGAGAAATATCAATAATCTCAGATATGCAGATGACACCACTCTTACGGCAGAAAGTGAAGAAGAACTACAGAGTCTCTTGATGAAAGTGAAAGAGGAGAGTGAAAAGTTGGCTCAAAGCTCAACATTCAGAAATGAAGATCATGGCATCTGGTCCCATCACTTCATGGCAAATAGATGGGGAAACAGTGGAAACAGTGACTGACTTTATTCTTCTGGGCTCCAAAATCACTGCAGATGGTGTTTGCAGCCATGAAATTAAAAGAGACTTGCTCCTTGGAAGGAAAGTTTTGAGCAACCTAGACAGCATATTAAAAAGCAGAGACATTACTTTGCCAACAAAGGTCCATCTAGTCGAGGCTATGGTTTTTCCTGTGGTCATGTATGGATGTGAGATTTGGACTATGAAAAAAGCCTGTGGCGGATTCATGTTGATATATGGCAAAACCAATACAATATTGTAAAGTTAAAAAAAAAAAAAAAACTGAGCACTGAAGAATCGATGCTTTTGAACTTTGGTGTTGGATAAGACTCTTGAGAGTCCCTTGGACTGCAAGGAGATCCAACCAGGTCCATCCTAAATGAGATCAGTCCTGGGTGTTCATTGGAAGGACCGATGTTGAAGCTGAAACTCCAGTACTTTGACCACCTGATGCGAACAGCTGACTCATTTGAAAAGACCCTGATGCTGGGAAAGATTGAGGGCAGGAGGAGAAGAGGACGACAGAGGATGAGATGGTTGGATGGCATCATTGACTTGATGGACATGAGTTTGGGTGAACTCTGGGAGTTGCTGATGGACAGGGAAGCCTAGCGTGCTGCGGTTCAAGGGGTCGCAAGGAGTCATACACAACTGGGCAACTGAACTGAACTGAACTGAAAAACAAAGTTATTTTAATTATGGCAATATTGTAATAGAAAGAATATAATAAAGACATTGTTCACATTTACCATGCTGAAAATGTTACCAATCCCAAAGCTTGCTCACCACACAACTGGCCAATGAATCAGGGGACTAGTTGGGGCAAGGAATAATAACTTTAATCAGAAAACTAGCTGACCAAAAAATGGCAGACCAGGGTTTCAAAAAAATCTTCCTTCAGTCCAAATTCCCATTCCTTTCATACAGAAGAAGGGGAGGACATGTGCCCACTGTGATACCAACCACTAGCTGAGCAGGACTGCTATTCATCCTGCCTGTTAATGTTAGTTGCTCAGTCAAGTCTGACTCTTTGAGACCCCATGGACTGTAGCCCATCAGGTTACTCTGTCCAAGGACACCTCCAGGCAAGAATACTGGAGGTGGTAACCATTTCCTTCTCTAGGAGATCTTCCTGACCCAGGGATCGAAATCTGGTTTTCTGACATTGCAGGCAGATTCTTTACCACTTGAGCCACCAGGGAAGCCCTACTGGTCCTGCCTGCCCCACCCCTATCACAAAAACACTCTGGTAAACTCCAAAACTGTTAACCTTCCAAGTTAGTGAAAGTTTATCTCCTCTACTTAGTTTATGAGACTGAACAAATTATTGAGAATAGAAGTCTCTATAAATGTTTGTGCATCTCTAAAGGGTACTTGGTGAAACTTTCAACTTCAATGAAGCTATACCACCAGGCATATTCTGAAACCACCTAATTAGGAGTCAAGGAAATAGTGCCAGTTTTGCTTTGGAGAAAGAAAAATAAATATAAATTCCAAATTTCTAATTAGGATTGTCCTAGCACCAACTTGGTCATTTCTGTCTCAAAGATTCCATGATATTTTTAAATTGCCTGTTCTATTTACATACTCAAATATTTGAAAATATTATTCTAAGAGGTACGTTTACAGTAAAATCACAATAAATTAAAGAAATAAAACCAGCATTTTAAAATACCCTGAAGGTATTTTGTTTGGCTTGGTTTTACTGTTTGTTTATGCTTTGTCATTCCAAAATGTACTTTCACTCTATGGAGAGTATAGCACCCTGGCAGCATGGTGATTTTATGTTCTATCAAAAAGCTTACTCTTCAAATGGGAAAAACACAAAGACATTTTCCATTTTGGTTTTTATCCCCATCATTACCTCTGCATTATGTTATATTTAACTTACTGCATCTTGCCTCTGGATGAACAGAACAGATCATATTCTAGAGAGAGGAGGGTTCTTGGTTTAAACAGATGGCTTTGTGTCCTCCCTAATTCAAGGGCAACCATGGCAACAAGCAAAGAGGGGGTGTTGCTTAGCAACTGGAAACATTAATGAAGAGATTTCCAAACTCTATTTAGGAAAAAAAAAAAAAAAAACATGCTTTGGAGGAACTTCAGGACTTGGCATAAATGTACACCAATATTCATTTATGAAACATGCTGAGTATATAATCACAAACCTGAAAAGCATAGTGCTTTATAAGGGAAAAATATTAAATAAATGGCTTATTGTGCATTTTATATAAAAATAACATGCTACATCAATAAAAGCATTTATGTAAAAATACAGTTAAATGTCAAAATCACATATTTTTTGAGAAATAATAATTTTAAAAGTTAGGTTTATTAAAACATCTATTATCTTATGTTGTAATACAACATGAGATGTTAAGTAGGACCAGGAATTCATCTAGTTGAACTGCTATGCTGTACCATATTTACACCCAAACCTTCCAGAGAGTTCTCTTTCAAGCTAGAATAGGCACTGTTGTTGCAAGTTGTCAATGTCTGTGTTGGCTAAAATTATATTTTCACCAGAAAATATCTTTCTTATTAGCATTTTCCCTTGTATTACTTATTAATTTTGAAAAAATAACAGCAATATATATTTTTGGGGATGGAGTTCATTAGTAAAAATAGAACCAAACTGAGTCTCTAAGATAGGTGTGTAGCTATTTTACTATCATTGTATTTTATGTGCTCTTGAACTTAAATATAAACTTTAATTGATCATGTCAAATTTGATACAAGAATATATATATATATATATATATATATATATATTTATTCCCATGGATAGAGGAGCCTGGCAGGCTACACTCCATGGAGTAGCAAAGAGTCAGACATGACTGAGCAACTAAACAACAACAAAACTATATATATATATATATATATATATATATATATATATATATTTCAAGTGTCTATCAGTTTATAGGACTTCTCTGATGGCTCCTGTGGTGAAGACTGTGTCTGCAATGTAGGAAAACCAGATTCGATCCCTGGGTTAAGAAGATACCCTGGAGAAGGAAATGACAACCCGCTCCAATATTCTTGACTGGGAAATCACATAAACAGAGGAGCCTGTCAGGCTATAGTCCATGAGGTCACAAAGAATTGGACACAGCTGAGCAACTAACACTGTCTTCTTTATAGCAATTATCATATCATCCACTGAATACCTTGACATTTATTCTTCAATAATTTATAGATATTTGTGAAGCACCAACATTTGGCTAGGCACTACGGCATGTGTTAAAAATATTGTAAGGAAAGAAGAACATCTTTCTGTGTTTTTTTCTCTACTCTGTATAACACACAACACTTCTGTGCTCTGGTGACCAAATGTGAGGGCATTTTTCATGTACCAAACAATTCTTCAGTACCAGAAGGTTATCCTACAATTTAATTCAATTCTGATACTATCTGATGAGATGGCATCAGATCTCACAGGTTAAGTTCCCATCACCCAAGTCTCTCCTCTCCCATTTCAGAAGCTAATAACAAGTCTAGGTTGTTATCCATGCTTCTGATCAATAGGCTATAAATCAGAGGTTCCCATAATCCCCTCCTTTGCTAGAATATTTCATAGAACTCAGAAAAACATTTTACTTACTAGTTACCGATTTGTTATAAAAAATGTAACTCAACAACAGTCACATGAAGAGATGCACATAGAGCACAGAATCTAAAAGTGATGCTGAATTTCCATGCCCTCTCTGGATGTACCACTCTTCCAGTGCCTCTAAATGGGGGTTTTGCTGCTGCTAAGTTACTTCAGTCGTGTTCGACTCTGTGTGACCCCATAGACGGCAGCCCACCAGGCTCCCCTGTCCCTGGGATTCTCCAGGCAAGAACACTGGAGTGGGTTGCCATTTTCTTCTCCAATGCATGAAAGCAAAAAGTCAAAGTGAAGTAGCTCAGTTGTGTCCGACTCTTTGCGGCCCCATGGACTGCAGCCTACCAGGCTCCTCCACCCATGGGATTTTCCAGGCAAGAGTACTGGAGTGGGGTGCCATTGCCTTCTCCGAAAATGGGGGCTTTATTAGGTAGGAGTGATTGATTAAATCATTGGCTATTGGTGATTGAGTCAACTTCCAGCCCCTCTCCCCTCCCTCACAGTTTGAGAAGTAGGACTGAAAACTCCAACCCTCTCATCACATGGTTGGTGTCCCTAGCGAGCAGACTTCATCCTTCAGGGCTTTCCAGATGTCAGGTGTGGTTGAAAGGGGCTTATTATGGTTAACAAAATATGCTTTTGTTACTCTTCTTACTTAGGAAATTCTAAGAGTGTTAGGAGCTCTGTGTCAGGAGAATGACATATATATTTCTAATTATGACTCACAATATCACACATATATTACTAATACTTTCAAAGCATCTGCAAGTTGTTAATGTCTCCAATTTAAGATGAGGTGATGATGATTGGAAAGGTTTCACCTGCACGAGCATCGGTATAGCTGCTGCTACTAAGTCGCTTCAGTCCTGTCCGATAAACACAGTCTCTAAACCATGTTGAACTACATGAGTTCAAAACTCACCTCTCTACAATGTTGTTCAAGTTATTCAACTCTCTGCTTCTAAGTTTCTTTATTAAAAAAGGAACAAAAAAACATACCAAAAAGAAACAAAAATTAAAATCTAAGAGTACTCATTATGGTAAGAATTAATTAAACAAGGAGGCCATTAGACTGGTATGGCTCTAAGGTATTCAGTCAGTTCAGTACAGTTGGTCACTCATGTCTGACTCTTTGTGACCCCATGAACCGCAGCACACCAGGCCTCCCTGTCCATCACCAAATCCTGGAGTCCACCCAAACCCATGTTCATTGAGTCAGTGATGCCACCCAACCATCTCATCCTCTGTCATCAACTTCTCCTGCCCTCAATCTTTCACAGCATGAGGGTCTTTTCAAATGAGTCAGCTCTTCACATCAGGTTGCCAAAGACTGGAGTTTCAGCTTCAACATCAGTCCTTCCAAAGAAATCCCAGGGCTGATCTCCTTCAGAATGGACTGGTTGGATCTCCTTGCAGTCCAAGGGATTCTCAAGAGTCTTCTCCAACACCACAGTTCAAAACCGTCAATTCTTCAGTGCTCACCTTGCTTCACAGTCCAACTCTCACATCCATACATGACCACTGGAAAAACCATAGCCTTGACTAGTCGGACCTGTGTTGGCAAAGTAATGTCTCTGCTTTTTAATATGCTTAAGGTTTAGGTTGCTCATAATTTTCCTTTCAAGGAGCAAGTGTCTTTTAATTTTATGGTTGCAATCACCATCTGCAGTGATTTTGGAGCCTAAAAAAATAAAGTTTGATACTGTTTCCCCATCTATTTGCCATGAAGTGATGGGACCAGATGCCATGATCTTAGTTTTCTTAATGTTGAGCTATAAGCCAACTTTTTCACTCTCCTTTTTCACTTTCACGAAGAGGCTCTTTAGTTCTTCTTCACTTTCTGCCATAAGGGTGGTGTCATCGGCATATCTAAGGTTATTGAAATTTTTCCTGGCAATCTTGATTCAAGCTTGTGCTTCCTCCAGCCCCGCATTTCTCATAATGTACTCTGCATAAAAGTTCAATAATCAGGGTGACAATATACAGCCTTGACATACTCTTTTTCTTATTTGGAACCAGTCTGTTGTTACATGTCTAGTTCTAATTGTTGCTTCCTGACCTTCATACAGGTTACTCAAGAGGCAGGTCAGGTGGTCTGGTATTCCCATCTCTTTCAGAATTTTCCACAGTTTATTGTGATCCACAGAGTCAAAGGCTTTGGCATAGTCAGTAAAGCCTAAATAGATGTTTTTATAGAACTCTCTTGCTTTTTTGATAATCCAGCTGATGTTGGCAATTTGATATCTGGTTCCTCTGCCTTTTCTAAAACCAGCTTCTAAGGTATTGGCAGCAGTCATAAGCAAACAAAAATCTAAATCTGGAAATGTCTCCAATGTTACAAAATTTAAATATAAGGACAACCAATCACAACCAGCCAACCCAGCTTTAATCTATAGCCAAGCAATAGTTTTCCTAGTAGCTCAGCTGGTAAAGAACCCACCTGCAATGCAGGAGACCCCAGTATGATTCCTGAGATGGAAAAATCCCCTGAAGAATGGATAGGCTACCCACTCCAGTATTCCTGGGCTTCCCTGGTGGCTCAGATGGTAGAGAATCCACCTGGAATGTGGGAGAACTAAGTTTGATCCCTGGGTTTGAAAGATCTCCTGGAGGCAGGGGTGGGGCATGGCAACCCACTCCAGTATTCTTGCCTGGAGAATCCCAGGGATAGAGGAGTCTGGTTGCTACAGTCCATGGGGTCGCAAAGAGTCAGACACAACTGAGCAAGTAAGCAGAACACAACAGTGCTCCCACTGTTCTCTGTAAAAGTCTCACCAAATTCTGTATATGAAGAACACCTAATGAATTCTGGTTTGACCCTGCCCAATTATAACTGATCCCTAGGCTTCCCTGGTGGCTTAAATGGTACAGAATCTGCCTGCAGTGTGGGAGACTTGGGTTTGATCCCTGGCTTTGGAGGATCCCCTGGAGGAGAGCATGGCAACCCACTCCAGTATTCTTGCCTGGAGAATTCCATGGACAGGGAGCCTGGCTGGCTACAGTGCATGGGGTCACAAAGAGTCAGACATGACTGAACAACTAACACACAATTCTAATTGATAAATGTGGAAACCAACTCTGAAAGGTTTTAATATGACTCAGTTTCTCTTTTTCACTTTGTAAGACTCTTCGAGATCAATACATGAAGTTTGAGAACTGAGTAAATTAATATACAAGAAGCTCTCCATGCTGGTGTATGCGTTGATGCATTCCTTTTTGGTGCATTTTTATGTCGGTATTATTTGTTTCTGTTATTATAATCTATGCTATTCATGTAATGAAGGGCTCCTCTGGGACTTAGATGTGGTTGTGATTAGCACTAAATAGTACTACTGATTTAATAAAAGTTAATTAAATGTATGTTAGTTTACCAATGGAATAAGAAATGTTTAACATTAAAATAATTTTAAGTCAGTGGTTTAAAATTGTTTTATTTTGTGTAAGAAATGATTCACTCAAAGTAAAGTAGTGTGATTCTTACTTACTAATTTTGTTTATTGTGTAATGTTCCAGCATTATGCTATGCATTTTAACCATATTACCCCCTCTTGCATCAGCTTGGCCATAGAGTTTCTTTGGTTTTAAAGTAAAAATAAAAGACATGTATTTCATTTTCACCAAGAACTTTATTTAATAATATACTTTCCATTTTGTTCCATTGCTTTCTGTCATTTTTCATGTTAATTTCATAATTCCATCTTCCCAAAACTTTTTGTCTTTTTGAGCAAATAACTGTTCTAGGTGTTTTTTTTACAGTCTTCCAGGGAATTGACATTTTTGCCATTAAAGGAATTTTGCAAAAACTGAAATAATTGGAAGTTTGAAGGTGCAATGTCTGGTACATAGAGTGGATGAATCCGAATTTCCAGGTAGTGACAGTTTTTGCCTAGTCATTGGAGAAACCTGCAGTCTTGTGTATAATCCTGATAGAAGATTATAATTTTCTGTTGATGAATTTTGGACAATGTTTGTCAAGTGTTGCTTTACATTGGTCTAATTGGGACAGTAGTTGTTTGAATTAAGTTAAAGACAACTAAGCACTACTAGAGCCATCCTAGGGAGAAAAAAAAAATGAATACACATTTTGGCCAACTCTCGAAAAGCATTAGCTAGAAATTATTCCTTCTAAGTTGCCCTGTTGTATATTCAAGAAAGTGACAGAAGCTGGATTCACACCTGTATCGGTTTTCAATTGCCCAGAACTATTTATCACAAACTTAAAGGAAAAAAGGCAATGTCAGGATCAGATCAGCAGAACTGGGTTCTCTTAGGTTCTGACAGGCTGAAATCAAAGTATTGGCAGGGCCAGGCTTTGCCTAGAGGCTCTGAGAATGTGCTTCAGTTAGATTGTTAGTAGAGTCCTATTGCTGCTGGCTGTAAATCTGAGTTGTCTTTTTTGTTGGTTGGTTTTGGTTTTGCTTTTTTTGTTCAGCTGTGAGCTAGAGGCCACTCTGCACTCCTGGAGGTGGCTTGTATTCCTTCTCACATGGCCCACTCTACCTTTAGAGTGGGCAGCGGTGATGCATCTTCTCACTCTTTCTCTCTCTCATTTCCTTTCTGTCACCAGCCAGAGAACACTCTGCTTTTAAAAGACTTCATGATTAGATTGTTGTTCAGTCACTCAGTCCTGTCCATCTCTTTGCAACCCCATGGACTGCCGCACGCCAGGTTTCCCTGTCCTTCACCATCTCTCAGAACTTCCTTAAACTCATGTCCATTGAGTCGGTGATGCCATCCAACCATCTCATCCTCAGACATCCCCTTCTCCTCCTGCCTTCAATCTTTCCCAGCATCATGGTCTTCTCTGATGAGTCAGTTCTTCGAAATAGGTGGCCAAAGTATTGGAGCTTCAGCTTCAGCGTCAGTCTTTCCAATGCATATTCAGAATTGATTTCTTTTGAGATTGACCGGTTTGATCTCCTTACAGTTTAAGAGACTCCCAAGAGTCTTCAACACCAAGGTTCAAAAACATCAATTCTTCAGAAGTCAGCTTTCTTTATGGTTCAACTCTCACATTCATACATGACTACTGGAAAAACCATAGCTTCAACTAGACAGACCTTCACCCAAATAATCTCACAATTTAAATTTTAATTAACAGCTTTGATTAAACCTGCAAATTTCCTTTGGCCATGTAATGTAGCATATTCATGGAGTGGCATCTAGTCATGTTTGTAAATTTCATTCACAATGAAAGAGAGGAAGATTTACACAAGGGATGTATCATTGGGGGTTATAGTTAGAAATCTACCTTAGAATTCCCAGCACCCAAGACTGTGACACCAGAGAACAATCTCTTAAACACAATGTGATAATATGAGACCATATTCAAGGTGTTCCTAATATTTGTTTGAAAAAACCTTGGGAAGAACAGGCATTAGAAGAATCAATTTAGCTGAATATTTAACTACATTAAAATAGAATTACCTCCGACTTTACAGCTTTATTTTGTTCTAAACATTACTCTTTTCCCTCTCTTTTATGCTTCAAGAATGCTATCAAGATAGCCAAATTGGTTGGCTTTTTTGACTCCAGATTTAACATACAGATTTATTGGAAACTGTGAGATTAATTTCACAAAAACCTCTTTTGTTTGATTTGCACAAAATTTATTATATTATAAAAATCAACATATAATTATGGATGGTATTGGACATAAACAATGAGCCCACTTGATTATTCTATTAATTTTATCTACTTGAGTAGACAATTCTATAATTAAGGGAAAATGAATTTGTCATCATTTCTCTTTTTTTCAAGTAATGATCATATATTTTATTATATTGTTCAAATAATTATCAGAATCAACAACTGTTATAGCAACACTGAAACATAAACCCTAAAATCAGCAACATGGTTGGGAGAAAGGTTTATCATTACTCTCTTAAAATGTAGCTGTATGAGGAAAGTTTCAATTTCATCACCAGTACATAATAAAAGTATGCCTGTGTGTGTGTGTGTGTGTTAGTCCCTCAGTCTTGTCTTTTTGAGATTCCATAGACTGTAGTCCACCAGGCTCCAATGTCCATGAAATCCTTCAGGCAAGAATACCAGAGTGAGTAGCCATTACCTTCTCAAGGGGATCTTCCCAGTCCAGGGATTGAACCCAGGTCTCCTTCATTGCAGGCTGATTCTTTACCATCTGAGTCACCAGGAAAGCCCAGAACAGTGCCTGTAGTACATCAATTGTTTAAAAACTAAGTTTCAAGTAAAAAATAAAATGAATAAAATTTGATAAACTTTATAAATCAATAAGTTAACTCAAGTGATCATCAATAGTTTTGGATGCAAGTACACATAATTTTTCAGAATAAACTATCTATATTCTAGTTTTAAACATTGTCTTCAGGACAAACTTTCCAACTAAAATCTGCAACATAGTAACATAGCACTAATGCTTATTTCTTCATATCAATTTGGCTAATTTTTATACATTTGATTTTCTGTTATTATAAATAAGATCAAAATTCTAAGTTTAATCTATGAAATCTCAGCCACATTTGCTTATGTATCTGTTAAATAATCAGAGGTAAATAGATCATGAGTATTAAGAATCAGTATGTAGATTCTTTATATTTCTCATTTTAATTTTTAATCCTGTAGTTGTATTGTTGTTTTAGAAAATCTGCCCCCCAATTACATGGAATGAAAAAAGGAAAAAAAAAAAAAACATATCTTAAATCAACTAAGTCAAAAAACTGTGCAGATGGTAACCCCAGGGTTTCATACTATTTATCTTTTCTCTTATGATCATAATGCACAGAGTTGGCAATCAATGACCAATATTCTCAACTGTGATATTTAACTATCCTTCAAAATATATCAGAAAATGTCCTAACAGAAAAGTGGGCCTGAGGTTCCTTAAGGCAGCACATAATATAAATGCCCACACTGGAGTTTGATTTAGCTCATTTTTGATTCCTGGGAGGGAGGCACACAATCCAGAACTTATCCAGCTGAGATTCCTTTCTAAATCCTAGACATACATGAACTCAATGAACAGTTAAAAATTCATCTAAAGGATTTATTTTAGATATAAACAAATAGAAAATATAGTACCTGCAAAAAAAGATAAAAAGAACATCATTTACAAAATAAACCATAAAACTCATATATTTAAATTCATAGACAAATTTGAAATGGAAAAAAGCCATGTAAAAGAATAGGAGACTGTGTAAAATATAAAGTTGTTCTAAAACAGGAAATCTCAGAAATACGGGAAATTAAAATAATCAATAATAAAATGGCCAAAGCAGAAACAACTCTATAAGATGAAAAGTAAAGAGGACACAGTAGACAAAAATCTATATGTTAAACTAGATCACAGCATAGTCCAAAAGAAAGAAGGAAGGAGGATGTGAAAAAGTTTAAAGTAATAGCATCAACCCAAAACTTCTAAATATTTCTAATCAGAGTTTTAAAAGAAAGAACACTGAAAATGGAAAACAGAAAACATGAAACAAATAAGTGAAGTCACTCAGTCGTGTCTGACTCTTTGTGACCTCATGGACTGTAGCTTGCTAGGCTCCTCCATTCATGGAATTTCCCAGGCAAGAATACTAGAGTGGGTTGCCATTTCCTTCTTCAGGGTATCTTCCGCAACCAGGAATTGAACCCAGGTCTCCATTACGGACTGGGCAGACTCTTTATCATTACCTTTTGAGCTACCAGGGAATCCCACAAAAGAAATAAATGCCTCAAGTTTTGTGTAATTAAAGTGATGCATCTATAGGATTAAAGAACTTGCTATGTACCATTTCAGGCTACAACAACAGCAATATAATAACATTAATTTATACAAACTTTAGCAACAATAAATAAATAGTCATTGTAATGAGACCTCAATGCATTAAGGATAAACAGAAAATCCTAAAAAAAAAAATAAATAAAATAAAATCCTAAGAGTAAATAGGGAGAGAGCACGTTACATACAACAAATGAGAATCAGTTTTGTTTGTTGCTTAGCAAATGTTGACTCTTAGAGTATCAGGCACTGATGCGTAGAACATGCAACCAATCAGAAAAGCAATGGTCCCTGTCAATTTTTAATTCTATGTGAGGGAAGGATATGGAGTATAAGCCATAGGGCTATGGTATAATATTGTGAAAGTAATTAGTCCTCTGTGGGCACAGACTAGGTAAGCTGGGTTGGACTTTTAAGTGCCAGGTCAAGGAAGAAGTTAGAGTGCTCTTCTTTGAGAAACTGACATTGAGTGAAGGTATAAAGGAAGTGAAGGACCTATCTATGCAAGTGTCTAGGTGAAGAAATAGGGAGCACAAATCCTTATATTAGGAGTTTACCAAGACTAGTTGAAGAACAAAAGCCAATAGTGGGGGTTAGATTAGAAACGGATCCTGTTTGGTGATCATAATGGCCTTTTTAAATGATATAAATAACTGTGATTTTACTCTGAGTAAAATTAGAAGTTTGGGGAGGATTCTAAATAGAGGTATAAACATCATCAGATGTAGACTTTAAAAGAACCACTCTATTTTGTTGAGAAGAGATTTTGGGAATTGGTCAAAAATGAAAGCAGAAAGACTACGTAGAAGAAAGCTGTAGCTGTATTTCTGAGAGATTATGGCAACAAGCTCCATCAAGGAAGCAAGAAGCAGAGTGGAAAGTGGCTGAATACTAGGCTCTGAGAAATGAACTGAATGTGTGAGAAAGGATTCAAGGGCAGCTCTAACTAGAAAAAAGAGAGTGGTCATAAAATGTAATAGGAAAGACTGTGGTTGGATAAGATTTGGGGCAAAATATCAGAGCTCCATTTTAGGCTTGTTAAATTAGAAAAGCTTGATTGGTCTGTAAGAGAAGAATTCACATAAGAGGTTGGATATATGTATTGACTTCAGGAGAGAGGTTTGTGCTAAAGATATAAAATTGGAAGTTGTTGTGTAAAAACTTGTTTAAGGTGTGAGAGTGTATCAGTCCAACATTGACCATGGACTCAGCACAGACAGTTAAGAACATAACAAAGTCATAGGATACTAAAAATTTAAAGATGTCTGGAAAAGGTGAAAAACCAATGAAGCAGACTTTGAGGAAGGCAGCCAATGAAGTGGGAGAAAAACTAATAGAATGTGCTATCCTGAAGATTACATTTTATTAAGGAGTGCGTGATTAACTGGCAACTGTTGCTCTTCAGTCAGGTGAACTAAGAACTAAGAATTGACTCTTGGATACAGCAACATAGATATCATTTGGATGACTTTGACAAAAGCACATTAGCTTGCTTAGTGTAGGAAAAAGTGTTTAAATAGAGAACAGATGAGAAATTGAAGATGCTGTGTATACAGATCTTTCTCAACTTGCAATGGGGCTCTGTCTTGATAAACTCATCATAAAGTGAAAACATAAGTAAAAAATGCATTTTTTTTCTTGAAGTAAAATTGACTTACAAAATATTCAATTAGTTTCAGGTATGCAACCTAATGATTCAGTATTTAAAGTGAAAATGAAACTGTTACTCACTTAGTCGTGTCCAACTCTTTGTGACCCCAGGGACTGTAGCCCCCCAGGCTCCTCTGTCCATGGAATTCTCCAAGCAAGGATACTGGAGTGGGTTACCATTTCCTTCTGCAGGGGATCTTCACAACCCAGGGATTGAACCTGGATCTCCCACATTGCAGCCAGACTCTTTACCAAATGAGCCACCAGGGAAGACTCTTCAGTATTTAAAGTTATTGGAAAATAATGGCTATATTTCCTTATGCTGTACAATCAGTTCAGTTCAGTCGCTCAGTCGTGTCCAACTCTTAGCAATCCCATGGATTGCAATATACCAGGCTTCCCTGTCCATCACCAACTCCCAGAGCTTACGCAAACTCATATCCATTAAGCAGGTGATGCCATCCAACCATCTCATCCTCTGTTGGCCCCTTCTTCTCTTGCCTTCAATCGTTCTCAGTATCAGGGTCTCTTCAAATGAGTCAGTTCTTCACATCAGGTGGCCAAAGTATCAGAGTTTCAGCTTCAGCATCAGTCCTTCCAATGAATATTCAGGACTGATTTCCTTTAGGATGGACTGGTTGGATCTTCTTGCTCTCCAAGGGACTCTCAATAGTCTTCTCCAACACCACAGGTGAAAAACATAAATTCTTTGGTGCTCAGCTTGCTTTATAGTCCGACTCTTACATCCATACATGACTACTGGAAAAACCAAAGCTTTGACTAGACAGACTTTTGTTAGTAAGGTCTCTGCTTTTTAATGTCCTTGTTATTTATTTTACAGAGTAGTTTGTATTTTCTTAATGCTCTACCACTATCTTGCCCCTCCCACCTTCCCTCTCCCCACAGTAACCACTAGTTTGTACTCTGTGTCTGTGAGTTTGTTTCTCTCTCTCTCTTTTTTTTTTTTGTTTCTCTTTTGTTATATACATTAGCATGTATTATTTTTTTTAAATCAGAATTTCAGTGAAAACATACAGTGTTAGTCTTTCTCTCTTTGACTTACTTCACTAAGGATAAAATGCTCTAGGTTCATCCACTTACAAATGACAGAGTTTTATTCCTTTTTGTGGCAAATGATCCATTATGTGTGTGTGTGTGTATGTGCGTGTGTGTGTGTGTGTATTCTTTATCTATACATAATGAACACTTAGGCTGCTTCCATATCTTGGCTACTGTAAATAATGTTTCTGCCCAAGATGCACTTAATATGCTTGTACTGAAAGTGAAAAACAGAATGGTTGTCTGGGTAAAGAATAGCTGTGAGCCAAGTGGTTATTTAGTATAGTGACTGACTGAGAGTTACAGCTGCTTCTGCCCAGTATCATACAGCATATGGCAAGCCTGGGAAAGTATCAAAATTCAAAGTGCAGTTTCTATTAAGTGGGTATAGCTTTCATACCATCATAAAAGTAAATATATATATATATATATTACAAGTTGAACCATAGTAAGTCTGGGACTGTCAAATTTATTAATTTGAGAAGTTTCCTTTGAAGTGGGGAAAGTAAACTTGACAGCTGGGTGTTAGAGAAGAATTTTTCCTCTTATTTTTTTCATCTTCATCTTTTTCTCCAGGGCTTCCTACGTGGCATAGTGGTAAAGAATCCACACGCCAATGCAGGAAATACAGGTTCCATCCCTGGTTCAGGAAGATCCCCTGGAGGAGGACATGGCAATCCACTCCAGTATTGTTGCCTGGAGAATCCCATGGACTGGGGGGAACCTGGTGGGTTATAGTCCATGAGGTCACAAAGAGTTGAACACAACGGAACATGCATGCACACATACATCTTTTCTCCTTCCTTTCCCTATCATCACTTCTTTTTCTTCTTAGCTTTTATCTGCCATTTCCTTCACATTCTTCTCCTCTTTTACTTTGATAAGAACAAATACCTGGGCTATATTTGTAAATAGACATAAAGGTAAAAAAATTAATGCTTGAGTTGGGACATTAGCTGTAAAGAGGATCATGAATGGCACATATATAATAAATCAGTAGGAAAACAAATTCCATGAGTTGGAAGTTGGACATATGCTGATATGCCAAAGGAATCTGGAGAAGTTCTCTTTCAAGTGCTATAGCTTTCTTAATAAAAATAAGGTTATAAACTTAGACAAAGGACAGAATAGGTTATTTTGGTCAACTGAGGAGAGGAGAAAAGTAAAATATAAAAGACAGAATAAAATTAATACACTATAAATATATAGCCAAGATGCCTGGAAATGTGAATATTCAATTCAAGTTCCAGATTTTGGATTTAAAGTGCATTTTTCAACATTCCAAAGATCTTCACTAATGAAAGTTGAGATAAAGTGGATACTGTGTATTTTCATAGTGTGATTTTGTTTTTCCAAACACGTGGAATACAGAGAGAAATGCAAGGGAGAATAATTATAATGGCTTGCTATAGTAATATAACTTTATCTGGGTAGCGAAGGACAGGTTGAGACCCTAGAATTGAGGGAGGAAAATAAAGTTGTTTTTATCCATGGACTGGAGGTTCCAGAGAGGTCAAAAATATCTGGGGCCATGGTACTACAATTGGCAACAGGATTCCTTTTATTTTTTATTTTTATTTTTTTTTTAATTTTATTTTATTTTTAAACTTTACAATATTGTATTGGTTTTGCCAAATATCGAAATGAATCCACCACAGGTATACATGTGTCCCCCATCCTGAACCCTTGTCCCTCCTCCCTCCCCATACCATCCCTCTGGGTCAGTTGCCAATGCAAACAGGGGAAAAGATGATTAGTCATTGTGTTCTCAGAGCAGATGCTGTGAGATTGTCAGGTAGAGAGGAGTGGGAAATAACTATGGCTCACACTTGACCTAATCACACTCAGGGGATTAGAATGCCAGCAAATGAAGGGAGGAAATCTAAATGAGATGCGGTTTTGGACTCAAGTGATTGTTTCTGACAGCCCTCAGGGAAGAATAGATTTACCAGGAGTGTGCAAAAGCCACATGACAGTGTGTACTGTATGCGGAGCTTCTACAAAACCTAGAGGTGGAAGATCGAAGAAGGGTTGGACTTTTCCAAGTAGAAGAAGGACTGATAACTCAGACTGCCAGATTCCTCTCTTGGATTTAGGACTTTTACTGAAAATTTGAAGAATTTGTGATTGAATACTGTGATTTTTGAGATTAGGAGTAGGATTACAGCTCTACCCTGACTGAACAGCTTTATTTCAGAAATCAGTGGGTCTTAATTCATCAGCATTTAGCTAGCTTCATTTCTTTGTGTGTGGTTGGTATTAATACATTTTTATTTTAATTAATTTGAAATAAATATATTTTAATACCTTTGGAGTAAGCAAAATCTGTCCTGCAGTATCAGTTTGATATATTAACCCAAAATCTTTACCTTTTTTGTTTGTTTTACCATTCACAGTCTCTCTCTGTCTCTCATCTTTTTTTTTTTCCTCCCTTTCTCTCAAATATACATATACATTTGCAAAGAATGAGGATTTGGTTTAGGTTAATTAAAAATATCTAAGCCATGGTTTTGCTATTTCAACTTCTTTGTAATTTAATATAAATAATTAAACCAAATGAAAAAGTAATCAGGTATGTTTTGATAGGCTTGACATTGATTCACCTTTCTTCAAGGTACATAATTAGTCTTCTCACCTCATTTTTGGTAAATTTATCAGATATTATAGAGAATATAGGTGTTACGAGAGACTAAAAGTCAACACCTATGTATACCACAAAATTTTAATATATATAATATTCATACATGTCTTCTAGTAGTATTTTCCTTACAGTTGTAAAATTACTAGCCAGAAACTGAAGTGGAGAAATGATGACATCAAGAGTAAGATATCCCAGAGAGAGAATTAATGTCAAAATAATTACATGGTTCACAGTTAAGGCTGTATGGTTATTAGCAACTCTAGAAAAGCTAATTAAGTGAGTCAAAAATTGTACTTAAGCCAGTTAAGTCAGAGTGTTTCTATGGCTTCTGAACAAATAGGTAACACCTAAAAGCTGGGAATGTACTCATTAATCAAAGGAACTGAAAATTATATCACACTGATTAAAACCACATGTAGTAAAAATGGTTATTTAGTCTTCTTTTAAAATGAGATCTTAGAAAAAGCTGAACTGCTACTAACTTTAATTCATTCCTACAATCAGACAAGGTTTTCATCTTATTATATTCAAATATTTTTATAATTATCTAATTTTCTTCAACCCTTCAGTCTCTCATTTTTATCAATACTCACAACTAGTTTATAAATTGGACAAAAAAATTATACTTATTTTTTTTAACATTAACAAGGTATAGTTTAATTCCATTTGTGGTTTTTAAAGTTTTAAAAAGCTGAGAACTTGGAATTACACTACACACTATTTACTCAATATAATAATAATACTGATCTCAAATCAGCATCCATTCTACACATTCATTGTTTTTTTTTTTAAATATAGACCCATTTTCTTATATGAAGCTTAAAAGCAAAACAAAACAAACAAGAAAAACAGTGTAACAGTGTACCACATTTACAAAATATTTAACATGCAACATTTACTCACCACTTAAATAAAGGTTAATTGTAGTTTAGTCTAAATAAATTTACCCATAAGTACTCCAAACATTTTATATAGGAAAGGCAAATAAAACACAAGATGTTCCTATCTATACAACAATAGCAGAATCATACACTTTGAAAGAAAAATAAGTCCGAGTTTGAAGGATGAAAAACAACATCATGGCTGTTCTAAAAACGATGTCAGTGTCAGATTTTAAAACTTGCTACCATTGTAGGCTTCTAATCTTTCTCCTTTACTGATCTCTCTCTGAGATCTTTGTTTACATTGGAATATACCGCTGCAAAAATTTTAGGAAGATCCTCCTCAGGTTATCATGAAAGAAATGCAACAGATATTTGGTAAATTAACTTATCAAACATATTCAAACTTCATATTCCATGACTATAGTTCAATCCATAACCCATTATAGAGATCAGTTCAGTTCAGTCGCTCAGTTGTGTCTGACTCTTTGCGACCCCATGAATTGCAGCACGCCAGCCTCCCTGTCTATCACCAACTCCTGGAGTTCACTCAAACTCATATCCATTGAGTCGGTGATGCCATCCAGCCATCTCATCCTCTGCCATCCCCTTTTCCTCCTGCCCCCAATCCCTCCCACCATCGGAGTCTTTTCCAATGAGTCAACTCTTCACATGAGGTGGCCAAAGTTACTGGGGTTTCAGCTTTAGCATCATTCCTTCCAAAGAACATCCAGGGCTGATCTCCTTTAGAATGGACTGGTTGGATCTCCTTGCAGTCCAAGGGACTCTCAAGAGTCTTCTCCAAGACCACAGTTCAAAAGCATCAATTCTTTGGCGCTCAGCTTTCTTCACAGTCCAACTCTCACATCCATACATGACCACAGGAAAAACCATAGCCTTGACTAGATGGACCTTTGTTGGCAAAGTAATGTCTCTGCTTTTGAATATGCTATCTAGGTTGGTCATAGCTTTCCTTGCAAGGAGTAAGCCTCTTTTAATTTCATGGCTGCAGTCACCATCTGCAGTGATTTTGGAGCCCAAAAAAATAAAGTCTAACACTGTTTCCACTGTTTCCCCATCTATTTCCCATGAAGTGATGGGACTGGATGCCATGATCTTCGTTTTTTGAATGTTGAGCTTTAAGCCAACTTTTTCACTCTCTTCTTTCACTTTCATCAAGAGGCTTTTTAGTTCCTCTTCAATTCCTGCCATTAGGGTGGTGTCATCTGCATATCTGAGGTGATTGATATTTCTCCCAGCAATCTTGATTCCAGCTTGTGCTTCATCCAGCCCAGTGTTTCTCATGATGTACTCTGCATAGAAGGTAAATAAGCAGGGTGACAATATACAGCCTTGATGTCCTCCTTTTCCTACTTGGGACCAGTCTGTTGTTCCATGTCTAGTTGTATCTGTTGCTTCCTGACCTGCATATAGGTTTCTCAAGAGGCAGGTCAGGTGTCTGGTATTCCCCATCTCTTTCAGAATTTTTCACAGTTTATTGTGATCCACACTGTCAAAGGCTTTGGCATAGTCAATAAAGCAGAAATAGATGTTTTCCTGGAACTCTCTTACTTTTTCCATGATGGATCTTAGTAATTATTCAGAATAAAGAAATACTTGCTTTCGAGAATATTTTAAGTAATTTTAAAATAGTCAAAGTTTAACTTTGTATTCAGATAAACATTGAGATACTTTTGAAAGTATACGTTTATGTTGAACATTATAAACAATACAAAAATTAGAAGTGGTGGAGTGCGTTATCTCTTGAATATTGTGTGGTACAGATTCCATGAGACAAAGTATCAAGTTGACAGCATACATGGGGAATAGAAATGAATATTCTGTAATATCCTTATCTTTGTAGCAATGTTTTATTGTCAACTTTAAATACATACGTGTTTATATATATTTTTGCTTATAGTTATTGTTGTTTATAGTTATTTATAGCTGGTATATGAGATTCCCTGGTGGCTCAGATGGTAAAGAATCTGCCTGCAATTCTGGAGATCCAGGTTCCATTCCTAGGTAGGAAGAGCATCTAGAGAAAGGAATGGCTACCTACTCTAGTAATCTTGCTTGGAGAATTCCATGGACAGAGCAGCCTGGCCTGCTATATTCTATAAGGTGATAAAGAGTTGGACATCACTGAGCAACTAACACTTTCACATAGTTGTTATATGTATATTTATATTTTACTTATAGTTGTTGTTTGTTTGCTAAGTCCTGTCTGATTCTTTTGAGACCCCATGGACTGTAGCTTGCCAGGCTCTTCTGTACATGGAATTTCCTACTCCAGGAGATCTTCCTAACCCAGGGATCAAACCCAAGTCTCCTGCATTGGCATGCAGATTCTTTACCAGGGCAGGCTCATATGTTTGGAGCTTCCCTGGTGGCTCAGTTGGTAAAGAATCAGTCTGTAATGTGGGAGACCTGGGTTTGGTCCCTGGGTTGGGAAGATCCTCTGGAGAAAGGAAGAGCTACCCACTCTAGTATTCTGGCCTGGAGAACTATACAGTCCTTGGGGTGGCAAAAAGTCGGACTGAGCAACTTTTACTTTCACTTTCATATATATGTGTATATATATATATATATATATATATATATATATATATAAAAGGTATATATATATGTTTTAATATGCGAAATAGATAATATTCTCTAAAGTTTATTCTAAAATTTTAGTACTATTCCATATTTGGATATCTTCATTTTGCATAGAATTTGGTGACAAGTGAGTATTGCCTATACTTAAATATATTAGCATAAATACGTCAAAGGAAATAATTCAACATGCATTTTAATAGTTCTTAAATCTCTAAGACTGTGTCAGCCTCTCCAGAATAGAAAATTGAAGAGGATGAATACTGTAATCTGAAACACCTTTTTAAAAATTTTGGTGTTTAACATGATTGGATGTATGACTCTGAGTGTGTGTCTGTGCTTAGTTGCTCAGTCATGTCTGATTGTTTGAGACCCTATGGACTCTAGCCCACTAGGCACCTCTGTCCATGAAATCTTCCAGGCAAATATACTGGAGTGGGATGCCATTTCCTACTCCAGGGATGTTCTTGGCTCAGGGATTAAAACCGAGTCTCTTGTATCTCTTGCATTGGCAGGCAGATTCTTTACCACTGAGCCGCCTGGGAAGCATATGTGACTGAACAAATTACTTAAGTGCTTATAGTACTTGTGTTTTTCTGTAAATTAAGAGATATAAATCTAATTTTTAAGCCATTTTCAGAATTGGTGATAGTTGATTTCAAGCAAGTGACAGTGTATTTGGCATAGAAGGGAATTTTTAAATTCCTAGGTCTTAAGATATTCAGAGCTTCTTTCCAAGTTTTATACCTAGGCAGCTACTAGAAGAACCTGGATAATTTTTAAAATGTTGAAAGGGTCATGACATTCCCCAGACTAATTAAATTGTAAACTTTGTAGGTAGGGAGGACCTAAGTACAGATATCTATTTAAAACTTCTTAAGTGATTATCAGTTGAAACCAGATTTGTTGTTGCTCAGTCACTAAGTCATGTGTGAGTCTTTGAGATGGCATGGACTGCAGCATGCCAGGTTTCCCTGCCCTTCATTGCCTCACTGTTGACTTAAACGCATGTCCATTGAGTTGGTGATGCCATCCAACCTTCTCATCCTCTGTCGCCCACTTCTACTCCTGCCTTCAATCTTTCCCAGCATCAGGGGCTTTTCCAATCAGTTGGCTCTTTGCAGCAGGTAGCCAAAGTATTGAAGTTCTAGTTTCAACATCAGTCCTTTCAATGAATATTCAGGACTGATTTCCTTTAGGATTGACTGGTTTGATTTCCTTGCAGTCCAAGGGAGTCTCAAGAGGCTTCTGCAGCACCATAATTTGAAAGCATCAGTTCTTAGGCACTCAGCCTTTTTTATGGTCCAACTCTCATATCCATGCACGATTGCATGATTACTTGAAAAACCATAGCTTTGACTATATGGATGTTTGTTGGCGAAGTGATTCTCTGCTTTTGAATATGCTGTGAGGTTTGTCATAACTTTTCTTCCAAGGACCAAGAATCATGATCCCTTCACTGTCCACCATGATTTTTGAGCCCAAGAAAATAAAATCTGCCATTTTCCATTTTTATTTGAGAATCACCAATTTTAATGTTTACTAGGTTGGTACAAAAGTAATTGTGATTTTGGGCCATGGATTTTAAATCATTATGGGCATGCATGCTAAGTCTCTACAGTCATATCTGACTCTGAGTGACCCTATGGACTATAGCCTGCCAAGCTTCTCTGCCCATGGGATTCTCCAGGCAAGAATACTGGAGTGGTTTGTAACTCAGCTTAAATATATCTTGATTAACCAAATTAGGAGCCATTACAATCAACATATTTTGCCCCCGGGGAAATAAGTTTGTTTATTCCTGTAGCATAAAAATCTGTGCTTCAGGATTCAATAAACTCTTGGAAAGCATTTTCTTCCTCCTGCTGGTTGTGGAAGCATTTTCCTTGCAAAAAGTTTTGAGATACTTGAAGAAGTGGTAATTGGTTGACAAGATGTCAGGTGAATATGGGAGATGAGACAAAACTTCATAGCCCAATTCATTCACTTTTGAAGCATTGGTTGTGCAATGTGTGGTCAGTCAGACATTATCATGGAGAAGAACTGGGCCCTTTCTTCTGGCTAATGCTGGCTGCAGATGTTGAAGTTTTTGGTGTAGCTCATTGATTGGCTGAGCACACTTCTCAGATGTAATGGTTTCACCAGGTTTCAGAAAGTTGTAGTGGATCAGATGGGCAGCAGACCAACAAACAGTGACCATGAACATTTTCTGTTTCAAGTCTGGCTTTAGGAAGAGCCTTGGGATTTCTTCCCAGTCCAACCACTGAGCTGGTCATTGCCGATTGTTATATAAAATCCACGTTTCATTGCAGGTCACAATCTGATCTAGAAATTGTTCATTGTTGTTGCATGGAATAAGAGAAGAGGACACTTCAAAGTTATGATTTTTTTGATTTGCAGTTTGCTCCTGAGGAACCCAGGATTGAGATTTTTCACCTTTCCAATTTTCTTCAAAGGCCAAATGACAATAGAATGGTCAACATTCAGTTTTTCAGCAACTCCTCCTGTACTTGTAAGAAGATCAGATTCAGTGATTGCTCTCAAGTAATTGTTGCCAACTTCTGATGCCCAGCCACTGAGCTCCTCATCTTCAAGGCTCTCATCTCCTTGGCAAAACTTCTTGAACCACCACTGCACTGTATATTGATTAGCACTTCCTGGGCCAAATGCGTTGTTAATGTTTTGAGTTGTCTCTGATCTTTTATGACCCGTTTTGAACTCGAATAAAAAAAAAAAAAAATCACTTGAATTTTCAGTGTCTAGCATCTTTTCTATAAAATAAACACAATAATAAGTCATTATCAAAGAAACATAAAATAAGAAATTCTCATTAAAATGATGTATAATATAACCACATTTGTTTAGGAATGCATTCCAATATCAAATGGCAAAGTTCAACAACGCAAAACCGCAATTTATTTTGCACCAACCTAGTACAAGGCAAATTGGTAATATTACTTCATTGCAAAAGTTTAAAATATACATTGATTACAACTATATAACAAATTTACTATTAAACACCCTGGATGGAGTCTGCAGGGGGGCTTCTCTGTGGCTCAGATGGTAAAGTGTCTGCCTGCAATGTGGGAGACAGGAGTCTATAACCACATTGAAAAATTTATTGTTAACAAATAGGGAGAAAGATTTTGCTTGAGGGGAAATGCAGAATATGAATTTTAAGATGACAGAAAAAAATGAATCCATTGCTTTTAATTGAAAGGAAAATAATGACAACAGTATATTTTGAAGGGAAGCTGAGGCATGGTAACATTAGTAAAATACTCATATATTTATATTTCCGATAAAAATAGGCAAGTCCTAGGGATAAATTCCAAAGTTATATCTAATGATGCAAAAACATGTAATTACATATGCAAAATAGGTAATTTTGCACACAATCTGCAATTTACTATTGTTTAATTTGAAGGTTAGTTAAATTGCTTCCTTTGCCTGTTGAGTTTTAGCTTGCTTTTTATTTTTTTTTAACCATTTGAGATATTCTAAAGTTATTCACCTATATTTGTTTTGAGGAATTAAGAACTGATTTTTAACAGTAACAGGTGGGTTCCTTATAATCTTAACAGTTTTAATAGCTCTTATGAAATGAAAATGGGCTTGTTTACAAATTTATCATATATAATTTTGTCAAAGGAATTATGACTTATTAAACACTGGGAAAATTGCGTGAATTTTTTCTAGTACACAGACAAGTGAAATTCATTAAAAAAAGAGAGACGGATGTATAGAACAGTCTTTTGGTCTCTGTGGGAGAGGGCGAGGGTGGGATGATTTGGGAGAATGTCATTCAAACATGTATAATATCATATGTGAAGCGAATTGCCAGACCAGGGTTGATGCATGATACAGGATGCTCGGGGCTGGTGCACTGGGATGACCCAGAGGAATGGTATGGGGAGGGAGGTGGGAGGGGAGATTCAGGATGGGGAACATGTGCACAACCATGGTGGACTCATGTTGATGTATAGCAAAACCAATACAATATTGTAAAGAAAAAAAAAAAAGGAAGAAGAAGAGGAAAGACAAGGAAAAATAAATGGGACAGGGAAAAAGAAAATAAAAGGAAAAGTAAGGAGTACCAATAAAAGTCATCATCCCTGTCATAAAAAACAAGTGAAGAAGATATTATATACTTCCACTTTTAAATATTCCTGAGAAAATGTATATAGATACATACATATATGGGCTTCCCAGGTGGCACTAGTAGTAAAGAAACCACTGGCAATGCAGGAGGTATAAGAGATGCAGGTTCCATCCCTGGGTTGAGAAGATTCCCTGGAGAAGAGCATGGCGATCCACTCCAATATTTTTGCGTGGAGAATCC
Organism: Bos taurus; assembly: GCF_002263795.3. Taxonomy (NCBI): domain Eukaryota; kingdom Metazoa; phylum Chordata; class Mammalia; order Artiodactyla; family Bovidae; genus Bos; species Bos taurus. The sequence goes on from NC_037347.1 coordinate 47,400,047, forward strand.
CATGGACATAGGAGCCTGGCAGGCTATGATTCATAGGGATGCAAAGAGTCAGATATGACTGAAATGACATAGGACACACACATGCTCACACATATGCACATACATAAAAGTGTCTTATAGAATGATCTGATTTTCTTTTTCTTTATTATCAGTTCAGTTAAGTCACTTAGTTGTATCTGAATTTTCCTATTTTAAAATATGATAAACATACTCTGTGCGACCCCAAAGACGACAGCCCATCAGGCTCCACCCTCCCTGGGATTCTCCAAGCAAGAACACTGGAGTGAGTTGCCATTTCCTTCTCCAATATATGCAAGTGAAAAGTGAAAGTGAAGTCGCTCAGTCTTCGACTTAGCGACCCCATGGACTACAGCCTACCAGGCTCTTCTGTCCATGGGATTTTCCAGGCAAGAGTACTGGAGTGGGGTGCCATTGCCTTCTCCATTTGTAAATGAAATATTTGTCTATTTATTACGTTTTCTTCGGGGTCAATACTTATGCTACTATATATTTTACATGCATTTTATTCTAGTATCTGACCCTGAAGCACATTTCTCTCATAATATGTCTTCTAATGTTTAAATAATATGAAAGAACTAATGCTTATTTAAGAGTGGACCTTTCAGTTTCCTAGAGCAGGCATTTACTCAACAGCACCTTGTGGACTTAAAAATCAAACATACTTCTTCAAATGTTTCACTTTTATGCAAGAATTAGATTCTGCACACAAAGAATTAAATGCCTCCGGATTGCAGATTTGTGCTTTAAAAATATATAGCCTAATATATATGGATGCATATAGAATATTGCCCTTATAAAATGTTATCATTTTAATACCTGGAGTCTGTGACTATATTACCTTATATTATAAGAGAAATTTTAGAAATGTGATTATAATAAGGTCTTTGTGATAAGAAGATTATCCTGGAATATCCAGGTTGGACAAATATAATGACAAAAGTGCTTAGCAAATGGCATAGAGAGAAAAAGAAGTGCTGTATATCCATTCTATCGTTTCCAGAGGGAACACAGCCTTGCTGACACCTTGGAAGTTGCCCAATAAAACTCCATGATCATAATAAGATAGTAAATTTGTGTTGTTTCAAACCACTAAATTTTGATAATTTGTTATAGCAGCAATAGAAATATAATAGGTATGCATGCATAGTTGTAGCTATATATACATGTATGTATAATGTTGCTGTTGTTTGTTGTTGTTCAGTCATGCAGTTATGTCTGACTTGTTGTGACCCCAGGAGCTGTAGCATGCCAGGCTTCCGTGTCCTTCACAGGTTTACTCAAATTCATGTCCATTGAGTCAGTGATGCTATCCAATCATCTCACCCACTGCTGTCCCCTTCTACTGCCTTCTATTTGTCTTAACATCAGTGTCTTTTCCAATCAATCAGCTTTTCACATGAGGTGGCCAAAGTATTGGAACTGTAGCATCAGTTCTTCTGACGAATATTCAGGATTGATTTCCTTTAGGATTGATGATTTGATCCCCTTGCAGTCCAAGGGACTCAAGAGTTTTCTCCATCGCCACAGTTCAAAAGCATCAATTCTTTGGTGTTCAGCTTTTTTTATGGTCCAACTCTCACATTCATGCAGACTACTAGAAAAACCATAGATTTGACTGTATGGACCTTTATCAGGAAAGTAATTTCTCTGCTTTTTAATATGCTGTCCAGGTTTGTCATAGCCTTTCTTCCAAAGAGCAAATGTTTTTACATTTCATGGCTTCCATCACCATCTGCAGTGATTTGAAGTCCAAGAAAACAGTCTCTCACTATTTCCATTGTTTCCCCATCTATTTGCCATGAAGTGATGGGACTGTATGCCATGATCTTAGTTTTTGAATCTTGAGATTTAAGCCAGCTTTTTTACTCTCCTCCTTCACCTTCATCAAGAGGCTCTTTAGTTCCTCTTCAATTTCTGCCATAAGTGTGGTGCCATCTGCATATCTGAGGTTATTGATATTTCTCTGGGTAATTTTGATTATAGCTTGATATTCATCAAACCTGGTATTTCACATGATATACTCTATATATAAGTTAAATAAACAGGCTGACAATATACAGCCTTGGCACACTCCTTTTGAAGCAGTCTGGTGTTCCATGTTTGGTTCTAACTCTTGCTTCTTTACCTACAAACAGGCTTCTCAGGGGGCAGGTAAGATTGTCTGATATCCCCATCTCTTGAAGAATTTTCCAGTTTGTTGTGATCCACACAGTCAAAAGCTTTAGTGAAGTCAATGAAGTAGAAGATTTTTTTTTTTTTTCTGGAATTCCCTTCCTTTTTCTGTGACCCAAATTATGTTGGCATTTGATTTCTGGATCCTCTGCCTTTTTTTAATCCAGCTTGTACATCTCCAAGTTCTAGGATTGCATACTGTTGAAGCCTAGCTTGGAGGATTTTGAGCATGACTTTGCTAGCACATGAAATAAGTGAAATTGTGTGGCAGTTTGAACATTCTTTGGCACTGCCCTTCTTTGGGACTGGAATGAAAACTGACTTTTTCCAGTCCTGCGGCTACTGCTGAGTTTTTCAAGTTTGTTGGCACATTGAGTATAGCCCTTTAACATCATCATCTGTTAGGATTTGAAATACTTCAGCTGGAATTCCATCATCTCCACTAGCTTTGTTCATAGTGATGCTACCAAAGGCCCATTTGACTTCACACTCCAGGATGTATGTATAATAGGTACGTGTGCATGCTTAGCTCCTTCAGTCATGTCCAGCTCTTTGCAACCCCATAAACCATGGACCCAAGACTCCTTTGTCCAAGAGATTCTCCAGGCAAGAATATTAGAGTGGGTTGCTATGCCTTCCGCCATGGGATCTTCAAAACCTGGGGATGAACCAACATCTCCTATGTCTCCTGCACTGACAGGCAAGTTCTTTAGCAGCACTTGGGAAGCCCATATAGTACATGACACACACACACACATATATATATATATATATATATATATATATTTATATATTTATATACACACACATATATATATTTATATTTGTTATTTTGTTTAGATTTATGTTGTTTATTGGAAAAGTGAAGTGAAAGTGAATCCCACACAATAGTGTCCAACTCTTTGTGACCCCATGGACTATACAGTCCAAGGAATTCTCCAGGCCAGAATACTGGAGTGGGTGACTTTTCCCTTCTCCAGGGGATCTTCCAAACCCAGAGATCAAACCCAAGTCTCCACATTGCAAGTGGATTCTTTAATGACTGAGCCATAAGGAAAGCCCAAGAATATTGGATTGGGTAGCTTATCCCTTTTCCATCAAGTCTTCCTGACCCAGGAATCAAACCAAGGTCTCCTGCATTGCATATGGATTCTTTACCAACTGGGCTATTGGAAGTTTAATATGAAAGAAGGGATTACAAATGGTGCCTTTTGAATACCCTTAAATGTGTGGGGAAGTCTTTATTTGTGAATGCTATCATCCTGGAAAAGAAATCGACATATTTCCAGCTCCATTTGCAGCTAGAACTGACAATCAGATGAACCTATATGAGACTTCTCTTCAAAAGGGAACAGATGAGTAAAGAAACTCAGTATAGAACTTCTGTTTTGTGAATATGTGAGCAGTGAAATGGAGTTAGGTTTTACACTGGCAGCAGTTCATGTTTCTGATGGTTGCCAGGTTGCAGAATGGTGTCTATCTGGCAATAGTAGCAATTGGAATCTGGTCAACATGCTTGTTTTATATGCCACAGTAACAGAGACAACATTTTAGCTCTTGTTGACTTATTGCTGTGTGGTTCTGAAGAGGCACCTGAAAGGGAATCTTGTACACAGTTTCTCTGATCCTGTGAGTGAATCTGCAAGTCCTCTCACATAAATTATGAGTAACTTCCTTTTCCATTCCACTTTACAAATAAACATATTGAGATGAAAGGAGTTCAAGGCAACGTATGAAATCCATTAGGCAGTAAATGGAGAAGCCATAATCAAAAGCAGAGTAAGATCCACAGTGTACATTGCTCTTAACTACATGGAGATTTGATCTTCCCAGGTAACTCAATGGTAAAAAAATCTGCCTGCCAGTGTTGGAGATACAAGAGAAATGGGTTTCATCACTGGGTCTGGAAGATGCCATAGAGAACAAAATGGCAATCTACTTCAATATTTTCGCCTGGGGAGTTCCATAGACAGAGGAGCCTGAAGGGGTACAGCCCATGGGGTTGCAAAGAGTCTGACACAACTTAGAAACTAGACAACAACAGCACATGGTCATTTCCATTCTTTATTTCTTTGTTGATGTTGTTTTCATTATTCAGTCACTAAGTCATGTCCGATGCTTGCCACCCCATGAACTGTAGCATGTCAGGCTTCCCTGTCCTTCACTATCTCCAGGAGCTTGTGCAAACTCATGTCAAATGAGTCAGTGATGCCAATTCAACCATCTCATCCTCTGTCATCCCCTTTTCCACTTTCCCTAAATTTTCCCTGCATTAGGATCTTTTCCAATGAGTCAGTTCTTTGAATCAGGTGGTATTGGAGCTCCAGTTTCAACATCAGTCCTTCCAATGAATAATCAGGGTTGATTTCCTTTAGGATTGACTGGCTTGATCTCCTGGCTATCCAAGGGACTCTTTTTTTTTTTTTAACTTTACAATATTGTATTGGTTTTGCCATATATCAAAATGAATCCACCACAGGTATACATGTGTTCTCCATCATGAATCCTCCTCCCTCCTCCCTCCCCATACCATCCCTCTGGGTCGTCCCAGTGCACCAGCCCCAAGCATCCAGTATCATGCATCGAACCTGGACTGGCGACTCGTTTCATACATGATATTATACATATTTCAATGCCATTCTCCCAAATCATCCCACCCTCTCCCTCTCCCACAGAGTCCAAAAGACTGTTCTATACATCAGCGTCTCTTTTGCTGTCAAAAGTCTTCTCCAACACCACAGTTTGAAAGTAATAATTCTTCAGCAGTCATTCTTCTAAATAATAAAACTCTCACATCCATACATGACCACTGGAAAAACCATAGCTTTGACTTTAAGGACCTTTGTTGGCAAGTGATATCTCTACTTTTTAATACACTATCTGGGATTGTCATAGCTATTCTTCCAAGGAGTAAGTATTTTTTTAATTTATGGCTGCAGTCATGTCCACAGTGATTTTGGAGCAAAATGAAACTGTAATATAGCCTCTTTCTTTATTTTTTCCATACTGATCTTTACCACTTAGGAAGTATAAAAATAGATGGTATTCCCAAACTTCACCATTTTATACTCTTCTCTGTTCCAAATATAACTTTTCCCCAGTACAGTAATTATTCAACAAAGTTAGATAAAATCCTAAAGAGTTATGCAGTCAGCCTCCTATATCTATGGGTTTGACATCTGTTGGTTAAATAAACTGTGGATAAAAATCATTAGTAAAATGTCACAAAGTTCCAAAAAGTAAAATTTCTATCTGACTCACAGTGGCAAATATATACATAGCATTTTCATTGTATAAGGCATTAGGAGTAGTCTAGAGATGATTTTAAGTATACAGGAGAATGTGCATAGGTCATATGCAAATACTATGCCATGTAATATACAAGGCTTGAGCATACTTTGATATTGGTACCCATGGAGGGCCTGGAAATAATCCTTGCCTTGGGACAGAGGATGAAAGGGTTGGATGACACCACTGACTTGATGGGCATGAGTTTGAGCAAGCTCTGGGACTTGGTGATGGGCAGGGATGCCTGGCATGCCACAGTCCATGTGGTTGCAAAGAGTCGGACACAGCTGAGTGACTGAAATGAACTGGCTGGATATCTTGGACAACTGTATGATTCTCACTTGCTCTGACTCTATGCAAAAGTTAAGAGAAATCAGTACCACCAAACAAGCTTTACAAAAAATGTTAAAGGGACTTGTATAGTAAAGAAATACAAGAAGAGAAAAAGATCTACAAAGTCAAACCTCAAACAATTAAGAAAATGGCAATAGGAACATATATATAAATAATTACTTTAAATTTAAACAGATTAAATGCTTCTACCAAAAGACACAGACTGGCTGAATGGATACAAAAACAAGACCCATACATATGCTATCTACAAGAAACCCAAGCAATCCTCATATCAGATAAAATAGACCTTAAAATAAAGAATATTACAAGAGATAAAGAAGGACACTATATAAGGATAAAGGGATGAATCTAAGAGGGTAACATAACAGTTGTAAATATCTATCACCCAACATAAGAGCCCCTCAATTAATAAGACAAACACTGGCAGACATAAAAGGAGAAACTGACAAAAACACAATAATAGTTACTTTTACAATTAATAGAGTTTAACATCCCACTCACATCAATGGACAGATCATGGAAACATAAAATTAATAAGGAACACCAGTTTTAAATGATACATTACGTGAGATGGATCTCATTGGTATCTTCAGGATATTCCATCCAAATTCAGAAGAATACACCTTCTTCTCAAGTGCACATGGAACATTCTCCAGGAGAGACTACATCTTGGGTAACAAATCAAACCTCAGTAAATTTAAGAAAATTAAAATCGTATCAAGCAGCTTTTCTGACCACAACACTGAGACTAGATATCAATTACAAGAAAAAAGTAAAAAAAAAAAAAAAAACACAAACACATGGAAATTAAACAATACATTTCTAAATAACCAACAGGTTACTGAAGAAATCAAAAGGGAAATAAAAAAATTTTGAGAAACAAATGACAATGGAAAAATGACAACTCAAAACCTATGGGATGCAGGAAAAGCAATTTTAAGAGGGAAGTTTATCAGCAATACAATCCTACCTCAAGGAACAAGAAAAACATCAAAACATCAAAGAGACAAAATAACTTTACACCTAAAGCAACTGGAAAAAAGAACAAAGAAACTCCAAAATTAGCAGAAGTAAAGAAAAGAAATCATATGAGTAGAAATAAATGAAAAAGAAATGAAATAAACAATAGTAAAGATTAATAAAACTAAAAGTTGGCCCTTTGAGAAGGTAAAAAAAAAAGAGAGATGAATCAAATCAACAAAGTTAGAAATGAAAAAGGAGAGGTTACATCAGACAAGAAATCCAAAGGATTATAAGAGACTATTATGAACAACTATATGACAATAAAATGGATAACTTGGAAGAAATGGACCATCTCTTAGAAAAGTTCAATCTTCCAAGACTGAACCCAGAATAAATAGAATTTATGAACAACCCAATTACAAGCACTTAAATTGAAACTGTGATCAAAAATCTTTCAAAAAACAAAAGCCCAGGACCAGATGGCTTCACAGGAGAATTCTATCAAACATTTAGAGAAGAGTTAATGCCTATCCTTCTAAAACTCTTTCAAAAAATTGCAGAGGAAGGAAAACTTCCAAACTTATTCTATGAGCCCATCATCACCCTGATACCAAAACCAGACAAAGACAGCACACACACAAAAAGAAAGCTACAGGCCAATACCACTGATTAATATAGATGGAAAACTCTCAACAAAATTTTACCAAACAGAATTCAGCAACACATCAAAAAGCTCATACACCAAGATTCACTTGAGTTCATTCCAGAGATGCAAAGATTCTTCAGTATATGCAAATCAATTCATGTGATACACCATATTAACAAATTGAAAGATTTAAACCATATGATAATCTCAATAGATACAGAAAAAGCCTTTGACAAAATTCAGCACCCATTTATGATTAAAACTCTTCAAAAAATGGGCATAGAAGGAATCTACCTCAACATAGTAAAGACCATATATGATAAGCTTACAGCAAACATTATTCTCAATGGTTAAAAACTGAAAGCATTCCCCCTAAGATTGGGAATAAGATAAGGGTGTCCACTTTCCCCACTATTATTCAACATAGTCTGGAAGTCCTAGCTATAGCAATCAGAGAGGAAAAAGAAATAAACAGAATCCAGATCAGAAAAGAAGTAAAGCTCTTACTGTTTGCAGATGGCATGACACTGTACATAAAAAATCCTAAAGATAGTATCAGTAAATTACTAGAGCTAATCAGTGAATTTAGCAAAATTGCAGGATACAAAATCAATACAGAGAAATCACTTAAATTCCTATACACTAACAATGAAAAATCAGAAAGAGAAATTAAGTAAACAATCACATTCTCCATTACAACAAAAAGAAAAATATATATCTAGGAATAAACTTACCTAAGAAAACAAAAGAACTGTACACAGAAAATTATAAGACACTGATGAAAGAAATCAAAGACAACATAAACATTTGGAGGGGTATTCCATGTTTCTGGGTAGGACGAATCAATATTGTGAAAATGACTGTACTATGAAATCTACAGATTCAGTGTGATCCTTATCAAATTACCAATGGCATTTTTCAAAGAACTAGAACAAAAATTTTCACAATTCATATGGAAACACAAAAGATCCAGAATAACCAAAACAATTTTGAGAAAGAAAAATGGAGCTGGAGGAATCAATCTTTCTGACTTCAGATTATACTACAAAGCTACAGTCATCAAGACAGTATGGTACTAGCTCAAAAACAGAAATATAGACCAATGAAAGAAGATAGAAAGCCCAGAAATAAACCCATGCACCTATGGATACCTTATATTTGACAAAGGAGGCAAGAATATACAATGGAGCAAACACAACCTCTTCAGTAAATGATGCTGGGAAAATTGGACAGCTACATGTAAAAGAAAGAAATTAGAACACTTCCTAACTCAACACACAAAGATAAACTCAAAATGGATTAAAGACCTAAATATAAGACCAGAAACTATAAAATTCTTAGAGAAAAACATAAGCAGAACACTCGATGACATAAATCTAAGCAAGATCATCTATGAGCCACTTCCTAGAGTAAGGGAAATAAAAACAAAGGTAAACAAGCGGGACCTGATTAAATTTAAAAGCCTTTGCACAGCAAAGGAAACTATAGGCAAGGTGAAAAGACAACCCTCGGAATGGGAGAAGATAATAGCAAATGAAACAACTGACAAAGGATTAATTTCCAAAATATACAAGTAGCTCATGCAACTCAATTCCAGAATAGCAAACAACCCAATCAAAAACTGGGGAAAAGACCTAAACAAACATTTATCTAAAGAAGATATACAGATGGCTTCATGTCACATCACAAACACATGAAAAGATGCTAAACATCACTCATTATTCAGTTCAGTTCAGTTCAGTCACTCACTCGTGTCTGACTCTTTGCAATCCCATGAATCGCAGCACGCCAGGCCTCCCTGTTCATCACCAACTTCCGGAGTTTACTCAAACTCATGTCCTTCGAGTCGGTGATGCCATCCAGCCATCCCATCCTGTGTCTTCCCCTTCTCCTCCTGCCTCCAATCCCTCCCAGCATCAGAGTCTTTTCCAATGAGTCAACTCTTCGCATGAGGTGGCCAAAGTATTGGAGTTTCAGCTTTAGCATCAGTCCTTCCAATGAACACCCAAGGACTGAGAGAAATGAAAATCAAAAACTACAATAAGGTGTCACCTCTCACCAGTCAGAATGGCTGACATCAAAAAGTCTACAAACAATAAATGCTGGAGAGGATATGGATAAAGGGACTGTTCTTGCACAGAATGTGGGAATGTAAGTTAATACAGCCACTGTGGAAGATGGTATGGAGATTTCTTTAGAAAAAAACTAGGAATAAAACCACCATATGATCCAGCAATCCCACTCCTAGGCATATACCCTGAAGAAACCAAAACTGAAAAAGACACATGTATCCCATTGTTCATTGCAGCACTATTTACAATAACTAGCACATGGAAGCAACCTAGAAGTTCATCGACAGATGAATGGATAAAGAAGCAGTGGTACATATACACAGTGGCATATTATTCAGCCATATAAAGGAATGTATTTGAGTCAGTTCTAATGAGGTGGATGATCCAAGAACCTATTATACAGAGTGTAGTAAGTCAGAAAGAGAAAGATAAATATCGTGTAATAATGCATATATGGGAGAAGGCAATGGCACCCCACTGCAGTACTCTTGCCTGGAAAATCCCATGGATGGAGGAGCCTGGTGGGCTTCAGTCCATGGGGTCTTTAAGAGTCGGACATGACTGAGTGACTTCACTTTCACTTTTCACTTTCATACATTGAAGAAGGAAATGGCAACCCATTCCAGTGTTCTTGCCTGGAGAATACCAACAAGGTGGAGCCTGGTGGGTTCCCGTCTATGGGGTCACAAACATTCGGACACAACTGAAGTGACTTAGCAGTGATGCATATATGGAATCTAGAAAAATAGTACTGAAGATTTTATTTGGAGAAACAGACATAGAGAATAAACTTATGGTCATAGGGAAAGGGGAGGAGAGGTTAAGATATATGGAAAGATAACGTGGAAACTTATATTACCATATGTAAAATAGATAGTTAATGGGAATCCGCTGTAAGGCTCAGGAAATTCAAACTGGGGCTTTGTATCAACCTACAGGGGCGGGATGGAAAGGGAGATGGGAGGTAGGTTCAAAAGGGAGGGGATATATATATATCTGTGGCTGATTCATGATGAGGTTTGACAGAAAACAACAAAATTCTGTAAAGCAATTATCCTATAAATAAAAAATATTTTTTTAATAAGGGGATCAGAACAGATCAGTGGGTCAGTCGTGTCCAACTCTTTGCAACCCCATGAATTGCAGCACACTAGGCCTCCCTGTCCATCACCAACTCCCGGAGTTCAATCAGACTCACGTCCATCGAGTCAGTGATGTCATCCAGCCATCTTATTCTCTGTCGTCCCCTTCTCCTCTTACCTGCAACCCTCCCGGCATCAGAGTCTTTTCCAATGAGCCAACTCTTCACAGGAGGTGGCCGGAGTACTGGAGTTTCAGCTTTAGCATCATTCCTTCCAAAGCAGCCCCAGGGCTGATCTCCTTCAGAATGGACTGGTTGGATCTCCTTGCAGTCCAAGGGACTCTCAAGAGTCTTCTCCAACACCACAGTTCAAAAGCATCAATTCTTCGGCGCTCAGCCTTCTTCACAGTCCAACTCTCACATCCATACATGACCACTGGAAAAACCATAGCCTTGATTAGAAGAAACTCTGTTGGCAAAGTAATGTCTCTGCTTTTCAATATGGTATCTAGGTTGGTACTAACTTTCCTTCCAAGGAGTAAACGTCTTTTAATTTCATGGCTGTGGTCACCATCTGCAGTGATTTTGGAGCCCAGAAAAATAAAGTCTGACACTGTTTCCACTGTTTCCCCATCTATTTCCCATGAAGTGATGGGACTGGATGCCATGATCTTCGTTTTCTGAATGTTGAGCTTTAAGCCAACTTTTTCACTCTCCATTTTCACCTTCATCAAGAGGCTCTTTAGTTCCTCTTCACTTTCTGCCATAAGGGTGGTGTCATCTGCATATCTGAGGTTATTGATATTTCTCCCGGCAATCTTGATTCCAGCTTGTGTTCCTTCCAGTCCAGCATTTCTCATTATGTACTCTGCATAGAAGTTAAATAAACAGGGTGACAATATACAGCCTTGACGTACTCCTTTTCCTATTTGGAACCAGTCTGTTGTTCCATGTCCAGTTCTAACTTGCTTCCTGACCTGCATACAGATTTCACAAGAGGCAGATCAGGTGGTCTGGTATTCCCATCTCTTTCAGAATTTTCCACAGTTTATTGTGATCCACACAGTTAAAGGCTTTGGCATAGTCAATAAAGCAGAAATAGATCTTTTTCTGGAACTCTCTTGCTTTTTCCATGATCCAGCAGATCTTGGCAATTTGACCTCTGGTTCCTCCGCCTTTTCTAAAACCAGCTTGAACATCAGGAAGTTCACGGTTCACATATTGCTGAAGCCTGGCTTGGAGAATTTTGAGCATTACTTTACTAGCGTGTGAGACGAGTGCAATTGTGTGGTAGTTTGAGCATTCTTTGGCATTGCCTTTCTTTGGGATTGGCATGAAAACTGACCTTTTTCAGTCCTGTGGCCACTGCTGAGTTTTCCAAATTTGCTGGAATATTGAGTGCAGCACTTTCACAGCATCTTCTTTCAGGATTTGGAATAGCTCAACTGGAATTCCATCACCTCCACTAGCTTTGTTCGTAGTGATGCTTTCTAAGGCCCACTTGACTTCACATTCCTGGATGTCTGGCTCTAGGTCAGTGATCACACCACCGTGATTATCTGGGTAGTGAAGATCTTTTTTGTAGAGTTCTTCTGTATACTCTTGCCATCTCTTCTTGATATCCTCTGCTTCCGTTAGGTCCATACCATTTCTGTCCTTTATCGAGCCCATCTTTGCATGAAATATTCCTTTGGAATCTCTGATTTTCTTGAAGAGATCTCTAGTCTTTCCCATTCTGTTGTTTTCCTCTATTTCTTTGCATTGATCACTGAAGAAGGCTTTCTTATCTCTTCTTGCTGTTCTTTGGAACTCTGCATTCAGATGTTTATATCTTTCCTTTTCTCCTTCGCTTTTTGCTTCTCTTCTTTTCACAGCTATTTGTAAGGCCTCCCCAGACATCCATTTTGCTGTTTTGCATTTCTTTTCCTGTGGGGATGATTTTGATCCCTGTCTCCTGTACTATGTCACGAACCTCCGTCCATATTTCATCAAGCACTCTGTCTATCAGATCTAGTCCCTTATATCTATTTCTCATTTCCACTGTATAATCATAAGGGATTTGATTTAGGTCATACCTGAATGGTCTAGTGGTTTTCCCTACTTTCTTCAATTTAAGTCTGAATTTGGCAATAAGGAGTTCATGGTCTGAACCACAGTCAGCTCCTGGTCTTGTTTTTGCTGACTCGATATACATATACATATAGCTGATTCACAATGTTGCACAGCAGAAACTAATACAGCATTGTAAAGTAATTATACTCCACTAAAAATGCATAAATAAATGATAGATGATGTAAAAAAATAAAACCGGGACTCTTTCTAAACGAATTTATTCAGCAATTATTGCATTGCATGGGTCACTTTGTTTCTGCTAAATGGCACATATCAAAATGAGGCACTTACCTTTTCACCAAGATAGGGATATAGGTATCTTTATCTTCCTTGATGACTAAATTTTAATGCAATGGCCCTGAGATCCTTGGGGTGGGGAAAATTGTGCTGATTGTAAAACTGGCAAGAGACTGGAAAAAGATTTACTTCTCCAAGGCACAGAATTTAAGCTGGTGAATTTTAAAAAATGAATGCTGTAAAAAAGGGAGGTCAGAGGCCTCTGATCAGGAGGAAATCTGTTTAGTGTTCAGTCCGGCCTGGGGAAAGTGAAGGCCATCTTGCTCAGTATGTGTAAAAAGCCACGGCCTTTATCTCTATTCACATAGAAAACCTGGGGATGTCAAGGTCAAGAATTCACTTGTCAGGCAGAAAGAACTCAGGCACCTGTTGTTCAGTAGCTCAGTAGTGGCTGATTCTTTGTGATCCCATGGACTGCAGTGTGCCAGGCTTTCCTGTCCTTCACTATCTCCCTGAGTTTCCTCAAACTAATGTCCATTGAGTCAGTGATGCATTCAACAATCTCATCCTCATTCACCCTCTTCACTTGCTCTCAGTCTTTCCTGTTATGAGTTTTTTCCAGTGATTTAGTTCTTCAAATCAGGTGGCCAAAGTACTGCAGCTTTGACTTCAGCATCAGTCCTCTTCAAGTAAAACATAGCTTGGTTTTTAACCACATCATGGATATTGCCACTTCTCTAATCCTCTGTCCTGGCTCCTCTTCCTGTCTTTGTCTCCAGAGTCCTGTGAGGAAGTCTGAGAAGTCTGTAATGAGAAATAAATAAATAGATCATTAAAATAACTGTGAGATAGTGAGAGCTTAGGACCATTTCCAAACTGTTGTCATTGTAATGGTGAAGTGAAAGCCAGGAAGTAAAGGATTTGCTCCAGTTCAGCAAAGTGATTATGGAAACACAATGAGTATGCAGCTGCCTTAGGGAAACAGAGACCTGGGCAGAGAGAAAAATCAAGAGCCCAAGGGAATAGAAAGCCACAGAGCCATTGGCAAGGATCTCAGAAAGAAAAAAAGAAAGGAAAAAAAAAAACAAAAAACTAATACAGAATTTTCTGAGATGACAGTGGATTGAAGTTGCAAATCATCTCAAAGGTTTAGCTGGTATACTTAGGAAGTACTTAACAATAGTCCCTAAAATTTTAGAATGACAGCCTGTGAGAAGATGTACACAATTTCCAACACTAAACATACTCTGATTAGTTTCACCCAGAGAAATCTGTTACACATACAACCTACACATAGATCAGAGAAATGATCATCAGCTTTTCTACCAATGGTGGTTAATACATTTCACAAAGAATCACAATAATAAGGAAAAAAAAAAAAAGTAACTTGAAATAGCCAAAGAAACCAATTTGATTATGACAGAGTTTTTGAGTGTCTTAGGAAAAGAAACACTAAATTGCATGTATTTTAAGCCACAATTGAAAAGAACAGGATATGCGTAATGCTGAACTGCATGATATTCCTGATAAATCTCTGCTTTGGGGAAAAGTAATTACTAATGCTCTTCTGAACTTTTGGTACCTGCTATTAACCCAGTGGGAAATTTTAAATTGTAACTTACCCTGAAGTCAACCACTCATAGAAATGAATGCGTTTCTCCTTCTAACAGGAATAATAACATTCCTCTATTCCTTCTCTTGAGCGATAGGGGCTGAACATTGCATATAAATAGTATGTGTATTGTTTTCCTTTAAGTATTTTTTTTATTTGCTGTATTATTTCACTTAAACAAGTATAAAGTGGAAAAAATAGAGTAGGTATAATGTTTTCATTTTAAATTGTTGTTATTTTTACTTGTACTAAATGTAGAGTAAATACACTAAGGATCAGCAAAATATGTATTTGTAATCTTTTTACTTAGAACATTCACAAAACAAGTACAAAGCAGTTTGAGTTTACTTTCAAATATCCCACTGTCTACTCATTGCCTCTTATTCCTGGCATAATGTTTTAGAATTTAAGATGTATGATGATATAAATCACACTTTGGGGAACAATTTTGAATTTATATCACTTTCTTGTTGAAAACTTAGGAGGAAACTAAGGAGTTATAATTTGGAGAAAATTGCACTTAGAATATCAGGCAATACATGACTTTAGGTTTAAGTAAAAAATGTTTCTGAAATCTCAGAGTTTTATGTATGCGCATGGGTGCACAGGTCTGAACGACAGTATTTATTCATCTCAAACTATCAAGTGATGTTCCAAATGACACTGTACATGTCATACATGTACAATGACCCATAACATTGTTTTGGTTTTATTTTTTCCTAAAGTAGCTAATATCAAGTACATGCTCCAAAATTAATCTGTGGTATGGGCCTCTAGGTGGTGACTGATGGATGAATGTGGAAGTCACTGTTGTAGTGGAGGAGAACCAAAGGACTGAAGTCTTGGGAAGCTTTGATTTCATAACTTGGAATTTGCAACACAGAATTAAGTATTGAAAAGGATGTTGCATTTAGGCAGTTTATAGGAAATAAATAGACAAGAAAATTTTTGTTTGCCTCAATCTTTTCTCCCTTTTATTTATTCATAGAAATATACAAGGATGGCAAAAATATTTCTCAAGAAGTTTTGAATTAAAATTAATATCAGTTTCTGATATATGCATGATAATGTTCATGATACAATACATCAACTTACTCAAAAGGGAGATATTACTCTGAAAACATATACTTTACTATAAAAATGGGGGAAATCTTACGTGGGAATGCTAATTTCTTCTCTTTTGTTTCATCCTTATATAATTAATGTCATGAAATGTGTTGAACAGCAACTTTGGGAATATATCCCCAAGTTTCATAGGTACTGCTTAGGAGGTGATAAATTTGCTTAGTGCGACAAAAGACATCCTGCGAGAGCTCAATAAATACTTGTTGACTTGCTGACTAAAATAAAATATCCCCTTTCTCCTGAGAATCCAGTTGCTAAACAATTATTGAAAACATTCTAATTGCAATAATTCTAAAAATATGTTGCATTGGTAAAATTCCTCTTTATAGGCAGGAATCTTCATCAAAAATTTATGGTAGTTAAATTAAGTAGCCTATAAAACAGATCAAAAAGACTACTACATAGAGGCAATGGAAAAGAATAGGTTTTAATACAGTAATTCTATTCGGAAAATGCTCATTTTCAAACTGTTATTCTATTACTAGTGTACAAACAGGAATATGGGATTGACTTAAACATTTTACTCCTATTTATGTAAATTATGATAATCAAAGCACATTGAAAATAAGATGCTAAAAAATTGCAACATTAAAATAACTTTTAACACCCCTCAGAGTCGCCCATTGAAAGAAAAAGAACATATGCAAAGCCATGATATAGTGAAACATATATAGTGAGGCATGAATAAATATTGGTACTTTTTAAAATTGTAAATCAACTTTATTGAGGCCTAATTTACATTTAAGAAATGACATCCATTTTAAGTGTATGTTTTTAATGATAAAAGCATATCATATACTATGATATTACCTGTATTCCTATGTACCAATCCTATCAAAGTAGAAAGCATTTTTATAACCTTCAAAACTTTTCCCATGTTTTTTCCCCCCAGTCCCAAGTAATAATTGACAGACTTTCTAAGACTATACATTAATGCCCTCTTCTACAATTTCATGTAAATGGAATTGAACAGTACAGATTTTTCTGCCTGGCTTGTTTTGCCCAGTATTATAGGGTCATAAATGCTTTGGAATATATGAGTAGTTCACAGCTTTCCATTGCTAAATAGTAGTCCAATATCCTGAAGTTTTTCTTCAGACATTCAGCTGTGTCTGACTCTTTATGATCCTGTGGACCGCAGCATGCTAGTCTCTTCTTTCATCCACTATCTCCTGGAGTTTGCACAAATTCATGTCCATTATTCACTGATGCTATCTAAGCATCTCATGCTCTGTTGTTCCCTTCTCATTTTGCCTTCAGCCTTTCCCAGTATCAGAGTGTTTCCCAATGAGTTGGCCCATCACATCAGGTGGCTAAAGTATTGGAGCATCAGCTTCAGCAGCAGTGCTCAGAGTGAATATTCAGGGTTGATTTCCTTTAGAATTGACTGGTTGATCTTGCAGTCTCTCAACAACGGACTGTTAACTGAGCATCATTTCCGCTTTGGCACAGCCACATCATTTTTTCTGGAGCTATTATTAATGACCTCCACTCTTCCCTAGTAGCATATTAGACACGTTCCAACCTTGAGGGCTTATCTTCTGGTGTCCTATCTTTTTGAATTTTCGTTCTGTTCATGGTATTCTCATGCAAGAATATTAGAATGAGTTACCATTTCCTCCTCCAGTATCAGTTCAGTCTCTCAGCTGAGTACGACTCTTTGCCATGCCATGGACTACAGCATGCCAGGCTTCCCTGTCCATGACCAAATCTCAGAGCTTGCTAAAATTCATTTCCATCGAGTCAGTGATATCATCCAGCCATCTCATCCCCTGTTTCCCCTTCTCCTCCTGCCTTCAATCTTTCCACATGCCTCATTGCCCTCCTCTTCCCCCACCCTGCAAAAAAAATAAGGGATCTAGTCCCTTGAATCTATTTCTCACTTCCACTGTGTAATCATAAGGGATTTGATTTAGGTCATACCTGCATGGTCTAGTGGTTTTCCCTACTTTTTTCAATTTAAGCATCAACTTGGCAATAAGGCTATTTTTCTTATAGCCTTTATTAAATACAATATAAGTTAGCATGAACATCTAAGAATTAATTATCACAGTTAAGCAGAAGTGGACTCATTTCAGCACAACATCTTGTGTCTATAGACTCTCAGAAATAATAATAGACAGTTGGGTTCTTTGGTAATGAAAGCAGCTGGGAAAGGTTTGTCTTCCTTTGAAACAGAAAATTTTACTTCTCTTACTCCTGTCATGCAGAGGGCATGCATTGGCTTTCTCAGGCTGCTGTGAAAATTATCACTAGGATAATTTAGGGGAGATTTTTATGTTTACCTAAGTTTAATAGTTTGTGAGTAGCTTCAATGTAGATGACATTTACTGAGGTTGAAAAGGTTCTCCACTTTGAAGACCCCAACTTGTCACTGAGAACTAACATTTTTCTTTCATTGGTGCATTTGCATTGAAACCAAGAGGTTATCAGTGGAGTACTAAGCTGATCAACATACCACAAGAATGAAAAAGAGAGAGAAGCTAAAAATGGACGGCAGAGGATAAGATGGTTGGATAGCACCTCTGGCTCAATAGACATGGATTTGAGCAAAGTCCAGCAGATGGTTAAAGACAGGGAAGCCTGGTATGGTGCAGTCCATGGGGCCACAAAGAGTGTCCCATGTCTATAGACACGGGGACGTGACTGAGTGACTGAACAGCCAAAGCTTAAATTATAATATAATGTTTTTTCATCACTACCTATGTTTTGTTTTCTTTTTAACCAAACCATAGGTGCTGGAAAAAATGGTCAATACAGAATACTCATACTACATACACACAATGCACACAGGGGACAACACGTTTATTTGTATCAGTTGTTTAAAACTCTATACTATAGATTTTCAGAGATTAAATTTACATCTTAACTAAAAAATGCTTTTAATGCAAAAAAAAAAAAAAAAGCTATTATGGTCAAGTAAGGAGCTCAAAAGGGCTTCCCAAGTGCCTTAGTGTGTAAAGAAAGTAAAAGTAAAAGTCACTCAGTTTATCCTAGTCTTTGAGACCCCGTGGACTATACAGTCCATGGGATTCTCCAGTCAAAAGTACTGGAATGGGTAGCCATTCTCTTCTTCAGGGGATCTTCCCAACTCAGGGATGGCATCAGGGTCTCCTACATTGCAGTTGGATTACACACCAGCTGAGTTACCAGGGAAGCCTATCCATCTGTAATGCAGGACACACAGGAGACATGAGTTCGATGCTGCATTGGGAAGACTCCCTGGAAGACAGCATGGCAACCCACTGTAGTATTTTTGCCTGGAGAATCCCACAGACAGAGGAGCCTGACAGGCTACAGTCCATAGGGGTACAAAGAGTCAGACACAGCTGAAGTGACTCAGCACACACAGGCAAGTAGTTTAAAAACTACATTTACCAGATTGATGCCAAGGCTAGGTACATAAACCAAGTATTTTTAAAATAAATAATGTTTCTAATATAGAATCTGTTCAAATTTGGATATTTTACTCTACAGAAATGTATATTTTTTATAGAAGTATATTTATTTTACATAATAATCATTCATTTGGATAATGTCATTCATATGTATGTTTAGCTTGATATTAATTATATTCTCCACTTAAATGTACATTTGAATTGTAAGATTCTAGAGGGTCATCATTTATCTAGTAATAATGATAAGCAAAAATTATGGATTAATTGAAATTATAAGAAACATTTCTGTAAAATATAATTCAAAATATTCAAGCATGAAATGGCAGTACTAACAGGAGGATTTCCAGCAAAATCAGTTAATTAGCCCTGAATCATGATGTTACTATCTTTGTGCATGATTCTTTAGCTGTGAACTGTCTGTAGACTGCATGTAAATGATGAAAAGAGTCTGATAGCCTTGACATATATTCAGCTTAATCTAAGATGCAACTGGTCTTATCTTTGTCACTGATGATAGTAAAGTGAAAAAATATTTTTAGTTATATTATAAAATACAGCTATAACTCATTAATTATTCAAATCACACATTTTTTTATTTAGTCTAGATTATGCAATTTAAGAGTCTTGAGATATTAACTATATATTAATTATAATTATTTTCAATTAATTTTGAAAAATAACCATTTGTTAATTTGAATAAATGGAGATTGTCCTGTGAAAATATTGAGGGAAACTATAATCCTCCAGGAAAGTGAAAGTGATAGTCACTCAGTAATGTCCAACTGTTTGAGATCCATGGACTGTACACTGTCAGCCTTTGTCCATGGAATTTTCCAGGCAAGAACACTGCAGTGGGTAACCATTCCCTTCTTTAGTGAATCTTCTTGACCCGGGGATCAAAGATGGTTCTCCTTCATTGCAGGCAGATTCTTTACTATCTGAGCCACATGGTAAGTCCATAACCCTCTTTGCATATTTAAAAAAAAATTTAGTGCTTTATTTCAAGTATATACCAATGCTAATGTGATGTGAAATCTTGATGTGAAATTGTTTAAACAGCATAATATTAAAGATCATAAACAAAATACGTAAATATAAGACAGTAATTACTTTTCTAATTTATTGCCTTCTTTATTGTTCCCTATGCCTGGTAATTAGCCTACGTTTAGTTCCAAAATAAATAAAACATTTTCAAACATATTTGGTAATACCCCAGCTACTCAGTTCACTATCTTCTAGCTCCATAAAAATTAGGGTGAATGTTTCATTTTCCTGTCAGTTCAGTCCAGTCAGTTCAATTCAGTTGATCGGTCGTGTCCGACTATTTGTGACCCCATGAATCACAGCACACCAGGCCTCCCTGTCCATAACCAACTCCCGGAGTTCACTCAGACTCATGTCCATCGAGTTGGTGATGCCATCCAGCCATCTCATCCTCTGTCATCCCCTTCTCCTTCTGCCCCCAATCCCTCACAGCATCAGGGTCTTCTCCAATGAGTAAGCTCTTTGCATGAGGTGGCCAAAGTGTTGGAGTTTCAGCTTCAGCATCAGTCCTTCCAAAGAACACCCGGGACTGATCTCCTTTAGAATGGGCTGGTTGGATCTCCTTGCAGTCCAAGGGAGTCTCAAGAGTCTTTTCCAACACCACAGTTCAAAAGCATCAATTCTTCGGCACTCAGCTTTCTTCACAGTCCAACTCTCACATCCATACATGACCACTGGAAAAACCATAGCCTTGACTAGATGGACCTTTGTTGGCAAAGTAATGTCTCTGCTTTTCAATATGCTATCTAGGTTGGTCATAACTTTCCTTCCAAGGAGTAAGCATCTTTTAATGTCATGGCTTCAATCACCATCTGCAGTGATTTTAGAGCCCCCCAGAAAATAAAGTCTGACACTGTTTGCACTGTTTCCCCATCTATTTCCCATGGAGTGATGGGACTGGATGCCATGATCTTTGTTTTCTGAATGTTGAGCTTTAAGCCAACTCTCTCACTCTCCTCTTTCACTTTCAAGAGGCTTTTTAGTTCTTCTTCACTTTCTGCTATAAGGGTGGTGTCATCTGCATATCTGATGTGATTGATATTTCTCCTGTCAATCTTGGTTCCAGCTTGTGCTTCTTCCAGCCCAGGATTTCTCATGATGTACTCTGAATATAAGTTAAATAAGCAGGGTGACAATATACAGCCTTCAGGTACTCCTTTTCCTCTTTGGAATCAGTTTGTTGTTCCATGTCCAGTTCTAACTGTTGCTTCCTGACCTGAATATAGGTTTCTCAAGAAGCAGGTCAGGTGGTCTGATATTCCCATCTCTTTCAGAATTTTCCACAGTATATTGTGATCCACACAGTCAAAGGCTTTGGCATAGTCAATAAAGCAGAAATAGACATTTTTCTGGAACTCTCTTGCTTTTTCCATGATTCAGCGGATGTTGGCAATTTGATCTCTGGTTCCTCTGCCTTTCCTAAAACCAAATTTGAACATCTGGAAGTTCTTGGTTCACGTATTGCTGAAGTCTGGCTTGGAGAATTTTGAGTGTTACTTTACTAGAATGTGAGATGAGTGCAATTGAGAGTTAGTGAGCATTCTTTGGCATTGCCTTTCTTTGGGATTGGAATGAAAACTGACCTTTTCCAGTTGTGTGGCTGCTGCTGAGTTTTCCAAATTTACTGGCATATTAAGTGCAGCACTTTCACAGCATCTTCTTTCAGGATTTGGAATAACTCAACTGGAATTCCGTCACCTCCACTAGCTTTGTTCGCAGGGATGCTTTCTAAGGCCCACTTGACTTCACATTCCAGGATGTCTGGCTTTAGGTGAGTGATCACACCATGGTGATTATCTGGGTATTAAAGGTCTTTTTTGTACAGTTCTTCTGTATATTCTTGCCACCTCTTTTTAATCTCTTCTGATTCTGTTAGGTCCATACCATCTCTGTCCTTTATTGAGCCCATCTTTGCATGAAATGTTCCCTTAAGTCTTCATAGAACCATTCAAATTCAGCTTCTCTAACATTAGTTACTGGAGCATAGACTTGGATTACTATGCTATTGAATGTTTCGCTTGCAAACGGACAGAGATCATTTCATTATTTTTGAGAATGCACCCAAGTATTGCATTTTGTATTCTTTTGTTGACTATAATGGCTACTCCATTTCTTCAAATAGAGTCTTGCCCACAGTAGTAGATATAATGGTCATCTGAATTAAATTCACCCATTCCAATCCATTTTAGTTCACTGATTCCTAAAATATTGATGTTTATTCTTTCCATCTTCTGGTTGACCACTTCCAATTTACCTTGATTCATAGACCTAACACACCAGGTTCCTACGCAATATTGTTCTTTATAGCATTGGACTTTACTTTCACCACCAGATGCATCCACCATTGGGCATTGTTTCCACTTTGTCTCAGCCTCTTCTTCCTTCTCGAGCTATTTCTCTGCCCTATTCCAGTTTCATATTAGACACCTACCAACCTGGGGAGTTCATCTTTCAGTGTCATGTCTTTTTTTTCTTCTTTTTCATACAATGGACTCTGGTGTTTCACCAGGATTATGTCCATTTATCATCTGTATAATTGCTACCTGAAGGCAGACTATGCTGCATGCTACATCGCTTTATTCACATCTAACTCTGTGCAACCTCATGGACTGTAGCCTACCAGGCTCCTCTTTTCTGGGGATTCTCCAGGCAAGAATACTGGAGTGGGTTTTCATGCCCTCCTCCAGGGGATTGTCCTGACCCAGGGATCAAACCTGTGTCTCTTGTGTCTTGCAGGTATATTCTTGACCACTAATACAATCTGCCTTAGAGAAGACTAAACTCTGTCGAAGAGTAGAAACTTAAAAAAAGAAGTGTGTCTTACAAGAGTATTGGAGTGGATAGACATTCCAGGGGATTTTTCCCAACCCAGGAATTGAACCTGGGTCTCCTACATCACAGCCAGATTTTTTACTGTCTGAACCACAAGGGAAGCCCTTTCAAAATAAATGGTGTGTTTAATTCTAAGATATCTGTTATGAGTTTAGAGATGAGAGTTTGCTTTTCTTTGGGAGTTCATAGAAAAATATCCCCATTGAAAGCTCCCAGGACTGCACAGATCAAAGCTAAAGAAAACTTAACCAAGTATGAGTAAGGCAGAGGAGACTTGGAAATCAGAGAATAAAAATTGTTTGATGACATTCCAATCAGGCAAACACATGTATGATTAATCAGCACCCATTTCTCTTCTCCAACCTGGTATACAAAGTCCAGAAGCCTGAAAAGAAGAAGATAAGAAATTCCATCTGATTATTATACTAGGTAGGTACTGCTCATAGAGCCGCCTTATTTCTGATCCATTTTCCTTAGTGGCTTCCCTGGTAACTCAGTTGGTAAAGAATTTGCCCACAATGCAGGAGACTCCAGTTTGATTCCTGGGCCAGAAAGATCTGCTGGAGAAGGGATAGGCTACCCACTCCAGTATTCTTGGGCTTCCCTTATGGCTCAGCTGATAAGGAATCTGCCTGCAATGAGGGGTATCCAGTATTCTGGCTTGGGGAATTCCATGGACTGTATAGTCCATGGGCTTGCAAAGAGTCGAACAAAACTGAGCAACTTTCACTTTCACTTTCTTTTACTCCCTTAGTGGAAATTCTTTTTTTTTTTTTTCTTTACTTTTATTTATTTTATTTTTTAACTTTACAATATTGTATTGGTTTTGCCATATATCAACATGAATCCGCCACAGGTATACATGTGTTCCCCATCCTGAACCCTCCTCCCTCCTCCCTCCCTGTACCATCCCTCTGAGTCATCCCAGTGCACCAGCCCCAAGCATCCAGTATCGTGCATCGAACCTGGACTGGAGACTCGTTTCATATATGATATCATACATGTTTCAATGCCATTCTCCCAAATCATCCCACCCTCTCCCTCTCCCACAGAGTCCAGAAGACTGTTCTATACATCAGTGTCTCTTTTGCTGTCTTGTATACAGGGTTAGAGAGTGTCTTGTTAGGTTTAGAGACTGGATGAAAATGGACTGTAGCCCATCAGGCTCCTCTGTCCATGGAATTTCCAAGGCAAGAATGCTGAAGTGGGTTGCCAGTCCCCTCTCCAGAGGATCTGCTCGACTCAGAAATCAAACCCAGGCTCCTGCATTGCAGGCAGATTCTTTACCTTCTGAACCACCAGCGAAGACCCCCAAAAATAATGCATCAAAAGGCAAATTGTTTATGGCTGGAGAAACAGATGGTTACATGAAAAATCTAGAAACTGAATAAGTTGGCTGTTCAACCGTTGTCCTGTTTTTCACCTTCTTGCCCCTTGCTGTGGAGCTCATCTTGCTTTGTTGGTGATTCCACCTGTGCTAGGGGTAATCATAGTGAGAAATAAAATAATGCAAATAATAGAAGGATGTAGATATTCAGCCAATATATAAGTCTATTTTCAAAAACTCAGAGACCTTGAGGAAAATAACACTTTCATACCATCGTGCTGCTTTGCAGATAAGCATTACTGTCTGGAAGGGCACCTTAAGATTTTCCATGGGAGGGACATAAAATAAAGTTAAACTTGATTTGCTATACAGAGGGTTTGTCGTGAAGGACTGTGTCTGGCAAATTTTGTAATTCTAATAGTTTCCCATTAATTTCCTCTTCCATGGAAACATTAAGCTTCCTGTGTGCGCCATTCACAAAGCAAATGGATGTAAGGCAAATACAACTTTGATGTGAAACACAGCCTTATCTAACTTAATTTCCACATGGCAAGAGAGAGAATTCATAGACAGAAAATACTTTGCTCAAATGTTGAACAGGACAATCACTTTCCCAGATGGAAAATAGATTTCTACTGGGGTTGAATAGAGGAAAGGGTAGAGAAAAGATCTTTCTCAAGCAGTGGTTAAAAAAAAAAAATTAAAAAATGATCATGGACTTCTTCGGCAGTCCGATGGTTATAACACTGCTTCCAATGCAGGAGCAGGGGCTCAACTAAGATCCCGTGGGCCAAGCAGCACAGTCCAAAAAAAAAAAAAAGACCAAGAAAACATATGATCATGAGACACATCTGAGACAAGGATTAACATTTCAAATTATTTTCCATATACAAATTATAATTAGGATGGAATGGAGGATAGCTTCTAAGTCTGAGTTATAAGAAATATTCATCATTTTGAAAGAAGAAAGTAACCTTTTGGTTAGCATATTTAAAGAAAGTTTTAGAAAGAAATAGAACCTAAAAAGGATAAGTAGTCAACATTTTGGAAAGGTAGAAAGAAAAGTTAGGACCATCTGTGTAGGATTAAATTTATGATTTCATTTTTAGCTGGGAGAATATGCATAAAATTGTAAAAAATAAATAGATACATTTGGCTGTTTTGGGAAGAACATTGATTTAGAATGTAACAGTCCTGGAAATGGACAAGCTGGGGCTCTAGATTTGGAAAATATGGATAAATTCCTAGGTGCTACCTATGTGTTTCTGGAAAATCATTTATCTTACCTAATCCTCTTCTTCTTCATTTATATAATAAGGATAATGACTGTATCTACTAAGTAAAATGGACAATAATTATTGCAATACCTTTCAAACAAGAACTCAAGCACTCAAAACACCATTGTTTGTTACCATTTCTTAATGAAAATTCTTGGATTTTCATAATTTAACCTTTATTTCATTGACAATAAAGAATAATAATAAATTTTTTCAAACTAGCAATTGAAGTAGTCAGTTTTGATCTCTAATGAAAAATTTCATGTCTCTAACGAGAAGTGTGAAACTGAGTAGAGAATGGATGATATAGTCAGTTTGTGGCCTTGAAAACATAGAACGACAGTGTTCCTATTAACAAATTTTAGGTAATATCCTGATTATTGGAGGAGGAAATGGCAACCCATGCCAGTATTCCTGCCTGGAAAATCCCATGGATAGAGAAGCCTGGCAGGATACAGTCCATGGGGCCACAAAGTCAGACACAATTGACTGAGTATGCACACACACACACATACACACACACACATACATCCTGAAGATTAGTGTAGGAAAAACTATGGAAACTATATCTTTTTTTGAATGACACTTATAGGTCTAAAAATATTTTAATACTTTTTCATTTTATTCACCAAAACTTATAAAATTGATGTATGAAATATTTGTCCCATTAGTTTAAGATTTATTTCGGAGAACTTTACCGTTTATTTAAGAATTTTTTACTATTTTAACAGTGTAGTGAAAAATTTGAAATGTTGAAATAACTGCATACTTTCAGTACAATCCAGAGAATAAATAAATATTTTAGTTCTCAAGTGTAAATCTATTCATTAAAAAACGTGTAACTATAAGAAACAAGAATCTGAAATTTATTTTAAATATAAAATAATATTAGGCATCAGAAGTTGTTTTTAAGACCGTCTCAGAAATTACAGATAGAAAATTAAAGGCTAGTTGATTTACCCTAAGTGAAATCAATATAAATATTGTCAAGAGAATATAAATATTTGCCAACATTAAATAAAATGGAATTAAATGTAAATAATATGCAAAAATGCAAAATAGTACATACTGTATGTTCTACATGATTCCATTTATATAAGGTTCAATTTTAACAAATCTAAATTACAATGTCAGAAGCTAAGATTATTAAGCTCCTCTGATACTAGTGCTTTGTCTCTGAAGATATTATTTCTCTTGTTGCCAGTTGACTTTGTTAGGTTTTAATACAAGGAAGTCACTGAAGGAGAATGGAAGACAGGAAGAAGCAGAAAGGACTTACTCCATCCTATTTGTTTGCTTTCCTATGAGACTAGCCACAGAGATGGTTCTTCACCCGTGCAATGGCTAAGTTAACACCTTCAGTTTTTTTTTTTTTTTTTGTACTTCCATTAACAGAACTTTCCTATATATGGGGAAAAGGTTTTATATATATATATATATGATGGACATGGACAAATCCCCAGATTTGCATTCAGAAAGCTGGAGACCCAAGAAAGCCCATGTCTGAGTTCCAACATGAGTCCAAAGGACTGATACCCAGGAGATCCAAGGGTGTAGCTAGGACAGCTGATGTTTCAATTTGAGTCTGAAGGCAGAAAAAGACTAATATCCCAGTTCAAGGAAGTCACATGGGAGGAATTCCCTGTTTCTCAGGTTTTTTGCTCTGATCAGATGTTTAACTAATTGTATGAGTTCCACCCACACTGAGAAAGGCAGTCAGCTTTCCTCAGTCTATTAGCTTAAATGTTGTTTTTGTTGTTTAGTTGCTAAGTCATGTCCAACACTTTTTTGCAACCCTAAGGACGGACTATAGCCTGCCAGCCTTCTCTGTCTATGGGATTTCTCAGGCAAGAGTACTGAACTGGGTTGCCATTTCTTTCTACAGGGGATCTTCCTGACCCAGGAATCAAATCTGTGTCTCCTGTATTGTCAGGCAGATTCTTTACCAGTGAGCCACCAACGAAGCCCCCACTTAAATGTTAAGCTCATCCTTAAGTATTCTTACAAAACACTCAGCATTGTATTTGACCAACATCTAGCCATTCCATGACCTAGTCAAGTTGACAGTTTAAATGAAATGATATATCTATCCAAGTTTCTAGATTCTAATACCCCTAAACTTTCTTCTTTGTCACGGCAAGGAGGTACTTCTTCCCGAAGTTATTATTTCAGTATTCTCTGTGTCCCTGTTTCATATTTCTTTGTCCAACAGCTTATATATTCCATCCTCACATTAACCTCTCAAAATTGAAATAACTAGCTTAACTTCTGCTTTTTTCATAGAACCTGGTTAGGTCAGCATATGGTCTCGAGAATGGTACCAGCAAACAGACCCTTAAAAATGAGAATTCACAATTCATTTGCATATATCCTTGCATCTGATATCAGTTATATAGATGATGAAAAGTGAAATAATAGCAATTAGTGACATGTAGGAGTATTATGAATAATTAATTCCAAACAAGAGTTTTTATGACCAAATGACTGTTGCATTTGTTTTTCATGGTAAGAAGAATAAATACCAGGCCTGTGAAATGGAATAGCTTTTTCTGACCACCCTGAAAACCTGGAAGTCAGGACAGTGTGGCTCCCTGTAGGGATTGCATTTGTGAGGAGACATGAAGAGAATTGCAGAGATTTTATAAAATATATTTTCTTAACCTGATTAACAGATTAAAATATTAAATAAAATAAAATATTAAATATTTAACAGATAAAAATATTCATTCCCTTTGTAAAAACTTATCAAGAAATAAAATTGTTTATGCACTATTCTTTTTGTCCTGTCATATCTCAATAGCATTTTCCAAAAAATGTGGGATATAATACTAAATAGAAGACCATGTTGAGGACAATTTGAATATAAAAAATAATCATGACACTAATAAATTATAGCAAATTGAATTAACTAAAAAATTAATTGAATCCATGAAAAGAGAGAGAGAAAAGAGTGGAGAAAGTTAATAAATGTATAGCAAATAACATTTTAAAAAATCACCATTTTTTAGGTAATTTAAAGCAAAGATTATCAAGCAAACATTCAGGCAAAAATAATAAAGATATGCTAAATTCATAGTGTGAATGTTTTTGAGGAACAGACCACTTATACAGTTTCAGAAAATCACCTTATAATTTATTTTTAATTGTACCTTAAAATATATCTTAATAAGAATGAAATCTATTATTCTCCTCCTTTTGATCAAATTTTGATCAAATTTTCTGTCAATACTGAACAACTTCCTAGAATGTCATAAAGCAGGAGTGAAAGGCATCATCTATTTAATGCTCTTCCCAGAAATTACTGACCAGAATGAAGTCAAAGACAGAGATAAATTGTCAATGTAAGACATATTCTAGGGTAACTGGTCTGGACTCTTCAAAAGTTGAAGGCCATAAAGAATAGAGAGAAGCAGTGGGAATGGTTTAACCTGAAGGGGTTAAAAGAGATTTTATAGAAATTTGCAATGTATGAGACTGAACTGAAAAATTAAAAGATAAAAGAGAAATGGTGAAGCCAGCTAGGGATTTTCTTTGATTGTACTGTTGTATCGCTATTGATTTCGAAAGTAATTTGTAGTAATTTTGTTATGGTTACATAGAAACTAATGTCCTTTTTTTCTGAAAGATACTTGTCAGATAATTTAGGAATGGAAGGTCTTGACATCTACAATGATTTAGCAAAAAGTAAAATGGAAATCGAACAGGTTTGGAAAGATTTTAATATTTGATGCATCTATTTGAAGCATGTTGTATACATTTTAAATAAAATGGAATAAAAATAGCTTAATTAAAATGCATACACACATATTCTTTTTCATCAGGGTTTTTTCAAAATTCCATGCATAGTAAAGATAGAAAATATTAATTTATTAATTAATAAAAGAAAAATACCTTTAAAACCAATATTTTAATTTCATAAACTTCTCAGAATCTTCATACTTTACAAGTATCCTAAAGTGTACACATATGCTTCTCTGGTAAATATCACCACAAATTTTCTCACCTTAAAAAAAAAAAAAAGAATGTGATAGAATGAAATACAGAACTAAGAAAACTACATTAGTCCTTTTAACTAATTTTAGCCTGTTGTTAAAAATGCAAATATTTGTAATAAATAAGAATTTTTTTCTGCTAAGCTTTATATTTGACTTCTTTACCATGACTTGATTTTTTTTCTTTACATTATCATTTTTAGAGGGAATTCCTTGTAAATATAACAGTGGATTGGCTTAACTTTTGGTTATTTCTACCAATAGTGTCAATATTTGAATTTCAGATTTATGTACTGGCTAATATATCATAGAAAAATATTAGGAAAAAGCAAATAGCAAAGTGAAACTGAGTATATAAATTGAGAACTTAAATGATCCATTTATTATACTGAAAGTGTTATAACTCATTTTAAGAAGTTACTCCTATGTTGAAAATTAAACTTTTCACGTGCTACAGAATTGCAAATGGATAAACAGAACATCAAAAAAAAATTTTAAAACAAACAAACAAAAAGTAATGACAATGGATTTCCCTTGTCCAGTGGTTAAGACTGTGGTTCCACTGCAGAAAGCATGTTTGATCCCTGGTCAGGGAAAGACCACAGGCCGTGTGGTGCTGCCTCTTTTTTTCTTTTAAAAAAGAAGAAACAAAAAAGTTAAATCAGCATTTGATGCTTTTCTTTGCAAGTAAATTAAAATGAAATGTTTATTAAATTTAATGTTTATTTTTTATCTCATTAGGATGTGGTTACAAATGACCATTACTCTCACTAGAACAATAAGATCAGCCATTATAAGTTAAAAGTCATAACCCTCTCCTTCCTGTCAGAGCATTAAACATAAGAAAATCTAAATAAAGTCCAAATAATGAATTGTCTTTTGTAGGACAAACGTTCCCGAGTTATGTTCATTCTGGAAACATAACAGAATAATAAGTGAACACACAGGGAAAAGAAGAAAGACAAGAAAAAGAAACACAGAGACACTTAATGGCCAAATGTAAGCCAGCAAGATGAAGTAGGATTCTCAGCATCTCCAGTCACTGAGTCTCCTCCTACATGCAAATACATATCCTGACCATCTTCAGCAAGTATAATAAATTTGAAGAGGATGCCAATAGCTGGGAACCAGGAAGTAGAGTTGAAACAGGTGTCCGAAAAGATATAAAGGGCATCCCAGGGTAAAAGCAGCTACCTGAGACTCAGTACTTTGGGCAGAAAAGGAGGACACAGACATATACTCCCTGAAAAAGAATGGCCTACACAGTCAGCCAACTACCTAATAAAAGCCATGGACCAGAAAGTGTGGTAAGAAGAAGGAAATGAAAAATCTAAAAATTGGGACAGGAGTAGAGGATATAGAAAACATCAACAGAAACAACCACCCCACTCCCAAAAAAAACAAAAACAAACAAAAAAATCTTGGCACCGGGTTGCAAAAAAAAATGAACCACCCCATAATAGAGAATAATTATATCAGAACTGTAAATCAGCATAAGATACTTAGATTTCATTAGATCCAATTTCTACTGAAGATAGGGATTAATTATGCCCTCAAAATGTTTGAAGTTAGTGAACTGAATCTAACAATAGCTATAAAAAGTTCCGATGTTTCTAAGCTACTGACTATATATTGGTCATGCACGCTAACATCTAGATAGGGTATGAGGTATGCTTTTTTCTGCAAATTATATTATTTATATCATCATCCAGTATTTTGTTTTGTTTTGTTTTGTTTTGTTTTAGACAGTGGCCCACATACAAAGAAGATTGTACAATTACCAAGTACCATAAACACATACCCACAATCAAGAGAAAAATGTACTGATGGAAAAAGATTTTGGGGTAATAAAAACCTTTAAAGTATGAAAAATATAAAATAAAGCACCTCCTGGAAAAATGATAAATGCATTAAAAGATAGTGATTTTTCAATGTAGAAATGACAAGTTATAAAAAGAAGCAAATGGAAATATTAGAACTGAAAAATTTCATAATGTTAGTAAAAGCATTCCATCAGTAAATTCACAGTGGGTTAGATGCAACAGAAGAAAAAGTAGATCAGCCAACTTAAAGCTAGTTTCTACATTATGTCAATGAAGAGGAATTAAAAACAATTCAGTAAATGTAAACAGAATATCCAAGATCTGTAGAAAATATCAATTGTTCTAATATGCATGTGATTGGAGACCCAGGAGGAGAGCAGAGTGAAAACTGGATACAAGACATATTTGGAGAGACAGTGGCCAAGAATTTTTCCAAAATGTTGTTAGTGCCTCAACTCAGGGGTCCAAGAAGCTCACTTTATTCAAAATAGGATAAATACAAAGAAAATAAAATGAGGTACATCAAAATCAAAAGGCTGAGAGCTAAATATAAAAAGGAAATCATAGAAATTTTTGGGCTTGGGGGGAAGGACACATTAAAAAGGATGAAATAAAAAAAAAGTTACCTAAAGTTCCATCAGAGCAAAAGCAAAGAAAGAAGACTATGTGCTGAAATCAAAATAAGCTGTAAACCTAGGAACTTATACCCTGGAAAAAGATAACCATAAAAAAAATGAAGACAAACTAAATAAATTTTAAAAATGTAACTTAACTTGTCTCAACTAGAACTTTATTACAGTATATATATATATATATATATATATATATATATATATAATTTTCATTTTCAAGTTAAAGGATACCAGATGGAAGTCCAAATGTGTAGGAAGGAATAAAGACAAAAATAAATGGGAAATAAATGAAAAAGCATAAGTTACCTGCACAACAAAAGTGAGCAGGAGAAAGATGAATGAGTAAATCACACAATTCAGTTCAGTCATTCAGTTGTGTCCAACTCTTTGTGACCTCATGGGATGCAGCATGTCAGGCTTCCCTGTCCATTACCAACTCCCAGAGTCTGCTCAAACTCACGTCCATCGAGTTCATGATGCCATCCAACCAGCTCATCCTCTGTCATCCCCTTCTCCTCCTGCCTTCTATCTTTCCCAGCAACAGGGTCTTTTCCAATGAGTCAGTTCTTCGCATCAGATGGCCAAATTATTAGAGCTTCAGCTTCAGCATCAGTTCTTCCAATGAATATTCAGGACTGATTTCCTTTACGATTAACTGTTTGGACATGACTAAGTGACTGCACTGAACCAATTTCCTTTTGAACTTGTTGGACTTGAGTCTCAGTTCCAAACTGTGTGCTGATAGAAAACTTTCTTCAGGTCTTCACTCTGCAGAACTTACAGAACATTCTGGCTACATTTCCAGGTAAGTAGCAAGACTGCTCACAGTATAGAAGCCATAGTCTCTTTATAACCTATTCTTTGCCCTCAGCTTTGTTGACATATGGTTGACATGTAATATTGTGTATGATTAAACTGTAAAATATTTTCATATACTCATATGAAAAAATACTTATCACTGTGATGTTTTTCAAAACCTTCATAATGTCATATGATTACTTTTTTTGAAGAAAACATTTTAAAATATATATTAAAATAGAGTCACAGAACGTGTTAATATTATAACTTGGAAGTTTTTACTCTTTGACAAATATCTCTTTGTATCTCCCCAATCCCAGCCCCTGGTAACTGTCACTCTACTCTATTCTCTGAACATTTTTTTTTATTATTATTATTCCACATATAAGTGAGATAATACAGTATTTGTTATTCTTAGTCTGACTTAATCCACTTATCATAGTGCCCTCAAGGAATTCCATGCTCTGGATAATGCCAGGATTTCCTTTCTTCCTTCTCATATTCAATAGTACTTCATTGAATGTATGCACAGCAAGGGTGTTGTGTGGTAAAGAATCTGCCTGCAATGCAGGAGACATGGGTTCTATCCCTCAGTTGGGAAGATGCCCCAGAGGAGGACATGGCAATCCATTCCAGTATTCTTGCTGGGAAAATCCCATGTACAAAAGTAAGGGTGTTTCATCAAAACATTTACTACACTAAAGCCTTTGACTCTGTGGATCACAACAAACTGTGGATAATTCTGAAACATGGGAATACCAGGCCACCTTACCTGTCTTCTGAAAATCCTGTATATGGGTCAAGAAACAACAATTAGAACTGGACATGGTACAACAGACTGGTTCAAAATTGGGAAAGGAGTACATCAAGGCTGTATATTGTCATTCTGCTTATTTAACTTACATGCTAGATGAATCACAAACTGGAATTAAGATTGCCAGGACAAATATCGACAACCTCAGGTATGCAGATGATACCACATTAATGGCAGAAAGTGAAGAGGAACTAAAGAGCCTCCTGATAAGGGTGAAAAAGGAGAGTGAAAAATCTGGCTTGAAACTCAGCATTCAATAAACTAAGATCATGGCATCTGGTCCCATCATTTCATAGCCAAACGAAGGGGAAAAATTAGAAGTAGTGACAGATTTTATTTTCTTGGGCTCAAAATTCACTGCAGGCCATGACTGCAGTCAGGAAATTCAAAGACGCCTGAACCTTGGAATGAAAGTTAAGATGAACCTAGACAGTGTATTAAAAAGCAGAGAGGTCATTTTGCCAACAAAGTTCTGTGTAGTCAAAGCTATGGTTTTTCCAGTAATCATGTATGGATGTGAGAGTTCAACCTTAAAGAAGACTGAGTGCTGAAGAATTGACGCTTTCGAATTGTGGTGCTTGAGACAACTCTTGAGAGTTCCTTGCACTGCAAGGAGATCAAAACAGTCAGTCCTAAAGGAAGTCAACCCTGAATATTCATTGGGAGGACTGATGCTGCAGTTGAAGCTCCAATACTTTGGCCACCTGATGAGAAACTAACTCATTAGAAAAGACCCTCATGCTGGGAAAGATTGAGGACAAGAGGTGAAGGGAGCAACAGAGGATGGAATGGCATAACTGACTCAATGTACATGAGTGTGAGCAAACTCTGGGAGATACTGAAGGACAGGAAAGCCTGGCACGCTGCAGTCCAAGTAGTAACAAAATGTTGGACATGACTTAGCAACTTGCCAACAAAAACAAATACATTAATGAAATTGAATCACAGCATACGTATAATTCTAATTTTACTATACCGTGATAAACTTATGAAAACAAAGCAACACCAAA
Source organism: Bos taurus (assembly GCF_002263795.3). Lineage (NCBI taxonomy): Eukaryota > Metazoa > Chordata > Mammalia > Artiodactyla > Bovidae > Bos > Bos taurus. Next base: position 47,434,677 of record NC_037347.1, read on the forward strand.
TAAATATTTGAATTATTTGAATATTGCAGAACTAATGCTTAAAATTATTTAAATAATATTAAAGTGTCAACATATTATATCTAATTTTTTTCTTTTTCTATTTAGTTTTTTTTAAATTTTATTTTATTTTAAACTTTACAATATTGTATTGGTTTTGCCAAATATTGAAATGAATCCGCCACAGGTATACATGTGTTCTCCATCCTGAACTCTCCTCCCTCCTCCCTCCCCATACCATCCCTCTGGGTCGTCCCAGTGCACCAGCCCTAAGCATCCAATATCATACATCGAACCTGGACTGGCGACTCATTTCATACATGATATTATACATGTTTCAATGTCATTCTCCCAAATCTTCCCACCCTCTCCCTCTCCCACAGAGTCCATAAGACTGTTCTATACATCAGTGTCTCTTTTGCTGTCTCGTACACAGGGTTATTGTTACTATCTTTCTTAATTCCATATGTACGCGTTAGTATACTGTATTGGTGTTTTTCTTTCTGGCTTACTTCACTCTGTATAATAGGCTCCAGTTCCATCCACCTCATTAGAACTGACTCAAATGTATTCTTTTTAAATCTAATTTTAATCTGTCAATTTGTTTCCTGAAATATACTTTTAGTATAACAAACATTTTAAGTGGTAGCTACATCTAATATTTGGAAATAATATATTAAAGATTAACACATTAGCTACTTATCAACTTTTCTTAAAATATTTAATAATTTTCTAAAAAGAAATCTTTCACTTATTTTCTGTCTTGTTAAGAAAGCAAACTAATATTATGTGTTGAAAAATCCACAGGAACATTTGGCATATATTAGTAGATCATAAATAAGGCTTCCCTGGTGGCTCAGATGGTAAAGAATCTTTATGCAATTCAGGAGACATGGGTTCGATCCCTGGGTTTGGAAGATCCTCTGGAGAAAGGAATAGCAACCCAATCCAGTGTTCTTGCCTGGAGAATTCCATGAACAGTGGAGCCTGGTGGGCTACAGACCAGGGGTCACAAATAGTCAGATATGACTCAGCAAATAACACACTCATAAATGTGGTATTTACTTTAAATGAATGTTATCTACCAGACAGCATCTATTATCTATCTATCATTTATCTACCTATTATATATTTAGATATATGACATAATTTCAAAATAGATATAAAAGGGTAAATATGCTGCTGCTGCTGGTGCTAAGTTGCTTCAGTCCTATCAGACTCTTGCGAGCCCATGGACTGTAGCCCACTAGGCTCCTCTGTCCATGAGATTGTCCAGGCAAGAATACTGGAATAAATTGCCATTCCCTCTTCCAGGGGAATCTTCCTGACCCAGGGATCCGAACACATCTCCTATCTCCTGCATTGGCAGATGGGTTGTTTACCACTAGCACCCTCTGGGAAGCCCCAAGGCAAGTATGCATATTAATAATGCAAATTTCCTGTTCCTGGGCTCCATGTATTTTTTCTGTCCTCAGCCTATTGCAAAAATTTCTATCCTGGCTACCTCATATTTGTTCTGGTTACTTTTTTGCATTACAAATTACCCCAATTTAGAGGTATAAAACAATCTTTGATTATGGTCATGGTTTCTCTCATCAGGGATTTAGGGAGGACACAGCAGAGATATTAATAGCTTGTTCCTGCTGCACAATGTCTGGAGCTTCATCTGGTGACCCGGGAGTGACACAGAAAGTAAGGGCTGGAATAAACTGGAGGCTGTTTCTTTCTTTTCTTTTCTTTTTTAATATTTGATGCTTGGGTTGAGATCAATCTCCGGCTAAACTCAGCTAATACCTCTGATCAGAATACCTGCATGTGGCTTTTCTACGTGGTTTGAACTCATGGTCTGGCATGGGGGCCAGAAAAGGAGAGTTTGAGCACCCTGTTCAAAGAGCCACTCTTCCAATAGTGCCAGCTTGTCAAAAGGCCAAGGGAAAGCTGTAAGGCTTTTTCTAATCTTTCCTTGGGTGTCACTTGGCATCACTTCTGCCACACTTAATCAAAACAGTCAGCAGCCTGTGTTCATGAGTTCACAGAGACCTCACTTCTCTTTGTTAAGAGCAGCAAATGTGTCACAGTTTTGTTTTGTTTTGTTTTGTTGGCCACTACCTCTTGTGGTAATAATAAACACACCTAGAGCCTCTTGGCAGCATTTTTTGTTGTTGTTTTGTATCCTGCATGCAAGTATTTTTTGTAGCAACTCTCTGCTCTTACATCAAGGATTTTTTTTTTTGCTTCTCTGCTGATGGTGTTCACTATTAGATTCTTTGCTATCAATCTGAACTTCCTTGAGTTGACACAATGTTCCTTGAGTTAGGCATATAACAGAAACATAATCTCCCTATTGTATGCTGCTGCTACTGCTGCTGCTAAGTCACTTCAGTCCCGTCTGACTCTGTGCGACCCCATAGAGGGCAGCCCACCAGGCTCCCCTATCCCTGGGATTCTCCAGGCAAGAGCACTGGAGTGGGTTGCCATTTCCTTCTCCAATGCATGAAAGTGAAAAGTGAAAGTGAAGTCACTCAGTCGTGTCTGACTCTTAGTGACCCCATGGACTGCAGCCTACCAGGCTCCTCACTCCATGGGATTTTCCAGGCAAGAGTACTGGAGTGGGGTGCCATTGCCTTCTCCAATTGTATGCTACACTTTGCCATCTGATTGACCTATGTAAATCTCAGTTTTATTTTCCTATGTACTATCTTCCACACCATATTTTAGAGTTCTTCATTAAAATCTTCATTTTTGTTTTTGTTTTTAATAAACAATTTGCCCAGTGAGGCTCAAATGATGTGGTGTATGATATAAAATGTATCTAGCACAATCCAGCTCCCTCCCCTTCCTGATCACCCTTCAGCAAAGGATAATCATGTGAAAATTTAAACACTCAAAATAATCTTGAAATAATTTACATTCTCAAGGGAATTCCAGTGTCTGCACCCCTGCAAAAGGAATTTATGGTTGTTGTTTAGTTGCTCAGTTGTGTCTGACTCTTTTGCGACACCATGGACTGTGTGGCCTGCCAAGCTCTTCTCTCCATAGGATTCTCCAGGGAAGAATACGGGAATGGGTTGCCATTTCCTTCTCCAAGGGGTCTTCTCAACTCAGGGATTGAACCCATGTCTCTTATATCTCCTGCATTGACAAGCAGTGCTTTACCACTAGTGCCACCTGGGAAGCCTGCAGAAGAGCCTACCTACATATAATAAACCTATAATTTCCCTCTCGAAGGATGTAAAGAGGCACAATTATGTCTACTGAGATACTGTGCTACTCATATCCCAGGGTCGTACAACCTCATCACGCAAAGCCCAGTGTGTGTCATTCATATTCTTTCCCTTGAAATCACAGCGGGGATAATGTGAGTCAAAACAAAATAAATTTGATAAGTAAATGCAGCAGCTTGCTTGATTTTGAAGCAAAATAGATAAGTACTTGACAATTTAATTAACAAAAAATTAATTGCAGAAATACAAATAGATAAAAAGAGAATTAGAAATGGAAAGTGCATCATATAGATGACATGGGTAAAATTTAAGTTACAGAAAATAGTACAAGGTACAAACAATACTAATAAATTTGAAAACTAGCTGATTTTTAATATATTTTTAATTTCTCCAAAGAACATTAGAGACACCAAATTAGTCATGATTGGTGTTTGTGTGTATATGTGTATATATTTCAGATAAATTCTGAATATTTCACATTCATTTTAAAATTATTAAGTCTATTTCAAAACTCAAAAAACTCATGAGATAACATATAAAGCTAAATTATATATTTATCTTTATACATGCATTTATATATGGATATACATAAGTTCCATACTTGATACTATACACAGAATTCTAAATAAAAGTTTTAGAAAATGAATTAATGGATAATTAAAAGAATATTTCACTCCAAATTAAGAAGCCATATATCAGGAATAAATGATACTTCAGATGCAAGACAATATTAACTATAGCAATTTAAAGCAATCAATTGAGAAAGAATAATCTGAATGTATATGAAAAAATGTTAAGTAAATGTCATACACATAATTCTGATTTAAAAAAGAAAAAAATGAAACTTTTAAGTAACTAGGAATCCAAATTGACAGAGAATACCAATTGCCCTTTTTAACTATTTTTCCTTCCCTCCCTCCCTCCTTCGTTTCTTTTTTTCCTTCCTCTCTCTCTCCCTTTCTTTCTTCTTTATTAACAAAGGTTTTTGGTTTCCCACAGATGCAGGCCTACCCAGAATACCATACAATTTCTAAGCCTCACTTCTAGGTAGGAATAGATGTGAGATCACATAATGTTGATGATAGGAGGGCAGAGTGTGAATTTTTGGTGAAGTTCTACATTTCATCCTTGTTTTTAAAATCTATTCCTACATCCTGTGACCATTACGTAAGATACTTCCATTTGGATCAGAACACTGTTGTTCACTCATGTCCAACTCTGTGTGTTCCCATGAACTGCAGCAGGCCAGGCTTTCCTGTCCTTCATTATCTCCCAGAGTTTGTTCACACCTTAGGTCCATTGCATCAGTGATGCCATTCAACCATCTCATCCTCTCGCCCACTTCTCCTCTTGCCCTCAATCTTTCCTAGCATCAGGGTCTTTTCTAATGAGTCAGTACTTAACATCAGGCAGCAAAAGTACTGGAGCTTTAGCTTCAGCATTGTTTGCTTTGATCTCTTTGTTGTCCAAGGAACTCTCAAGAGTCTCCTCCAGCACCACAGTTCAAAAACATCAATTCTTCAGCACTCAGCCTTCTCCATGGTCCAGTTCTCACATCTGTACATGATTACTGAAAAAACCATAAGTCAGTTCAGTTTAGTTGCTCAGTCGTGTCCGACTCTTTACGACCCCATGAATTGCAGCACGCCAGGCCTCCCTGTCGATCACCAACTCCCGGAGTTCACTCAAACTCATGTCCATCGAGTCAGTGATGCCATCCAGCCATCTCATCCTCTGTCGTCCCCTTCTCCTCCTGCCCCAATCCCTCCCAGCATCAGAGTCTTTTCCAATGACTCAACTCTTTGCATGAGGTGGCCAAAGTATTGGAGTTTCAGCCTTAGCATCAGTTCTTCCAATGAACACCCAGGACTGATCTCCCTTAGGATGGACTGGTTGGATCTCCTTGCAGTCCAAAGGACTCTCAAGAATCTTCTTCAACATCACAGTTCAAAAGCATCAATTCTTCGGTGCTCAGCTTTCTTCACAGTCCAGCTCTAACATCCATACATGACCACTGGAAAAACCATAGCCTTGACTAGATGGACCTTTGTTGGCAAAGTAATATCTCTGGTTTTTAATATGTTATCTAGACTGGTCATAACTTTCCTTCCAAGGAGTAAGCGTCTTTTATTTCATGGCTGCAATCACCATCTGCAGTGATTTTGGAAAAACCGTATCTTTGACTATATGGACCATTGTCAGCAAAGTGATGTCTCTGCTTTTTCATATGCTGTATAGGTTTTTCATAGCTTATCTTCCCAGGAACAAGCATCTTTTAATTTCATGGCTGCAGTTATCATCCACAGTGATTTTCCAGCACAAAAAATAAAATCTGTCACTGTTTCCATTTTTTCCCATTTACATGCCATGAAGCAAAGAGTCAGACACGACTGAGCAACTGAACTGAACTGAACTGAACTGAAGTGATGGGAAGAGATGCCACAAGGTAGTAGGGCATATTTGTTTTAGCATCATAATGGAAGAATTATAGATGTCTGAAACCATGAAGCATTAAATCAGCTTTTTACTTTTAGAAAAATCTGTACTTTTTCTTATACATAAATTCAATTGTAATTTTTTAAACATTTATGATATTGAGAATGAGGGAAAATTGAAATCTTGATAGAAATCAAAATTGGGAAGTTGGAGTCAGGGGGAAAAGGCGGTGATTGAAAGACAAAAAAAATTTTAACCATTGTTTGAATTAATTTTTAAAACTTAGAATCAAAATGAAGAGTTCCCGCACAAACATACAAAAAAGCAATTGTTATAAGAAAAAAATGAAAAGATATAATGAACAACATTCATTCAGCAAAAAAAAAAAATCATTATAAACAGTGACACAAAAATATTTTAATGAATGTCTAATCATTAGCAATCATAATGATAATGATTGATGATAATTCTTATTGTATTGGGCTTCCTTGGTGGCTCAGATGATAAAGAATCCGTCTGTAATGTAGGAAACCCAGGTTCAAACCCGTGGTCAGAAATACCCCCCTGGAAGAGGGCATGGAAACCCACTCCAGAATTCTTCCCTGGAGAATCCCATGGATAGGTATGGCTGGTGGGCTATAGTACATGGGGTTTAAAAGAGCTGGACATGACTGAGTGACTAACACATTCACTTTCACTTTTTTATTGTACCTACACTAAATTTTTCCAGAAAACAATACAAATATTTTGATTTTCATATAAACTTTTCATATTTCATATTCAGAATTTTCATATTTCAAAATTTCATGCTCAAATGAAGAAACATAGTATAAAATAAGACAAATAATTACTCTTTAAGATGGAGAATGGAAAGAAGTCATTGTTTAATAGTTAATTAAATTATGTAATATATATAACTTTTTTATAAAGTAAATATTACTCAGGTCAACAAATCATGTTAAGAAACTGAGATTCACTTTACATATACTTGAACTACAAGGAGTAAGAAAACAGCTAAGTTTAAGCTTATGATACTTTCATTGATTTTATACTTGTAAAAATACAGACTTTTGACTTAACTGGAGATTGAGGAAGCAACCAGTGACTTTAATCCTTGATTATAATATTAATAATAATTTTGACAAGAATAAACATAATTTACAATCCATAATTTTGGCTAAAATTTGAGTAAGTGTGCATGTTTGTGTGTGTGTATGTGTGTGCACCCTGTATGTTATGTAATTTAGTTCATTTCTGGGAAAAATAATCTCACTCTGTTAACTTCAGTTGTCTTCAGAATATTTACATATCGCTTGTGAAATTGTCTGGAATCTCTCAAAGTTGGAATAATTTATTTTAATTATTATTTTTAATTGAAGTATAGTTGATTTATAGTGTTATGCAAATTTCTGCTCTACAGCAAAGTGATTCAGCTGTATACATACAATTTATTTTTTTTTTTTCCATTATGGCTTAATGAAACTGGTGGCTTAGTTGTAAAGAACTCTAGTCTGCAATGCAGGAGACTTGTGTTCAATCTGGGTCAGGAAAATGCCCTGGAGAAGGAAATGGCAATCTACTCCAGTCTTCTTGCCTGGAGAATTTTATGGACAGAGGATCCTGAAGGGCTATAGTCCATGGGGCCGCAAAGAGTCAGAAATGACTGAGCAACCAAAACACAGCACAGCAGAGCTTTTTGGTAACAAGGTTTAATTTAGACAGAGTATAAGACTCAATATAACAATCAAATAAAACAGAAGATTCATTTAAGAAAGGAACAAACATTTTGAAAACCTTTTGAATACACAAAATATACTGTTACTTAATATGAACTATTCTTTGATTTTTTTATGACAACATACACATAAAAAAACAAATATTTGTTTAATTGTTTGAAACTTTAATAGATTTGAACTATTTTTATAAGATAAAGAAAATTACTTTTAACAGAAAGAAAATGCCTTTAAAACAGTCTGCAGAGTTGCATTCCAATACATTTTAAGCAGATTGGAACAAATAAAGTATTTGCATGACTCTGAAGAAGTAAAAACTCACATAAACTAACCCCAAAAGTAATGTTAGATGAGACTATGATCTGACCATTTTAGATCATGGTCAAGAGTCTCAACAGCTGAAAAGAAATGTGCAACGTGACTGTAATGAGCTAAGCTTTATTTGGGGCAAAATGAGGACTACATCCCAGAAGACAGCATTTCAGTAGTTCTGGGAAAGTACTCCAAAGTGGTAGGGGAGAAGTTCAGGGTATACGTGATTTTGGTGAAATGGAAGTATTATGATTAAGCACATATTTTGCAGAAGATTTCTGTTGGTCTTGTGAAGGTTGTTACTAGTCACAAGGAACAGACATCACTGTGAAGGATTTTAGTGCTTTTCTAAATACAAGGCAATGCAACAACTGGGTTTATAAAATATTCTCCAGAAAACATCTTACTATCTAAAGACCTGTTCTGCCGCTTTTCCCAGAATACACAACCTCTTATCCCTGATCACCATAATCACCTTTCAGGAGATGTTGATGGTGAGCAACTGCAATGGCTCATAATTTAATCCTTGTAGAGGTAGGTGGCAAGTGATGATTTGTAGATTACAGTCTCAACTGAAAGGAGATGTGAACACATAGATGTGTCTAATGCTTTTTAAAAAGTTTTATTTGTATCATGCCACTATTGAATTTCTAAAGGAAAAATAACTTAATCCTGTATAGATCTAGACATTACTTTAAGAATCACTGAGATTCTTAACCCAAAATTTGACCTGTAGGCTAAAACTAAAATAAAACAAAAAAAATGATAATTTTATTATATATACTGATTCAGGCTTCATTTCTGAATCTAAATATTGCTTACTAATTCTATTGACAAACCTAATTGCAATTCTTAGCAAATGAACTATCTTTAAATTTAAACTTTCAAAACAGTTTTGGGAACTACAATGACTCAAAGCATATTCAATTTGGTGTTACATGAGTTTAATCCATTCATGTGAAAGCCATATCACAACATAATCAGGAGATTTTTTGAAAACTACCATAAGTTTTATACATTTTTATTTTATTATTTATCCAAACATTGCCCTCCCATCAATAGAACATCTAGATACATGCACTGACTCTTTTACACTGGCTCCCTTAGCACAAGAAATACTTTACAAACAGCTAAGAGCACACACCAATTTAATATGTGTCATTAGATCTTTCAATGAGAGAAGTAAATTAATTCAATAACAGTTTTATTTTTTCCAATCAAATAATGCAAACGAATTACACCTTTTGGGAATTCATTTTGCCAAAGATGAAAAAAATCTGTCATTTGTGTAAATGTTATAATTTTGTTCTAAAAAGTTAATGTTAAAGAAAAAAATAGAGTTTGTTAATATGTATGCAAATTTTGTACTAATATGAAAATTTGCATTTTGATGGAACACAGAGTTCTATTAAAAAGTATTTGTATTAAGTTAAGGAACTTACAGAGTAAAATCTACTTTAAATTCCTAGTGATATAAATATGCAATTTATAATTGCATACAAAAAAATTCTTGTGATTTTATACCTATTGAAATAAAACTGATTGATAGTTGTTTTAAAATCAAAAACATATTCTTATATAGGCACAGTTAATAAAGTGAATATAAAACTATTGACCTTAGATAAACAAACTGCCAGATCTTTCCCTAACCACGATGGTTTTATTCAGAATCTGTAGAGAATTGCAATTAGGGGTCAGTTACAATGGCTAGCCACTTGCAAGTCCCTTCAGAGCAAGAGAAGGAAAGTGATTCTATAGAGAGGAAAAAGAAGTTGGGAGGGTTAGAGTAAAAAAAAAAAGAAAAAAAATGTGTGTGTGTATGTGCTCAGTCACTCAGTCATGTTCGAGTCATTGTTGGCCCATGTACGGTGGCCCTCCAGGCTCCTCGGTCTATGGAATTTTCCAGGCAAGAATACTGGACTGGGTTGCCGTTTCCTACTCCAGGGGGTCTTCTGAAACCCTCTCTCTTACATTTCCTGCACTGGCAGGCAGAGTCTTTACCACTAGTTGCACAGGGGACGCCAACACTAAACAGAGTCCATGGCTTTAACTGACGGAGTCAGTGCCTGGAAAGAAGAGGAATATTTCATTTAGTTGGGCTCTGCTCTCATCGCACAGTGTGAGATCTATCCCCTGTCTGGTCTTCCAAATCTATTTAATAAAGATTTATATTTATTAATTAACTTACCCATGAATTTATGGTACTTCCATAGTGGTTCAGTAGTAAAGAATTCACCTCCAATGCAGGAGACACAGGAGATACGGATTCAGCCCCTGGATTGGGATGATCTTCTGGAGAAAATGACAATCTATTCCAATATTCTTGCCTGGAAAATCCCATGGGCAGGAAAACCCGGTGGGCTACAGTTCAAAGGGTCACCAATAGATGCAACTGAGGGACTAAGCATAGCACAAAATCAAATAATGTAATAAAATAAATTAACTTATTTTAGCACTGTTCCTTATAGAAATATTTTCTTTTAGTTGCTAAGAGAGTGGATCTTAACATTTCTCAATACAAGGGAAAAATAATTATCTTGTGATGGATGTTAACAAAATTTATTCTGATAAACATTTTGCAATACATACAAATATCAGATTATTATGCTGAACATTGAAAACTAATGCTATGTGTCAACTATAATTTAATTTAAAAAATAGAATGTGACTTGAGTACATTCTAGCACTCAGCCCTGCTTGAGAAAGTTTCCTGGACACTTCACCTCTGGGCTTGAAACAAAACGTCAGCCTGAATGGTAATAGTTCTAGAAAATTACCAATCCTTGAAAATGAAGGTGGAGAATGAAAATGCTGTTTCAGCCTTGTCTGGTAAGTCACTTCAGTGGTGTCTGATTCTTTGTGACGCAATGGACTGCAGCCCACCAGGCGTCTCTTTCCATGGGATTCTCCAGGGAAGAATACTGGAGTGATCTTCCTGACCCAGGGCGTGAACCTGCCTCTCTTATGTCTCCTGCATTGACAAAGGGTTCTTCATCACTAGGGCCACCTGGGAAGCCCCATTTCAGCCTTAAATGGAAAGAATTAAATGCTAATATGTCTATCCTAGTTTTATTATTAACTATAGTTAAAATGTGTTAAAGAAAGAAAATATCACCTGAGAAGGCTCCCTCAGCTTTCAGCAACCCCACCCCTCAATGCTTCTGGACATCCTGATTTTCTTTCAAGTGGTAGGAGCCCTATGGCCCACAAGGCTGGAGACAGGCTTTAGAGGTTTTGAGGCCCAGGGGGCTCGGTGATCCTTTTGAATATTTATAATATATTATCTACTTCAACAGTTTTTACCAGTGATGAGAGATACTTTCTGAAAGGGATGATTTTTTTTGGGGGGGCGGTAAGATTAACATATACGAATTTTACATAGTAACATTTGAAGTTTGTATGTAAAGTCTCCTGGGAGGACTGAACTCTGACTTTCCAGGGTCTCTGGTGACCCAAGGTAGACCATCTGTACTGTCAGCTGGCTTGGTGAGGATGGTGAGACCAAGCCTGCCCTTACTCTTCCCGTTCCTGACCAGTTGGTGGGATAGGACTCTCCCTTCCACAGACAGGGCTTCCCTGACTTTAACCCTGACCTTCCAGGTCTGCTTGCTGACCACTGGGCACAGAAGCACAAATAAAAGAGATGGTGATCAGCAGGATAAACTCTCACCTCTGCCACAAAGGGCCAAAGTGATGTCAAACTGAAGTCTGATGCCCTGGGTTTAAGTTCTTCTTACTACAATGGAACTCCCCTTGAATCTAATTTTTTTCAATCTGCAAAATGGCTATTGATACTGAAGCCGAAGCTCCAATACTTTGGTCACCTGATGCAAAGAGCTGACTCATTGGAAAAGATCCTGATGCTGGGAAAGATTGAAGAAAGGAGGAGCAGAGGATGATAGAGCATGAGATGGTTGGATGGCATCACCAAATCAATGGACATGAGTTTCAGCAAACTCTGGGAATGATGAAGGAGATCAGGAAACCTGGCATGCTGCAGTTCATGGGGTCACAAAGAGTTGGACACGACTGAGTGACTGAACAACATAAAAAATGACTATTAAAAGAATGCATACAAGCTTATAAAGTGAGCTGTGTGTGAAATTGCTTTATTCTTCAAAGACTTGGGAACAGTGCAACATAAGCTAATGGTTCCCATTAACCTGCACCTCATTTCATACCTCCATAGGTAATCATTGTGATGCTGCAGCAGGGCCTGGGTTATTACACCCACTACAGCAACCAGGTTTTTCTTGCCATCTACCCAGGAATTAACCCAGATCAAGAATTCTATACTGAGAGTCTGCTCTTTGGGGCTACTTTTAGCAAAAAATGTCAATGGGGATTTCTCTCCAAAGATGAGCCTTATACATGGGGCAGATTGTAAATTTGAGAATGAAGTAAATCTTTAGGAGCTTATCTCAAAAGGAAAGAGGGAAGGAGCAAGAAGAAAGAGAGGGGGCAAAAAGCCAATTAAATGCTCATTATTTGGATAACTGCTGGGCTTCCCATTGGGTGCTAGTGATAAAGATTCTACCTGCCACTGCAGGAGATGCAAGAGACATGAGTTTGATCTGATACCTGGGGCTGGAAGATCCCCCAGAGGAGAAAATGGCAATTCACTCCAGTATTCTTGCCTGGACAATCCCATGATCAGAAGAGCCAGGTGGGCTACAGTCTATGGGGTTGCGAAGAGTCCAACAGGACTAAGTGACTGAGCACACACACACACACACACATACAATACCTGCTGTAGTCAATGAGTATTTGATATTACAGGAACATTTGAAAATTTTAGTTACTATTAAAGTCTGTTACAATCCCCAACTCTCAACCTCACACAATCCTTCTGGGAGTAGTAGAGTTTTCTCTGTCACTCCAGTTGTCACCAGAAAAAGCCCACTGCAGTACCAGATTCCCATACATGAATTCCCTTGCCTTCCTAGTCTGGGGAAACTTCCTCCTCTCCTTTTTTCTTGTAGCCTCAGGCTGGTAGCAGCTTCTGTTACTGACAACTACCTTGATTTTGGCATCATCCTATTTGACTTCTGATTTTCGTTTACCTAGGTAAGCAATCTTCTGCATTAAATTCACCCACTTATTCTTGATCTTAGGTTCATTTCTCCACTTAAACTCATCTTACTTGTAACACAGACTTAAGCTATGTTCTCAAGTATTGGTTCATTCCTAAACGTAGATAGCTCTTCTCAGCTTCAGATATTGTTGAAAATCTTATATTGAGACATTTTCTTCCCTTGCATTCACCGAACAAATTATTTCCATTGAACCCTTTCTTTGTCCTTGTTGCAGAATAAGTCTCCTCCACCATCCAGTTAATGCTGGTAATTATCAAGACTTAGTGCACTATAATGGATCTGATTTTCTTTCATTGTATAGTACTTCTCTCCTGCATTGCAGGCAGATTCTTTACCATTTGAACCTCAAGGGAGGCCCCTCTGTCCACATACACAGCTTCAGATACTGTCCTGCTAGAAGACACAGAAGTTTGTAGCTCCAGCCCAATTTTTTATTTTTTTGAGTCTCTTCACTTACATTAAAATGTCTACTTTCATTTTTACTTAAATGTTTCAAAAACAGTTTAAATCAAACGTGTGCAGAACTATTTCATAATATTCTCATCACAAAACTACTTATTATAATCAGAAACCTGGTCCCCTATGGTGGCTAATTTTATTTCATGGAAATAGGCTGTAGGTTTTTCTCTGATCTAAGCATTTCAAGTCACATTTATAATCCCAATTCATCTCTGCAATGTATATAATCAAGAAGTGAGAGGCAAAAGCTCATTTCTGTTATTTCCTTTTAAGGTAGTGTTTTGTTATTAACTTTGTGACTCTGTTTCTTCTTTGGTATGTAATGTAGATATACTAGCATAATTTTGTTGGATTATTTTACCTATTTCTCACAGATTCCTCAATAAATGTCAATGAATGGTTTAGGTTTTAGACATATATTGATCTAAAATTTTACTATAATTTGGAGGACTGGAGACCTACATAAAAATCCTTCTTACCATCATATGGAATGTAGAAAAAATTATCAGGTTCCTCTTTTTTTTAAAGTTCTTGTTGTTGTTCCGGGACTGTTTGCACTAAGAAAAATAGAACTAAAACACTTTAGATTATAAGTATTTGGACCTCTTACCCAGTTTTGAGTCACACGTTGAGTATTAAGTGTGACTTAGAATATTAAGTTCACACTGCTTACCTGGAAAAAACATAGATAAACTATGAATTAAATACTGTTACCACTATTTAACTGTTGCTTATTCTATAATTTTTAGGATTATAGTTTCCATAGGAAATAATATAAAAGGATGACTATATTCAAAACTAGACTTACTATATATTAATTGTTTTCAAACTTACAGAACAATAGATAGTAGTTACTGGTAATGCTGCTAACTTATGCATCGGATGTTCTTACTTTTACTAGTCTTTACTTTCTACTGGTGATTGAATTATCAACTCATCTGAACTTACTGTCTTCTCAACTTTAAGTTTAAAATAAAAAGGAATTTTATTTTATGTAATATTAACACAAAATTTATTTTGGGATGTTCTGTTGTTGCTCAAGAATTTAAGACATTCTTAGAAAGTTGTAGAAGTGGAATATATTTCCCCTCCATATTAATTCTTGTTTCTGTCTTTTTTCATTGTTTTGTGACCCACATTGTATAAGTTCATTACTAACAAAATAGATGGAAGCATGCCATTAAAATTAAGGTCTAGCACGATGTATCTTATACTTTAGTTTCTCCAGTGAGGAAAGCTGTCAACCTTCTCTTTAATTCTAATTCTTCTATGAAAGATTATGGTAATTACAGAATTCGTGGCCTGGCATTTATGTTGCCATTCACGGTGATGGATGTACATTAATCAAGTTGTCAACTCTAAAACATATAAACAGTATTTTATTATATATTTGTTTTAACTATCAATTATTTCTTCTGCAGCAATGTATAACATCATACAAGTATTGCTCTCCAAAATATTTGTCATGAATAGTACAAAGTCATTTGTCTTTCAATCATAGCATTAATTTGAAATAGGAATGAATATGAATTTCCTGTGCAAATTAAAGAAATTTATACTATCACTGGGTTTGTTTGCACTATGATATGGGCTTCCCAGGTAGCGTTACTGTTTAGGAGTCTGCCTGTTGATGCAGGAGACATAAGAGATATCTCCTGGGTTTGATCCCTGGGTCAGGAGGATCCCCTGAAGAAGAGGATGGCCACCCACTCCAGCATTCTTGCCTAGAGAATCCCATGGACAGAGGAACCTGATGGGCTACTGTCCATAGGGTCACAAAGAGTCTGACACAACTGAAGTGACTTAGCACACTTGTGTGCACATGCTATGATGTAGATTCCTCCTAAATATCTTCTTTCAGCTCTGAAGTGAAGCACAGAGAAAGTTGCTGCTAGGAGCCAGGGGCGATGTTTATTGACCACTCTGCTTTGGGAACTGGCAGCCTTCCACTGTGTCGAATTTTTTGATGATTTTTTTTTCCCAAAAAAAGTTAACCTCTCTGACTCTCTGCATTGAAGCTATTAGTACTGATTGTATTGACTATACTGCTCTGCTGCTGTGCTGAATCTCGATTCATAGAGAATTACTGATTACTCAAAACCGTTACAGAGATTTATTCCAAGAGACTGGCATGGGAGTAGCAAATTTAACAGAAAGTGTGGGTTTCTAACTTTACAATGTCTTTTTACTGCTGTTGTAAGTATCAGTAAGAGTATAGGATTTTTGTATTTTTATCTAAACCCTTCCAAACTCCTTCTAATTGGTTTCATGGCTGTATTCTCATATCATTTTAAGACATTTTGTACATGACTTCCAAGTTAAACTATCTATTTTGGCAGTTTAATTGTATTAATTCCTCAACATTAGCTCTGACCATGACCTCTTTTCTGGATTTATGGATTAGAGAATGTCAGTTAGAAGTTAGTATAGAGTTTAGCCAAGACAGATCACAGTTTAGATGTACCAGAATATTAAATAACTTATCTGAAGTTACCTAGATCGAAAGTGAGAGATTAAAATTGTAACTTACCAAAAACATTATTATAATCATGTGAATAATCATCTTTAAGGCAATAATATTTTCACTTTTCCATTCTGCCTTAAACTACCGAATAAATGACATTTGTTTAGTCCTCAACTCTATCTGATACCTTTCTCTATCTAAACTAGTCTTTTAGTCTAATAGGACATTTCTAATCATGCCATATTCTTCATTTTATCCTTTTATTCTCTGGTCATCTATTGATGGTTTTCTACCTTATGCTTCTCAGAACACCAGCTTCAGTGCCTAAACAGTTCTGTTTCTGCCATAACTATTTACAGTTTATGTGGATAGGTGAGCAAAGATTTTTAATACTTCCTTAAAATATATAACGTCAGCAGAGCCATTAGTATGAGCACACAGTAACCTATTTTGACTCAATCCCAAGTATTCTAGGACTAGTAGGAAGTATAATATTTGTATAATACATTCCATGTGCTGTGTAAATTATTTCTTTTCCTTGGGGATTACTGGATTAAATTTCTTATCCAATCAAGTTTGAGTACAAGGGTTAACTATGAAGTAGGTAGAATTAGAAGGTGTCCCTATTAATTATTTTCTATAAATTTTTAGTCTTAGAATAAAAATGAAGCTGACATTATGGGAATATTTAAAGGAGAAGGAAAGACTGATGAACGAAAGAGTATTTGTGAAACATTTCCTCAGGTTAGAAATAGTTTCATTTAACGTCTACATGTGACCTGTTTTTACTGGCAATAATTAAATTTCTGTGAGGGATAAACTATAAAATCAATTTTGATGTTTATTTATATTGGCTTAAGAAGTGAAATACATCAAGTATTACTGTTCTGAAATAGCCAACTTAGGAAAATGACTTTCTGTGTCTAGAATACAAAAGTAGTGTTCTCTGATCTATCCTAAATTATTTTCACAAAAAGCAAAATTGAAGTTTTCCAAATAAGTTCTGAAATATAATCAGTGTTGTTAATAGCTGCAGCTGCTACTGCTAAGTCGCTTCAGTCGTGTCTGACTCTGGGTGACCCCATGGACTGTAGCCTACCAGGCTTCTCCGTCCATGGGATTCTCCAGGCAATAACACTGGAGTGGGATGCCATTTCCTTCTCCAATGCATGAAAGTGGAAAGTGAAAGTAAAGTCGCTCAGTCGTGTCTGATTCTTAGCGACCCCATGGACTGCAACCTACCAGGCTCCTCCATCCATGGGATTTTCCAGGCAAGAGTACTGGAGTGGGTTGCCATTGCCTTCTCCCTATTAATAGCTAAATACATAAAATAAATATAGCAAGTTTTCTAATTTACTATTAGAGATATGAATTCAAATTTAACAGGAAGATATCTGAAATCTTTAAAGGCAATACTAATTTGTACATTGTGTTCTGTAGATAATTTAAAATTAATTGGAAATAGTAATAATTCAATATAGAGTAAAATATTTTATATCAGAGATAAAGCTCAGAAATAAGAACCATTATAGATTTTCCCCACATCCTGTCCAACCATAGCCCTCCAGAAATTGTCACCTTTTCATTATCAGATAATCTTACTTCAGTTGCCTAATTTAAAACACAAGGGTAATAATTCCATTTTTGTCTCAGGATTTAAAGACTAGAAAAATAGATTTGTTAGAGATCTTTGTTAACTTTAAAACCATTGGGATTTTTTTTGGTTAAATTATGCCTACGAAGGAAACTGTATTAAACTATTTTTTTGATATTCTATTTTATTGTCAAACAGTTAAAAACAAATTTTAAAAAGAAGACAGACTTTAAACATTAGATTAATTTGTTTATTTAATTATTTATTCCTTATTACCAGATACTTTTCATCAAATATTTTTGGACAAACATAATGATATCTTTTTCAACAAAACATTTAAAACTTCATTTTATTTCTTATGATGCTGGGAAAGACTGAGGGCAAAAGGAGAACATGGGGGAACAGAGGATGAGATGGTTGGGTGGCATCACTGACTCAATGGACATGAGTTTGAACAAACTCATGGAG
The DNA here is from genome assembly GCF_002263795.3 of Bos taurus. Lineage (NCBI taxonomy): Eukaryota > Metazoa > Chordata > Mammalia > Artiodactyla > Bovidae > Bos > Bos taurus. Next base: position 47,452,460 of record NC_037347.1, read on the forward strand.
ATAATGAATGACAGGGAAGACTGGCCTGCTGCAGTCCATGGGGTGGCAAAGAGACACAACTTAGCCACTGATCAACAACATCAAACATAAATATTGCTTCCATCTTTTAGTGGAACAGCAATGGAAGAGTCTCTTCAACATCCTTTTATTTAGAAGTAGTTATTTTGAAGTAATTTCCATAGTGGGAAGGCATGTTTAATGCTCCTCCTTGTTCATAAGACACAAAAGAAAGGAGAAAAAGAAAAAAAATGACAGTATATCATCAGTATAATCAAGTCAAATAAACCCAAACAAAACAAAAATGTAAGGGAAATATAATTTATGTTGATCTTAATTCTTTCATACTCAAAAAAATATATATAATTCTCTGAATCACAGATAAATATGCACCAAATTTGAAAATAAATCATCTTCCGTGAGTTTTTTCTTTTTAACAGCACCATACATTTTTACCTTTAATACTTTTACTTAAGATGTATATTGTCCTTGTATAGTTTTCAAAGCACTGATTTTTTGGAACCAGATTGCTAAAGTTGAAATCTGAGTTATATTACTTACATTTTTTTTTAAATTTGAAAGTACTAATAAGAACAATGCATTTCCATTTAAATGTGAAGGTAATTGAATGTAAAATGCATATGCATACACACAAGTAAGTATCACACAAATGTGTCTTGTTTGTAGTAGTGCCTGGCACATGGTAAGTACTATAAAATATGTTACTGTTTTTGATATTTCTACCAACTGGGATATTTTACTTAGAAAATGTAAAAGTATCTTCTTCTTGATTGATCCTTTGATCATTATGTAGTGACCATCTTTGTCTCTTTTCAAATCCTTTGTTTTAAAGTCTGTTTTATCTGATATGAGTATTGCTACTCCTGCTTTCTTTTGGTCCCTATTTGCATGGAAAATCTTTTTCCAGCCCTTCACTTTCAGTCTGTATGTGTCCCCTGTTTTGAGGTGGGTCTCTTGTAGACAACATATGTAGGGGTCTTGTTTTTGTATCCATTCAGCCAGTCTTTGTCTTTTGGTTGGGGCATTCAACCCATTTACGTTTAAGGTGATTACTGATAAGTATGATCCTGTTGCCATTTACTTTATTGTTTTGGGTTTGAATTTATACACCATTTTTGTGTTTCCTGTCTAGAGAATATCCTTTAGTATTTGTTGGAGAGCTGGTTTGGTGGTGCAGAATTCTCTCAGCTTTTGCTTGTCTGAAAAGCTTTTGATTTCTCCTTCATATTTGAATGAGATCCTTGCTGGGTACAATAATCTGGGCTGTAGGTTATTTTCTTTCATCATTTTAAGTATGTCTTACCATTCCCTCCTGGCTTGAAGAGTATCTATTGAAAGATCAGCTGTTATCCTTATGGGAATTCCCTTGTGTGTTATTTGTTGTTTTTCCCTTGCTGCTTTTAATATTTGTTCTTTGTGTTTGATCTTTATTAATTTGATTAACATGTGTCTTGGGGTGTTTCGCCTTGGGTTTATCCTGTTTGGGACTCTCTGGGTTTCTTGGACTTGGGTGATTATTTCCTTCCCCATTTTAGGGAAGTTTTCCACTATTATCTCCTCAAGTATTTTCTCATGGTCTTTCTTTTTGTCTTCTTCTTCTGGAACCCCTATGATTCGAATGTTGTAGCGTTTAATATTGTCCTGGAGGTCTCTGAGATTGTCCTCATTTCTTTTAATTCGTTTTTCTTTTATCCTCTCTGATTCATTTATTTCTACCATTCTATCTTCTAATTCACTAATCCTATCTTCTGCCTCTGTTATTCTACTATTTGTTGCCTCCAGAGTGTTTTTAATTTCATTTATTGCATTATTCATTGTATATTGACTCTTTTTTATTTCTTCTAGGTCCTTGTTAAACCTTTCTTGCATCTTCTCAATCCTTGTCTCCAGTCTATTTATCTGTGATTCCATTTTGATTTCAAGATTTTGGATGAATTTCACTATGATTATTCGGAATTCTTTATCAGGTAGATTCCCTATCTCTTCCTCTTTTGTTTGGTTTGGTGGGCATTTATCCTGTTCCTTTATCTGCTGGGTATTCCTCTGTCTCTTCATCTTGTTTAAATTGCTGATTTTGGGGTGTCCTTTCTGTATTCTGGCAGTTTGTGGAGTTCTCTTTATTGTGGCGTTTCCTCGCTGTGTGCGGGTTTGTACAGGTGGCTTGTCAAGTTTTCCTGGTTAGGGAAGCTTGTGTCAGTGTTCTGGCGGGTGGAGCAGTATTTCTTCTCTCTGGAGTGCAATGAAGTGTCCAGTAATGAGTTACAAGATGTCTATGGTTATATGCACCCAACACGGGAGCACCGCAATATGTAAGACAAATGCTAACAAGTATGAAAGGAGAAATTAACAATAACACAATATTAGTGGGAGACTTTAATACCCCACTCACACCTATGGAGAGATCAACTAAACAGAAAATTAACAAGGAAACACAAACTTTAAATGATACAATAGACCAGTTAGACCTAATTGATATCTATAGGACATTTCATCCCAAAACAATGAATTACACCTTTTTCTCAAGCGCACATGGAACCTTCTCCAGGATAGATCACATCCTGGGCCATAAATCTAGCCTTGGTAAATTCAAAAAAATAGAAATCATTCCAATCATCTTTTCTGACCACAATGCAGTAAGATTAGATCTCAATTACAGGAGAAAAACTATTAAAAATTCCAACATATGGAGGCTGAAAAACACGCTGCTGAATAACCAACAAATCACAGAAGAAATCAAAAAAGAAATCAAAATTTGCATAGAAATGAATGAAAATGAAAACACAACAACCCAAAACCTGTGGGACACGGTAAAAGCAGTCCTAAGGGGAAAGTTCATAGCAATACAGGCATACCTCAAGAAACAAGAAAAAAGTCAAATAAATAACCTAACTCTACACGTAAAGCAACTAGAAAAGGAAGAAATGAAGAACCCCCAGGGTTAGTAGAAGGAAAGAAATCTTAAAAATTAGAGCAGAAATAAATACAAAAGAAATAAAAGAGACCATAGCAAAAATCAACAAAGCCAAAAGCTGGTTCTTTGAAAGGATAAATAAAATTGACAAACCATTAGCCAGACTCATCAAGAAACAAAGGCAGAAAAATCAAATCAATAAAATTAGAAATGAAAATGGAGAGATCACAACAGACAACACAGAAATACAAAGGATCATGAGACTACTATCAACAATTATATACCAATAAAATGGACCACGTGGAAGAAATGGACAAATTCTTAGAAAAGTACAACTTTCCAAAACTTGACCAGGAAGAAATAGAAAATCTTAACAGACCCATCACAAGCACGGAAATTGAAATTGTAATAAAAAATCTTCCAGCAAACGAAAGCCCAGGTCCAGACGGCTTCACAGCTAAATTCTATGAAAAATTTAGAGAAGAGCTAACACCTATCCTACTCAAACTCTTCCAGAAAATTGCAGAGGAAGGTAAACTTCCAAACACATTCTATGAGGCCACCATCACCCTAATACCAAAACCTGACAAAGATCCCACAAAAAAAGAAAACTACAAGCCAATATCACTGATGAACATAGATGCAAAAATCCTTAACAAAATTCTAGCAATCAGAATCCAACAACACGTTAAAAAGATCACACACCATGACCAAGTGGGCTTTATCCCAGGGATGCAAGGATTCTTCAATATCTGCAAATCAATCAATGTAATACACCATATTAACAAATAGAAAAATAAAAACCATATGATTATCTCAATAGATGCAGAGAATGCCTTTGACAAAATTCAACATCCATTTATGATAAAAACTCTCCAGAAAGCAGGAATAGAAGGAACATACCTCAACATAATAAAAGCTATATATGACAAACCCACAGCCAACATTATCCTTAATGGTGAAAAATTGAAAGCATTTCCTCTAAAGTCAGGAACAAGACAAGGGTGCCCACTTTCACCATTACTATTCAACATAGTTTTGGCCACAGCAATGAGAGCAGAAAAAGAAATAAAAGGAATCCAAATTGGAAAAGAAGAAGTAAAACTCTCACTATTTGCAGATGACATGATCCTCTACATAGAAAACCCTAAAGACTCCACCAGAAAATTACTAGAACTAATCAATGACTATAGTAAAGTTGCAGGATATATAATCAACACACAGAAATCCCTTGCATTCCTATACACTAATAATGAGAAAACAGAAAGAGAAATTAAGGAAACAATTCCATTCACCATTGCAACGGAAAGAATAAAATACTTAGGAATATATGTACCTAAAGAAACTAAAGACCTATATATAGAAAACTATAAAACACTGGTGAAAGAAATCAAAGAGGACACTAATAGTTGGAGAAATATACCACGTTCATGAATTGGAAGAATCAATATAGTGAAAATGAGTATACTACCCAAAGCAATTTATAGATTCAATGCAATCCCTATCAAGCTACCAACAGTATTCTTCACAGAGCTAGAACAAATAATTTCACAATTTGTATGGAAATACAAAAAACCTCGAATAGCCAAAGCGATCTTGAGAAAGAAGAATGGAACTGGAGGAATCAACCTACCTACTTCAGGCTCTACTACAAAGCCACAGTTATCAAGACAGTATGGTACTGGCCCAAAGACAGAAATATAGATCAATGGAACAAAATAGAAAGCCCAGAGATAAATCCACACACATATGGACACCTTATCTTTGACAAAGGAGGCAAGAATATATAATGGATTAAAGATAATCTCTTTAACAAGTGGTGCTGGAAACCTGGTCAACCACTTGTAAAAGAATGAAACTAGAACACTTTCTAACACCATACACAAAAATAAATTCAAAATGGATTAAAGATCTAAACCTAAGACCAGAAACTATAAAACTTCTAGAGGAGAACATATGCAAAACACTCTCTGACATACATCACAGCAGGATCCTCTATGACCCACCTCCCAGAATATTGGAAATAAAAGCAAAAATAAACAAATGGGACCTAATTAACCTTAAAAGCTTCTGCACATCAAAGGAAACTATTAGCAAGGTGAAAAGGCAGCCTTCAGAATGGGAGAAAATAATAGCAAATGAAGCAACTGACAAACAACTAATCTCAAAAATATACAAGCAACTCCTATAGCTCAACGCCAGAAAAATAAATGACCCAATCAAAAAAATGGGCCAAAGAACTAAATAGACATTTCTCCAAAGAAGACATACAGATGGCTAACAAACACATGAAAAGATGCTCAACATCACTCATTATCAGAGAAATGCAAATCAAAACAACTATGAGTTACCCTTTCACGCCAGTCAGAATGGCTGCGATCCAAAAGTCTACAAATAATAAATGCTGGAGAGGGTGTGGAGAAAAGGGAACCCTCTTACACTGTTGGTGGGAATGCAAACTAGTACAGTCACTATGGAGAACAGTGTGGAGATTCCTTAAAAAACTGGAAATAGAACTGCGTTATGATCCAGCAATCCCACTGCTGGGCATACACACTGAGGAAACCAGAAGGGAAAGAGACACGTGTACCCCAATGTTCATCGCAGCACTGTTTATAATAGCCAGGACATGGAAGCAACCTAGATGCTCATCAGCAGATGAATGGATAAGAAAGCTGTGGTACATATACACAATGGAGTATTACTCAGCCATTAAAAAGCATACATTTGAATCAGTTCTAATGAGGTGAATGAAACTGGAGCCAATTTTACAGAGTGAAGTAAGCCAGAAAGAAAAACACCTATACAGTATACTAATGCATATATATGGAATTTAAAAAGATGGTAACAATAACCCGGTGTACAAGACAGCAAAAGAGACACTGATGTATAGAACAGTCTTATGGACTCTGTGGGAGAGGGAGAGGGTGGGAGGATTTGGGAGAATGGCATTGAAACATGTATAATATCATGTATGAAACAAGTTGCCAGTCCATGTTCAATGCACGATACTGGATGCTTGGGGCTGGTGCACTGGGATGACCCAGAGGGATGTTATGGGGAGGGAGGAGGGAGGAGGGTTCAGGATGGGGAACACATGTATACCTGTGGTGGATCCATTTCAATATTTGTCAAAACTAATACAATATTGTAAAGTTTAAAAATAAAATAAAATTTAAAAAAAAGAAGGAAAAAAAAAGAAAATGTAAAAGTAATACATTGTTTAAATTTTGTTTAAAACATACCTTCTTATATGCTTATGGTTAAGAATGTTACATTTTATTAATTAAAAGTGATAACTTAGGTTTGGATATATAAATTTAAAATAGGTTTATATAAGCAACAGTATTTTTGCTTAGACATAGCAGTATCACACACTTTTGAATTCACAAAGTTAATATAAAGCTATCAGTTCATAATGACATAACCATTATGATGCCTCATTGTCCTGATATTATTTTGTTGCTAGAATTGCTTTCATTTTCATATGATACAACTCTGACTTCAAGATAGAATAATTTTAGTTTTTTTGATTATTCTAAAAGTAAATCCTAAGATGCTATTGGCATTTTAATTAACTTTTCTGAATAGTAATACAAGGTTTATGATTTTCTCCAGAAACTACATAATCAATCACAATTTTTCTTACAGTGTATAATATACAAATGAAATTCTAGTATTTTTATTATAGAACTATGCATAGTGACACTATCTTTGAATATATAGATTTCTAAGTCCATCAAATTTTGTTTTTTCTGTTGAAAATGAAGACTTCTTTCTTTTTCCTCCCAATTACATGGCTAATGTGTACACAGAGATAGAGATTAAAACTTAGATAGAAATATGGATCAGGTCAGAGATAGAAACTTGCATATATACAGTACCAAAAACCAGAAAACATGTCTCATTTTACTTCCCATATTGTTTATATTAAATCTCTTTGGGATCATTATTCGATAAGTCTACTTTAATGAAAGTGCCATGATTCCAAAAATCTTTAGATAATCAATATTATTTTTTAAATAATTTACCTTTAAAACCTTAAAAAGTGACTGGCACATTATAGGCAATCATTTTTAAAATAAACATTATAAAATATTACAGATTAACTTCCCAGCAGGTATATTCTGGTGGTCAAATCATAAAAAACATAGGAACTCTGAATATTATGATATTAAATATCATAGGAGGTCACGTTGAGGAGAGTGAGAAGTAATCTATGTGTGCGAGGCTTTCTGACAGTTTCTAAATGCTTCCATGATGGAGTACCAAAAACTAAGTGGCTTAAAGCAAAAGAAATGTATTGACTCATTGTTCGGGAATCTAGAATTCCAAAATCAAGGTGTCAGCAGGGCTATGTTCCCTCTAGCTTTCTTGAGATGTGACAAACATACAACATTTTGTAAGTTTAAGGTGTATAAGTGATGATTTGACAGACATGTATATTGCAAAGTGACTGTCACAATTAGGTTAGTTACTACATCCATCACTTCACATAATTTACAATTTTTTTCTGTGGGATGAGAACTTTTAAGATTTAATCTCACAGCAACTTTCAGGTACCAATACTTCAGTACTGTTAACTGTAACCACTCTGTTATACATTAGCTGCAGTACTTTGACCTCCTGATGCAAAGAGCCAACTCTAGAAAATACCTTGATTCTGGGAAGGATTAAAGGCAGGAGGAAAAGGGGACAACAGAGGATGAGATGGTTGAGTGGCATCACTGACTCAATAGACACAAATTTAAACAAGCTCCAGGAGATGGTGAAGGACAGGGAAGCCTGGCATGCAGCAGTCCATGAGGTTGCAAAGAATCAGACACGACTGAGTGACTGAACAACATCATCTTCCCGGAACTTATTCATCTTTTTAAAAACTCATTTATATTTAATTGAAGGATACTTGATTTACAATATTGTATTGGTTTCCGCCATACATAAACAGGAATTAGATATACACATGTCTCCTGACTCTTGAACATCCCTCCCACTTCCCACCTCATCCCACCCCTCTAGGTTATCACAGAGCACCTGATTTGAGCTACGTGCATTATACAACAAATTCCCACTGGCAACATCCGCTGGATCACAGAAAAGGCAAGATAGTTCCAGAAAAATATCTATTTCTGCTTTATTGACTATGCCAAAGCCTTTGCCTGTGTGGATCACAATAAACTGTGGAAAATTCTGAAAGAGATGGGAATACCACACCACCTGACCTGCCTCTTGAGAAATTTGTATGCAGGTCAGGAAGCAACAGTTAGAACTGGACATGGAACAACAGACTGGTTCCAAATAGGAAAAGGAGTACGTCAAGGCTGTATATTGTCACCCTGTTTATTTAACTCATATGCAGAGTACACCATGAGAAACGCTGGACTGGAAGAAACACAAGCTGGAATCAAGATTGCAGGGAGAAATATCAATAACCTCAGATATGCAGATGACACCACCCTTATGGCAGAGAGTGAAGGGGAACTAAAAAGCCTCTTGGAAGTGAAAGCGGAGAGTGAAAAAGTTGGCTTAAGTTCAACATTCAGAAAACAAAGATCATGGCATCCATCCCATCACTTCATGGAAAATAGATGGGGAAACAGTGGAAACAGTGTCAGACTTTATTTTTGGGGGCTCCAAGATCACTGCAGATGGTGACTGCAGCCATGAAATTAAAAGACGCTTACTCCTTGGAAGGAAAGTTATGACCAACCTAGATAGCATATTCAAAAGCAGAGACATTATTTTGCCAACAAAGGTTCGTCTAAAAACCAAAGTCAAGGCTATGGTTTTTCAGTGGTGATGTATGGATATAAGAGTTGGACTGTGAAGAAGGCTGAGCACCTAAGAATTGATGCTTTTGAACTGTGGTATTGGAGGAGACTCTTGAGAGTCACTTGGACTGCAAGGAGATCCAACCAGTCCATTCTGAAGGAGATTAGCCCTGGGATTTCTTTGGAAGGAATGATGCTGAAGCTGAAACTCCAGTACTTTGGCCACCTCATGCGAAGAGTTGACTTGTTGGAAAAGACTCTGATGTTGGGAGGGATTGGGGGCAGGAGGAGAAGGGGATGACAGAGGATGAGATGGCTGGATAGCATTACTGACTCGATGGACGTGAGTTTGAGTGAACTCCATGAGTTGGTGATGGACAGGGAGGCCTGGCACGCTATGATTCATGAGGTCACAAAGAGTTGGACATGACTGAGCAACTGATCTGATCTGATCTGATGTATTTTACACATGCAGTGTATATGTTTTCATACTACTCTCTCCATTCATCCCCCCTTTTCCTTCCGCCATCCCATGTTCTTAAGTCTGTTCTCTAGTTCTGCATCGCCATTGTTGCTCTACAAATACATTCATCAGTATCATCTTTCTAGATTCCATATATAGACATTAATATATGATATTTGTTTTTCTGATTTAATTCACTCTGTAGAATAGGGTCTAGGTTCATCCAACTCATTAGCAACAACTCAAAGGTATTCCTTTTTATGGCTGCAATATTGCTCTTTACAGCATCGGACCTTGCTTCTATCCCCAGTCACATCCACAGCTGGGTATTCTTTTTGCTTTGGCTCCATCCCTTCATTCTTTCTGGAGTTATTTCTCCAATGATCTCCAGTAGCATATGGGACACCTACTGACCTGGAGGTTCCTCTTTCAGTATCCTATCATTTTGCCTTTTCATACTGTTCATGGTGTTCTCAAGGCAAGAATACTGAAGTGGTTTGCAAAAAAGTAAAATGGCTGTCTGCGGAGGCCTTACAAATACTTGTGAAAAGAAGAGAAGCGAAAAGCAAAGGAGAAAAGGAAGGCTATAAGCATCTGAATGCAGAGTTACAAAGAATTGCAAGAAGAGATAAGAAAGCCTTCCTCAGCGATCAATGCAAAGAAATAGAGGAAAACAACAGACATGAAAAGACTAGAGATCTCTTCAAGAAAATTAGAGATACCAAGGGAACATTTCATGCAAAGACGGGCTCAATAAAGGACAGAAATGGTATGGACCTAACAGAAGCAGAAGATATTAAGAAGAGGTGGCAAGAATACACAGAAGAACTATACAAAAAAGAGTTTCATGTCCCAGATTATCACAATGGTGTGATCACTGACCTAGAGCCAGACATCCTGGAATGTGAAGTCAGTGGGCCTTAGAAAGCATCACTACGAACAAAGCTAGTGGAGGTGATGGAATTCCGTTGAGCTATTTCAAATCCTGAAAGATGATGCTGTGAAAGTGCTGCACTCAATATGCCAGCAAATCTGGAAAACTGAGCAGTGGCCACAGGACTGGAAAAGGTCAGTTTTCATTCCACTCCCAAAGAAAGGCAATGCCAAAGAATGCACAAACTACCACACAATTGCACTCATCTCACACGCTAGTAAAGTAATGCTCAAAATTCTCCAAGCCAGGCTTCAGCAATATGTGAACCGTGAACTTCCTGATGTTCAAGCTGGTTTTAGAAAAGGCAGAGGAACCAGAAATCAAATTGGAACATCTGCTGGATCATGGAAAAAGCAAGAGAGTTCCAGAAAAACATCTATTTCTGCTTTATTGACTATGCCAAAGCCTTTGACTCTGTGGATCACAATAACCTGTTGGAAATTCTGAAACAGATGGGAATACCAGACCACCTGACCTGCCTGTTGAGAAAACTGTAAGCAGGTCAGAAGCAACAGTTAACTGGATATGAAACAACAGACTGGTTCCAAATAGGAAAAGGAGTACGTCAAGGCTGTATATTGTCACCCTGCTTATTTAACTTAGATGCAGAGTACAGCATGAGAAACACTGGACTGGAAGAAACACAAGCTGGCATCAAGATTGCTGGGAGAAATATTAATAACCTCAGATATGCAGATGACACCACCCTTATGGCAGAAAATGAATAGGAACTCAAAAGCCTCTTGATGAAAGTGAAAGAGGAGAGTGAAAAAGTTGGCTTAAAGCTGAACATTCAGAAAACGAAGATCATGGCATCCGGCCCCATCACTTCATGGGAAATAGATGGGGAAACAGTGGAAACAGTGTCAGACTTTATTTATGGGGGCTCCAAAATCACTGCAGATGGTGACTGCAGCCATGAAATTAAAAGACGCTTACTCCTTGGAAGGAAAGTTATCACCAACCTAGATAGCATATTGAAAAGCAGAGACATTTCTGTGCTGACAAAGGTTCATCTAGTCAAGGCTATGGTTTTTCCTGTGGTGATGTATGGATGTGAGAGTTGGACTGTGAAGAAAGCTGAGCGCTGAAGAATTGATGCTTTTGAAATGTGGTGTTGGAGAAGACTCTTGAGAGTCCCTTGGACTGCAAGGAGATCCAACCAGTCCATTCTGAAGGAGATCAGCCCTGGAATTTCTTTGGAAGGAATGATGCTAATGCTGAAACTCCAGTACTTTGGCCACCTCATGCGAAGAGTTGACTCATTGGAAAAGGCTCTGATACTGGGAGGGATTGGGGGCAGGAGGAGAAGGGGGCGACAGAGGATGAGATGGCTGGATGGCATCACTGACTCGATGGACGAGAGTCTGAGTGAAATCAGGGAGATGGTGATGGACCAGGAGGCCTGGCGTGCTGTGATTCATGGGGTCGCAAAGAGTCGGATACGGCTGAGTGACTGAACTGAACTTAATATTCCATTGTATATAGATACCACAGCTTGTTTATCCATAATCTGTCAATGGCCATCTGTGTTGCTTCCATGTCTAGCTATTGTTAATTGTTCTGCCACGAATATTGGGATACATGTGTCTGTTTAATTATGGTTTTCTCAGAGTATATTCCCAGTAGTGGAATTGTTGTGTCACATGGTATTTTGAATCTTTTTTTTTTTTTTAAGGAATCATCATGCTTTCTTCCATAGTGCCTATAGCAATTTACATTCCCACCAGCAGTGCAAGAGAGTTACTGATGAGATATAACCTCACACTGGTCAGAATGGTCATCAGTTCAATTCAGTCACTCAGTTATGTCTGACTCTTTGCAACCCCATGAACTGTGGCAAGCCAGGCCTCCCTGTCCATCACAAGCTCCAGGAGTCCACCCAAACCCCTGTCTATTGAGTCAGTGATGCCATCCAACCATGTCATCCTCTGTCATCTCCTTCTCCTCCTGCCCTCAATCTTTCCCAGCATCAGGGTCTTTTCCCATGAGTCAGGTCTTCAAATCAGGTAGCCAAAATATTGGAGTTTCAGATTCAACATCAGTCCTTCCAATGAACACCCAGGACTGATCTCCTTTAGAATGAACTGGTTGGACCTCCTTGCAGTCCAAGAACTCACAAGAGCCTTCTCCCACACCACAGTTCAAAACCATCAATTCTTCGGTGCTCAGCTTTCTTCACATTCCAACTCTCACATCCATGCATGACCACTGGAAAAACCACAGCCTTGACTAGACGGACATTTGTTGACAAAGTTATGTCTCTGCTTTTTAATATGCTCTATCAGTTCAGTTCAGTTCAGTCCCTCATTTGTGTCCGACTCTTTATGACCCCATGAATCACAGCACGCCAGGCCTCCCTGTCCATCACCAACTCCCGGAGTTCACTCAGACTCACGTCCATCGAGTTAGTGATGCGATCCAGCCATCTCATCCTCTGTCGCCCCCTTCTCCTCCTGCCCCCAATCCCTCCCAGTATCAGAGCCTTTTCCAGTGAATTAACTCTTCGCATGAGGTGGCCAAAGTACTGGAGTTTCAGCATTAGCATCATTCCTTCCAAAGAAATCCCAGGGCTGATCTCCTTCAGAATGGACTGGTTGGATCTCCTTGCAGTCCAAGGGACTCTCAAGAGTCTTCTCCAACACCACATTTCAAAAGCATCAATTCTTCAGCGCTCAGCTTTCTTCACAGTCCAACTCTCACATCCATACATCACCACAGGAAAAACCATAGCCTTGACTAGATGGACCTTTGTTGGCAAAGTAATGTCTCTGCTTCTCAATATGCTATCTAGGTTGGTCATAACTCTTCTTCCAAGGAGTAAGCATCTTTTAAATTCATGGCTGCAGTCACCATTTGCAGTGCTTGTGGAGCCCCCAAAAATAAAGTCTGACACTGTTTCCACTGTTTCCCCATCTATTTCACATGAAGTGGTGGGACCGGATGCCATGATCTTCGTTTTCTGAATGTTGAGTTTTAAGCCAACTTTTTCACTCTCCTCTTCCACCTCCATAAGAGGCTTTTGAGTTCCTCTTCACTTTCTGCCATAAGGGTGGTTTCATCTGCATATCTGAGGTTATTGATATTTCTCCCAGCAATCTTGATTCCAGCTGGTGCTTCTTCCAGCCCAGCGTTTCTCATTATGTACTCTGCATATAAGTTAAATAAGCAGGGTGACAATATACAGCCTTGATATAATCCTTTTCCTATTTGGAACCAGTCTGTTGTCTAGGTTGGTCATAACTTTCCTTCCAAGGATTAAGTGTCTTTTAATTTCATGGCTGCAGTCACCATCTGCAGTGATTTTGGAGCCCAGAAAAATAAAATCTGACACTGTTTCCACTGTTTCCCCATCTAATTGCCATTAAGTGATAGGATCAGATGCCATGATCTTCGTTTTCTGAATGTTGAGCTTTAAGCCAACTTTTTCACTCTCCTCTTTCACTTTCATCAAGAGGCTCTTTAGTTCTTCAGAATGGTTATCAGTAGAACTTATTCATCTTACAGTTGAAAGTTCATACTCTTTGATCACCTTAACCCATCTCTCACAAGTGCTGACCCCTGTTATCCAACATTCTACTTTGATTCAAGTTCCTCATAAGTAAAATTATAGGTTGTTTGTCTTTCTCCATATGACTTACTTCATTTAGTTAAACGCACTTAACTCTCAAGCATGTTTTCACAAATGGCAAAGTTTTCATTTTTATGACTGAACAATATTTAATTTTATATACATGTATTCCTTATCTATTCATCTGCCTAAAGATCCAGCCAGTCCATTCTGAAGGAGATCAGCCCTGGAATTTCTTTGGAAGGAATGATTCTAAAGCTGAAACTCCAGTACTTTGGCCATCTCATTCAAAGAATTGACTGATTGGAAAAGACTCTGATGCTGGGAGGGATTGTGGGCAGGAGGGGAAGGGGGTGACAGAGGATGAGATGGCTGGATCGCATCACTAACTCGATGGACGTGAGTCTGAGTGAACTCCGGGAGTTGGTGATGGACAGGGAGGCCTGGTGTGCTGTGATTCATGGGGTTGCAAAGAGTCGGACACAACTGAGCGACCGAACTGAACTGAACGGAAAGATACTTTGTCCATCTCTTGATTATTGTAAATAATGTTGCAGTGAACTTAGGAGTGCAAATATTTCTTCAAGATATTATTTTGAGATGTTCCTTAAGATATATACTCAGAAGTGTGATTTTTGGATATTATGCAATTTCTATTTTTAATTTTTTGAGAAACTTCCATATTGCTTCCCGTAGTGTTTGTATGAATTTACATCCTCACCAACAGTGCACAAGGGTTCCAATTTCTCCGCATCCTGATCAACCCTTATTATTTCTCCCTCTCTCTCTCTTTTTTTTTTTGTAAAGAGACATCACTGGTTTAATGGATATTTAATTGGGGAGTTTACATGTCTGAAGCAAGATTCTGGTGCAACATCCCATCATATGTGGCAGATGGTGGGCAGGACATGGTAGCAGTCTGCTCTAACCTGTGTCTTTTGATATGACAATTCTTACAAGTGTGATGGTTATTTCATTGTGGATATGATTTGCATTCTCCTGATGATTTGCAAGGTTGAGCACATTTTTTTGTACCTGTTGGCCAAGTCCTCAGATTCATGTATCTGACTCTGGGATAGAATCAGATCAGGCTGGACCCAGGTCACATGGTAGTCCCAGCTCTACAGTTGGGTCTTCAGGTGGCAGACTTCTTACCAGAGGTATGGGTAGGCATGATTCTTGATAGATCCTCAGATAAAGGAGACTGCTGCTGGGGCCAGACCACAGCTGCAACCAAATCTACAGACAGTGGGTTTGGGAGAAGTGGAATAATGGATGTGGCTGCTACTGGGTCCCTGAGCAAGCTTCTTGCAAATCCCTGGCCATGAAGGACTGCATCTGGTAACTTGACAGTGTAGGTGGGGAGCCATGTAGCAGGGTCACTTCAGGATCTGTGGTCAGGTCTGTGGTCAATGATGCCTATTACCAGAGATGTGAATAGGTGCGATTATTTTTGTGTCCCTTGGTGGGTGGGACACTGCACAGTGTGCAGTTGTTGCACACTGCAGTCTAGTGGGATTGGAGCCAAGTCTCTAAGCTCATGTGGCTGCTTCTGATCTATAGGTAGGACTACTTTGTAAAGCTTGCCACAATGTCACAGACTTCCTTCTTTAAAGCCTGTCTCCTTGTTCCTAGGCTTCCCCAGAGTTTTTGAAATTCATTTCTGGATCCCAAAGCTCACATCAAGGCACTATTGTTCACAAATGGCTACCAAATTATTGTTTAAGCAGATGAACACAAGCTGGCAATCTTGATCCAGGGATGGTTGAATCCAAGGTTGTGAAACCCCACAGATAAGAAGAGCCAATTGAACTAGACCACTTATATAAGGGATTTAAGCTTCTTTGGATTTTGGCATCCGTGTCCAATAAACAGTCCCCTTCAGATCCCAAGGGAGGATTATATTCTGCCATTTTACTAACATCACTCCCAAAGAAGTGCGTTTTCATGTACTCAGAATATGTACTTGAATTTTGAAGTTAATCGTTATTGATTTTTCTAAAGAAAGTATGCTGTTGCCACTCTTCAGCCACTAAGTCATGTCTGACTCTTTGCTACCTCACAGACTGTAGCACGCCAGCCTCCATGGGGTTCTCCAAGCAAGAATACTGGAGTGGCCATTCCCTTCTTCAGGGATCTTACTGGACCAAGAATGGAACCTGTGTCCCCTGCACTGCCTGGCAGATTCTTTACCATTGAGCCACCAGGGAAGACCAAAGAAAGTATAGAACACTTTAGAAAACACATTCATAGCCTCCAGAATTCCCATATCTTCCAGAGAGCCTCTGTATTTTCCTCTCATTAAGTTGAAAATAATAGTACTCAGATCTTATCTTGAATTTGTCACTATTTAGACTGAATGAACATGTCCAAATACGTTAGTTATTAACATA
Source organism: Bos taurus (assembly GCF_002263795.3). NCBI lineage: Eukaryota > Metazoa > Chordata > Mammalia > Artiodactyla > Bovidae > Bos > Bos taurus. The sequence goes on from NC_037347.1 coordinate 47,468,521, forward strand.
GAAAATTTTCCTAGATTTTTCTCTTATTATATTAATTTGCATTTAGATTGATGGGCCTTTGAGAGCAATGAGGGCAAACTATTCTCATAAGTAACTAATTTACTACACATCACTTGCAATGAAGTTATACCTGCAGAAAGATGGCTTCATCTATCTATATTGTTTGTTCTTTGTGTCATCATCAAGAAGAAATGACACTTTGCTCTTTTACATAATTAATATATTCTACTAAGTATAAAGTATACTATTTAACATCTCAGTGAAAAAGATAAGCATTATATTAAGACTTTGATTTTATCCATAATCTAATATCCTAAACTACTTTATGGCTTTCTAAAATACTGACTAAATAAATGTCATTTGAATAATACATTTATGATAAGAGGAGTGTAAACAAAAGTAGTGAAGCAGGGCAAACTTACGCACCTAGGGATCAATATAATTGGTTTACTTGAACCTCTGTTGTTATTTTGATTTACAAAGTAAAATAGGATGAAACATTGACATTAAAACCTTTCAGTTATTGAACCCATAATCATCATCTTGGGGCTAGTGCACTGGGATGATCCAGATGGATGGTATGGGGAGGGAGGAGGGAGGAGGGTTCAGAATGGGGAACACATGTATACCTGTGGCAAATTCATCTTGATATTTGGCAAAATTAATACAATTTTGTGAAGTTTAAAAATAAAATAAAATTTAAAATAAAAAAAAGAAATTTTTGTATTATCATCAGGGATAATTTATAATTTCTGTGGGAAGTACAACAAAACACCAAAGGATTATGCAGCAATGGCATTTGGTACAATGAATGCATGAACACATTTCATGCTACTGTTTTTATTTTTTTTTTCTTTGAGACTACTCTTAATGATGGGCACAAAACATTAAGCATAACTCAGCGAAGCAATTCTGCAAGGTGCTGGAATTACACACACCAGATGTGTAGCCTTCTGGTGATGGAGCTTAATTCAAAGCTATAATTTAGAGTAGTAATAAGTATACATAACAATTCTATTTCTTTGTACATACCCTAGAGTCATTTCCACATACATGCACAAATTAACATGGAGAAGGATAATAATTGAGAAATCTTTGCAAAACCAAAATGAAATTATAAAATAACATAAATGTATATGTATTAGGAACTGGTATAATATATAGTACAGTCTATTAAATATTTTATATAACAAATAACTATAAAGTTAGTCATAATATTAATTAATCAAGACAGCATTGAGTGAAAAACCATTAAGAAACAGGAAAATAATTGATACTACTTATACGAATTTAGGATTTCCCAGGTGGGTCAGTAGTAAAGAATCCTCCTGCCATGCAGAAGATGCAGGAGACCTGGGTTCGATCCCTGGGTGGGGAAGATCCCCTGGAGGTGGGGCATGACAACGCACTCCAATCTTCTTGCCTGGAGAATCCCATGGACAGGGGAGCCTGGTGGGCTATAGTCCATAGAGTCGCAAGAGTCGGACACGACTGAAGCAACTGAGCACACACATCTATTTAAGGGCTTCCCCGGTGGCTCAGAGGGTGAAGAATCTGCCTTCGATGAGGGAGACCTGGGTTAGATCCCTCAGATGGGAAGATCCCCTGGAGTGGGGCATGACAACCCACTCCAGTATTCTTGCCTGGAGAATCCCCATGGACAGAGGATCCTCGAAGACTACAGTGCACAGGGTGGCAAAGTCAGACACAACTGAGTGACTAAGCACACACAGCACATATAAATTTAAAAAGTACATGTATAAATTATTTATGTGTAAAAATTATAATTGTTTATATAGGTCATAATGATCAAATATTGGCAATTTAGTGTTGTTCAACCTCATATATTTAATGCATAAATTTGAACATGTTTGCAAAGTATTTTATTATTTTTTAATTTAAATTTATTTATTTTAATTAGAGGCTAATTACTTTACAATATTGTATTGGTTTTGCCATACATCAACATGAATCCGCCAACACCGCATGACGTAGTAAAAGTGAACTTTAAAATTTATCTCCTGACATATCAGTCTCCAATTTCAACCTCAGTAATAAGTATTCTGATTGGGGTGCATATTCATTTTAAAATATTTTGCAGAGGTTCAGGATTGGGAACACATGCAAAGTATTTTAAAATGAATATGCACCCCAATCAGAATACTTATTACTGAGGTTGCAATTGGAGAGTGATATGTCAGGAGATAAATTTTAAAGTTCACTTTTACTACGTCATGCAGTGTTTTCAAACATCATCTTTTTTAACATGAGGATCTTTCATAGAATCTGAAATACATAGGCTTGATATGATTTTCTGGAGATAGCATGAAAGTAATTTTTTTGACTGTTGAAAGTGCATCCACATATAAAAATAAAGTTCAGTTCAGTCACTCATTTGTGTCTGATTCTTTGTGACCCCATGAATTGCAGCATGCCAGGCCTCCCTGTCCATCACCAACTCCCGGAGTTCACTCAGACTCACGTCCATTTAGTCAGTGATGCCATCCAGCCATCTCATCCTCTGTCATCCCTGTCTCTTCCTGCCCCCAATCCCTCCCAGCATCAGAGTCTTTTCCAATGACTCAACTCTTCGCATGAGGTGGCCAAAGTACTGGAGTTTCAGCTTTAGCATCATTCCTTCCAAAGAAGTCCCAGGGCTGATCTCCTTCAGAATGGACTGGTTGGATCTCCTTGCAGTCCAAGGGACTCTCAGGAGTCTTCTCCAACACCACAGTTCAAAAGCATCAATTCTTTGGCACTCAGCTTTCTTCACATTCCAACTCTCACATCCATACATGACCACTAATATTCCCTTAATAAAAAATTGAAGAGTTTGGCATATGCCCAATGGAAACCCACTCACTTCTATCATAAATGTAGAATTAAGTACCACCTTCAATCAAATAAAAATATGTTAAAAGCTCACTCCTGCAAACTTACAAAGGACAAATGAGTTTCAAATTTCTGCATCAATGGTTATGGGCAAACTATTAGACTACATTTAAAGCACACATTTGAGTTGCTAATTCTCTTTTTTTAAATATAAATTTATTTATTTTAATTGGAGGTTAATTACTTTACAATATTGTATTGGTTTTGCCATCCATCAACATGAATCCGCTACAGGTATACACGTGTTCCCCATCCCAAACCCCCCTCCCTCCTCCTTCCCTGTACCATCCCCCTGGGTCGTCCCAGTGCACCAGCCCCAAGCAACCAGTATCATTCTCATTAACACAGATGCATACAGGTTAAGTCAAACAACCTATATTATTCCTGAGTTGTGAATAAGAATCTTTAAAATCTTAAAATGTTAATAGCAATATACAATGGAAATAATAACTAAAAACAATAAAATCTCCTTTTTGGTGGAAAAGATAGTAATAATAAATATAAACACTTTGGCATAAAAATGAGAAAAATACAGGATTTGGCAAACACATGGGAAATAAAATTGAACTAAAAACCCAGGAAAGCATTCAATATACAACATACATATCTTCAAAACATATCTGACATGAATTATCAGTTTTAGCTATACAAACTAACCCACAAGAAGCAAAACAAAACACACGTAGAAAAGATATATTCAACAATCAGTCCGGATCAACTTCCTTACAACATAATTACAATTTATAATAAACCTAAGTTTGTGAATCAAATATGATAAAGATATCTCATTTTCAGGAATATAAATCAATTTTTAGCTTCTTTTTCAGTAAATTTTATACTTTTGAAAGGACTTTTATTTTAGCAATTAATCATTCAATTGATTTTTTTATTTTTTATTTTTTTATGTTACCTCTGTTGCATTTTCATTCTTTCTTTTATTTTATTTTATTTTATTTTATTCTTTTTTTTTTTTACTTTTAAATTTTATTTTATTTTTAAACTTTACATAATTGTATTAGTTTTGCATCACACATAGAGAGTGGCTTCCATAGTGAACAGGAAAGTTTCTAGGAATCTGGCTTTAAAAGGTGTTTGTTTTCTCGATTCTCCAAGGACAATCTGGTTCAATAAGTTCCACTTTCAAATTTATTTCCTGTCTAATTCAATCTCATTTTAGCAGCCTAACCCATTTACAACATCTAACGGTTCCCTTTGTATTTTTAGCACCATCCAAATGGCATTGTAAATATTTCCCTGTTACCATAATCAGGTTAGATAAATCCCAACTCTCAGTCCAGCCTCAGCCCAATACACATGTTCTCCAAATCAAATCACCACTCCTGTCATTGTATGTTAGTACACTTGTGAACTAAAAATTGTGAATGAATCGTCTTCCATTTCCAACCAATATGCACTGGTTTTGCAAGAAAGATCCTATGAACTGTCAGGGCAAATAACAACATTTTTACAAGCATTAATCTTTCTTCCAAAGAACTTGGCCCTCTGGACAGATGTCAGCTTATTGCTCCTGACTACATACTTGTTTGGTAGAGAAATGAGAAAAAAATCACAGTCGAAACCTAAGGAGGAATTGGAGTTGAATTGTCTCTCTCTCCACCAGCCTAATTCTAAGGGAACTGCTCCTTCTTGCTGCTGCTAAGTTGCTTCAGTCGTGTCCGACTCTGTGCGACCCCATAAACGGCAGCCCATCAGGTTCCCCCGTCCCTGGGATTCTCCAGGCAAGAATAGTGGAGTGGGTTGCCATTTCCTCCTCCAATGCATGAAAGTGAAAAGTGAAAGGGAAGTCAGTCATTTGATTTCCACTCATAGCGACCCCATGGACTTCAGCCCACCAGGCTCCTCCATCCATGGGATTTTCCAGGCAACAGTACCGGAGTGGGGTGCCATTGCCTTCTCCTCTAAGGGAACAGGGAAGTGTTATCTTTTAACCATTGGAAAAGGACAGTCTTGCTTCACATTTTCTCTCAGTTCCTGTGCTCAGGAAAGAAAATCAGTTTCCTGTGAACCCAATCTCCTCCTCATTCTTCTAAAAGAGATGGTTGAAGGATAAAACCTGAATGCCAGCTAAACAGAAATGAGCAGTTCAGGTGTCACTCCAGCCCCAGCACAAAGAGATCAGGGCATGAATTTAAGGGTTCTGGACAGCTAGTTTGAGGGGCTCATTCTTTAAAACTTCTATCACCTTCGTTTGCTTTTTTAAGTAGAGTCTTTATTCTAAAACCCCAGATTTTCCTTTTGATAGGAAACAGATTCTTTCATCAAAAGTTCAATGGTAGATTGACTGATGAGAGGGAGATCTTGGTCCAAGGACTAAACTACAGCTCCTGCAGTGGACATGCACCATTCCTTGGGCTTCTCCAACGCATGTGGCTATAAGAGCCCTAGAGTCCTTTGTGTCAGGCCAGCCATCTCTGACCTCTGAGTACATCCAACAAAAAGAGATTTGAATAGTTTGCCAGGAGAATAAAGTCAGAAGTCTTGTTCACTCCCTTGGTGCCAGGGCCTTCCACATAATTTTTTTAAATTAATTTTCCTGTTAATAAATTGAGGTTTAAGATTTTTTTATGCATCATTATATGTGTATGCTCTTATGTAGATGACTGTGTTTCTCAGTATTTGAATATTGAAAAATTCATAAATTACATACAGGTTTGAAATATATCAATAATGCTTTTAGCATTATGGAATATCATAATTTTATGGTATTGTATGCTTAACCTAACAGAAATTTATTCATGTAAATTATTGTCAGTGATAAGATATTCATATGCAATGTAGTAAGACAATTTAATCATATACAGTGTGGTGCATATCTGTCATGTTTGCAGCCACCCAATATATTGAATATCCTTAGCTATAATTGGAAAATTTCCAGCACTACAGTCTTGCACATCATAGCAAAATTCAGAAATAGAAATTCCTTGAATCATTGTAACTAGTACACAAACTTGGAAAATAATATTCTTAAATCAGAAACACTACAAACTTAAGTCTGGAAATAAACAAGGGTGGTAAGAGGTTTCCTGACATTTGTTTTGGATGATGGTCAAATTATCAGATACTGATAGTAGCAGGAACAACAGTCTGATGTTCTGTTGAATTCAAGATTGAGTATGTGACAAAGAAATAGTTTCAATTGTGAAACTACAGTTGGTGTTATCTTTGGCTCATTTTCAATATATGACCTTAGGCACAATTCCTGAAAATTGTTTTCTATTCCTCATAACAGTTATCTGAACTACCTAATTTTTTTTTAGTGAGTCTACTTTTGCTTATTCAAAAGAGTCATCGTCTGTTGCTTGCAGCTCAGACTTATAGTTGAAACAGAAAAATCTCATATCCATCATAGAATTAAGTTTGTTATAAGTTATCAGTGACAGAAATTGGATAGTATACTGTAATTGGTTATTTCTTTTTTCTCCAAGAATGTCCTAAGTTATCCAGAAGACTAAGATCACCACATTGATTTGAATGCCCACAAGCTGACAGAGCCAAAAAGTTCTTTATTTTTCCTAGTCTTTTTCTGTGGGGTCACATGTGGATTGTTACAGACATAGCCATTAAATCAAATTTCCTACAGTAAAAGGGGTTTTAAAAAAATAATGCAAAGGGCTATGGGAGACAAGCATATTATGGTCACAAAACTTTAGCAGAATTTTCCAGTAGACTTGTCCTTGTACTTAATAGGTTCAGTCATGGGGCCACAATAATTGTAACATAGGCCAATGACTTTAGTTTTCTAGCTGAGTGCATTGCCGCATTAAATTAAACTAGGATCTGTTCTAAAGAAGAATCTAGCTTGAATATACAATTCAGGATCATATTCAGATAATAGCAAGCCCTCTAGCTATTTTTACATGAAAATTAATACAGAGAGTTAGATATTTATGATAATCACCAAAATTAGAGGAATGGTTTTAATCTTTGTTTCTAGGAATGAATTTTAAATAACATTTATTTCAACAGAGCTAACCCAGCAAAGGATATGCCATTTCTGTTTCAGCCAGAAAACTGCTAACCTAACTGCGGACCCCTGAAATACACTGCTAATTATCTTAGAATCCAGATGTCACTGCTGTGAATACAGGGTCCGGATTCACACTGCTTAAGCTCCACTGAATGTCTTTCATAGATTTTCCACCATCTTGCTGTAATGGTCCTGAATTCAAATTTCATGTGGAAACAAGTGTGATAGAACCAAAGTAATAATCACAAAAGCTATCTGAAGAGAAGCTTAGAAAATATGATTTTTAACTTTTCAGCTGGTGGTTCAGATGGTAAAAAATCAGCCTGCAATGTGAAGACCCAGGTTTGATTCCTAGGTTGGGACGATCCCCTGGAAAAGGGATAGCCTACCCACTCCAGTATTCTTGCCTGGAGAATTCAATGGATAGAGAGGCCTTGCAGGCTACAATCCATGGGGCCACAAAGAATTGCACACGACTGATTGAATAAGACTCCACTTATCAATGTAGGAAGAGGGCCACAAAAAAACATTGAGAGATATGTATGGACATGTCTGTTATAACTGTGTAAAATAAAATTACATTTCAGTAAGTCTTTTTACTTTCCATTCAATTACATTTTGCAGAAGATCAGATCACATTATCACTCCTTGAATTCATAGTGATTTGATATAAGGGATAACCTAGCAAACAATCTATTTTCTCTGTTTCCAAGACCTTCCAATGTAGTTCATTCTTCTGTTATAAAGCCATGCCTAGGCTACTACCAAATTCTTCTGATTAACCCTCTGTCTCTTTTCTTACTTCCACCAAATACATCCATTGTACCATTTAACTAGAGAGGAGAAAAAAAAAATAACTGTTTAATATTTAATTTTACTTTTCTGCTTCTAATGCTCCAGGGATCCCTTGACATTATAAGAATAACTTGAAGTTCTCAACTGAGCATATGAGGTGCTGCTAAACTCTCTCTTACCATCATCCTTTGCTTTATTTCTGACAACTCTGTAGAACACATTAGGTTCTAATCCTAGACATCTTGCAGTTGTTTTCCAAATCCATAAATTTACTTTTGCAGTGTGCTATATCTATCTCATATTTTTCCTTGCTACTTTCTTTTCATGTCTTAATATACAGCTCTGCTATCATTCTACTAGATACCTACCCTTACATAAGATACCTGGAAACAAGAGACGCCTGGAGTAACAGGCAAATTTGGCCTCGGAGGACAAAACAAAGCAGGTCAAAGGCTAACAGAGTTTTGCCAAGAGAATGCACTGGTCATAGCAAACACTCTCTTCCAACAACACAAGAGAAGACTCTACACATGGACATCACCAGTTGATCAATACCAAAATGAGATTGATTTTATTCTATGCAGCCAAAGATGGAGAAGCTCTATAGAGTTAACAAAAACAAGACCAGGAGCTGACTGTGGCTCACATCATGAACTCCTTATTGCCAAATTCAGACTTACATTGAAGAAAGCAAGGAAAACCACTAGACCATTCAGGTATGACCTGAATCAAATCCCTTATGATTATACAATGGAAGTCAGAAATAGATTCAAAGGATTACATCTGATACACAGAGTGCCTGAAGAGCTATGGGCAGATGTCCATAATATTGTACAGGAGGCAGTTATCAAAGCCATCCCCAAGGAAAAGAAATGCAAAATGGTTGTCTGCAGAGGCCTTACAAATAGCTGAGAAAAGAAAAGACGCTAAAGGCAAAAGAGAAAAGGAAAGATATTCTTGAATTCAGAATTCCAAAGAATAGCAAGGAGAGATAAGAAAGCCTTCTTCAGAGATCAATGCAAAGAAATAGAGGAAAACAATAGAATGGGAAAAACTAGAGATCTCTTCAAGAAAATTAGAGATACCAAGGGAACATTTCATGCAAGATGGGCACAATAAAGGACAGAAATGATATGGACCTGACAGATGCAGAAGATATTTTGAAGAGATGACAAGAATATACTGAAGAACTATGCAAAAAAGATCTTCATGACCCAGATAACCATTATGATGTGATGACTCACCTACAGCCAGACATCCTGAAATGCAAAGTCAAGTAGGCCTTAGGAAGCATCACTATGAACAAAGCCAGTGGAGGTGATGGAATCCCAGTTGAGCTATTTCAAATCCTGAAAGATGATGCTATGAAAGTGCTGCACTCAATATGCCAGCAAATCTAGAAAACTCAGCAGTGGCCACAGAACTGAAAAAGGTTAGTTTTCATTACAATCCCAAAGAAAGGCAATGACAAAGAATGTTCTAACTACCACAGAATTGCACTCGTTTCACACACTAGCAAAGTAATGCTCAAAAGTCTCCAAGTCAGGCTTCAACAGCATGTGAACTCAGAACTTTCAGATGTTCAAGCTAGATTTCAAAAGAGGCAAAGGAACAAGAGATCAAATTCCCAACATCTGCAAATTATCTGCAACATCATCAAAAAAGGAAGAGAGTTCCAGAAAAACATTTACTTTTCTTTATTGACTACACCAAAGCCTTTGACTCTGTGAATCACCGAAAACTGGAAGACTCTTAGAGATGGGAATATGAGACCACCTGACCTCCTCCTGAGAAATCTCTATGCAGGTCAGGAAGCATCAGTTCAAACTAGACATGGAAAACAAACTGGTTGCAAATCAGGAAAAGAGTAAGTCAAGGCTGTATATTGTCACCCCGCTTATTTAACTTATATGCAGAGTACATCATATGAAATGCCAGCCTGGATTAAGCACAAGCCAGAATCAAAATTGCCCAGAGAAATATCAATAATCTCAGATCTGCAGATGACACCACTCTTATGGCAGAAAGCCAAGAAGAACTAAAGAGCCTCCAGATGAAAGTGAAAAAGGAGAGTGAGAAATCTGGATTAAAGCTCAACATTCAGAAAACTAAGATCATGGCATCTGGTCCTATCACTTCATGCCAAATAGATGAGGACGCAGTGGAAACGGTGAGAGACTCTATTTTTGGGGATCCAAAATCACTGCAGATGGTGACTGCAGCCATTAAATTAAAAGATGCTCGCTTCTTGGAAGAAAAACTATGACCAACCTAGACAGCATATAAAAAAGCAGAGACGTTACTTTACCAAACAAAGGTCCATCTTGTCAAAGCTATGGTTTTTCCAGTATTCATGTATGGATGTGAGAGTTGAACTATAAAGAAAGCTGAATGCCAAAGAATTGATGCTTTTGAACTGCGGTGTTGAGGAAGACTCTTGAGAGTCACTTAGACTGCATGGAGATCCAACCAGTTAATCCTAAAGGAAGTCAGTCCTAAATATTCTTAGGAAGGACTGGTGCTGAAGCTCCAATACTTGGGCCACCTGATTCAAAGTACTGACTCATTGGAAAAGACCCTGATTCTGGGAAAGTTTGAAGGTGGGAGGAGAAGGGGAGGACAGAGGATTAGACGGTTTGATTGCATCACCAACTCAATGCACATGAGTTTGAGTAGGCTCTGGGAGTTGGTGGTGGACAGGGAAGCCTGGAGTGCTGCAGTCCATGGGGTTGCAAAGAGTGGGACATGCCTGAGTGACCGAACTGACTGACTGACGTGATAGTCCCTCACTTTTCTTTCTTTGCTTCTCCTTAAAAACATTTCCCAATGGTCTTTACCTGTACCTATCACAGTAGCTGACACATTTTATTTTAATTATCTTGTGGGAAACTTGTCTTTCTTATGACATTCGGAGTTAATTGTAGAACGGATTTATGTTAACTTATATGTTGCTAACACATTATTCAGTTGCTGAATCCTTTAAAGTCATCAATAAATGTTTATGAGAGAAGACAAAGTCAAATGATAAAGACTACTCTCTTATTCCTGACTACTAAATATTCCTAACTACTGATATTATGAAACATTAGTTAAATAAGCTAAATATGCTTTAATTTCTTGTATTTATAATGTACTTTTATTGAACTGGCCAAAACATTCATTCAGGTTTTTCTTAAAATAGTTTGGAAAGCTAGAACAAACATTTTGGCCAACTCAATATGATTTCAGTGACAGACAATGCTGAATAACTTTTTTTTAATAATCAAAAGCTTGGACACTTTCAGGACAAATTTTAAACCTGATTTCACAACTAGAATGTTTTAAATGCTAGTTATATTCTATGAAATTAGCATAGTCTTATGAGACTTAAAAGTGATGTATAATTACCTTCAAATAGATTACAATTTATTTATTTGTATCTTTTTGTCTTAATATTAAAATTATAAGCCTTATCTGTTTTCTTTAAAACAAAATTAATGTAACTTATTATTTATTTAAAGTTTATAATAAATAATAAATGAGGAAGTATGCCCTCCTGTGTGATTAGTTACACTCTTTGTCAGATTTCTATAATTAATTATCTCACAACAATTACTTGTCTTCATTAATTAAGAATATACTTTCTCTCCATTTCTGAATTCAGTTAAAAATAAAATGAAGTGTAACACCCACATGGACTCAAGACTGCTAAATTGTCTTTTAGAGTGTCCTCTAACAAAAAAGTACCTGCTCAGAAGTTATTTAGTGTACTTTGATGTTACTTTGATTCATGACTTTGAGGACTGATCTTTAAAAAATTGATCTGATAAATTGCCTTCACAATAGTGGGAATTTGTTTTAAAGTCCACTAATAAGATATGTGTGTTAGTTGCTCAGTCATGTCTGACTGTGATGCCATGAACTCTAGGCCTTCAGGCTCCTCTGTCCATGAAATTCTCCTGGCAAGAATACTGGAGCGGGTTGCCATTTCCTGCTCCAGTAAGATATCCCAATATGAAATTATTTCAAGTAGGGCAATAATCAAAGATTGTTATTTGAATACCATTCAAATTTTTCTCCGAAGGAGAACCAGGTCCACATTTTTGGCAAAGCTTAGGGGTAACTCTCCCTTAGACTTTTTTTTTGTAATTAATTTATTTATTTTAATTGGAAGCTAGTTACTTTACAATATTGTAGTGGTTTTTGCCATACATTGACATGAATCAGTCATCGGTGTACATGTGTTCCCTAAGACATTCATATGGTCCTGTGGCTTTTCCGTATTGGGTTGTTTTTCCTGAGCATTAGAATTCTGGGCTCTGAAGTCTGGGGTAAAATCCTAGTATAAATGTAATTGAGTTTTTAAAGGTTTATCTAAAGTTAAACAGGGATTTTAAATGAAGAATTTCAAGTCTGCCTGGTTATAAATAAAATATGTCCTTTAATATTGGAACCAACCACTTTTTATTCTTGTAAGCAGAAGGAAAAAAAAATCGTCATTGGAGAAAAAAGAAATATGACTGATAAGTCAAAATAGTTTTCATCTTTGTCTTGACTTTTGTTACTAGACGTCAAAGTCCTTATGATAATACTTCTGCTTTTCTTTTATCACTGGGGTCAGGGAAATTAGGTGGGAACCAGATTGCTGCTGCTGCTGCTCTTAAGTCGCTTCAGTCGTGTCCGACTCTGGTCGACCCCATAGATGGCAGCCCACCAGGCTCCCCTGTCCCTGGGATTCTCCAGGCAAGAACACTGGAGTGGGTTGCCATTTCCTTCTACAATGCATGGAAGTGAAAGTGAAGTCGCTCAGTTGTGTCCGACCCTCAGCAACCCCATGGGCTGCAGTCTCCCAGGCTCCTCCTTCCATGGGATCTTCCAGGCAAGAGTACTGGAGTGGGTTGCCATTGCCTTCTCCTGGGAACCAGATTAAAGTATCTTAAACAGGAAATGTTTTCAATTATTCAACTCTAAATGAGTTGGTAGAAGGGAAAAACATATATACACATACATACGCATATGTATAAAGATAAGTTATAAACACCCATGTATACATAATAGTTACTGTTATCATTATCCCTTATCTTATGTAATAGATGCATTCAAATATTAATATCAGCCAGATATGATCATTGAAGAAATAGGAAATAACATTCTAAACATCAAGTAGAGTACATGTAACAGCAGAGAAATACTGATTATGTTTATGACTAAAGGAAGAATATAGAATTTTTAAAAGAATAAATAGCTTTATGGGAAGAATTTATGGAAAATTAGGGTATATGGTCATCATAGCTATAATTCTTATGTAATTAATTTATATTTAAGATAACGATTAAAGGTATCAGAAATCTCATACTGTGCCAATTTTAAGGTATAAAATTATTTTGAATTTTTAAAAGTTAGGAATATTACTGAGCATTGGTTTCTGTTGTGTAGGAACAATCATATCAGTACAAAGAATGACCTCTATTCTTGCATAGAATTTACCTTACATAAAATATATGGGCTCAAATCTGTGTCAAGACGTCATTTCTCCATTAACATGAAAGAATGCATATGCTGTAAGAATATAATTAAAAATTATCTTGCTGTTCTCTTATATATTCAGTGAGGATTTCTTATTTATGTTCCAATAATAAGTACACAGATTTATAACTCAAAATGTCATAAAAACAATCTCATGAGTATCAACTTGCTTTGCTAGTACTGTTACTATATTTAGATTGTATTGTGCAATTCAAATAAGACTATTCTGTAACAATACTATCCTCTGAAGACAGAATGGCAACCTACTTCAGTATCTTTGCCTGAAAAATCCCATGGATAGAGGAGCCTGGTGGGTTACATTCCATGGGGTTGCAAAGTTGGACACAATTGAGCAACGAACACATACCAATACTACTATTATTATTTAAAGAGAAGGATGAATAATGTTAGTATTTGTGGTTCACTATAATACTTGAATTTTTCTAAATTTTTACATTATTATCTTTAATATAAGCATTAAATGTCATAATGTCATTAGGTTTGAATATAATATCTGAGAGAGAAAAAGATATATCATTATAGAACAATGCCACAAAAATATCTCATATTTTTAATCCTGTAGTTAGTCAACCAAATTGTTCATAACCACTATTTATATCTACTGTTGAATAAGGGAAATAAAACATAAAAATATATATCTTCAGTTAATCAAACCTGTAAAGTGATATATTTTATCATTTCTAGTGCCAACAAATGTCTGTACAACAAATAAATTTTCCCCTGCATCAGTTTTTCAGCTCAGTTCATCACAGAAGTATAGTTGACACTAACAATGCCATGTACTGATTGATATTTTGTTGGAATTTTTGAAAAGTATATTTCAGAGTAAAAGTAAATTTACTGTTTTTCTATATGTTGATGAAAGGGAAAAGAACTAGATGAAACAAAACTCATCTGTCACATTTTACTATGAAATCTAATAAATTTTCTAAAATATTTCTGTGAAGAATGAATACACATGAAATATTTGCACAGTTTAATTTAGTCTGTTAATCTGAAAACAATATTAAACATAATTTAAATAATTAAAAATGTGCATACAAATTTTGAAAATAAACGGATAAATTTGAGGTATACAGGTAAAAATTAAGCTGAAAATAGTTGAATTAATTAAAATACATAATGAATTTATCTGTGTATTTCCATTTTTTAAAGTAGTAGCTCAGCAAAAATTAATCTTTACAGTCACAATACATCATTTTACAGATAATTGGATTAATTTTTCTCACTAAATTTTCTGATAATAAGAATCAGGTAAGAATTAGTTCTGAAGTTTAATGTAGTTTCAGGTAGTCTGAAATTATATTTTCATATAATCAATTGGTCTTTATTTATTTTGCCTCTATAAATTTACTATTCATACTATTTTTTACTGGTATGTACAGTTGATGGTTTATATAACTTTTTACTCCTTCACCTGAAAGTTTAAGTATAATAATTATGAATAAAACTGCTATTTGCAGTACTAGTTTCATACAGAAAACAGTTCCATCTCTTGCTGCTTTTCAGTGACAATATTTCAAGTGTTATGTCCTATTTTATTTGGTATAGTTTTAGATTTGATTCATTACAATTATTCAGATAATGTTTATATGACATTCTTGACCAAATCCTATGATAACACTCATGAAGGAATTGCAGGCCATTATTCTGTTACCTTCTGTATGGGTGAAGTAAGATAAATGGGATAATGGCAAGGATATATAAATCCCCAAGAAAAAATATTTAGGTGGAGCTGTTCCATTATTTCTTGCAAATCCTTCCTAGTTAAAACTCAAAAAGCCTCAAATATCCTGCTTGCTTTCACAATTATGTTTTATATCTGCAGCTTTCTTATCTTTGTGTTAATGAGAAAATGCACTACTAGCCGACAATGCCTCCTTATAGGCAAAATTTAGTTAAGTTTGTAATCATTTTAGAATTTTATTCAGCTACTGTTCCAATGTAAATTGATCCTTGATATCTATACTACTGAAAATAATTTTTAAAAAAGAAAATGTAGAGTAAAAAGAAGATAGAAGGGGAAAAATGGAAGCAGTGACAGATTTTATTTTCTTGGACTCCAAAGTCACTGCAGGCAGTGACTGCACCCATGAAATTAAAAGTAGCTTGTTCCTTGAAAGGAAAGCTTTGACAAACCTAGACAGCATATTAAAAGGCAGAGATATGACTTTGCTGACAAAGGCCCATATGGTCAAAGCTAAGGGTTTTCCAGTAGTCATGTATGGATGTGAGAGCTGAATAAAAGAAAAAAAAAAAAGGTTGAATGCCAAAGAATTGATGCTTTTGAACTGTGGTCCTGGAGAAGACTCTTGAGAGTCCCTTGGAATGCAAGGAGATCAAACCAGTGGATCCTAGAGGAAATCCACCCTGAATATTCATTGAAAGGACTGATTCTGAAGCTGAAGCTGAAGCTCCAATACTTTGGTCACCAAATGGGAAGAACTGACTAATTGGAAAAGACCCTGATGCTGGGAAAGATTGAAAGTAAAAGAAGAAGGGATCAGCAGAGGATGAGACAGTTAGAAAGATAGCATCACTAACTCAATAGGCATGAATTTGAGCAAACTCTGGGAGATAATGAAGACAGGGAAGCCTGGCACACTGCAGTCCTTGGGGTCACAAAGAGTTGGACATGACTTAGTGACAGAACACGGAAACAAAAATACAAACCAAGAAGCACAAGGAAAAGAGAGCTATACTGGATACTGAGAGCTGTAATAAGCTTAGTATGAATTCAGTGCATAGTAAAGAATTAGAAAAGAATGACTAAGAAATTGTATTATTTTATGTAGGTGAATATAAAGGACAATTAGAAGCCCATTTCACTTATGAAGAATTCACCTCTGAATTTTTACATGTTAAAACCTATGCCTTCTCAATTTAACAGTGTGCTAAACAGTAAAACACCATGATCAAGTAAATCTGTTCTGTAAATTCAAGTCACTTTTCACATTAAGGAAACCTAAGAATATAAATCATAAAAATAATAGAAAACACACAGTTGTATAATTATCTTAAATTATGCAAACAAATAGTTTATTAACTTCAATACTTACTTAGGATTTAAAATATTTTTCAGATGGAGACTGGAAGATAATTATTGAATTTGTTAATAATTACATACAAAAAATGACAGCAAACATAACTATTGGAGGACTTTTTAATATATTAGATGTATTTTTTGAGAGCAAGAAAAGAGTGCCTACTATCACTGAGTTATTTGTATTGGAGGTATTAGCCAGAAAGAAGATAAAGAAAGAAAACAAATATTATGAAGATTAAAACAGGAGGGATGCACTATTTTCATTTGCTAATGATAATATCTTAATTAGAAAATCAACACACTTAATAAACAATTAAACAAATAAAAGAACTTGCCAAATTTCCAAATAAAGCATGCATTTACAAATGTCAGTAACATATCTTTAACCAAATAGAAAATTTAAATGCAAAGATACACCAGTAAATATCAATAAGAATCCTAAGTACATAGTAATAAACATAGGCAAGAATACAGAAGACTTTTTTTTAATAAAAATAAGTTTAAATTCGAAAATAAAAGCATTATGATCTGGATTAGTAGAGGAATACTCTAAAGGCTTAATATAAATGAGAAAACATATTACCAGAAACATATCCTATATGGAGAAAGGGCATTTATCTGGTATGATGCGCGTCTAGTCTTCCTGACTCATTTAAAAGTGTGGAAGAGAATGAGGAACTGTGAACTATTTGTTGAGGAAAAAGTCCCAAGACACAGGCTCAGTAAAAGACTGAGAATTAATCATAATCTTATGGAATACTACTCTACAGTGTCCTTCTGACTGCCATATCAACAATGCTCAAATATATATACGGAAGATTCTAGGTAGTGCAGCTCAAAAAAAACAGTGGAGGCAAAAACAAGGATTTAGATGAATTTGAAGCCAATGACAGCATCTTTAGCAAATATTAAAGAAATCCCAATGTCTCGTATTATAAATATAAAATCTCATATTAAAAGGTTTTTAACCTGAGGACGGAGGTTTGTGACATTGTACAAGAGACAGGGATCAAGACCATCCCCATGGAAAAGAAATGCAAAAAAGCAAAATGGCTGTCTGGGGAGGCCTTACAAATAGCTGTGAAAAGAAGAGAAGCAAAAAGCAAAGGAGAAAAGGAAAGATATAAGCATCTGAATGCAGAGTTCAAAGAATAGCAAGGAGAGATAAGAAAGCCTTCCTAAGCGATCAATGCAAAGAAATAGAGGAAAACAATAGAATGGGAAAGACTAGATCTCTTCAAGAAAATTAGAGATATCAAGGGAACATTACATGCAAAGATGGGCTCGATAAAGGACAGAAATGGTATGGACCTAACAGAAGCAGAAGATATTAAGAAGAGGTGGCAAGAATACACAGAAGAACTGTACAAAAAAAGAGCTTCATGACCAAGATAATCACGATGATATGATTACTCACCTAGAGCCAGACATCCTGGGATGTGAAGTCAAGTGGGCCTTAGAAAGCATCACTATGAACAAAAACCTAGTGGATGTGATGGAATTCCAGTTGAGCTATTTCAAATCCTGAAAGATGATGCTGTGAAAGTGCTGCACTCAATATGCCAGCAAATCTGGAAAACTCAGCAGTGGCCACAGGATTGGAAAAGGTCAGTTTACATTCCAATCCCAAAGAATGCTCAAACTACCACACAGTTGCACTCATCTCACACGCTAGTAAAGTAATGCTCAAAATTCTTCAAGCCAGGCCTCAGCAATACGTGAATCATGAACTTCTAGATGTTCAAGCTGGTTTTAGAAAGGGCAGAGGAACCAGAGATCAAATTGCCAACATCTGCTGGATCATGGAAAAAGGAAGAGAGTTCCAGGAAAAGATCTATTTCTGCTTTATTGACTATGCCAAAGCCTTTGACTGTGTGGATCACAATAAACTGTGGAAAATTCTGAAAGAGATGGGAATTCCAGACCACCTGGCCTGCCTCTTGAGAAACCTATATGGAGGTCAGGAGGCAACAGTTAGAACTGGACATGGAACAACAGACTGGTTCCAAATAGGAAAAGGAGTATGTCAAGGCTGTATGTTGTCACCCTGCTTATTTAACTTAGATGCAGAGTACATCATGAGAAATGCTGGGCTGGAGGAAGCACAAGCTGGAATCAAGATTGCCAGGAGAAATATCAATAACCTCAGATATGCAGATGACACCACCCTTATGGCAGAAAGTGAAGAGAAACTAAAAAGCCTCTTGATGAAAGTGAAAGAGTAGAGTGAAAAAGTTGGCTTAAAGCTCAACATTCAGAAAACGAAGATCATGGCATCTGTTCCCATCACTTCATGACAAATAGATGGGGTTCAGTGGAAACAGTGGCTGACTGTTTCTTTAGGCTTCAAAATCACTGCAGATGGTAACTTCAGGCATGAACTTAAAAGATGCTTACTCCTTGGAAGGAAAGTTATGACCAAACTGGATAGCATATTGAAAAGTGGAGATATTACTTTGCCAACAAAGGTCTGTCTAGTCAAGGCTATGGTTTTTCCAGTGGTCATGTATGGATATGAGAGTTGTACTGTGAAGAAAGCTGAGCGCCGAAGAATTGATGCTTTTGAACTGTGGTGTTGGAGAAGACTCTTGAGAGTCCCTTGGACTGCAAGGAGATCCAACCAGTCCGTCCTAAAGCAGATTAGTCCTGAGTGTTCACTGGAAGGACTGATGTTGAAGCTGAAACTCCAGTACATTAGCCAGCTGGTACAAAGAGCTGACTCATTTTTTAAAGACCCTGATGCAGGGAAAGATTGAGAGCAAGAGGAGAAGGGGATGGCAGAGGATGAGATGGTTGGATGGCATCACTGACTCAGTGGACATGAGTTTGGGTAAACTCTGGGAGTTGATGATAGACAGGGAGGCCTGGCATGCTTCAGTTCATGGGTCGCAAACTGTTGGACACGACTGAGAAACTGAACTGAATTGAATGCTAATAAAAAGAGTAGAAAGTAGGCAAGAACATATGGTTAATATAAGCAGAGAGATATAATCTATAAGCAACAGTAGAAGATCACGATAAAAATTTTGAGTACAACAACACTGTAATAGAAATGAGGACTGCCTTTGATGGATGCATCAATAGACTGAATATGGCCAAGAAAAGTATCAGGGAGCTTGTAGATCCTTCAATAGAAACTTCCCAAATGACATGCCAAGGGAAGTGAGGGGATAAAAAATGCTAAACACAATACTTAAGAACTGTGGGACAATTTTAAGAGGTTTTTAAACTTTTATTTGAAATACAGGAGGATAAGGACGAGGAAATGTAGAAGAAAAAATACTTGAAGAAATAATGGCTGAGAACCTTCCAAAATTAATGACAGACTGTAAAACTGGATTAGGATTCTCAGGAATATGGAGTAGAATCATTAAAAAATTAAATACACTGAGACATATTCAAATTGTAGAAAGACAGTGACAAAGAGAAAAACATTAAAATAAGTCATGAAAAATAAGCATTTTACCCAGAAAATAATAAAGGTACAGATTACAGTGGATTGTTCATCAGAAATCCTAAAAGTAAAAGAGGGGAGACAGTGAAATATTAAAGTGTTGAAATAAAATACCACTAACCCAGAATTCCACGTCCAATAGAAAAATGCCCAGCTACAGAAACTTTCATTCATTACTAATGGGAATGAAAGCAATATAGCCACTTTAGAGAGAGTTTTGCAGTTTCTTACAAAAGCAAACATAGTTTACCATGTAATCACACTTCTACAGGTTTACACAGAATATTGTAAGAGTTTGTGTCCATATAAAAACCTGAACAGGAATGATTGCAGTAGCACTATTCAGTTTCCCAAACTCTCCCAAACTTGAAATAATCAAGATGTCCTTTTGTATGTAAATGAATAAATGATGGCATATCTCCACAACAGAATATTATTTAGCGATTAAAATAAAAGTGAAAATGAAAGTTTCTCAGTCATGTCCAACTCTTTGTGAGCCCATGGACTATAACCTGCCAGGCTCTTCTGTCCAAGGAATTCTCCAGGCAAAAATGCCAGAGTGGGTAACCATTTCCTTCTTCATGGGATCTTCCTGACCCAGGGAACAAACCCAGGTCTCCCTCATTGCATGCAGATTATTTATCATCTGAGCCACTTAACCATTTGAGTCACAAGAGAAATCCAGGCTAAAAGAAATGAACTATCAATATATGGAACAACATGAATGAATCGTAAATGCATATTGTCGAGTAAAGGAAACTGAACTGGAAAGTCTACTTGATGCAAGATTCTAATTATACATTATTATGAAAAACTCAAAACTATAGAGATGGTATTTGCCAATGTATAAGGTGAGGTTGTCAACAGGGAAGGTTTAGTGGATAAAACATTGGAATATTTTAGGGTGGTGACACTCTCATGTATAATACTATTAGAATGGATACATTACAATATGAATCTATCAAATCCCATGGAATTTTAAAGAATATAAAGTATAAAGTTTAAACCATAAGCAATTAAAATTAAAAAAAAAAAACAGAAGTCAAGAGAATCCCAGGATAAAACATAGAATTATAAAAAAATCTACTTGAGTTACAAACATAGGACACCTCATTGAAGGGGGTGTGGGGGCAAGATAAATGCCAAACAACTTCAGAAATGAGTAGAGTTTTCAAGTTAATGGCAAAAGATATTGTAGAGAAGCACTATATTCTAGTAGATAATTTATTTACTGTGAGAATGGGGAAGTCAATTCTGATACAGCTCTATATGTATACTAAAACTGGAGAAACACGTTAATTGATGGTGGATGGTGGGAGTGAGCTTTCTTGGTGTTGTAGTGGCAAGTCCTAATGGATTAGATTTCAAGACATCAGTATGAACTCATGTTTGGCTCAATATAGATAGGAAGGTGACATATGCAAGTATTGGTAGATATGCATATATGCATCTTCTAGGATAGAAACATGTATTTCCTTGCTCTGTCAGCAGAAAGTTCCCAGGAGCGTTGGCAGTCCAGTATTAATGTACACGTATGGTACCCAGATCTTGGTTTCTAATTCTATTCTTCAATAAAAAGATCCATATCTCCTTGGTAAAGTGCTTGGTTCAAGGACTGATGCAGGAAATAAAAAAGAGGACCTTGTGGTTGCAAAAAGTCAGATGTGACTTAGCAAATGAACAACAACAAAAACAAACGATGGAGGTATGTATAAAAGACAGAGGAGCCAACTTAAAGAGCTGCCGCTTTTCAGAGCTTGAACTATATGATAGAAAAAAAAAAGATAAACACTAGTATTAGATTATTATCCAAAGTGTAAGATACATATACTTTAGTCCATACTGACATAAATAAGTGATAATATCAGTAAATGTATAGGGAAAAGAGACAAATATCCTGAGCAGGAGAATTCCAAACATTTTATGCAAATACTCCTCATTCAAGAGGGTGGAGAATAACTTCTGTCTCCCTAAGTGTGAAGTGCATATAATGAATTTCTTCCAAAGGGTACAGTATGAAAAGCGGAGTTGGGGGGAGAGTAACTTCACAGTGAAGAAGCCTAACAAACACTGCTACAGTTAGGGAATAAAGATTAATGCCAATAGTATCAAGTCACACTGTAAATTCCCCCACGCCTCAGCTGATAAAGAATACGCCTGTCAATGCATGAGATGCAAGAGATGTGGGTTTAATGCCTAGGTTTGGAAGATCTCCTGGAGAGGGAATTGGCAACCCACTCCAGTATTCTTGCCTGGAAAAATCCCAGGGACAGTGGAGCATACAAACAGCACACACACACACACACACACTGTAAATATGTATCCTTGTCTAAATGTAACTATTTTTTTCAAGTTGCTCTGTCATTTGCATTAAGAAAAACTTCCTCTGGAGTTTTCACCACAGTACTATAGTTACATTAGTTCCGTATCTGTTGAGTAAAATAATACAACAAACTACTATGAAAAAATGGTGGTGGTTTAGTCGCTAAACTGTGTCCAACTCTTGAAATCTCATGGACTGTAGCTTACCAGTTTCCTGTGTCCATGGGATTTCCCAGGCCAGAATACTGGTGTGCATTGCCATATCATCCTCCAGGGAATCTTCCTGACCTAGGGTTTGAACCCATGTCTCCTTCATTGCAGTCAGATTCTTTACCACTGAGCCACCAGGGAAACCCTATGTAAAAATAATAAATTTATATTCTAGAGATATTCTTGAGCTTTCATAAAAACCAATCCCATCATTAATTCAAAACTTATGTATGAATTTCAGGTGTATTAAAATATAGTTCTAATATGGCATTCTCTCCCTTTAAACATAGGTTAATAAAGAATGAATATATAAAGTATGAACTGCAGCACATTGGTTAGGTAAGTTTAATTACATATAGTTATTCTTAAGGTAACAGATTATGGGCTTCCCTGGTGTCTCAGAGAGTAAACTGTCTGCGTGCAATGCAGGAGACCCGGGTTTGATTCCTGGAATAGGAAGATCCCCTGGAGAAGGAAATGGCAACCCACTCCAGTACCCTTGCCTGGAAAATCCCATGGATGGAGAAGCCCGGTAGGCTATAGTCCACGGGGTCACAAGGAGTCGGACATGACTGAGCGACTTCACTTCACTTCATTCTTAAGGTAACAAAGAGAATAGCATTTGTATTACAAAGCATGTATATATGGACTAATCAAGATGGATATTAATAGGTAGAAATAAGCAGAGAAGGCATTAACCAGATTAAGGTAAGTTTTAAACATTAATAGTTAGAGTAGCATGATATTCAGGAATGGAAATAAAGATCCATTCCTTTATTAGGAATGGAAATATTATTACGGATAGAATGGAAAATCCAGGACTAGGAGTAAGCCGTGGTGGAACTTTCAGTTCAGTTCATTTGCTCAGCCGTGTCCAACTCTTTGCAGCACCATGGTCTGCAGCACAAGAGGCCTCACTGTCAATCACCAACTCCTGGAGTTTATCCAAACTCATCTGCACTGAGTGGGTGATGCCATCCAACCGTCTCATCCTCTGTCATCCCCTTCTCCTCCCTCCTTCAATCTTTCCCAGCATCAGGGTCTTTTCCAATGAGTCAGCTCTTTGCGTTATGTGGCCAAAGTATTGGAGTTTCAGCTTCAGTATCAGTCCTTCCAATGAGCACTCAGGACTGATCTCCTTTAGGATGGACTGGTTGGATCTCCTTGCAGTCCAGGGGACTCTCAAGAGTCTTCCGCAACACCACAGTTCAAAAGCATCAATTGTTCAGTGCTCAGATTTCTTTATAGTCCAACTCTCACATCCATACATGACAGGGAATGCTAATCCAATGTAGAAAAGACAGAACATTCACTAAAGTGTAGTGTGATGACTTGATTAACCTTTTTCAAAAAATAACAACTATATTCATAGCCCATATTGCTCATTGGGATGAAATCTAATGTATTGCATATTTAATTGGCAAAATCAAAAGTAGTAAAATGAAATATGTGAGAATTCCCCTATTCCTCCACCTTTTTAGATGGAGATTTTAATAGATTTTTATAAAATTTGATGACTAAAAATATAGGGTCTTTGCATATTAGAAAAAAGAAAGTAAACATTTTTTAAACATTGAATGGGCAAATTTAGATTGCTCTGGGGAACAGGAGGGATCTAGGAAATGATGTAAGGGCTGCAAGATTTAATTTTGCACTCACTGATCATTTTGGATTTCCTTTTCATATGTTTGTTTTACTTTGTTGTTGTTTAGTCACAAAGTCATGTCCTACTCCATTGCGAGCCCATGGACTGTAGCCCATCATGCTCCTCTGTCCATGGAATTTCCCAAACAAGAATACTGGAGTGGGTTGACATTTCTTCTCCAGGGGATCTTCCCAACCTAAGGATCGAACCCACATCTCTTGCATTGGCAGGCAGGTTCTTTACCACTGGGCCACCAGGGAAGCCCTTATTTTGCTTTATGACAGTAAAATTTCACATTGTATAAAGGCTGTGTGGAAACCACATAGTATAAAATGATCAAGATAAATAATTATAGAAAATTACAATTTATATTTTGGAATCAACAAGATTATTTGTTTATTCCTATATTTCCATCTAGATAATTTTTTAAAACCAGACAAGTCATGTAGACCTTAATTCATTTGTGTACCATGTTCCTTTCATTAATGGCTGCCAGTAGCTGAATTAAGAAAATTTCCAAAGTTTCCAAGATTAGTAAGAAAACAAATGTGATGATTTACCTGTTTTCCAGTTTTGATAGATAAATAAAAAGTTGATGTTGTCTTTATTTCCTCTCTATTTTATCATCAGCAGACATTGTGATATATTATGTATATTGACTAGATCTTCCTGTAAATTCTAAAATAAGGAGACTCCAATATAGCTTATTCAATTTTAGTGAAGAATACATCAAAATGTATTATATTTTTGTAATATTTCCACATAGAATTAATTATAAACTATACATGATTATTTTGATGCATTATTTTTGACTTGATTATTTATTGTTATATAGCTTTAAAAAGCAATATCATGAAAAATTCACATTTTCTGCACATAGTCACTAATTTTAAAATGCTAATTTTATAAAAATAAATTACAAGTTTCATTTTAATATACTTCATGCAATTTAAAATGGCATGCTATCATTTGTGGAAGGAAAGTAGCAAATTCCTGAGTTTCACTGCAGGCGCAAATAAAGTTTGCAACTGTGACCAGTTCTATGATGATTTGTTAAGGTCTTCTGCATTTAAAAACTGAATCTCATCTGGTTTAAGGTTAAGCTGACTAGGGTATAAGTTTCCAACAGGGAAAGCTTGGTTTCACAGACCAATTGTAAGAGTCCATGTGAGTTATAGTTGAGAGAACTGTCATTCTAAATTATAAACATTCATCTATTTCCCTTTTCTTGCTTTTTATTTTGTCCTTTTTAAAAATAAAAACTCAGTGATATTCTTGCAGAAAAGCTAGAAAAGGAAACTCACAGCCATAAAGGAGATTTGAGCTATTGGCAAATGGTTAAGTTAAAATGAAGTAAATGTGAAGTGGGATTTGCATTCTAGTCATTGGTGTGGTATATAATCATGTACTGTATGCAGTTAAATGAGTCTGTTGTCTGGCTGCAATGAATATCTACATCCATCCGAACAGTTAATGAGGAATAAATGACTTATTATCCACAAATGGCTGTGTCTAAATAGCTCTGCAACAAAAACAGAATATTAAAAAGTGTAACCAAAATAGATCTTAAATGATAATGAATGTACTTAGACTATTAATTAATTTTTAAAGCATCATAAGTTTCAATGCTTTAGGATAAAATCAGCACTAGAACAAGTTCAAGCACAATGACAGATTCAAAGTGTGAGTTTTAAATTAAACTTGAATGCATATGTATGGTTTAATGTGTATGCATGTGTATACATGTATATATGTATATACTCACCCCCCCACACACACATATATATGCACACAAGTACATACATAGATACAGTCATATTTTTTTTAAACTGTATTTTATAAGACATCTTTGCTATCATGAAAATGATAACACATGGGTTAAACTTACATACTCAAAAGTGCTACATTCATGTTTAATACATTCGTTTATAGTTTACAAACCAATTTTTTAAAAAGAGAATGTCTTATTAAAACTATTTTTCTATATGCCTGAAGAAATTCATATAGTTTTGAAATAAAGAGGTTATTTTTTGTGAAAGCTAAAACATCATATTTTAGAATATAATTTTTAAAAAGAACTTACAACTTTATACTTTTTTCATAATAGTTCACTATAATATTTAACTCAACTAATATGAAATAAATTTTTAAAAGCAACTTTATCCATATTGCTTTGTGGTCAAAAATTCAAAGAGCTATAAATGACAAGGGAGCAACTTCTGAAAATGGCTGAGTTCAGGCATTGTGTAAATCACCCCCAAAATTCAGAAAAGCTATTTATTATCTTATCACCTCAATAGCTTGTAATTTATCTATTCTCTTAATTTAACTTCAACAAGATCCCGACTACCTTTTATCATTAGCACAGGAAACTGCAGTCATTTCAAAATGACCCAGCAATGCTCCTGAACTCAACCCATATTGCTGCATGCTTGCTCAGTCATGGCTGACTCTGCAACCCATGGACTGTAGCCAGGCAGACTCCTCTATCCATGGAATTTTCAGGCAAGTATACTGGAGTGGTTTGCCATTTCCTTCTCCACCAGATCTTCCAGACCCAGGGACTGAACTCACCTCTCCTGCGTCTCCAGCATTGTCAGGCAGATTGTTTACCATAGAGCCACCAGAGAAATTCATATTCTTGTCCTTCAAATCCATTTATCTCCCTGAAGGCAATGTATAAAAATATCATATCTGAGTGTGTCACCCCCACCACCCATTACCCCTTATTCAAGTATTCCCGTTACTTTCATCCATGGACCCATTCTCTTACCCCTTCCTTCTTGGCAGTGGTCTCCTTTGCTCTTTCTATCATTGATTGACAGTATTTTGAAAATATTCTTTTACTGAAACATGCCCCATATCTAGGGGGATTTTTTTCATATTCTGTTATACTCATTTTCATTTTTTCTGAATCATCAGTTTTCCAAGGAAAATTATGCTGAACTTGCAGATCATTCCAATTTCCCCTATATGCTTCTGTATATAACCTACACATCTCTCCAGATGAATTTTCCAGAGTTCTAATTTTCCGTATATTTGTAAGCATGAAGCAGAGTATATACTAAAATGAAATAAGGGCGACTTTATGTGAATGAGAAATTATGACTTGATCACAGCATTGTGTAGACACAGTATTAGCATTATATTTCAATCACTTCTTGCCAGACTTAGTAGAAACACAATGAATTAATGAATGCTGTTTGAACACTTGAGCAAGTATTTCTAAGGTTTGCAGATTGTCTTAGTTTTCTGTCACCTATTCCTGGAAAGGATAGCAGTATTCAAAGATAGAATATCTATATCAGAAATATATGTTTTAAATTGTCAGTGATTTATTTCACAAGTAAATGAAAAATATCAGAGATATAGAAACTTGTGTCTTGAATTTTTAGACATTTCAGAATTTTCAGTAGCTGAACATTTTAAAATTACATTTGAACACAAATTTGGCCAAAAGTTAAATGTTTGGGTTCAGTTCAAAGTGATCTCATTCTTATTTTGCCAACTGTCCATATTTCAAGGAATCTTCAGTTTGATGAAAGTATGACTTAGTCTTTGTGGATAAGTTCACATTGATTCTGTCCCTGCTCAGCGCTAAGACTATCCAGGAAAATACCAAGGACATATTTCTATGCAGATACAATTAATCATAACAGGGAAATACATGTGAAACTATAGAGAGTAAGGACTTCCCTAATAGCTCATCAATAAAGAATCTGCTTGTCAATGCAGGAAAAATAGGTTCAATCCCTGGGTTGGGAAGATTCCCTGGAGGAGGAAATAGCAACTCATTCCAGTTTTCTTGCTTGGGTAATCCCATGGACAGAGGAGCCTTGCAAAAGACTTGGACCCACTTAGTGACTAAACAACAACATAAAGAGCAAAGAAAACATGAATTCGTATAATTAAGTGTGAAGGAAAATTTGTCATTTTTATTTGAATTTTTTAGATGGTAATTTTTTACTATCATACCATGATTATCATACAAATTGTTACAGTAGAATAATAAAAGCTAGAAACAACATTTCTAATTTATACTTTATTTTGAAAAATGTCAAAAATACAAATTCATATGAAATAAGTTCAAACAAAACGAAAGTGTGGTTCCTTTAGTAAATTGATTTTCCATGCAAACTATCTTTATTTGTATCTTCATGAAAATTTAAGAAAACAACACAGAAATTATTTTTAATGAGAGAAATTATTGAAATATTTAATAGTCTAGCAGACATAATGTGTTTAGATATAATTAGCCCAAATGACAAGAATATAAAAATCTTATGGGTTAAACAAAGCTAGAGAGGAAGTGAATGTGAAAGCATATAGTGCACATGACATATTTTTTCTGTATTTTCTAATAACAGCTATTGATAGGCATGAACTTGAAGCAGTGATCATCATATAAGAATATTTGTTATCTGTCCAAAGTTTTTGATTCTGAAGGTTTTCCAGTTTGGTTGAGTTTATATTTTTAAAAATTAAAAAGGGGGCTTTTGTCTTGTCTCAGTGATGAAGAATCTCCCTGCCAATACAAAAGACACAGGTTCAACTCTGGTTTGGGAAGATCCCACAACTAAGCCCATGCACCGTAACTACTGAGACTGTGCTCCAGAGCCCAGGAGCCTCAAGCATTTAGCCCACATGATACGACTACTGAGGCCTGCTTGCCCTAGAACCTGTGCTCTGTAGGAGAAGCCCCCATGATAAGAAGCCCACACACCACAACTGGAGAGCAGACTTGCTCACTGCAACTGGAGTAAAGCCCACACAGCAATGGAGACCCAGCACAGCCAAAAATAAATAAATATAATTATTAAAAAAACTAAAATGCATTTAAAAATTAAATTATTCCTAGGAATATCTGGAAAGTATAATAGATTGTGCAACTAAACATTCTCATTTGGCTACAAAATAAAACATTAAAATAGAAATGGTCATCTAGGACTAACGGTAAACTCAAGTCAGGGATGTGTTGAGAAACACTTTACAAGGCTTTTTAAAATCATGCCTCATTGATATAGCTAATGATAAGATGCTGATTTTCCACCAAGGATGTGAAATTATTTGTAGATATTATTTGTGATTCTACTTTGTTTTATTCTAAGCTAAGTCACTTCAGTCGTGTCTGACTCTGTGCGACCCCATAGACAGCAGCCCACCAGGCTTCCCTGTCCCTGGGATTCTCCAGGCAAGAACACTGGAGTGGGTTGCCATTTCCTTCTCCAATGCATGAAAGTGAAAAGTGAAAGTGAAGTCGCTCAGTCGTGTCCTACCTCAGCAACCCCATGGACTGCAGCCCACCAGGCTCCACTGTCCCTGGGATTCTCCAGGCAAGAACACTGGAGTGTGTTGCCATTTCCTTCTCCTGTTTTATTCTAACACTCACCATTCGCTAAAACAATTTTCCAAGTAACAGAGAATATCCTACACCTTGACAGTTAAGCAACGGCTTCCCTCGTGGCTCATTGGTAAATAATCCACCTGAAATGCAGGAGGCCACGGTTTGATTCCTGGGTCAGGAAGACCCCCTTGGGAAAGGATAGGCCACAAACTCTGGTACTCTTGGGCTTCTCTGGTGGCTCAGATGGTAAAGAATTCATCTAGAATGAGGGAGACCTAGGTTCAATTCCTGGGTGGGGAGGATCCCTACAGGAGGGCAATGGCAACCCACTCCAGTATTCTTGCCTGGAGAATCCCCAAGGATAGAAGTGCCGGGCAGGCTATAGTCCATGAACTTTAGCCTATCAGACTCCACTGTCCATGGAATTTTCCAGGCAGGAATATTGGAGTGGGATGCCATTTTCTAGAAACAGCTTGCCTATATATGTATTTAAACTAGCATAGTATCTAGAATCTAAGCTTATTAATATTGTCTAATATGTGTTATATTCTTTGCAGCCAAAGATGTAGAAGCTCTATACAATCAGCAAAAACAAGACCAGAAGCAGATGGACTGTGGCTCAGATCATGAATTCCTTATTGCAAAATTCAGATTTAAACTCAAGAAACTAGGGAAAACCTACTGGTTTCCAGGTGTGACTTAAATCCTTTACTATACACACACACACACACACACACACACACACACTATATAGACTATACAGTGGAAGTGACAAATTGATTCAAGGGATTAGATCTAATAGATAAAGTGCCTGATGAAATATGGATGGAGGTTCGTGACATTGTAGAGGAGACCGGGATCAAGACCATCCCCAAGAAAAAGAAATGCAAAAAGGCAAAATGGTTGTCTAAGGATACCTTACAAATAGCTGTGAATCAATGAAGAGAAAGGCAAAGGAGAAAAGGAAAGATAAACCCATTTGAATGCAGAGTTCCAAAGAATAGTAATGAGAAATAATAAAGCCTTCCCCAGTGATCAATGCAAAGAAATAGAGGAAAACAATAGAATGGGAAAGACTAGAGATCTCTTCAAGAAAATTGCAGATACCAAGGGAATGTTTCATGCAAAAATGGGCACAATAAAGGGAAGAAATGGTATGGACCTGAAAGAAGCAGAAGATATTAGAAGAGATGGCAGGGATACACAGAAGAATTATACAAAAAAGATCTTCATGACCCAGATAACCACAGTGGTGTGATCACTCACCTAGAGCCAGACATCCAGGACTGCAACGTCAAATAGTCCTTAGGAAGCATCACTTCAGACAATGCTAGCGGAGGTGATGGAAATTCAGATGAGCTATTTCAAATCCTAAAAGATGATGTTGTGAAAGTGCTGCACTCAATATGCCAACAAATCTGGAAAATTCAGCAGTGGCCACAGGGCTAGAAAAGTTGAGTTTTCATTCCAATCCCAAAGAAGGGTGATGCCAAAGAATGTTCAAACTACCACACAATTGCACTCACCTCATGCACTAGTAAAGGAATGCTCAAAATTCTCCATGCCAGGCTTCAAGAGTATATGAACTGTGAACTTCCAGATGTTCAAACTGGTTTTAGAAAAGGCAGAGGAACCAGAAATCAAATTGCCAACATCCATTTGATAAAAAAAAAAAGCAAGAGAGTTACAGAAAAACATGTACTTCTTCTTTATTGACTACTCCAAATCCTTTGACTATGTGGATCACAACAAACTGTGGAAAGTCTTAAAGAGATGGGAGTACCTGAGCACCTGACCTGCCTCCTGAGAAATCTGTACGCAGGTCAAGAAGCAACAGTTAGAACCGGACATGGAACAACAAACTGGTTCCAAAATCAGAAGGATATGTCATGGCTGTATATTGTCACCCTGCTTATTTAACTTATATGCAGAGTACATCATGGGAAATGCTGGGCTGGATGAAGCACAAGCTGGAATTAAGATTGCCAGGAGAAATATCAGTGACCTCAGATACACAGATGATACCACCCTTATGACAGAAAGCGAAGAAGAACTAAAGAGCCTCTTGATGAAAGTGAAAGACAAGAGTGAAAAAGTTGGCTTAAAACTCAACATTCAGAAAACTACAATCATGGCATCCGGTCACATCTCTTCACGACAAACAGATGGGGAAACAATGGAAACAGTGACAACTTTATTTTGGGGGGGCTTCAAAATCACTGCAGATGGTCACTGCAGCCATGAAATTAAAAGACGCTTGCTCCTTGGAAGAAAAGCTGTGACCAACCTAGAGAGCATATTTAAAATCAGAGACATTACTTGCCAACAAAGTTCCATCTAGGCAAAGCTATAGTTTTTACAGTAGTCATGTATGGATGTGAAAGCTGGACCATAAAGAAAGCTAAGTGCCGAAGAACTGATGTTTTTGAACTATGGTGTTGGAGAAGACTCTTGAGAGTCCCTTGGACTGCAAGGAGATCCAACCAGTCAATCCTAAAGCAAATCAGTCCTGAATATTCATTGGAAGGTCTGAGGCTGAAGCTTCAATATTTTGGCCACCTGATATGAAGAACTGACTCATTTGAAAAGACCCTTATGCTGGGAAAGGTTAAAGGCAGGAAGAGAAGGGGTCAAAAGATAATGAGATGGTTAGATGACATCACCGACTGGATGGACATGCATTTAGCTAGCTCCCAGAGAGTGTGATGGACAGGGAAACCTGGCATGCTGCAGTCTGTGGGGTCACAAAGAGTAGGACATGGCTGAGAGACTGAACTAACTAACTAATAGGTGTTAAAACAAATAACAGAAAAGAGAGTTATATTAAACTCATTTTCTTTATAATAACAATTTGAAAAGAAATAAACATAGATTTCAAATTTCTATCACATTAAGTATTGTTGAAGAGAATGACAAGAAAACCCACACCACATGTGCTCTTAATGTGATGTTCTAAGGCTCACTTGCACTTCACATATACATGAAATATGTCACATGCTGACCACCATAATTCCCAAAGAATGATATTTGTGAATGTACATGTTAAACTTTTGTTAGCATTATTACTAAATTATAATTTCAGTTCAGTTCAGTTGCTCAGTCGTGTCTGACTCTTTGAGATCCCATGAATTGCAGCACGCCAGGCATCCCTGTCCATCACCAACTCATGGAGTTCACTCAGACTCACATTGATTGAGTCAGTGATGCCATCCAGTCATCTCATCCTCTGTGGTCCCCTTCTCCTCCTGCCCCCAATCCCTCCCAGCATTAGAGTCTTTTCCAATGAGTCAACTCTTTGCATGAGGTGGCCAAAGTACTGGAGTTTCAGCTTTAGCATCATTTCTTCCAAAGAAATCCCAGGGCTGATCTCCTTCAGAATGGACTGGTTGGATCTCCTTGCAGTCCAAGGGACTCTCAAGAGTCTTCTCCAACACCACAGTGCAAAATCATCAATTCTTCGGCACTCAGCTTTCTTCACAGTCCAACTCTCACATCCATACATGACCACTGGAAAAACCATAGCCTTGACTAGATGGATCTTTGTGGCAAAGTAATGTCTCTGCTTTTGAATATGCTATCTAGGTTGGTCATAACTTTCCTTCCAAGGAGTAAGCATCTTTTAATTTCATGGCTGCAGTCACCATCTGAAGTGATTTTGGAGCCCCCCCAAAAATAAAGTCTGACACTGTTTCCACTGTTTCCCCATCTATTTCCCATGAAGTGATGGGACTGGATGCCATGATCTTCGTTTTCTGAATGTTGAGTTTTAAGCCAACTTTTTCACTCTCCTCTTTCACTTTCATCAAGAGGCTTTTTAGTTCCTCTTCACTTTCTGCCATAAGGGTGGCGTCATCTGCATATCTGAGGTTATTGATATTTCTCCCGGCAATCTTGATTCCAGCTTGTGCTTCTTCCAGCCCAGCATTTCTCATGATGTACTCTGCATATAAGTTAAATAAGCAGAGTGACAATATTTAGGGAAGGCAAAAAAAAAAAAAAAAAGAAAGGTTAAGTAAATTAATGTTTGTTAAAATTTACCTAGGAAAAGATATGTGAAGCAGAGTACATCATTTGTGGATTTTGATCAATTATTCTATATAATTTCTATAAAAATATTAAAAATTTAGATTAAAATTTTAAGATGAATTAAGGTTTTTCCCATAATGCTTTCAACTAAAAAAAGCTGTTTATAAGTTTATGTAGGTTATAATCAATCACAAATGACTTTTAACAATAGATATTAAAATAAGTCTTTTAAAAGTAAGAACACTTCCCTTCAAAATTGTTTATTGCTTGATATACTATAATGATTCTAATTTTATAAAAACAATAAAAATGTCAAAAGTTATAGATATCTGTTTGGGTTCCTGGATCCTAAAGCACTAAAAACCATGAAGGAAAATGTTGTATGAACATACTTCATTTATTCAAACCCAAACCAAACAATAACAAAAACTGTAAAACTTCTCCCAACTTCATTATCTAGCCCGTCTGTCAAATTTCAAATAATTTGCCATTGAATTTTTAATTACTTTGGCAAAAATGCATGACTTAACACACTTTTTACCATATCTTGGCAACTAGAGAAAATTGTCTTGCGGAAGAAAGCCCTAAAATTTTTAACGTCATTTGTGCACTTGCAAGATGGACATTTTTCCCGTGGGAGTGCATAACTGCTTGAAGGTAGTGAAATCAATACCTAAAGCAGTTAATTCTGTGGAATGGAATAGCTTTACTGTACTTCTTTCTAGTATTTAGTTTGCAGTTAAATGTTGAGTTTCAGGTTTGATTAGGTTTGATATTTAAGTATATCAGTTTATCAATTAGTCAGTTTACATGCAATCTTCTATGAATATATATGTTTTTTTTGTACTTTAGTCACTTCACTTATATTTTACTGAGGCTTACCAAGTGTCTGGTTACTTCTTTGTGGATATTTAAGTATATTAATTTTTTAAAAATAATGTTATAAAACAATGAGTGATATCACAACATAGCAGGAATTGGGCACTGCATCTAGACATCAGGTTATGAGTCCTGGAGCAACAAACGAGGTTCTACAAATGCATTCTATAAATTCTACAAATAATATTTTTCTTTTTTTTTTGCTTTAGTTTCCTTATCTCCAAAGAGGTGCTACTTTGACAATACAATTGCATGCATTAAACATATGAAAATGTATGGCATTATATAAATACTCAATATGTATTTATTTTTCTTTTTACTGAAAAACTAAAGCTGTTTCTAAACATCTATATACTTTTGCATGAATTATTTTTATCATTAGTATTGATATTATTTTAATGACTATGTAAAAACCATACACTTAAGCTTCTCTTTTGTAAAGCATAGAGTTTTCTTCATTCCTCAAATATGTTGCTTTCCATTTATTGCACTGTATTCTCAAAACGGTTCTAAATGCCTTACATATTTTTTTAATATGAACAATAAATCAAGTATTAAAAGGATTATGACTCTGAAAGAAAGCACTTGGGGATACTTTTTTGAATCTGTACTGGTTTTGAAGCTTATTTATTTTTGTGGAATTTTTATTTATATTGACAGGGGGATTTCAGTGACAGCAGACACTATTCACATTAAATTAGAAAATATTTAATACGAAGTAGGAACATTTTATATTTTAGTCACAGCTGGGAAGTAGTATTAAATAATATTTATTTCCTAAAAATTGTGAGGATGGATGTTATTTATATCTTCAACATTATCTCTAACATTTATCATTGTTTTAATATGATACATACAAAACAGATTTTTCAGTCTTGTCCTTAGGCATCTGTCTGCTCACTTGAAGGACGCCAATTATATTTGTATATATCACCTATTTTAATGACATCACTAAGGAGTCCATGGTGGCTCAGTGATAAAGAATTCTCCTGCCAAGAAAGGAAATGCAGGTTGAATCCTGGGTGGGGAAGATACGCTAGAGAAGGAAATGGCAATCCACTCCAGTATTCTTGCCTGGGAAATCTCATAGACAGAGGAGCCTGCCGGCTAGAGTCCATGAGATTGCAAAGAGTTGGACATGACTGAGTGACTAACCAATTAACAGCAAGAAAGAGTCCATATACTTTCGGAAAAGTTTCCAAAGTATTAACAATTACTGTAAATAGTAGATATAATCAATTATTTACATCTCCAAAGTAGGTTTTAACAAATTCACCTTTTTCTATGTGTAGCTATTTTGTATATCTAAATGGTAAGAACTAGTTTAAAAGATTATATTCATTTGTTTGGCTTTGTTTAACTATAATAACAATCTAATAGTGTGTTAAATGAAAATCATTGGGAGTGGTAAGAAAGTTAATAAGTAAAGATATTCTTCCTCTATATTCTTTTTTTATTAAATCTTTAAAAATTTATTAATTTTTAAATTTAAATTTATTTTAATTGGAGGCTAATTACTTTACAATATTGTATTGGTTTTGTATTCTTGACTGATAAATCTTTGAAGATATACAAAGATTGATAGATATCTCTGTATGTCTTATAACATAAATTAGGAAAAGTGTGAGATGATAAATGCATTGCTCCTTTTTGACTGGTAGATTTTGATATCCCAAAGCTTACTGAAGCTCACTAAGAGAGATTTAATGAAGTCTTTTTGTACCAGGGAAACTGATGATTCTGGCAATGAACTTGTTTGGGACACACTATCTGATCCCACCACTTAGATGCTTTTATCTGATGCCTACTTCTCTTCTGATGTCACACTAAAGAAGACTGCATGTATCTAGCACTTTTTTTTTTTCAATGTAAGTTTATTCCCGAAGAAGAGTTCCCAGAGTAGACGTAAAAGAAAACTGCAACATTTGTGTACAACACCATATAACTCTCAGAAGTGAACCAAGCTGTGATGAATCTCTTGGAATTGTTTTCTTGACAGTTACATCAAGAAGATTAGTATCTCCCATACTCCTTTTTTAACTTCTTGAGGAACCAATTCTCTTTGAGGATCAGGATATCAAAGATACATGGCTTAGAGATTAACATTAAAATACAAATACAACATGAATTTATCTCTCCAATCATATTTATTTTCATGTCACTTCTCCCCTCTTTCTTCTCCACTCCTCCCCTATTTATCTTACTGTGTCAAAACACATAGAATGATCTACAATTTTTCTAAAACCTCACATAGTTCCACAACTTGCTTTTTTAATTAAGTTTAACCCTCTTTCCAGGAAATACTTTAGCCCCAATTTGGTGTATCCTATGTTCATCTTGTCTTTACAATAAAATAATGGTTAATTTATTCTCAAAATATCAGTGGTTTAGATTATAGCTATATTTATCTAATTATTTGAAAAATAATAATGTCTGTTAGAAAAAACACAAAATTCCAAGACTCTACAGTCTATATAGTTTAGATAACACTCTCTAGAGTAAAGAATTTATGATGGAGTGAAAAATTCCCCAGATCTTAAGAAGTATTAATAATATATATGCTTGGAAACATTCTCCTTAATTACTCCTCCAGAAATGCCTTTGCCCAGGACCTTCTCAGAGTGACCTCTTCTTCATACAGTACACATGATGTTTTTGAAACAGAATATCTGTGTTACTTAAAACAACAACAAAACTGTAATGATGCCAGAACTAGCAAGCATTATTTATTATATGAACAGATTCCTGCCCAATTGCAAAAGGAGAATAAACTTTGGAAATTCAGTGTGTGTAGGTAATCTATAGTCTGAAATACAGTCTAGCAAACAGAGATGGCTACACGAGAACACAGATGGAGTAAAAATTGAGCTAATCACTTTGAGTTAAATAAATGAGAACTAAGATTCTTTTACTAAGAATGTGGAAGATCGTCCCACAATAAGAGTAAACATTATTCCATTATTCCAAAGACTGTTTTATATCAGAAAAATAAACAAGAAGTATTGTGTTATATTGTTAAAGATAGTCTTCTTACATAAAATGTGTTTGTTAAAATGGAGGGTATTATTAGCAAGTTGGTTAAGGGAAAATATCATGGTAAAAATAATCTGAATGCACTGCATGCACAGTGGTACTTTGAATACACCTTGACAGCAATTTTCAGTTGAAGAGACATACTATATAACATACAAACCAAATTTAATGTCAAAGTCTTCTGTGGCTCTTTAAGTTAAAGGTTGTACAGAAATGATAGTATATGGAGATCAACAAGATATACTCACCTAGATAAACAGTTCAAAATGTCCATGTGTATCATGGTTGAAGTAACCATGAGCTTCTTCAAGTACCAAAAATAAAATAATCCAATAGCATTTGTTTTAAAATAACTTGAAAGATCAATATTCATATTTATTGCATAAAATCACTTTTAAGAACTCCAGCGTGCCTAATTCGCATCAGATACTTCTTGATGCATACTTCCTTTTATTGAGAAATCACTTTACTTTTTGTTTCTTTATGCTCTAAGCAACTATCACTCATTTAAACCTTTTAAAGCAAGAAGAGAATTCTTAGGTCATCTCTACTGTGTTGCTTTTCAAAGGAAGTATGTAAAGAGGAAAAGTGTTTTCACTGAATGATTGAGTATTTGTCTATTAGGTATATCTTTCACACCAGGCACTTGCATACATATTACATAACATCGTCTGAGAAGCTAAATGAGCCTAATTTTATTATTTCAGTAGGAATCTCTCATTGGCACCTCAGGGACTTAGCTTATCAAAAAATAATTTTTAAATTATAACAAGTAAATTTGAGTGCTTAAAAACGAACTGTCAACTTGATTAAAATAAAAATACAAGAAGTTTTACTTTCAACGTCTCTATTAGATAAACAGTTTTCACTTAAGACTGACTTTAAATTCTGAATAAAACATCAAAGAATATTTTGAATCAGTTTGGTTCAACTGTAAGTTTCCAAGCATCATTTATAAAATTATTAGATTTCATACTTTGTGGACTAATAAAGAAGAGCAGATGGTGATAATACGAGCCAAACATTATTTAAAGGTGGATTTTTGCATAATTGTGCATTTTGAGTTTCTTGGAAAATAAAGCAGTATGATCACATTGCATTCAATTTTAATATTTTTTCATTAATTCATTAAATTCAAGCAATTTACAGTATACTAAACACACAAACATTATTGTTGAGTAAAAAAAAAAAGATTACTTAAAGCAAAATGATACCAGAGGAAATGAAATAGAGTAACTTAAATGTGTCTGCTTTAACACAAATTTAGGCTTTATTGTTTTTAATGAAATTAATCACACATTATAATTAATGAATATTAATGACAAATATAAGCATCATACCACCGTCAAATTATTCAGTGAAAAAAGCAATGAATCATTCATGCTTAATTAGTCTTTTTTACAGCTTTATTAAGGTATAATTGTTCTACACAGAACTACACATATTTAACATATACAACTTGATGAGTTTAGACATATGCATATACCCGTGATACCATGCTCAATTACTCTTAAAGACTCTGTATATGCAAATTATGAGTTTTACAAGCAAAAATTGAAGGTCATAAATTTCTCTACATGTAACAAACAACAAATAATTCAAAAATCTAGCCGTGAGTATAACCCCCTAGCTATTTTATCAGTAATTGATGAACTAGGAAGATTAAAATAACAACACAACTAAGGCAAATTAATTTTTCTCTGTTGGTGTTGGGTGTTCCTCAATAGGCAAACAATCTGATTGAATCTTTTTTTTTTCATCTTTCACATAATTATATAATTTTCCATTTAAAAATAAAGTTTAAGGAGCATATTTAGGGTAAGAAGCTGAATAAAACTGAAAAGATAAATGATAGGTGTTATCAAGACCAAGAAACAGAGCATGTTGTGTTTGTGTTAGTATGTGGCTGTTGTAAACTTCAAACTGGGATATGTTCTGAGTGTCACTACCATATAAGCATTAAATCAGTGTCACTGGCAAAATGCATAAACATATGACAGTTTGAATTTATAATGTTTATGGAAGAAATCATTTTTAATGTATACTATAAAACTTGAAATACTCAGGAGCTGAGTGAATAAGTCTGTTGCCACTTACAATTTTCATCTATTAGTCCCATTACTTTTCTTTTAATATGGTCTTTTTCAGCTACTGTTGCAAACTCTCAAGTTGAACTGTTGTATTTTAATAGTATTATATGCCACCTGTGTGGTTATGATCTTTATTTATATAAAAACCAAATATTTAGTTTAAAAAAAAGATATTTATTTTTACCACAAACCCATGACTTGGCACTTAAATATTACTGTCACCCTGCTTATTTAAATAACTTATATGCAAGTACATCATGAGAAATGCCAGGTTGGGGGAATCACATTCTGGAATCAAGATTGCCAAGAGAAATATCAACAGCTTCAGATATGCAGATAATACCACCCTAAAGGCAGAAAGTGAAGAGGAACTAAAGAACCTCTGAGGAGGGTGTAAGAGGAGAGTGAAAAAGCTGGGTTAAAACTCAACATCCAAAATCTAAGACCACAGCATCTGATCCCATCACTTCATGATAACTAGAAGGGGAAAAATTGGAAGCGCTGACATTTTATGTTCTTGAGCTCCAAAATCACTGTGGATGGTGACAAGCAACAATGAAATCAAAAGATGCTTGCTCCTATAAAGAAAAGCTATGACAAAGCTAGATAGCATATTAAAAAGCAGGGACATTAATTTGCTGACAAAGGTCCATATAGTCAAATCTATGGTTTTTCCAGTAGCTATGTATGGATGTGAGAGTTGGACCATAAAGAAGGCTAAATGCCAAAGAATTGATGCTTTCAAATGTGCTGCAGGAGAAAACTCTTGAGAATCCCTTGGACAGCAAAGAGATCAAACCAGTTAATTCTAAAGGAAATCAACCCTGAATATTCATCAGAAGGACTGAGGCTGAAGCTGAAGTTCATATACTTTGGCCTTCTGATGGAAAGAATTGACTCATTGGAAAAGACCCTGATGCTGGCAAAGATTGAAGGCAAAAGAAGAATGGGGCTGTTGAGGAAGACATGATTTGATAGCATCATTGACTCATTGGGCATGAATTTAAGCAAACTCCAGGATATACAGAAGGACAGGGGAGCCTAGTATGCTGCAGTTCATGGGGTCACAAAGAATTGAACACAACTTAAAGACTGAATAATAAGTACTTGGTCAGTACAATCAGTGGTCATGGAATGTAAATGAACCTCAGAGCACGTTGTATTTTGCTTCCCTGTTGAATTCAGAATAAAAACTATACACTTTTACTTATGGAAAAATAAGGAATGATATATTTCTTGCACACTTAAATTTGTAACTGAAATAAGTATCTGCTACTCTTGTATACATTAGATTTAAATAAGCAAAAATATTGCATATCTAATTAGTAGATAAGTTTGTTATCAAGTAAATATACTACAGACAAAATTAATCAAATGCTGACTCCCTGAAGTTTACTAATAGATTAAATTAACATTTATTTACATATGAATTGTAGTAAAACTTATAGTCTATCCTAATATTGACTTGCATCCTTAAAAACACATAATTGGATTATCGGAGCTGTGTACTTACCTCTGATCTTGAAATGCTCTCATTCCAAAGTGTATGTGTGGATTTATTCTGTAAAGTATGGTGGTACCAGGTTGTTGCTGCTGCTAAGTCACTTCAGTCGTGTCCGACTCTATGTGACCCCGTAGATGGCAGCCCACCAGGCTCCCCTGTCCCTGGGATTCTCCAGGCAAACACACTGGAGTGGGTTGCCATTTCCTTCTCCAATGCATAAAAGTGAAAAGTGAAATTGAAGTCTCTCAGTCGTGTCTGACTCTCAGCGACCCCACAGACTGCAGCCTACCAGGCTCCTCCATCAATGGGATTTTCCAGGCAAGAGTATTGGAGTGGGTTACCATTGCCTTCTCCGGTACCAGGTTACTGGTTATCATAATTCATTCAGAAGAGCAATCTTTTAAAATGTTTTGGGTCTCAAGTCAATTTTCAGTTCAGTTCAGTAGCTCAGTCGTGCCTGACTCTTTGTGACCCTATGGACTGCAGCACGCTAGGCTTCCCTGTCCATCACCAACTCCTGGAGCTTGCTCAAACTCATATCCATCAAATCAGTGATGCCATCCAACCATCTCATCCTTTGTCATCTCCTTCTCCTCCTTACTTTAATCTTTCCCAGCATCAGGGTCTCTTCCAATAAGTCAGTTCTTCCCACGTGGCCAAGTCAATTTTAGAGCCCTCCAAGAATGAGATGGATAAAAAGAAGTGACCCTAGTCTGTCAGCAGCTTTACCACTACTGAATAAGCTGCAGCAAATGAGATAGAACCGGCAAATGGTAAATAGGATAGAATTGATTAAGAGCTTAAAAATTTTTTTATTTTGATTTATCTCAGTTAACATAGATGACAGAAATAAATGTCCGTGTCTATAGTCATTTGAGTATGTAAATTTTCCTTCATTTGTAAACATTTTATCATACCTATTTGCTAAAATGTCATTTTAGATATAACCTAGTAAATACAAATATTTAATAATATAATGATTATCAATTTTCATAAGCTTATAATTGTTTCATGTAATTAATCATTGTTGCATTTATCTTCTCAGTGTTCAGTATTTCTGGTAGCAGTTTTACTTATTGAAAGAATAATATTGCACCTGTTTTCAGATATACTGAAGTGTGTTTCATACTATTATTAACCTGCCTTTCACCTAGTTATGTTCATTCATATTCAATCCTTACTTAAATCCTTAATTAAATATTTTAAATAAAACCATACCACTGATCTAATTTAACATACTAGATAATCAAAATAATAGCAAAGTTTTACTTTATGCAAAAATGAGATATTTGTTTAGTATGGAGATTCTTCAAAAGACCAAAAAAACCTGTGATATAGTCTAGTAATTCCACTCCTGTGTACATACTCCCCAAAAATAAAAACACTAATTAGAAAAGATACATGCACCCCAATGTACATTGAAGTGTTATTTATAGTAATTTACACTAAAAGACTGGAGAAGGCAATGGCACCCCACTCCAGTACTCTTGCCTGGAAAAATCCCATGGATGGAGGAGCCTGGAAGGCTGCAGTCCATAGGGTCGCTGAGGGTCGGACACGACTGAGAGACTTCACTTTCAATTTTCACTTTCGTGCATTGGAGAAGGAAATGGCAACCCACTCCATTGTTCTTGCCTGGAAAATCCCAGGGACTGGGGAGCCTGGTGGGTTGCCCTCTATGGGGTCGCACAGAGTCGGACACGACTGAAGCAACTTAGCAGCAGCAGCACACTAAAAGACAAATATAGAAGAAGCCCAAGTGACTATCAATAGAAGAGTGAAAATATAGATATGGCACATACATATATATATGTATATATTTATGTATTAATAGTGTTCAGTGGCTCAGTCATGTCCAACTCTTTGTGACCCCATGGACTGTAACCCACCAGGCTCCTCCATCTGTGGGATTCTCCAGGCAAGAATACTGGAGTGGGTTGCCATTTCCTTCTCCAGGGGATCTTCCCGACCCAGGGATCGGACCCAGGTCTCCCGTATTGGCAGATACTTTAAACTCTGAGCCACCAGGGAAGCCACTCATATGTATACTCAGTTCAGTTCAGTCGCACAGTTGTCCGACTCTTTGCAACTCCATGAATCTCAGCACGCCAGGCCTCCCTGGCCATCACCAACTCCCGGAGTTCACCCAAACTCATCTGCATCGAGTCTGTGATCCATCCAGCCATCTCATCCTCTGTTGTCCCCTTCTCCTCCTGCACCCAATCCCTCCCAGCATCAGAGTCTTTTCCAATGAGTCAACTCTTCACATGAGGTGGCCAAAGTATTGGAGTTACAGCCTTAGCATCAGTCCTTCTAATGAACTACCCAGGACTGATCTCCTTTAGGATGGACTGGTTGGATCTTCTTGCCGTCCAAGGGACTCTCAAGAGTCTTCTCCAACACCACAGTTCAAATGCATCAATTTTTTGGCACTCAGCTTTCTTCACTGTCCAACTCTCACATCCATACATGACCACAGGAAAAACCACAGCCTTGACTACATGAACCTTTTTTGGCAAAATTATATCTTTGCTTTTTAATATGCTATCTAGGTTGGTAATAACTTTCCTTCCAAGGAGTGTCTTTTAATTTCATGGCTACAATCACCATCTGCAGTGATTTTGGAGCCCTCAAAAATAAAGTCTGACACTGTTTCCCCTGTTTCCCCATCTATTTCCCATGAAGTGATGGTACCGATGCTATGATCTTTGTTTTCTGAATGTTGAGCTTTAAGCCAACTTTTTCACTCTCCTCTTTCACTTTCATCAAGAGGCTTTTGAGTTCCTCTTCACTTTCTGCCATAAGGGTGGTGTCATCTGCATATCTGAGGTTATTGATATTTCTTCCAGCAATCTTGATTCCAGCTTTTGCTTCATCCAGCCCAGCATTTCTCATGATGTACTCTGCATATAAGTTAAATAAGCGGGATGACAATACACAGCCTTGACATACTCCTTTTCCTATTTGGAACCAGTCTGTTGTTCCATGAGCAGTTCTAACTGTTGCTTCCTGACCTGCCTATAGGTTTCTCAAGAGGCAGGTCATCAGTATTCCCATCTCTTTCAGAATTTTCCACAGTTTATTGTGATCCACACAGCCAAAGGCTTTGGCATAGTCAATAAAGTAGAAATAGATCTTTTTTTTTGGTACTTTCTTCCTTTTTCCATGATCCAGCAAATGCTGGCAATTTGATCTCTTGTTCCTCTGCCCTTTCTAAATCCAGCCTGAACATCTGGAAGTTCACGGTTCATGTATTGCTGAAGCCTAGCTTGGATAATTTTGAGCATTACTTTACTAGCATGTCAGATGAGTGCAATTGTGCAGTAGTTTGAACATTCTTTAGCATTGCCTTTCTTTGGGATTGGAATGAAAACTGAC
This sequence comes from Bos taurus, assembly GCF_002263795.3. Classification (NCBI taxonomy): domain Eukaryota; kingdom Metazoa; phylum Chordata; class Mammalia; order Artiodactyla; family Bovidae; genus Bos; species Bos taurus. The sequence continues at coordinate 47,512,653 of NC_037347.1, forward strand.
CTTTTCCAGTCCTGTGGCCACTGTTGAGTTTTCCAAATTTGCTGGCCTATTGAGTGCAGCACTTTCACAGCATCATCCTTCAGGATTTGAAATAGTTCAACTGGAACTCCATCACCTCCACTAGCTTTGTTTGTAGTGATGCTTTTACTATGTCATAAAAAAAGAATGAGTTTCTGCCATGCAACAACACGAATAGACTTGTAGGGTACTATGCTTAGTGAAATAAATCATACAGAGAAAGACATATACTGAATGCTATGACTCACATGTAGAATATGAAAGAAAGACAAAAAATAAATATAACAAAACTGAAAGAGACTCACAGATATAGAGAACAAATTAGTGGATATCAGCAGGAAGGGAAAAGGGAGAAGGACAAGACAGGGTTACTGGCTTAGAAAATACAAAATACTATCTATAAGATAAACAAAATACATGGATACATTGTAGAACATGTGATATATATATTCAATATTTTATGATAACTTTAAATAGAGCAAAAATTATAAAAATATTGAATCAATTTAGACAAATCATTAACCCAGTATTTATGAATATAACATTTATGCATTATGCTTTATCCATTGTATTTAAAATGGGTAGTTTTTATTCTATTAACAATAATAATATGAGGGAAAGCAGTATGAATGTCTACATGCCTTCTCCATTTTTACCTTGTCACTCTACACTCTCCTGCCTAACATCTGCCTATAACAATTTCTCTGGGGTAAGGAAATACTTTTGTTCATTTATATGTAAAAGAAGCATTGTCTAATAAGGGAGATGTTTGAAAATGTCAGCCACCAAGGACTTTTGTTTAATATTCCATAGTATTTTTTCTGCTTTGCAAATATTTATTCATGAATTTTTGTAACTAAAATATTTTGTTTATATATTTCTCTTAAGTCCCTCTCTAATAAATTTTCTTCTAAACTGTAAATACAGGCCTCTTTAAATAGCCTTAATTGATAAGATTCTCAACTCATTGTTGTACAAAGTATGATTTTTGATAAACAGCAAATAAAACTGAAAACATACATGCTTGCAGCTAGTTATGCATCAAATATGTGGCGAAAGTCAATGCAATTAATTGATATAGCTCATTAATTGTAGATTGATACAATCAAGATGTTTTGTTACATATGTGTATTGAGGTGGATAAAGACATCATTCTGAATTCAAACAATGTACTGGCTAAGTATTTAAATTATTTATATTACAAAGAAGACTTTTATTTTGAAATAATATTAGATTTTAAAGCCTCAGTAGATACTACTGATTCTATTCAGTTATTTATTTATAATGAGTGTTTGTTAACTATATTTTGAATTAATCAGAATACATACAAATATTTCACTTGGAATAATAGTTAAGCAGAGCAATGCTCTCCAAAGAAGTTCTTGTCATAATCCCTCAAACCTGTGAATATGTTACTTCCCATGAAAAAATGGACTTTACAGATGTAATTAAGTAAAGACTCTTGAAATGAGAAAAGTATCCTAGTATGTAAGAGGAAGGCAGAAAGTTCAGAGTCTTACTGTACATGTAATCAAAGAAGCAGAGGTTAGTGAGATGAGCTTTAAAGATGGAGAGAGGGACCATGAGCCAAGGAATTCAGGCAGCCTCTAGAACCTGAAAATGGAAAAGAGGTGAATTTCCCCCCAGAGTCTGCAGAAACAATTCAGCCTTGCTGTTTGTACTGGAAAGTACCTCTATTCTACATCGGTAAGATAATAAATTCGTGTTGTTCTGAGACACTAAGTTTGTGATAATCTGTTTGGGGAGGGAGAGTAAACTAAAACACATCCTTATTGACACAGTAGTAGGTCAGCATTTCAAAAGTGTTCCTTTTTAGATTTATCAATGTCTCTGGCCTCCCTGCTTTTCTCTAAGGCAAAACTCTTAATATCCCCTCCCACTTCAGTGCCTACTCCAGAGTTCCGTTGTGTTTTGGCCATGAAATATACTCTACTGTGTCTTCTTAGCTATCTCTTGTCACATTCGAGATGTTAAAGTAATTATTTTCACAGATAAAATATATTGTCTTACAACCAAGACTTAATTTTCTATTTTTTTCCAGAAGCCTTTAGAGTTTTATTTCCCTCACTAAATTTATTCATTCTTCAAAATCTATCCCAGTAGTTTAAGCAATCTCTATTAATTTTAACAGGACCCTCTCTTTGAGGGTCCATTAACTGCTGTTAACTCTTTAGTACAGTAGCAAATACAATAACAAACACAAATTTTCTTTTACATGTGAATTGAAATCATTTTAAGCTAATTATTATATGTATACAAAGTAGTAAAGAATGACGTTATCTCTCTTTATACAATAAACATATTTGCAGAAATGTTTCCAATAGCTTTTCATGAATCACCCTAGCAAAAAATAAATAAAATAAAATAATAACATGAGCATATTTATTTAATAACTATTTAACATGATCTGGCAACTCTGCAGCCATGAAATGAAAAGACAATTTACTCCTTGGAAGGAAATCTATGACCAGCCTAGACAACCTATTAAAAAGCAGAGCTATCACCTTGCTGACAAAGGTCTGTATACTCAAAGCTATTGCTTTTCCAGTATCATGTACCGTTGTGAAAGTTTGACCATAAAGAAGGCCAAGCACCAAATAATTAATTGATGCTTTCTAATTGGGGTGCTGAAGGAGATTCTTGAGAGTCCTTTGAACAACAAATAGATCAAATCGGTCAATCTAAGGGAAATCAATCCTAAATATTCATTGCAAGGACCGTTGCTGAATCTGAAGCTCTAGTACTTTGGCTACCTGATGTGAAGAGCTGACTCATTGGAAAAGACCCTGATGCTGGGAAAGACTGAAGGCAAAAGAAGAAGGGGCTGGCAGAAGATGAGATGGATAGATAGCATCACTGACTCAGTGGACATGAATTTGAGCAAACTTTCAGAAATAATGCAGGATAGAGTCCACATATGGACTATAAGGGATCTCAAAGAGTCAGACACAACGTAGCAACTGGACAACAACCATGTATCAGGTCAAAATTATTTCCCTAAAAATAAGAATAATTGCTTAGTCTTGTTTTCTCAAAGTTCCTAAAGAATACATAGTGGAGTTTACCATAGGCTACATCCCAATGGATTGAATATGAACACAAACATAAAAATTCAGCTGTGCTCTAATTGTCAGTCATTAACGAGATTTGAAAAAAAAATGAGCCTATTTTTCTCATTATTTTTATTGGATTGTAAATTACTGTTCATTTTCTTGAAATATTATTTTTTTAGTGTACAAATCATCTATTACTCTTTTTATTTATTTTTTAATGTATTTATTTTAATTAGAGGCTAATTACTTTGCAATATTGTATTGGTTTTGCCAAATAAATAGCTTTATGTTTTCTCAGTTTTAATTTCTAATACAGTAAATATTGACCTATATAACTCATCAAAATGAAAGTCCTTTGGAATTCTCAGTAATTTTTAAGATTTCAAAGGGGGCCTAAGATCAAAGTTGTTGACACTTGTCAGAGCATACACATTATACAAATGGAATTAATCCTAGATGCACATGTCCCGGGGAACATATAAAAAACACTGATGTATAGGCTCCATCCACAAAACTTCAGTTATGCTTTGAATATACTTATATTCAATTATATCTTTCTTGTTTTTCTAAAGCAGACGTGCTGGGTGGTGCTCCTAGTTGCTAACCATAATGAAAGCAGATAAACATGTTTTTTGTGCATCTTCCATTTTCTCCACAGCCATGCAGACAATGTTTACAGAAACATTCAAAATATAAAATGTGGGGTAGAAGGATTTGCAGGAAAAATTGAATGTGGAAGAAGATACAGAGTTTAAAAAATGATTCTGAGCAAGAATAACAACAAAATGGTAACAACAAAAGTGGTAAGAAAGTTAGAGGAAATAGAGAATCATAACTGTATTCAGCACTCCTCCTGAAATCATGGAGAAGACTGAATAATGACTTAATACTTTTTTTATGGATAATGGTTGGTGGACTGAATAAATTTTAACAAGATTCAGGATTCCTCTCTGGTAATCTCTGTGATGTTTATAAAACAGAAAAATCATGAGGTAATGTTATCCATGTTGTTATCTGAGGATTCATGCCACTTGAAAATGAAATGCAAAAGTCAGCTTTAAAGTACAGTTGAATCTTGTATGGAGAATTAAAAAACTAAATAAATGAGCTAACCAAACAAGTATATATTTGGAATATTTATTATATCACCAAAAAAGATGTCCTTTTCATTATAGGGGACTGGAATGCAAAAGTAGGAAGTCAAGAAACACCTGGAGTAACAGGCAAATTTGGCCTTGGAATACAGAATGAAGCAGAGCAAAGACTAATAGAGTTTTGCGAAGAAAATGCACTGGTCATAACAAACACCATCTTCCAACAACACAAGACAAGACTCTATACATGGACATCACCAGATGGTCAACACTGAAATCAGATTGATTATATTCTTTGCAGTCAAAGATGGAGAAGCTCTATAGAGTCAGCAAAAACAAGACCAGGAGCTGACTGTGGCTCAGATCATGAACTCCTTATTGCCAAATTCAGACATAAATTGAAGAAAGTATGGAAAACCACTAGACCATTCAGGTATGACCTAAATCAAATCCCCTATGATTACACAGTGGAAGTGAGAAATAGATTTAAGGGACTAGATCTAATAGATAGAGTGCCTGATGAACAATGGAATGAGGTTCGTGACATTGTACAGGAGACAGGGATCAAGACCATTCCCATAGAAAAGAAATTCAAAACAGCAAAATGGCTGTCTGGGGAGGCCTTACAAATAGCTGTGAAAAGAAGAGAAGCAAAAAGCAAAGGAGAAAAGGAAAGATATAAACATCTAAATGCAGAGTTCCAAAGAGTAGCAAGAAGAGATAAGAAAGCCTTCTTCAGCGATCGAAGCAAAGAAATAGAGGAAAACAATAGAATGGGAAAGACTAGAGATCTCTTCAAGAAAAATAGAGATACCAAAGAAACATTTCATGCAAAGATGAGCTTGATAAAGGACAGAAATGGTATGGACCTAACAGAAGCAGAAGATATTAAGAAGAGATGGCAAGACTACACAGAAGAACTGTACAAAAAAGATCTTCACGACCCAGATAATCATGATGGTGTGATCACTGACCTAGAGCCAGACATCCTGGAATGTGAAGTCAAGTGGGCCTTAGAAAGCATCACTACAAACAAAGCTAGTGGAAGTGATGGAATTCCAGTTGAGCTATTTCAAATCCTGAAAGATGATGCTGTGAAAGTGTTGCACTCAATATGCCAGCAAATCTGGAAAACTCAGCAGTGGCCCCAGGATTGGAAAAGGTCAGTTTTCATTCCAATCCCAAAGAAAGCCAATGCCAAAGAGTGCTCAAACTACCGCACAATTGCACTCATCTCACACGCTAGTAAAGTAATGCTCAAAATTCTCCAAGCCAGGATTCAGCAATATGTGAACCATGAACTTCCTGATGTTCAAGCTGGTTTTAGAAAAGGCAGAGGAACCAGAGATCAAATTGACAACATCCGCTGGATCACAGAAAAAGGAAGAGAGTTCCAGAAAAACATCTATTTCTGCTCTATTGTCTATGCCAAAGCCTTTGACCATGTGGATCACAATAAACTGTGGAAAATTCTGAAAGAGATGGGAATACCAGACCACCTGATCTGCCTCTTGAGAAATTTGTATGCACATCAGGAAGCAACAGTTAGAACTGGACATGGGACAACAGACTGGTTCCAAATAGGAAAAGGAGTACATTAAGGCTGTATATTGTCACCCTGTTTATTTAACTTATATGCAGAGTACATCATGAGAAACGCTGGACTGGAAGAAGCACAAGCTGGAATCAAGATTGCCGGGAGAAATATCAATAACCTCAGATATGCAGATGACACCACCCTTATGGCAGAAAGTGAAGAAGAACTAAAAAGTCTCTTGATGAAAGTGAAAGTGGAGAGTGAAAAAGTTGGCTTAAGGCTCAACAATCACAAAATGAAGATCATGGCATCCGGTCCCAAGACTTCATGGGAAATAGATGGGGAAACAGTGGAAACAGTGTCAGACTTTATTTTTCTGGGCTCCAAAATCACGACAGATGGTGACTGCAGCCATGAAATTAAAAGAAGCTTACTCCTTGGAAGGAAAGTTATGACCAAACTAGATAGCATATTCAAAAGCAGAGATATAATTTTGCCAAAAAAGGTTCATGTAGTCAAGGCTATGGTTTTTCCTGTGGTCATGTATGGATGTGAGAGATGGACTCTGAAGAAGGCTGAGCCCCGAAGAATTGATGCTTTTGAACTGTGGTGTTGGAGAAGACTCTTGAGAGTTCCTTGGACTGCAAGGAGATCCAACCAGTCCATTCTGAAGGAGATCAGCCCTGGGATTTCTTTGGAAGGAATGAGACTAAAGCTGAAACTCCGGTACTTTGGCCACCTCATGCAAAGAGTTGACTCATTGGAAAAGACTCTGATGCTGGGAGGGATTGGGGGCAGGAGGAGAAGGGGACAACAGAGGATAAGATGGCTGGATGGCATCACTGACTCAATGGACGTGAGTTTGTGTGAACTCCGGGAGTTGGTGATGGACAGGGAGGCCTGGCGTGCTGCGATTCATGGGGTCGCAAGGAGTCGGACATGACTGGGGGACTGATCTGATCTGATCTGATATATTATTAATTTACCCTGTTAGGTATGGCTACACATTAATTACCCTTTTAGAGTGTTCTGGTAATATTTATATTTAAGTTGAACTCGCATTCTTCTCTTTAAAAGAAAGACAGATACTTTTCTAAAATAATATTTTGCTCAAGATTATTGTCTGAATATCAAATACCATAACATCCCTCCCTGTTGGAAAACTTGAATTTCGGATGTGAATAAAAATAGAAAAGTGATAAAACTCTCATACCTCTTTGTATTTTACTAGATTAACTTTAAATCACAAGGGATATCTTAAAATCTCAGGTCTTATTTTATGTATCATCTTTACTATTATCAAAATTTGTACTGTTAGTGCAAATTTATATTTGGGTAATGTATCTTTTTTTTCATAATGGGGATCATGAAAAAATAAATATGAAAAATTATTTAAATCACTAGCCCATCTCTTCATAAAAGATATATGTACAATGCAATGTTTATATTTTTAACAGTCATTTATAAATATTTGAGATACTGTTGAACTTAAAGATTTATGAAACTAGTAGAGAGTTCCTATCAATACTTCTTAGACACTCTCTTTATTTTAAACATTAAACATTTGATGCTTTCAAATCGTCATGCTGGAGAAGACTCTTGAAAGTCCCCTGGACTGCAAGATCAAACCATTGAGTCCTAAAGGAAATCAACCCTAAATGTGCATTGGAAGGACAGATGCTGAAGCTGAAGCTCCAATACTTTGGCCACCTGATGCAAAGAGCTGACACACTGGAAAAGACCCTGATGCTGGGAAAGATTGAAGGCAGGAGAAGAAGGTGGCACAGGATGAGATGGTTGGAGGGCATCACCAACTAAATGGACATGAACTTGGGCAAACTCTAGGACATGGTAAAGGACTGGGAGGCCTGGTATGGTACAGTCCAAGGAGTTGCACAGAGCCTAACATGACTCAGCAACTGAGCAAATGCAAAGCATTTATGAAATTTAAGAAATCATCCTTAATACAATAGTTTTGACTAAAATTATAACTTATTGAGATTTATCACACTTATGCGAACATCCTTTAAGAAAAAGAAAACCTCTTCATTGAGGTTTGATTGACATGTGAAAAACTGTATATATTGAATAGCTATAACTTCATGAGTTTGAAAATAAGTACATACCTGTGAAACCATTCACCATCATCAAGTTCATAGCTATCATCTCTCAAAGTTTCCTCCATCCCTGTTGTTACTATTATTATGTGTGTGTGTGTGTGTGAGAGAGAGAGAGAGAGAAAGAACTGGTTCTATGTTACCTCTAAAAAGAGTTATCATCAAGAATACCTCCGTGAGATTGCTTGGATTTCTCAAAGCCTCATTTGATTTGGTTTGATTTGGTTCCAAGTTTGAGAATTCTGAGAGAAAAGCAGGGAAAGCTACCTTATCTTTTGGCATCAGAAATTATTTTCTATCACTTATGGTATCGTTCAATAGGAAGGTACATATATTCTGCCATTTGTTCATAAAGTAGCAAAGTTCTAAAAGGAACACAGGAAACCAGAGATATTGTTATTTCTACATACCTTACCTTATTCCAGAAAGAATTTCAAGCAAGATTCATAAAATTATACAAGACTGCAGGAAATGGCAACCCACTCCAGTGTTTTTCCCTGGAGAATCCCAGGGACAGGGGAACCTGGTGGGCTGCCATCCATGGGGTCGCACAGAGTCGGAAACGACTGAAGCGACTTAGCAGCAGAAGAAACAAAAGGGCTTATCTGGTGTCTCAGTGGTAAAGAATCCACCAGCCACAGCAGGAGAGGCGGATTTGATCCCTGGGTCAGAAAGATCCCCTGGAGGAGGAAATGGCAACACACTCCGGTATTCTTGCATAGAAATTTCCATGGATAGAAGAGCCTAGAGGGCTACAGTCCATGGGGTCACAAAGAGTCAGATACATGCCTCAGAATGCATGCAATGGCAGCAATACTTACACAACAAATAACACAACATGGTCTTTTGTCAAATGAAACATTCTCATTAATGATTCTTAGAATATTTAAAATTATACCCTCTTTCTCTATAATTACTATATGCTTATCCTTATATTTTACACTCCTCACATGTCATATATTTATCTTCATTATTATCTATACTTCCTCATAGAAAACAAGCTTCATAAAGGAAATAGTTTCTGTTTGGTTGGTTCCTTATTTTATACACGATTTGTAAACAGTGAGCCAGAACTACTTTTAACTGGACTAATTAACTCATGCATTTTGGCTACTACTTGTAAGCTTGAATTATATTTATAACAAAGAAACTTTTTAATTACTGTTAGTTGCATTTTGAACTTTAGCTTGCTTTTTATTTATAGACTAAAAATTCAGCATATGTTTCTCTATGCCTTCAATTTCAAAACTTTATTCTATTTACAACAAAACTCAAAGAAATATTTTTTGAGTCTGCCAAAGAAGCTACTGTTTTCTCTAATGAATCCAGGTGTTTAGTTTAAGTGACTTTCATTAGATCACTCCTGGGATAAGCATCAAATTGTCATAATCAAACATATTTTAATTCCAAAGATTTTAAATTTTTCTTGCAAGTTTAAATTGTATTTGTGATACTGGCTAAACTTTAAAATATGTATTTTGTGATTTCTCTCTCATTAAACATTTAAAATATATTCATATATTTATTCTTAACCATTTTCTAGACAGAAGAATGCTTAAATAATAAATGAAACTAGGCTTTGTGAAGATGCCAAATATTAAATGGAAACATTTCTACAGTGTTCCTATTTCAGTAGAAGGTTTGGCAAACGACTACCTATGGTCCAATCCAGTCTGCCACCTGTTTTTGTTAATGAAGTTTTTCTGGCTCACAGCCAGACCCATTAGTTTCTGTATTGTCTATGGCTGCTCTCTTTGAGTCATCACAGCAAAGACACAGGGCCTTCAATGTGCTAGTAGATGATGATGGTTAAACTATGAGAAACTGAAAGATATAAAACTCTAGGACTACCTTTAAATTTCTAGAACATTAAAGCCAGTTGTCACAAACCGTATTTGCAAATCAATGCCTGAGAGAAGTCAACATGCTTTAACAGTAAAGCTGAGAGTCAGCATGAAGATTGGGATACATAATGAACCAAGAGTAGATCTGAATGCTCTACCAATATTAGAATATGCAAATACAGTAAAAATGGATTGTAAGAGGAAAAAAATAGGGAACTATCAAGCTGTTAATATATAGCCATTATTTTGCATCACGTTTGGTATTTCCCAAGAAACATAAGCATGTGCTACTTAAAAGTCTCTCCAACATCAACCCCAACATTTTTTTTTCAGTTTCTTAGGAAAGTATGCTAATGCTTAAAAGCATTACATGTCTAATAAAGAGGTCTACTGAGTACTATCGGAGAAGGCGATGGCACTCCACTCCAGTACTCTTGCCTTGAAAATCCCATAGAAGGAGGAGCCTCGTAGGCTGCAGTCCATGGGATTGCTAGGAGTCAGACACGAATGAGCGACTTCACTTTATCTTTTCACTTTCATGCATTAGAGAAGGAAATGGCAACCCACTCCAGTGTTCTTACCTAGAAAATTCCAGGGATGGGGGAGCCTGGTGGGCTGCCGTCTCTGGGGTCGCACAGAGTCAGACATGACTGAAGCGACTTGGCAGGCAGGCACTGATTACTATATTCATTCTCTTTTTTTTAAGTTTTTTTAGCAGTCAGATTTACCATCGAAGAAAGAAAAATAACAATCCTGGTAGTGTTTGCTAGAGCAAACTTATTTGGATGATTTTTCATTTATAATGGTGGGAAAAAGAGGGAGACCCACAAAATGATGCAAAACAAAATTTGGAATAAATGTACAATTGACTTCAGTAAAGTATGCAGTATATAACTCCAGGGGAAAATAGAAGGGTGTGAGAGGCTCAGAGTATCAAAATGTTACCCAGTAAGTGGACTACCTTCACTTTGTAACAATCACTATAAAATATAATATCTTAAGCCAATGACAGTCCTTTAATAACTCGAGGATCTACAATTTTGGCAGGAGTTTCTGGGGAAAGTCAGCAACATGACGTCTCTTGGGATAGTGATAGGATATTGAATTATTTGAACTTCATGCCACCACATGATGGACGGTTTGATGTTAGGTCTTCATCAAGAATACTTACATGTGACTGTTTGGGTTTCTCAAAGCCTGGTGACTTGGTTCCAAAAGTGAGCATTCTGAGAAACAAGGAAGAGGTACCTTGTCTTTTAGTCTCTGAAATCATGTTTTATCATTTATGCCAAAGTTCAGTAAGAAGGTACATATGTTATGTCATTTGATAGCAAAGTAGCAAAGTTCTAAAGAGAACACAGGAAACTGGAGATACTGTAGTGATAATTTTTGGAAAATATAATCTGTCATATGAGGGTGAAGCATTATCTTAAGTTTAATCCATATTACCATGTGTCTATAAATATTGTTGACATAATTAAATATGCTTAGCTCTGTAATGCATCTTGTAAAACATAATGCTTGAAAAAAAGGATAGGAAAAAAGAAAGCCATACAAGAGTACGGATCTAGGCATCAAATTAATTGCTTTTACTTAATGTTGGTATTCAATACAAAAAAAAAAAAAAAAGTCACTGAAAAATAAAATGACTCAAGTGTTTAATTGCTGTTTCATATACCTAGTAAATGGTTGTTACAAAGGTGAGAGAGATTGTTGAGTAGCTGCTGTTGCTGCTGCTAAGTCGCTTCAGTCGTGTCCGACTCTAAGCAACCCCATAGACCGAAGCCCACCAGGCTCCCCCATCCCTGGGATTCTCTAGGCAAGAATACTGGAGTGGGTTGCCATTTCCTTCTCCAATGCATGAAAGTGAAAAGTCAAAGTGAAGTCCCTCAGTCATGTCTGTTGAGTAGCAGGGTAAGGAATTATGATATATAAATTCTCTTTTTGTTGGTGAGGATACACTCAGTATTAGCAGATGGTTCCTTCATAAAGGTGTGTGTCTCAGTAGTACTGGTGAATATTTCCCTAGTCTTCAATTCCCAGTGAAAAATCCTACATGCCAAAGGTATTGCTTGACTGAGGTCACATAAGATCATCATTTGTGCTTTATCATGATTGTTTTATAAAATGAACATAGGAAATGTGATGGGGAAACAATTGACGATGCTTGTTAATTTCTTGTATGAAATGGCAGTCACCGCGACCTCATGAACAAAATAAAGAACAGGGGCTGGATTTATGGGAATTAACTATGGTACAATTTGATATACTCTAATGATTTGTAGTTAGAACTAACACCCCAAAAGATGTCCTTTTCAATATAGGGGACTAGAATGCAAAAGTAGGAAGTCAAGAAACACGTGGAATAACAGGCAAATTTGGCCTTGGAATATGGAATGAAGCAGGGCAAAGGCTAACAGAATTTTGCCAAGAGAACACACTGGTCATAGCTAACACCCTCTTCCAACAACACTAGAGAAGACTCTACACATAGACATCACCAGATGGTCAACACTGAAATCAGATTGATCATATTCTTTGCAGCCAAAGAGGAGAAGCTCTATACAGTCAGCAAAAATAAGACCAGGAGCTGACTGTGGCTCAGATCATGAGATCCTTATTGCCAAATTCAGACTTAAATAGAAGAACATAGGGAAAACCACTAGACCATTCAGGTATGACCTAAATCAAATCTCTTATAATTATACAGGGGAAGTGAAAAATAGATTTAAGGGACTAGATCTGATAGATAGAGTGCCTGATGAACTATGGATGGAGGTTTGTGATATTGTGCAGGAGACGGGAATCAAGACCATCCCCATGGAAAAGAAATGCAAAAAAGCAAAATGGCTGTCTGGAGAGGCCTTACAAATAGCTGTGAAAAGAAGAAAAGCAAAAGCGAAGGAGAAAAGGAAAGATATAAGCATCTCAATGCAGAGTTCCAAACAATAGCAAGGAGAGATAAGAAAGCCTTCCTCAGGAATCAATACAAAGAAATAGAGGAAAACGACAGAATGTGAAAGTCTAGAGATCTCTTCAAGAAAATTTGAGATACCAAGGGAACATTTCATGCAAAGATGGGCTTGATAAAGGACAGAAATCGTATGGACCTAACAGAAGCAGAAGATATTAAGAAGAGGTGGCAAGAAAACACAGAAGAACTGTACAAAAAAGATCTTCACGACCAAGATAATCATGATGGTACAATCACTCACCTAGAGCCAGACATCCTGGAATGTGAAGTCAAGTGGGCCTTAGGAAGCATCACTATGAACAAAGCTAGTGGACGTGATGAAATTCCAGTTGAGCTATTTCAAATCCTGAAAGATGATGCTGTGAAAGTCGTGCACTCAATATGCCAGCAAATTTGGAAAACTCAGCATGGCCAAAGGACTGGAAAAGGCCAGTTTTAATTCCAATCCCAAAGAAAGGCAATGCCAAAGAAAACTCAAACTACTGCACAATCGCACTCATCTCATACTCTAGTAAAGTAATGCTCAAAATTCTCCAAGCCAGGATTCAGCAATACCTGAAGCATGAACATTCAGATGTCCAAGCTGGCTTTAGAAAAGGCAGAGGAACCAGAGATCAAATAGCCAACATCCGCTGGATCATGAAAAAAGCAAGAGAGTTCCAGAAAAAGGTCTATTTCTGCTTTATTGACTATGCCAAAGCCTTTGACTGTGTGGATCACAATAAACTGTGGAAAATTCTGAAAGAGATAGGAATACCGGACCACCTTACCTGCTTCTTGAGAAACCTATATGCAGGGTAGGAAGCAACAGTTAGGACTGGACATGCAACAACAGACTGGTTTCAAATAGGAAAAGGAGTACATCAAGGCTGTATATTGTCACCCTGTTTATTTAACTTATATGCAGAATACATCATTAGAAATGCTGGACTGGAAGAAGCACAAGCTGGAATCAAGATTGCTGGGAGAAATGTCAATAACCTCAGATATGCAGATGACATCACCGTTATGGCAGAAAGTGAAGAGGAGCTAAAAAGCCTCTTGATGAAAGTGAAAGAGGAGAGTTGAAAAGTTGGCTTAAAGCTCAACATTCAGAAAACCAAGATCATGGCATCAAGTCCCATCACTTCGGGGAAATAGATGGGAAAACAGTGGAAACAGTGTCAGACTTTACTTTACTTTACAAAATCACTGCAGATGGTGACTGCAGCCATGAAATTAAAAGACACTTACTCCTTGGAAGAAAAGTTATGACCAACCTAGATAGCATACTGAAAAACAAAGACATTACTTTGCCAACAAAGGTTCGTCTAGTCAAGGCTATGGTTTTTCCAGTGGTCATGTATGGATGTGAGAGTTGGTCTGTGAAGAAAGCTGAGCGCTGAAGAATTGATGCTTTTGAACTGTGGTGTTGGAGAAGACTCTTGAGAGTCCCTTAGACTGCAAGGAGATCCAACCAGTCCATTCTAAAGGAGATCAGCCCTGGGTGTTCTTTGGAGGGAATGATGCTAAAGCTGAAACTCCAGTACTTCGGCCACCTCCTGCGAAGAGTTGACTCATTGGAAAAGACTCTGATGCTGGGAGGGATTGGGGGCAGGAGGAGAAGGAGACGACAGAGGATGAGGTGGCTGGATGGCATCACTGACTCGATGTACGTGAGTTTGAGTGAACTCCGGGAGTTGGTGATGGACAGGGAGGCCTGGTGTGCTGCGATTCACGGGGTTGCAAAGAGTCGGACACGACTGAGCGACTGAACTGAACTGAACTGAATGACTTGTAGTAGAGCTTGGAAATGAGGTTGGCCTAAGTAACAGCACATGCTTAGAATGTGAAGTACCAAGAATGTATGGGATCACCGTAGTGTTAACTCACGTCAGCAGCTCCTCAGTTCCACCAAGAAAGAATATATCTGTCTTATTCCAGATGCTCCAGTTAAGTTTACCAGAAGCCCAGTGGCACCCCACTCCAGTACTCTTGCCTAGAAAATCCCACGGAAGGAGGAGCTTGGTAAGCTGCAGTCCATGGGGTTGCTAAGAGTTGGACACGACTAAGCTACTTCACTTTTCACTTTTCACTTTCCTGCATTGGAGAAGGAAATGGCAACCCACTCCAGTGTGTTTGCCTGGAGAATCCCAGGGACTGGGGAGCCTGGTGGGCTGCCGTCTATGGGGTCGCACAGAGTCAGACACGACTGAAGTGACTTAGCAGCAGTAGTAGCAGCAGTCATGTAGAACTAATTTTGATCAATACCATAATCTGCCATATGTCACAGGCTATCCTTTGTTTTTCCATAGTAGTGTCCTGATTAAGTCCTTGAGCATATCTGAAATCTAGGGAATCTAGCATCACAAAAAATTAAAATCGGGTGCTTTTCCAAGGAAACTAGTAAGATCATGAAGAAATTTTAAAATAAACAGATTGCTGGAAAATAAAAATCACACTGTTGAGTGTCTGATTTGAGTAGGAAGGAGTGAAGGAAGATATTGACTTTTATGAACATGGAAGTGAAGTTATTATCTATTTTTGGAGCCAAGTTTTTTGATTTTGCTGCATATTCTTAAATCAATATTATGTCCAGAATTATAAGACACACAAATTTGAGGAAGGGAGGTCTTTGCTCTTGTATAGTAAATTCTAAAAAAAAAAAAAAAAAAAATTGAACTATTTCTCTGGACATATAAAAAAATTATATACCATCAACAATGCTTTTTTTTTTTTTTTTCTGAGAACACTGAAAGGGATATTTCTATGTGTGAATATAAGTTAAATATATACTGAATTGTAAATAGTTGAAATAACATAAAAGATGGCTACATAAATGTAGGGAAACAGTATTACTGCAATGACATGTTCCTGTTTGAATGATCTTTTACAGTTGAATTATAAGTACAGTAAAATTGATATATGGACAGACTTTTAACTCCATTTGTGCTCGGGGCAGTACATATTAAAGTATTTGTTCTACTTTCTTTTCAATGTCATGCTCATTATCCTTTTTAACTAAAAGGATATTTATGTATTTTTAAGAAGTTTTGTTTACCTAGGTTTATGAATTGCTAATTTTGATAGATAGGGAACTGAGAACTGATTCAATTGTGCAAGTATTCAGAATTTTTATTAGGGTGCCAGGTATAATAAACTGTATGCCTATATTCTTTGATCTGTTTCTGACGATGAAATGGTTTTAAAAAAAAGGGACTGTCACTAAATATTTCACTTTGTCTCCATGGATCTCAGTGAAATCAAATCATGTAATAAAGGTTGAAACTTCATCTAGCAGCATAATATGGTCCTGTCACGTTTTATTAACATGACAAGATTTAAACCATAATTCACTTGTGCAGGTTTGTTTCTCATTATTCATAGCTATTCTTTTGTCCTTAAGGTTTCTAGCTCAGAAATGATATTCAAAATTTAGGACATTATGTAAAGCTCTGACAATTGTACCAAGGATGTATTTTGTTTGTGGCTGAATAATTTATATTCATATGAAAAGATTTTCCATTTCTTTAAAATGCTGATTTTTGAACATATATATTTACATGTATATGTATATCATTTATGTATATTTTACATCTGGAAACAAAGTCAAATGACATAATTTAACACTGTTATTTATTTTACCTTAGAATAATGAGTATTAAAAATATAAGCTTATTATAATCATGACAATTTCATAGTCTATTTAAATGCTATATTTTAAATTTCCCCAAGAATATCCAAAATAGTTAAGTTCTTGGTTCAAACTATTTGGGGATTAGCACACACATTTCTATGAAAAAATCCAATAAATGAAATTTCCTAAATGAAATAAATCAATTATTGTTTTTATTAAGAAAATAAAAATGGTCTCACTGGAATGACAACTTCATTATAAATTTCTTATAAAAATATAAATAAAATATGTTAAAGAAAACCATGTAAAAAAAACAGTAAGGTGTGATCAATCTTGACATAGAAAATTATTTTAAAAACTCAGATATTAAAGCCATGTAATAATACCATATGACTAAATTGCTGAACAATGAAATAAAATTTAGGAAGCATGAGAAATAGACTTAAATGTGTATAGAGAGCTGGAAAACAATATTTCATCCCATATCAGTGGTCAGCAATGTTGCTAAGTCACTTCAGTCGTGTCCGACTCGGCGCGACCCCAAGGACGGCAGCCCACCAGGCTCCCCCGTCCCTGGGATTCTCCAGGCAAGAACATTGGAGTGGGTTGCCATTTCCTTCTCCAATGCATGGAAGTGAAAAGTGAAAGTGAAGCCGCTCAGTCGTGTACGACTCTTAGCGACCCCATGGACTGCAGCCCACCAGGCTCCTCCATCCATGGGATTTTCCAGGCAAGAGTACTGGAGTGGGGTGCCATTGCCTTCTCTGGGTCAGCAATGTAGTAGGTTCTAAATATTTTATAAAAATTCTATTAGAAATAAGAAGTCAGTAATGCCACACAAGATTAATATATCTTTTATTAAAAACTATGAATAAAGTTTGTCTTTCAACCTTCCTTTCTAATCTTTATAACCTGTAATCATTTTTCTCATGCAACAGCTAAGGTCTTCACTTCAATGTTGTATAAAATCAGTAAGAATAGATATCTTTGTTTTGTTCCTAAGCTCAAGAGATATCATTCAGTCTTTAATGTTAAATATAATCTTAGTTTTTAATTTTTTTTAATTTTCCTTTTTTTATGTTGAAAAAGTCCCCTTCTTTTTCTAATATACCAATAATTGAGTGTTTCAAATTTCAAATAATTTTTCTGCATGCTGTTAAAAGCCTTTTTATATTATGAATTACCACAAATAATTATTGAATACTAAATCCTGTATTGCTTGAATGAACAATACTTAATCACAACATATTTTAATCTTTATATTTACAGCGTTTAGTGCCAGCTCTGTAATTTGTGGCACGTAGTGCAAAATGATAACATTGGACCTCTCATTCAAAAAGGCAGGAAAAGAGCCCCTTTCAAGGACCTAAATTATATAGCTGTTCCCTTTCTTCTGCCTCTCTTTTAATATATAGTGCTCTTTTCTTTAACACTTACTGCTGTTTTACTTAAAGAAAAACTAATCTTTTAAATTAGAATGACTATGATCATTTATACTTACATTGTGCAGTGTCAGTTTTAAATATATATATATATGAGCATGCATGGAATCACTAAAATTATACACATTTTGTTTTGTGACTCATATTTATATATGGATTTCATTTTTAGGAAAAAAAATGGAAACACTGTACAAACCTAACTCAACGATGGCTTATTCAACTTTTGATATTATACATACTACCAAAACACTCTACTTTTGCTTACCAATGGGTATGAGTGGACTTGAGAAGAGAAGAAAGTATGGGTTGCTTTATTTTTTCCTTTACTTTTATGTAATGTTATTCAGCATTGGGCTTCTCTGGTGATTCAAACAGTAAGGAATCTGCCTGCAACGCGGGAGACCCAGTTTCCATCTCTGGGTTGGGAAGATCCGCTGGAGAAGGGAATGGCTGCCCACTCCAGTATACTTGCCTGGAGAATTCCATGGATAGAGGAGCCTGGCAGGCTATACAGCCCATAGGGTTGCAAGGGGTCAGACATGACTGAGCAACTAACACTTTCACTTTCATTTAGCCTTAGTGGTTGACCAGTACAAAGGATTGCACCTAGAAAGTGCAGTCTCTAGGGATGACAGGTGACGTAGATTATCAGTCAGTTATTGATGAAATGAGCACAGAATCCCCATGGCCCCCCAGTACAATGTAGTTCAGCAAGACTCAAAGTGAACACAAGGTATGCTACCACAATACTATAACTTGTATTTGCTTTGACTCTTACTAAACTACCATGCATTGTAGATTTCCCAGGATCCTGTGCTCATCAGGTATATAAATAGGACATCGAGTAACTTGGACGTGTGTACTGTGTGTATTTACTCTACTCACTTGCATGCAAAATGGTCTTATTTTGTGGCAAAACAAAATTTCAAAGATGAAATTATTAAGAATTTTTCAGATTGACATGAGAACATTGAATGAAACAGAGGCCAGATAAACACTGGGTTTTGAGCAACTGCAGGAGTCATAGGCCCAAAAAGCTGGCCTGATTACATGTATTACATTTATGTTCCTGTTTTGCAAGGAATATTATGTTAAAAAGAGAAAACAAACATTTAAATACTTTGTTACTATAAGCACAATTTTTAAAAAAAATATAAATGTATCTTATTCTAGTTATGTTTCTTCAGTAACATAATATATATTTTTTAATGCATTTTATGACTGTGTGTGGATCACAACAATCAGTGGAAAATTCTTAAACAAATGGGAATATCAGAGCACTTTACAGCCTCCTGAGAAACCTGTATGTAGGTCAAGAAGCAATGATTAGAACTGGACATGGAACAATGGACTGGATCAAAATTGAGAAATGAGTGTGTCAAGGCAGTATATTTTCGCCCTGCTTATTTAACTTGTAAGCAGAATACATCAAGGGAAATGCTGGGATGGAAGAAGCACATGTTGGAATCAAGATTGCCAGGAGAAATAACAACAGCCATAGATATGCAGATGATACCACCCTTAGGGCATAAAGCTAAGAGGAACTAAAGAGCCTCTTGATGAAAGTGAAAGCAGAGAGTGAAAAAGTTGGCTGAACACTAAAACATTCACAAAAGGAAGACCAGGGTATACAGTCCCTTAATGGCAAGTAGATGGGAAAGCATGGAAACTGTCAGAGAGTTTATTTTCTTGGGCTCCTAAATCACTACAGATGGTGACTGCAGCTATGAAATTACAAGGCACTTACTCCTTGGAAAGAAAGTTATGACCAACCTAGATGGCATATTAAAAAACAGAGACTTACTTTGCTGGCAAAGGTCTGTATGGTCAAAGCTATGGTTTTTCCAGCAGTCTTGTGTGGATGTTGAGAGTTGAACCATAAAGAAGTTCAGTTCAGTTGCTCAGTTGTGTCTGACTCTTTGCAACCCCATGAACTGCAGCACCCCAGGCCTCTCTGTCCATCACCAACTGCTGGAGTCTACCCAAACCCATGTCCATTGAGTCGGTGATGCCATCCAACCATCTCATCTTCTGTCATCTCCTTCTCCTCCTGCCCTCAATCTTTCCCAGCATCAGGGTCTTTTCAAATGTATCAGCTCTTCTCATCAGGTGGCCAAAGTATTGGAGTTTCAGATATCATGTATGAGACGAGTCGCCAGTCCAGGTTCGATGCACGATGCTGGATGCTTGGGGCTGGTGTACTGGGCTGGCCCAGAGGGAGGGCATGGGGAGGGAGGAGGGATGAGGGTTCAGGATGGGGAGCACGTGTATACCTGAAATTTTTTTAATTTTAAAAATAAAAAAAAAATAAATAAATAAAATAAAATTAAATTAAATTAAAAAAAAAATTAGAAGTCAACATCAGTCCTTCCAATGAATGCCCAGGACTGATTGGCTTTAGGATGGACTAATTGGATCTCCATTCAGTCCAGGGGACTCTCAAGAGTCTTCTCCAACACCACAGTTCAAAAGCATCAATTCTTCGACACTCAGCTTTCTTTATAGTCCAACTCTCACATTCATACATGACTACTGGAAAAACAATAGCCTTGACTAGATAGACCTTTTTGGACAAAGTAATGTGTCTGCTTTTTAATATGCTGTCTAGGTTGGTCATAACTTTCTTTCCAAGGAGTAAGCGTCTTTTAATTTCATGACTGCAATCACCATCTGCAATGATTTTAGAGCCCCCAAAAATAAAGTCAGCCACTGTTTCCACTATATCCCCATCTATTTGCTATGAAGTGATGGGACCAGATACCGTGATCTTAGCTTTCTGAATGTTGAGCTTTAAGCTAACATTTTCACTGTCCTCTTTCAATTTCATCAAGAGGCTATTTAGTTTTTCTTCACTTTCTGCCATAAGGGTGGTGTCATCTGCATATCTGAGGTTACTGATAATTATTCTGCAAACTTGATTCCAGCTTGTGCTTCCTCCAGCCCAGAATTTCTCATGATGTATTCTGCATATAAGTTAAATCAGCAGGGTGACAATATGCAGCCTTGATGTACTCCTTTTCCAATTTGGAACCAGTCTGTTTTTCCATGTCCAGTTCTAACTGTTGCTTCCTGACTTGCATACAGGTTTCTCAAGAGGCAGGTCAGGTGGTCTGGTATTCCCATCTCTTTCAGAATTTTCCATAGTTTATTGTGATCCACAAAAGCAGAAAGAGATGTTTTTCTGGAACTCTCTTGCTTTTTCCATGATCCAGAGGATGTTGGCAATTCGATCTCTGGTTCCTCTGCCTTTTCTAAAACCAGCTTGAACATCAGGAAGTACACAGTTCATGTATTGCTGAAGCCTGGCTTGGAGAATTTTGAGCATTACTTTACTAACATGTGAGATGAGTGTCATTGTGCAGTAGTTTGAGCATTCTTTGGCATTGCCTTTCTTTGGGATTGGAATGAAAACTGACCTTTTCCAGTCCTGTGGCTACTGCTGAGTTCTCCAAATGTGTTGGCATATTGAATGCAGCACTTTCACAGCATCATCTTTCAGGATTTGAAATAGCTCAACTGGAATTCCATCACGTCCACTAGCTTTGTTCGTAGTGATGCTTCCTAAGACCCACTTGACTTCACATTCCAGGATGTCTGGCTCTAGGTGAGTGTGAATGATCACACCATCATGATTATCTGGATTGTGAAGATCTTTTTTGTACAGTTCTTCTGTGTATTCTTGCCACCTCTTCTTAATATCTTCTGCTTCTGTTAGGTCCATACCATTTCTGTCCTTTATTGAGCCCATCTTTGCATGAAATGTTCCCTTGGTATCTCTAATTTTCTTGATGAGATCTCTAGTTTCCCATTCTGTTGTTTTCCTCGATTTCTTTGCACTGATCACTGAGGAAGGCTTTCTTGTCTCTCCTTGCTCTTCGGAACTCTGCATTCAAATGTGTATATCTTTCCTTTTCTCCTTTGCTTTTCACTTTTCTTCTTTTCACAGCTATTTGTATGGCCTCCTCAGAGAGCCATTTTGCTTTTTTGCATTTCTTTTTCTTGGGGAATGTCTCGATTCCTGTCTCCTGTACAATGTCACAAACTTCCATCCATAGTTTATTAGGCACTCTATCAGATCTAGTCCCTTAATCTGTTTCTCATTTCCACCGTATAGACATAAGGGATTTGATATAGGTCATACCTGAATGATCTAGTGGTTTTCTCCAAGTCCGAGTGCCAAAGAATTATGCTTTTGAACTGTGGTGCTGGAGAAGACTCTTGAGAGTCTCTTGGAGAGCAAGATCAAACCAGTCAATCCTAAGGGAAATCCTGAATATTTTTTGGAAGGCCTTATGCTGAAGCCGAAACTCCAATAATTTGGCCACCTGATATGAAGAACTGACTCACTGGAAAAGACCCTGAGGCTGGGAAAGATTGGAGGCAAGTGGAGAAGGGGATGGCAGAGGATGAGAGAGTTGGGTGGCATCACTGACTCAATGCACATGAGTTTGGGCACATTCCAGGATAGAATGGAGGACAGGGAAGCCCGACGTGCTTCATAGGGTTGCAAATTATTGAACATGACTGAGGGACTAACAACAATGCATTTTAGCACTGACTTTTCTCATTTGAACATCACCAGGGAATCACAGACTCAACATTTTGAGTTGTGTTGAATCACAGACTCAATTTTGCAGACTCAACATTTGCAATCAGTATTACTACAGCTTATAATATCGTTAAAACTGACATTTTCAAATATTGCATAAAGAGAGTTACAAGCTATCTCTTTATACTACATATATATTTTACAGCACCCATGTATGTAAAACAGCAGTGTTACCAGATCCAACATGACATTTTCCTTACATCCTGGGGCCATGAAAATCAGTTACATTCATGGTTTCTTAGAGGACAGTAGTAAGATGTAATAAAAATTCTGGTGATGAACAGAGAGTGAGTAGAAAGCAAGGACAGTCTGATATTCTTCAGTCCCATATACTATGGACAAATTGGATGAAATGTTTTATAAAAGATATGGATTCACATTGATTATTCCAATTAAAGATGTAAATGTAGTGACTTTCCCCCCACCCCCTCAGAGAATATGTTTCACCTATCACTAAAACTTTCTAAAAAATAGTAATGTTCAAAGAGATACATTTTCAAAATTTCCAGACAGGGCAGATGATTAGCTCTTCATTTTCTTCATATTTAATGAAAAAACCTATAATTCTTACTTCTTCACTTCTTTTTATTACCTCCCCCTGATTGTAGAAGGAGGCTTTCGAGGTGGCACAGGGGTCAAGAATCTGCCTGCTAGTGCATCAGGCACAAGAGACATGAGTTCGAACCCTGGGTCAGGAAGATCCCATAGAGGAGGAAATGACAAGCCACTCCAATATTCTTGCCGGGAGAATTCCATGGACAGAGGAGCCTTGTGGGCTAGAGTCCATGGGGTCACATAGCATCAGACACAACTGAGCACACACACACATAAAGTGTAGAAAATCAGATCTTGCATACAGAGTTTTTATTTTTATTCATTTATAATTTTATTTTTACATAATAGGCTATCTTCAATTTTCAAATATTATTTAAAATGTTTGTATTCTACTGTGACCTGAATTTGTAAACAAAAGTTTACAAATGAGTCTTTGTTTACATTTAGTAACAAGTTGACATTCAGTCCTTGCTTATGTATGGCTCAGGCAGTAAAGAATCTGCCTGCAATGCAAGAGACTGGGATTTAATTCCTGCATGGGGAAGATTCCCTGGAGAAAGGAATGGTGACCCTCTCCAGTATTCTTGCCTGAAAAATCACACGGACAGAGGAGCCTGGCAGGCTACAAATCCATGGGGTCACAAAAAGTCAGACATGACTGAACAACTAATGCACTTTTTTTTTCTAATAGTAAATAGTAATCTTATTCAGAGGACAGGCAAAATTACAAAGAACATTTTAACTTATTTTAATGCCAGATTGACTAGAAACCAATCTTTTGCAATCTTATAGCCCTATGAGGAAATAATGCAGAAGGAAATGGCAACCCACAACAGTACTCTTGCCTGGAAAATTCCATGGACAGAGGAGCCTGGTAGGTTCCAGTCCGTGGGGTTGCAAAGAGTCAGCAACTTCACTTTCTTACTTTTCTTTCTTATGGGGAAATAAGCCTTTTGATTATCATACAAAGAAATAGAGGGATCCCTTTCTAACTCCTGACTTGATGACAGACATAACTTGAGTTTCTATGTGCTAAATCGCTTCAGTCCTGTCCCACTCTTTATGACCCTATTGACTGTAGCCTGCCAGGCTCATCTGTTCAGGGTGTTCTCCAGGTAAGAATACTGGAGTGGGTAACCATGTCCTTCTCCAGGGGATCTTCCCGACCCAGAGATCCAACCCCATCTCTTATGTCTCCTGCATTGGTAGGTGGGGTTTTTAATACCAGTACCACCGATAGTTTAAAAATGTAGCACATAACCAGGCAGTTTGCCACTTTTCACTTTCTCCAGAGAGATCCTAGAGGTACTGCTGAATCTCTCTAACTCCGGTACAAAAGTAGATTTTCCTGGTCAGCAGCTTCAAGACTATCTTTTACTAAGAAGTCATTCATATTATTTTGCAGCGGCTGTGATGTGGAAGTCTGCCAAAAACAGGGCAATAAAAAGGAAAGACAATTATCTAAAGAACCATAGCAACAATATGCACTTGTGACAAGAGGGAGGAAAATGACTGGATGCTTGTCTCAAATAAAGAGATAACATTGTAAATTCAAGGGGAGAAGTGGTAATATATTGCTTTATATCTTATATATATGCACCATAAAGTGAAAATAGTGTGATACTGGGGAATGGAAATTTGTAAGAAGTCAGCTTCAAACATTTTAAGATAGCCTTTTAAAATTGGTGATATCTTCTTGCAAGGACAAGCCTTACATACTAGATATATATAAGAACAGAAGATTTAATCCCTCAGTAATATCATAATCCTGGAATAATGTCTTTTTGTATTCCCACATTTGCATAATTGAGAGAGATGATCTTACCTAGGTGAACTGGATCTAAGTATGGTGGAGGAGATTGGCATTCTAATCACCCCTCATTGGCAGGCATCTCTGTTATACAATATTTTATTTTATATTGAAATATAGCTGATTAGCAATGCTGTGATAGTTTCAGGGGGACAGTGAAAGGGCTCAGCTCTACATATACATGTATCCATTCTCCCCCAGGCTCCCCTCCCATCCAGGCTGCCACATAACATTGAACAGAGTTCCCTGTGCTATACAGTAGGTCTGTATTGGTTATCCATTTTAAACATAGCAGTGTGTACATGTAGATCCCAAACTCCCTAACTATCCTTTCACCTTATCCTTCCCCTCCAGGTAGGCATCTCTCTTAATTTTGATAATTCACGGACACTTCTTTTACTTTAAAATTATTAGGAGTTTGTAGGGAAATTCTGAGAGGCTCTATGAATATATGATCCCATTGTGGAAGACATTATATTTTCCACAGATTGAAGAAACAGTATCTCTGGTTCCACATGCTTTCTTTGCACAGTGCCCTAGCCATTCTTTCATCAGTAGGTACAGCTTTGACAACCTATGGTGATGGTGACACTGTGTGACTTTCAAGACCACATCATAAAGAATGACCCAGCTTTCCCCTAGTTTTCTGGAACATGCTCACTCAGAGTACTGAGCTACCATGTAAGAAGCCATCTTGCTGTGAGGAATCCAAGCAAAAGGGAGACTATGTTTGCGGATTTTTTTTTTTTCATACACTGTACATATTCTCTATTTTGGATGAAAGTAAAAATCAATGCATATTTTTTAAAAAAGTGAAGGTAGTAACTCAAAGAATTCAAGAGAAGGCTGCAAGCACAAGTAAGGGGACAGTGCCTATTGGGTCTTCAGAACTGGAACTATATTCCACAATCTTGTCTGGACAAAGTTACTAGAGTAAATGTTCACGTACAGGTCTTTGTTTTTGTTGTTCTAGCAGTATTGAATTCTAGAGATTTTGGTTTAATTTTGATGATGTGTGTGAATGTATATTTCACATTTGTAATTTTGTGTTAGTGCAGAGAAAAGTTGAGTGAAAGGAAGGGAAGGGAAGAGAGGAGGAAAAAGAAATGAAAAGGAAGAGAAGGAAGGAAAAAAATAAAAACCTAGGGATACAGGGAGATACAATCCCATACTATATGCCCAATCAACATTTGAAAACAAAGGAAGCAAATTCATTCTCAAAAACATCTGGATTTATCTTCAAAGAAATAAATTATTAAAATAAGTTCCCCTTAAAAAAAATTTTACATGGGAAATAGGACACTCATGTTTACTTTGGCCACCTCATGCGAAGAGTTGACTCATTGGAAAATACTCTGATGCTGGGAGGGATTGCGGGCAGGAGGAGAAGGGGACGACAGAGGATGAGATGGCTGGATGGCATCACTGACTTGATGGACGTGAGTCTGAGTGAACTCCGGGAGTTGGTGATAGACAGGGAGGCCTGGCGTGCTGCGATTCATGGGGTCTCAAAGAGTCAGACGCAACTGAGCGACTGATCTGATCTGATCTGATGTTTAGACACAATTAATCTAAGATGAAATTGCATGTAGTAAACATACTTATTTAATTTCTAATTACAAGTAAATAGCGTGCTAAGAATTTTTTAAAATAGAAATTATTAGTTAAAAACTGTTATCTATTTCCAGATATTTTTCTGTAAAGTTATGTTTTAGATTTACCAAAACTAAATATTTTTTCCTTGATTTTCTTTTTATTTTGTATATATAATTTTATTTTTAATCCTGGTACTGTATTTGTTTGTGCTGAATACTTTTCTTCACGGTTTGTTCTTAAAGGGGTCAGGGAAGACTCTTTGCCATGTCATAGTCATTTTATTGCCTCAAGGAAACAATTACATTACAATTTCAATTCAATGGCATTCTAAAAGGCACTCATCATTAGTAATCTAATTTTTTAACTTTTTTTTTTTTTTTTTTTGTATTCTGCTATAGTCTAGGGGAAAAAAAGAAGCTTGCTGTCCTTAAAAGTGTAGACAAATTTATGCCAAAAACAAACAAAACAAGAAATTTTTAGAAAGAAAAAGTAGAACAACTTCGTTCATTTATGTTTTCCCAGTTCTTTTTGGATACAGTTGATATAAAACACCTATCAGGTTAAAGTGTACAATGTCTTAATACACGTGTATTACAAATAATCACCAACACAGCAAACACTTCCATCGCATCACATAATTACCATTTCTTTTTTGGTAATAACATTAAACATCTGCTCTCCTACCAAATTTCGAATATATACTACTTTTGTTCAGGGTAATCGCCCTGTTGTATATTGTGCGTGTCCAGCTGTTTGAGGCCTCATGAACTGTAGCCTGCCAGGCTCCTCAGTCCGTGGAATGTTTCAGGCAAGAATACTGGAATGGCTTGCCACTTCCTACTTCAGGGGATCCTTCCAACCTTGTGATCGAACCCTTGTCTCTTGAGTCTCTTGCATTGGCAGGCAGAGTCTTTACCCCTAGCACTTTCTGGGAAATCCTGTTGTACATTAGATCCCCATAACTTATCTTCTAAATGGAAGATTGTGCCTTTGACCAACATACTGTCTTTCCTCCTCTTCTCAGCCCCTGGTAATCACCATTCAACTCTTTGTTTCTGACTTTTGCTTTTTTTTTTTTTTTGATTGTGATAAAGATACATTTATTGAAAGTTTTACATTTTCATATTCTGGTCGTGGATGACTTATGTATAACATTTTTTTTTTACTTTACAATATTGTATTGCTTTTGCCATACATCAACATGCATCCACCACGGGTGTACACGTGTTCCCCATCCTGAACCCTGTTCCCACCTGCCTCCCCATACCACCCCTCTGGGTCATCCCAGTGCACCAGCCCCAAGCTTCCTGTATCCTGCATCAAATCTGGACTGACGATTTGTTTCTTATATGATATTATACATGTTTTAATACCATTCAAAATTCCAGACATAAGTGATATCATACAGTATTTGTTTTTCTCTGACTTATTTCACTTATCCTAATGCCCTCAAGGCCCATTCATATAGTCAGTCACCTGGTAGGATATCTTTGTTTTGCATTGCTGACTGGTATTTTATTGTAGTTGTAAACCACAGTTTCTTTGTCAATTTTTCTATTGATGGACAGTTAGATTACCCATATCTTAGATGTGAATAATGCTGCAATGAACATGGGAGTGAAGATATCTCTTTAAGATCCTGTTTTCATTTCCACTGCATATACAATCAGATTGCTAGATAATATGGTAGATCTGTTTTTAATTTTTTGAGAAAACTCTATACAGTTTTCCATAGCAGTTGTAATAGTTTACATTCCCATGAAAAATGCACAGAACATTCTTCATATTCTTGCCAGCACTTGTTATTTCTTGTTTTTTTTTTGTTTTGTTTTTTGAGAATAGTTATTCTAACAGGTGTAAGGTGATATCTCATTGTGGTTTTGATTTGCTTGTCCTTGATGGCTAGAAATGTTGATCCCTTTTCATGTACCTCTTGGTTATCCGCGTATCTTCTGTGGGAAAATGTCTATATAGATTATTTGCATTGTAAGCATTTGTCCTTGTCTTTCTGATCACTTTTCCACAAAGAAATTTTTATTCTTGCTTTTGAGTGTCAGAATAAGGAGGTCAAAATTCATTTCCTTCTAATTTGAATGCCATAAATGGTAGACAATTTTCTATAATCACCTGTTTCCATAATTATATAATTGTTTCATTCAAAAGATAATATCAGCTTACCTATATTTTAATATGCTTAAATTTTATAGTTTATATTTTATCAAAAATTTTATTAAATTATGTTAAAAAAACAAAATTAAGGAAGTTATTAAAACTATAAACCCATCATTAATATTTTTATTACTATCTTTTAGAACCTTATAAATTTATTTAATCAGTATTTATGTTTCTATAAATTTTAGAATTTGATATTTGATATTCATAACTTCATAAATTATGGAACAAGTATTAACAATTCACTATAGCCATATATATTATTTAAATTATGTTAAATATTTCTGTTTTATATAACATAAAAATATTTTTTAATTACAAATAACAGTTATCTGCTTATATTTATCTACCCTAATAATTGCTTATTGATATTCTCAAAACAGTTTCATTTGCATGCAAATATATGTCTAATATATGTCTAATATATGCATATGTATTGATACTTAAAAATAAATGAAATACTCTCTTATATTTTGTAATTTTGAATATTTCCTCACCTTACAATCACTTTTCAGTATCATAGATATCTAATTTATTATCTTATTACAGAAAAGAGCCAGACACGACTGAGCAACTAAGCATATGTACAGAATAATATTTTATTTAGAGTAGATTGGATAAATAAATCTCCAAATAAATCTTCATTCTGAGAAACAGCTAATTTGTCTCTAAATTTTTGCCACCAAAAATTCTTTTTTGAAATTTATTTGAGTATTTCTATGGGGTAAATTAATAGAATTACCAGATCAAAGTCTATATACATTGGGCTTCCTTGATAGTGCAGTTGATAAAGAATCCACCTGCAATTCAGGAGACCCCAGTTCGATTTCCTGGGTTGGGAAGATCCAATGGAGAAGGGGTAGACTACCCACTCCAATATTCTTGGACTTCCCAGGTGGCTCAGCTAGTAAAGAATCCCCCTGCAATATGGGAGACCTGGGTTTGATTCCTGGGTTGGGAAGATCCCTTGGAGAAGGGATAGACTACCCACTCCAGTATTCTGGCCTGGAGAATTTCATTGACTATACAGTCCATGTGGTTGCAGAGTCAGACATGACTGAATGACTTTCACTTCACTTGCAGTAATTCTGTTCACTTGTTTTGCACTAGATTTAAGAATGTCTGATTCTCAGAAATATTATGTTTTTCATAATGCAATGATAGGTCAAATATTATAAACTATCAATCCTTCAAGCGTATCTTGTGAAACAAAACAGAATCTATGACAGAATGTTAAGTAGGAGTCTTTGTCTTCTGGTGTTTCAACTGAGGACAGCTAGTTGAAAAAAGTGATGCCATGTGTCCCTGCCCCCTCCAGTTTTAATATAAGTAATTAAGCTATTTATGAAGACTCTCCAAAGTGATTTTACCACCATTAAGTCATTTTCAAACTCAATATAAAGGAATTGAGAAATCAATAAGCAAGGTATTTTCTTCAATATAGTTGTCAAGATCCTTCTGATAGTATAGCCTTATGTGAAGGGTGGAGTTTGCTTCCCACAACTATAAATACAGTGAAGAAGGTGTCTCTTGACCATTGACACTTGACTGCTGCTAAGTAACTTCAGTCGTGTCTGACTCTGCGCAACCCCAAGGACAGCAGCCCACCAGGCTCCCCCGACTGTGGGATTCTCCAGGCAAGAACAGTGGAGTGGGTTGCCATTTCCTTCTCCAATGCATGAAAGTTAAAAGTCAAAATGAAGTCACTCAGTCGTGTCTGACCCTCAAGGACCCCATGGACTGCAGCCTACCAGGCTCCTCCGTCCATGGGATTTTCCAAGCAAGAGTACTGGAGTGGGGTGCCATTGCCTTCTCTACTTGACTAGGTGATCACTATGACCTACTGACCACAGGAACACATGACCACACTGCCACATCCACCACTGACTTCAGGGACATAAACTCTGAAATCTTACAACTGACAAGTTCCAAAGAAGAGCAGCTGCCTGGAGCTAATATAGAAGAGTAGGAGAGAGAGGACTGGATTGGGATCTGTCTTTTCATGCTTTTCAGCACAAGGATGCTTGAGTTTTCCCAGTGACAAAGCAAATTTTTGGAAATTCATTGGATTGAGTAAATTTTAAAGGCAGCAAGTCTCAGTGGCTTGCCTGAAACTGCAAGATTACTGCTCAGAAGTCTCAATGGGATAAGCTTCTTGAAATGGGGAAAAGGAGTATTGACAATAGGAATTGCCATCTGCAGGAGATATATCAGTCTTGAGCACTGCCAGAGGTTGATCTCATAGATTTGAATCAACCAATCCCTGGTGGCTCGGAGGTTAAAGCATCTGCTTCCAATGGGGGAGACCCACGTTTGATCCCTGGGTGGGGAAGATCCCTTGGAGAAGGAAATGGTAACCCACTCCAGTATTCTTGCCTGGAGAATCCCATGGATGGAGAAGCCTGGTAGGCTACAGTCCACAGCATCTCAAAGAGGTGGACACGACTGAGCGACTTCACCTTCACCTTCACCTTTATGAGCACCAAAAGCTTCATGGGTGACAGTTTCTGAAGCCAGAACTGAAGTAAGCTGTCCTCCCCAACCCCTTTATTTCTCTCTTTGCTTTCAAAATAACTTTATCCTGGCCCCAACACAAGAAGCCATAAAAGCAATTATTGAGATCAGGAAAATGTGGAATTTCAAAGAGAAAAGAAGCCAGATATAAATTCTACCTTCTCCACTATAGACTTCTCATTCATAGTGAGAATTATAAGATTTTGGAACCACTAATACATTACATTTTTAAACAATGCAACTTATTTATGTTTATAGCAGTTTTGTCTAGTTTTAATGTATATTCCCAAATGTAATTGATGGATTAACAAGGGGAATATAAATTTGGCTGTTATAAAAAAAAAAATTGGCAAGCATTTACAATGTGCTTAGATGTGTTCATATTGTGGTGAACAGTGAAAATCACATGGTCTCATCTGCCATTTTCCCTTTCCAAGTAGGTCATATCCAGTGATAGGTTCTTATGGGGTATAAAGACCTGAAGATTTCAGCTCAACTACAGAAAATGTTGCAAGGACATTCTCAATTTAAAATTCCCTCAAGTATTTGGCCGAAACTGTTGCCCTGCCACTACCTTGCAGTTGAACTACTCCTTTGGCTCATTTTTACCTCCCCCCACTTCATTACACAGATGTTGATGCTGAGTCCTGAACATATCACACCAGCTAAATTGTTTTCAGTGTTTGCCAGCAGAAACACCCAACAATCATGCAATAATTTTTTTTAATGTTAAACCAATCTCTAATATGAGAATATTAATAGTCCCATTTTAAGATCAGGAAATGTGAAGTGCATATATTTTCAAATATGTACATACACGTACATAGTGAGGATGCAGTAAACATACAAATTGAAGGCTTTCAAAGAATTTAGAGACACAATTTAAGAAATTTTAAAAGTCCTCTATGTCCTCATAGGACATAGCAGACCTATGAAGAAAGACAGCACATTTAGACTTTTTATTTTTTAAATCAAATATATGGCTAGAGATCACTTCAAGAAAATTTGAGATACCAAGGGAATATTTCATGCAAAGGTGGGTACAATACAGGACAGAAATGGTATGGATATAACAGAAGCAGAAGGTATTAAGAAGAGGTGGCAAAAATACACAGAAGAATTATACAAAAAGATCTTAATGACTCAGATAACCACGATGATGTTATCACTCACCTAGAGCCAGATATCCTGCAGAGTGAAGTCAAGTGGGCCTTAGGAAGCATCACTACAAACAAAGCTAGTGGAGGTGAAGGAATTCCAGCTGAGCTATTGCAAATCCTGAAAGATGATGCTGTGAAAGTGCTGCACTCAATAAGCCAGCAAATTTGGAAAACTCAGCAGTGGCCACAGGACTGGTAAAGGTCAGTTTTCTATTCAATCCCAAAGAATGACAATGCCAACGGTTGTTCAAACTGTGCCACAATTGCATTCATTTCGTGTTAGCAAGATAATAATCAAAATCCTTCAACCTAGGTTTCAACATCCTTTGGATCATTGAAAAAGCAAGAGAATTCCAGAAAAACATCTACTTCTGCTTTATTGCCTATGTAATGCCTCTGACTGTGTAGATTACAACAAACTAGAAAATTCTGAGATAGGAAAACCAGACCACTTGACCAGCCTTCTGAGAAATCTGCATGCAGGTCAAGAAGTAACAGAGTTAGAACTGGACATGGAACAGCAGACTGGTTCAAAATTAGGAAAGGAGTACATCAAGTCTGTATATTGCCAACCTACTTATTTAACTTATATGCAGGGTACATCATGCAAAATGCCAGGCTGGATGAAGCACAAACTGGAATCAAGATTGCCAGGAGAAATATCAACCACCTGAGATATGTAGATGAAATCCTTCTTATGGAAGAAAGCAAAGAGGATTTAAAAGACTTCTTGCTAAAGGTGAAAGAGGAGAGTGAAAAAGCTGACTTAAAACTCAAAACAGTCTTATGGACTCGGTGGGAGAGGGAGAGGGTGGGAAGATTTGGGAGAATGGCAATGAAACATGTAAAATATCATGTAGGAAACGAGTTGCCAGTCCAGGTTCGATGCACGATGCTGGATGCTTGGGGCTGGTGCACTGGGATGGCCCAGAGGGATGGTATGGGGAGGGAGGAGGGAGGAGGGTTCGGGATGGGGAACACATGTATACCTGTGGTGGATTCATTTTGATATTTGGCAAAACTAATACAATTATGTAAAGTTTAAAAATAAAATAAAATTGGAAGAATAAAAAAAAAATAAAAAAGAAAAAAAAAAAAGAAAAAAAAAAAAAAAACTAAGATCACAGCATCTGGTCCTATCACTTCATGGGAAATGGATGGGAAAAGAGTGACAGGCCTTATTTTCATGGACTCCAAAAACACTACAGATGGTAACTGCAGCCATGAAACAAAAAGATGCTTGTGCCTTGGAAGAAAAGGTACCACAAACTTAGACGGTGCAGTAAAAAGCAGAGATACTACTATGCCGGTAAAAATTGGTATAGTCAAATCTAGAGTTTTTCCAGTGGTCATGTACAGATATGAGAGTTGGACTGTAAAGAAGACTGAGTGCCGAAGAATTGATTTTAAACTAGAGGTTCCATAAAATCCAGAAACCCCAGTGATTCAACACAATAAAAGACTATTTGTTGATCTGCCAAAGTCTGCTGACTCTTTGGAGATTCATGGATCCAGTTCTTGTGTACTTCATAGCACCATCATGTAATGATGTGACTTCCAACACACATTAGCATAGAAATAGAAAGAAAAGTATAGCTCAGCTCAAGAGTTATGCATATCATTCTTTTCTGAAGCTCTTTAGGATGACTTAGTCTCTACCTAAATTCAAGCAGTCTGAGAAGCACAGCTTCTTGTGCTTCCTAAAAAGTGAGGCACACAGATATTGATGAACAATGATAATGTCTACAATCCTAAATCTAGGTTAATCTAAAAATGGCTATCTACTGTTACTCCTAGTATGAGTCAGGCAGTCACATTCCAGCCAATACAACACTAGAATATGAATAAATTCAGTTCAGTCACTCAGTTGTGTCCAATTGACACAACTTCCCTGTCCATCATCAACTCCTGGAGTTTACTCAAGCTCATGTCCATCGAGTCAGTGATGCCATCCAACCATCTCATCCTCTGTCATCCCCTTCTTCTCCTGCCTTCAATCTTTCCCAGCATCAGGATCTTTTCCAATAAGTTATTTCTTTGTATTAGGTGGCTAAAGTATTGGAGTATCAGTCCTTCCAATGAATATTCATGACTGATTTCCTTTAGGATGGACAGGTTGGATCTCCTTGCTGTCCAAGAGACTCTCAAGAGTCTACAACACAACAGTTCAAAAGCATCAATTCTTCAGGATTCAGCTTTCTTTATGGTCCAACTCTCATGTCCATACATGACTACTGGAAAAACCAAAGTTTTGACTAGATGGAACTTTGTTAGCAAAGTAATATCTCTGCTTTTTACTATTCTGTCTAAATTTGGTCATAACTTTTCCTTCAAGGAGCAAACATCTTTTAATGTCATGGCTGCAGTCACCATCTGCAGTGATTTTGGAACCCCCCCAAATAAAATCTGCCATTGTTTCCATTGTTTCCCCATCTATTTCCATGAAGTGATGGGATCAGAAGCCATGATCTTAATTTTCTGCATGTCGACTTTAAGCCACCATTTTCACTCTCCTCTTTCAGTTTCATCAAGAGGCTCTTTAGTTCTTCTTTGTTTTCTGCCATAAGTGGTGTTATCTGCATATCTGAGGTTATTGATATTTTTCCCAGCAAACTTGATTTCAGCTTGTGTTTCATCCAGTCCAGCATTTCTCATGATGTACTCTGCATCTAAGTTAAGTAAGCTGGATGGCAATATACAGCCCTGACATGCTCCTTTCCTGATTTGGAACTAGTCTGTTGTTCCATGTCCAGTTCTGTTTCTTCCTGACCTGCATACAGATTTCTCAGAAAAACTATACAAAAAAAGTTCTTCATGATCCAGATAATCACAATTGTGTGATCACTCACCTAGAGCCAGACATCCTGGAATGTGAAGTCAAATGGGGCTTAGGAAGCATCACTATAAGCAAAGCTAGTGGAGGTGATGGAATTCCAATTGAGCTATTTCAAATCCTAAAAGATGATGCTATGAAAGTGCTGCACTCAATCCAACCAATTTGGAAAACTCAAGAGTGGTCACAGGACTGGAAAAGGTCACTTTTCATTCCAACCCCAAAGAGAGACAATGCCAAAGAAGCTCAAACTACTTCACAATTGCACTCATCTCACATGCTAGCAAAGTATTGCTCAAAATTCTCCAAGCCAGGCTTCAACAGTATGTGAACAGTGAACCTCCAGATGTTTAAGCTGGATTTATAAAAGGCAGGGGGACCAGAGATCAAATCGCCAACATCTGTTGTATCATCAAAAAAGAGAGAGTTGCAGGCAAACATCTACTTGTGCTTTACTGACTTTGCCAAAGCCTTGATGTTGTGGATCACAACAAACTATGGAAAATTCTTAAAGAATATGAATACATCATTCTGTATTTTCCAGTTCTCACTAATAAAAATGCTGTTTTTGTAGCTGCAAATCCAGAACACTCACTATTATGGCTTACATTTTTCTTATCTCTTGGTATTCTAGGTATGTTTTCTGGGTTCCTAGAATTGTTAGCTCTGATTGAAATTGTTGTAAAGAACAAGCTCTTGCTGAATAGTGACAGACTTTATTTTCTTGGGCTCCAAAATCACTGCATATGGTGACTGTAGCCATGAAAGTAAAAGGCACTTGCTCCTTGGAAATAAAGCTATAACCAACACAGAGAGTATATTAAAAAGCAGAGATATACTTTGCCGACAAATGTTTGTCTAGTCAAAGCTATGGTTTTTCCAGTAGTCATATCTGGATATGAGAGTTGGACTATAAAGAAAACTGATCACCAAAGAATTGATGCTTTGGAACTGTGGTGTTGGAGAAGACTCTTGAGAGTCCCTTAGCTGCAAGGAGATCCAACCAGTCAATCCTAAAGGAAATCAGTCCTGAATGTTCATTGGAAGGACTGATGCTGAAGCTGAAGCTCCAATACTTTGGCCACCTGATGGGGAGAACTGACTCACTGGAAAAGACCCTGATGCTGGTAAAGACTGAAGGCAGGAGGAGAAGGGGATGACAAGGGATAAGATGGTTGGATGGCATCACCGTCTAGAAGGACATGGGTTTGAGCAAGCTCCAGAAGTTGATGGTGGACAGGGAAGCCTGGTGTACTGCAGTCCATGGGGTTGCAAAGAGTTGGACACTACTGAGCAACTGAACTGAACTGAAAGTATCATTTCCATTGAGTAGATCTTATGAAGCATCTCTCCATATTGATTATTTATTAGTAATCTTTGGAAAATCCCAGTTTTGTGAAACTAAATAGAATATGTGTATAGTGAGTTCTCAATAGCTCTTTGCTTAAGAATTAAATATTACATTGTCTCTTGAAATTACAGTTAAAATTGCAGAACATATGTTCCCTTTCCAGAAACTGGTTTGTTTTTCAATGCTTTTATAACTGCAATTGTGCATCTCAACAATTAGAAGTAGTTACCATTTGGAATAATAAAACCTTTGATTATGCAATTTACAGAATTTAAGTGCTGCTTTCAATGTAAGACTATAAACATATATCAACTATATCCAAAGTCAAGGCATTGAAATTATAGGAATAAAGAAATCCATTTAAAATATATACTGTCAGTTTTTCCTGTGTTTTCTTAAAAATATATTTCTTACTAAAGCTACTTCCCTCATAGCTCAGTTGGTAAAGAACCTACCTGCATGCAATACAGGAGACCCTGGTTTGATTCCTGGATTCTTAAGATCTGCTGGAGAAGGGATAAGCTACTCACCCACTCTGGTATTCTTCGGCTTCCTTTGTGGATCAGCTGGTAAAAAATCCACCTTCAATGCGGGAGACCTGGGTTCAGTCTCTCGGTTGGGATGACCCCCTGAAGAAAGGAAAGGCTACCCTCTCCAGGATTCTGGCCTGAGGAATACAGACTATACAGTCCATTGGGTAGCAAAGAGTCGGGCACAACTGAATGACTTTCACTTTCACTTTACTAAAGGGGCAAGTTTACAGAGGAAACAATCTCTGTTTACATGATAATATTAATTATACATTTTATGCAGCAAAATATTTGAAAATTGAAAGAACCCTACATTAAGAATCAAATATTAATAGCTGCTTTTTTTCTTTGATTTAAGCTCCTCTTAGTTAATGTTCAATGATTATCTAGAATAAATTTATTAAATTTATGTACCACATACATAGATTAAAATGACTGATTTATAAGATCACTTCCTATTTTAAACAGGTCAATTGTATAATTTCAACAAACCTTATGTCTAGCTTTATTGTAAGAGTCAGAGACCAAGCTGAAACTTTTCTTATGGGTCAGAAGTTGCCTTGGGCACATAGGTTATATACCAGCAATTCTGTTATTGACTCAGCTATAGATCATCTTGATTTGGCATGAAAAGGAACCACTTCATCTTTTCTGCTCCAGTTCCTTCAGTTGAGGATCAAAAAATGTTTCTATCCAATTATCTTATAGAGAAGACATTTATGCCATGCTGTTAGCTCTAATCACCTATAGAAAAAAATTGGCCAGCAACACATGGCTTCCTGTTTCCCAGCTGTGTTTTCCAACTTTCCTTCTATTAAAGTACATCTGAGGTAAAATTTATAAGTAGCAGAAAACTTATGATGAAAAAAACCAATGTTAATATAATGGAGGTTACAAAGATATACCTGGATAAGATTAAGGAAGAAGATAGGCAGTAATGGATAATGATGTTATTGAAGCAAATGGCTAGGACACCAAAAAAGTTAGAGGCTAGACTGAGGTCCAAAGAAGAGTCTGATGGTAAACAGTAAATAAAACTTCAAAGTTTAAGTGGTTTTAGGTACCTTTTACTAGTCCCCAGGAATATTAAAGAAATACTAAGCATATATGAATTGGTTTTCATTCGAAGTCATATGTTATAAGATGCTATTATTACATTTGTGGGTCAAAAATGTATATACTTTATACACATTTTGAGTATCAAATTAATAATTCCACTCAAAAATGGTGACATGTACTTCCTCAAAGCCTTCAACATTTATATTGACCCACATGTATTGATATGAGGGCTTCCCTGATGGATCAGTGGTAAAGAATTCACCTGTAATGCAGGAGACATAGGAGATGTGGGTTCACTTGTTGAATTAGTAAGATTCCCTGGAGGAGGAAATGGCAACCCATTCCAGTATCCTTGCCTGAAAAATCCCATAGACAGAGGAACCTGGCGGGCTACAATCCATGGGGTAGCTGAGTGTTGGACAGGACTGAGAGACTGAGCATTCATGCATTGATACTGATGTTCTATTATTAAGGAAAGTCAGCACAAGTTTTAGGATTTATTAAGCTTTTGAAGCATGATTTGTATCACTTTAAACTGCATTACTCCCTTTAGATGAGACCTAACCTGGGCTATGGTTTTTCCAGTGGTTATGTTTGGATGTGAGAGTTGGCCTGTGAAGAAGGCTGAGCACCATAGAGTTGATGCTTTTGAACTGTGATGTTGGAGAAGACTCTTGAGAGTCCCTTGGACTGCAAGGAGATCCAACCAGTCCATTCTGAAGGAGATCAGTCCTGGGATTTCTTTGGAAGGAATGATGCTAAAGCTGAAACTCCAGTACTTTGGCCACCTCATGCAAAGAGTTGACTCATTGGAAAAGACTCTGATGCTGGGAGGGATTGGGGGCAGGAGGAGAAGGAGACGACAGAGGATGAGATGGCATCACTGACTCAATGGACGTGAGTCCGGGAGTTGGTGATGGACAGGGAGGCCTGGCGTGCTGCAATTCATGGGGTCACAAAGAGTTGGACACGACTGAGTGACTGAACTGAACTGAACCTGGGCTTCCCTGATAGCTCAGTTGGTAAAGAATCTGCCTACAATGCAGAAGATACCAGTTTGATTCCTGGGTTGGGAAGATTCACTGGAGAAGGAAAAGGCTACCCACTCTAGTATACTGGCCTGGAGAATTGCATGAACTGTATAGTCCATGGGGTTGCAAAGAGTAGGACACAATTGAATGACTTTCACTTGACTGTATGTACAATTAGCTATAAGGCGGTGGTTGCAACCTGGCCATATATATACTTCAGTGTCACTATGGATGGAGTAGAAAATGGCAACCCACTTCAGTATTCTTGTCTGGAAAATTCCATGGACAAAGGAGGCTGGTGGGCTACAGTTCATGTGGTCACAAAGAGTTGGACACAACTGAGCGACTAGGCATCCAGGTATGCCACTATGGAAATGCACTCCCACTGGGAAACAAAAATGTTATAATGACAACTAGTGAAATTACAAGGAAACATCAAATGAATTGGTTTTTCTCACTGCAAAGGAAGACAAGCTAGGATAGTAGAACAGGATATTTCAATGAGATGAAACAGGGCATTTGCTACAACTGGGTACATGGTAAAGAAGGAAAAGATCTAAATTTCTATTCCAGGTGTCTTCACATCAAGTTTTTATTTCTCATAACATCTGGCTATCAATTACTACTCTAGCAGTAATTAAAATAGCAATAACTCAGTTTTCCCTTCCTAGTCTTTATTGATACATACTGATATAAAGTGAATCCAAAAAAGTCCAACTCACATGACAGCTCTTTAATTAGGTTATAATATGTATGAATGGTCTACAAAAGGCACTAAGAAAATAAAATTTTATGCAGTACATTAAAGATTGTAGGTGACACCAATGTACAATGGTAGACATTTCCATATATTCATTATTGTACTATACAGTATAACTTTATTTTGAAAAAAATCATAAAATTATGAAATTTTGAGAGCAAAAAGAAAGAATATTACAAAGAATATATATGTTTACCCAATTCATTAGTATTTTACCCATTTATACATGGACTTTATCATGTGCTCCTTCAATCTCTCTCTCTCTCACACCTCCACATGCATGCATGCACACACATGCACAAGTACACACAAATGATTTTTGAACAATTTGAATATTGAAGGTTTTGTGGCCCTCTAACGTTAAAATATAAGTATGTGTTTTCTAACTACAGTAAAATTTACACTAAAGTTATCAACCTCAGTACATTTACAAGTAATATTTTATCTAATTTATTAACACTTTCTGTGATGCAATTCTATTTGAATCAGTATTCTTTATAGCATTTTTCTTTAATTATTGACTTCAGTCTAAAATTTTGTATTTCAAAGTGTCCTACAATGTATATGAAGATAAATGGAAGTTTTAAACTCAATGTGAAATACTCAAATGTTTGGATGTAGAACGAATTTGCTCTTGCTTTTGTATAAAGTTTTCCAACAGCGTTGGTGTTTGTGTAAGGACATTAAGGTGCATTGAATCTTAGCAGAATTTGAGGCAGAATTCAGTGAAGTGGAATGTGATTATCAGATCAGATCAGATCAGATCAGTCACTCAGTCGTGTCCTACTCTTTGCAACCCCATGAATCGCAGCACACCAGGCCTCCCTGTCCATCATCAACTCCCGGAGTTCACTCAGACTCACTTCCATCGAGTCAGTGATGTCATCCAGCCATCTCATCCTCTGTCGTCCCCTTCTCCTCTTGCCCCCAATCCCTCCCAGCATCAGAGTCTTTTCCAATGAGTCAACTCTTCGCATGAGGTAGCCAAAGTACTGGAGTTTCAGCTTTGGCATCATTACTTCCAAAGAAATCTCAGGGCTGATCTCCTTTAGAATGGACTGGTTGGATCTCCCTGCAATCCAAGGGACTCTCAAGAGTCTTCTCCAACACCACAGTTCAAAAGCATCAATTCTTTGGCACTCAGCCTTCACAGTCCAACTCTCACATCCATACATGACCACAGGAAAAACCATAGCCTTGACAGGACGAACCTTTGTTGGCAAAGTAATGTCTCTGCTTTTGAATATGCTATCTAGGTTGGTCATAACTTTCCTTCCAAGGACTAAGCGTCTTTTAATTTCATGGCTGCAGTCACCATCTGCAGTGATTTTGGAGCCCCGAAAAATAGTCTGACACTGTTTGCACTGTTTCCCCATCTATTTCCCATGAAGTCTTGGGACCGGATGCCATGATCTTCGTTTTCTGAATGTTGAGCTTTAGCCAACTTTTTCACTCTCCACTTTCACTTTCATCAATAGGCTTTTTAGTTCCTCTTCACTTTCTGCCACAAGGGTGGTGTCATCTGCATATCTAAGGTTATTGGTATTTCTCCAGGCAATCTTGATTCCAGCTTGTGTTTCTTCCAGTCTAGCATTTCTCATGATGTACTCTGCATATAAGTTAAATAAACAGGGTGACAATATACAGCCTTGACTATTATGTTTTACCCCTAATATCTATCAAGGATAACAGGAAAACAAACAGGAAAAATGAGGTAACATGATATCTAAATCTTGGATTTCTCCCAATGCTATACTTGTCTTCTCAACAAAAGTGTTGATGAATCCTCATATAAAATGCATGCATATTAATTAATCCATTAATTCATTTAGCAAATATTCAATAAATATTTCCTTTTTTTTAATTGACAGGCTGGGAAGAAACAGATGAGCTCACAGGGAAGCTCCCTTTTGAGAGTAATAGAAGATATCAGATAAGGCAGAAACCTTATCTGATCATAAGGATCATAAGGATGAAACCATATCATAAGGATGTTGTAAGTCTTGATTAGGAGTTTGAAATATATATATAATAAAAGGTTATTAAAGGTTTGGGTCAGTACATTGACATATTTTAGAAGTATAATCTGGATATTGTTTTGAAAGTAGGTTATTGAGTTTTTGGTAGATTGACTGTAATGTTGACTCCAATTTTCCACCACACTTTCCGAATCCCCTTATTATATTTACATTCCTTGCAATGTTTCTTTGCAACAACTCTCATCATTTCTGCTTCTCCATCTCTTAAATTTGTCTTGGACTAGCCCACATTTTGGACAGGAGTGTGGCATTTCAGATCTGAGTCTAAGTCTCAAAGGCATTGAACACTTCTGTTCTCTCACTTGGATCATCATGAAAAGATGCCCAGGCAAGGCTGTTGCATGAGAAGAAACATGAAATAGAGCCAGTCATCTGAGCTGAGGTTATCATACATTAGCCAAACACAGTGACTACCAGACATGTGAGTGTGCCTAAGCCAAGCCCAGGACTGCTCTGCCAATCCAAGTCAAGACCATCAGAAACATCTAGCTCTTCCATAAAGATATGAGCAATCACAAACCATTCTTTCTGTAAGCCACCAAGTTAAGGGGTAGACTATTTCTCATAGCTCAGTTTTACAGGGAAACAGTATGATCAAGGATAGTTAGAAATCTCTTATGGGAGTGGAGGTCAATGAGGATTTTGGCCTGGATAAATGGTCTAATGCTAAAAATGGGGAAAATAACACATTTGGTATATATTTTGGAGATGAATTC
This sequence comes from Bos taurus, assembly GCF_002263795.3. Taxonomy (NCBI): domain Eukaryota; kingdom Metazoa; phylum Chordata; class Mammalia; order Artiodactyla; family Bovidae; genus Bos; species Bos taurus. The sequence goes on from NC_037347.1 coordinate 47,555,104, forward strand.
AAGAGGACTACTAAACAGTTTGAAAATGGATGGTGTAAAAGATTACTAAAGGTCACCCAAGACTCCATTTCTATTTTTTTCTTCAAAGAATAAACCAGGTTTGATATTTCTATAATCTTGATATTAGCTTCCAATGCTTTGCTGATGATTAGTTTTTAATATTTTGATTTGAAAATATACTTTTAACTAAAACCTTTGACCTGTGTTATATAAAGGGAAGACACATTTTCTACTCATTAATATAATTGTTGGCCTAATATTTGTGACAACTTGAATTATCCAAAGGAAATAATTCTAGAAAAATAGTGTTTAATAAAGGTTTACTTAGGAAAAAAGTATGTATTCTTTATTTTACTTTAAATTTGGAATGCAAATTATTTTTTTAACCTCTCAGTTTATATTAGCTTTGAAAATAAAGTATTGAAAAATGTTTAAATGGGTGTTTAAATAAAGATACTTTCTTATAGTTTCAATGTGCAATGCTGTAGTGTTAAAGGCATATTGCAAGCAATAACTTACACAGTTTCAACTGCCTTTAAATGACAAGACTCTTATTTTTTAAGGCATTTTTGTTTTAAGAAAGCACAATTACCATTTCAGTTTTTTTTTTCTTAGTGATGAATGCAACAGGGGAAATTATTCTGTGTGTAATTTTTTTGTGTGTTGTTAAAGCTTTACAAAATGTCATTCATAAAAAACACAAACTTTCACAAAGTAGAATAAAACATGACTATGCTTTTTTCAATGCTTTGAAGAATAAAGGATTTCAATGACCTATTTAATTATAAATTAATCATAACAATGATACAACATTTTACTTTAATGTTTATGATGATAAATTTGATGCACTAACCTAATGGGAGTATGGAGTACCTAGGTATTTGGTTAAGCAGTATTTTGACTGCTTGTGAGAGTATTTCTGGATGAGATTATTCTTGGTCAACTGAGAAAATCAGATCGTCCTCCCCAAAGAGGGTGAGTCACATCCAACCCATTCAAGGCCTAAAATGAACAAAACCTGGAATGGGAGAATTTACTCTCTCTTCCTGTCTTTGAGCTGGCACATTGGTCTTCTCTTACCTTCAGAATAGAATTTATATCATTCACTTTCTTGCTTTTAAGTCTTTGCACTCAAATTTGAAGGATATCATTTCCTTCCTAGATTAAGTAAGGGGAATCATGAATACCAGAAATGCCTTCACTCATTCATTCAGCAAAATAGACAGAAGGTCTGTTAGAGACCAGGCAATATCATATTTACTATGGATCAAAACATTTGGGGGAAAAAAAAAAAAAAAAAAAACTTCCTTCATGAAGTATATGTTTTATTGAAGAAAGTGAGTTAAAAATAATTCGTAAAATTAGTAATATGGTCATATATATGCAATAGACAAACAGCAAAAGAAGGTATATTCTTTTGGGAGTGTGTCATTTGAAAGAAAAACTTGGAAGAAGTACATAAATGAACAATGTACATATTGGGAAAAGGGTCCTTAGATTAACAAAAGAGCAGAAATATAGCCCTTAAGAGAAGCATGTATCTGCAGTGCATCAGTTAAATTCAGTCGCTCTGTCGTGTCCTATTCTGCAACTCCTGAATCGCAGCACACCAGGCCTCCCTGTCCGTCACCAACTCCCGGGGTTTACCCAAACTCATGTCCATCGAGTCGGTGATGCCATCCAGCCGTCTCATCTTCTGTAGTCCCCTTCTCCTCCTGCCCCCAATCCCTCCCAGCATCAGGGCCTTTTCCAATGAGTCAACTCTTCGCATGAGGTGGGCAAAGCATTGGAGTTTCAGCTTTAGCATCATTCCTTCCAATGAACACCCAGGACTGATCTCCTTTAGGATGGACTGGTTGGATCTCCTTGCAGTCCAACGGACTCTCAAGAGTCTTCTCCAACACCACAGTTCAAAAGCATCAATTCTTCAGCGCTCAGCTTTCTTCACAGTCCAACTCTCACATCCATACATGACCACTGGAAAAATTATAGCCTTGATTAGATGGACCTTTTTTGGCAAAGTAATGTCTCTGCTTTTGAATATGCTATCTAGATTGGTCATAACTTTCCTTCCAAGGAGTAAGTGTCTTTAATGTCATGGCTGCAATCACTATCTGTAATGATTTTGGAGCCACCCAAAATAAAGTCTGACACTGTTTCCACTGTTTCCCCATCTATTTCCCATGAAGTGAAGGAACAACTATTAAGTAATGTATTATGCACTATAGATCATTTTAAGACTTTTGCTTTTTACCATGAAAGGAATAGACTACAGAATTTTGAGTAGTGATTACAATAATCTGACCTCTGTTTTAACAATATCCTTCTAGCTGTTGGGTTAGCAATAAGTAAAAGGGAATGCATGTAAAAGCAGGGAAACTGCCTATTACAATCTTCCAATAGAATGATGATAATGGCTTGTGTTTACTGTTCGTCAGTGGATGTGTAAGTAGTAGTTGGATTTTGTATACTTTGAAAGTAAAAACAAGGGACTTCACTGGTTTGAAATACAATGGTGTGTGATTGTATTTCAATGATTTCAAATTTTCTATAATGGCAAGGTGAGCTTGCCATTTACTTTGATCAGAAAGACTTCAGAAAGGTCAGGTTTCCAAATAATATGAAAAATTTTTGACATAATTTTGAGATGACTAAGAAGCTAACAGGAGACATAGAGAAGTTAATAGATATATCATTTGGGAGCTTATGGGAGAGTGCTGAATGGAACTCTAGAACATATATTTGGAATTGTTCTATGAACACATGTTACACCAAGGCTATAAATTAGATGAGATTTAAAAGGCTGTAGTTCAGATAGAAAAGATAAGTTTTAGAAATAAAACTATTTTTTATTCTAAAAAAATTTAGAAATAATGTTCTGAAATCTAAGTTTGTATATATATATATATATATATATATATATATATATAAGAAAAATGAGCAAATATGAAGAGGATTGAGAAATGACTAATATGTTTTGCAACAAGTAGAACATTAGAATGCTTACTAAGGGAATACTGTGAGAATAAACGTCTATTTGGAATGGGTTCAAAGTGTATAGGGTGAGGAAAAGTTTAGTATAGACAATGCTTTTTCAAGAAATTTAATTCTAAATAGAGGATAAAAAGTGTGCAGTATTGGAGGAGAAAGTGACATGAAGTTTAATGAGGTGGCAGCTTTTCATTGAGAAATGGGACTGATAAAATAGATAAGGATAGAATTCACAGTCCAGGTATAGTGTGGGCAGTGGATAGGTTTTTATTTAACAAGAGGAAGAATTTTCCTTTTCCTGGAGTAAAGTCCATCTTTCTAAGTTCAAAGAATATGGAAAGCTTTATTCCTTGAACTTAGAAAGATTGGACTTTGCTCCAGGAAAAGGAAAATTCTTCCTCTAAGTTCAAGGAATATGGAAAGCTTTAAAGTTACTTGGAAAATGAAAGAAAAATGGCACTTGGGAAATACGGTATGTTTACCAGGCATCTGTCATGATCCCTTTCAGGTATTAGGTGCTCCTGGAATCTACCATAATTTCTAGTCTCCTGTTTATCCCATTATATCCCAGGAATGAGGAGAGCTGATAGGGACTGGTGACACAGATGGTAAGGTGTTAGTCGCTCAGTAGTGTCCAATTTTTCATGACCCTTTAGACTGTAGCCCACCAGGCTCCTCTGTCCATGGAATTCTCCAAGCAAGAATATTGAAGTGGGTTGTTGCCATTTCCTTCTCCAGGGCATCTTCCCAACTCGGGGATCGAACCCAAGTCTTTTGCATTGCAGGCAGATTTTTTTACCACTGAGTCACCAGGGAAGCCTGGTGACATAGACACAGCAAGGCTTTTTGCTTTTTGGCTTTTTAGAATAGGATATAGTAAGAAGACTAAACTTTTTTGTACTGGGTTCTTTTCATTCTACCTGTTCCACACAGAGTGGAATGGGACTTGAAGGTGTTTTCCAATAAGAAGATTTAGTTAAGTTCCTTTCCCCACACTTTGTATGTGTTGTTTCAACTCACAGAAGCCAGTTGGCACAAGGACTGGAGAATTTACCTGAAGAATATTTAAGGAAGAATCCTCAACAAGATCAAAATACAGGAAAGGCATCAAAAACTATTTCTTAGTTCATTTTTATTATTATCAGCAAATAATATATCTATGTGTTAGTCTTTTAAAAGGATACAGAGGAAGCCTGATTGTTTGTTTTTGCATTCAGTCTTGCATTCAGTCCAGAAAAAAGAAAACGAGATGACATGATTTAGCCTAAATCAATACTGACATTTTGATGCAAACCATTATCATAATAAAGGTAATTAGCTCCCCAGTCATACTATACCTCTCATACATGGTATTTGAAAGCCTTTTGGATGTGATGACTGCAAGTAGAAATACTTTTTGTCTTCATAGGCTTCTTGGAGAAACAGCCTTTCAATATCCTCTCTTATCAGTGTTTTGACGGAAAACAAAATTTCAGTATCATGCGTTGTCAAATTTTATATACATTTTATTTGTCTCAGGGTCTTTTGTTAATTAATGATTTAATGATATTCAATTAGTCTCTTTTGCCCAGAACTCAAGTTTAGGTACAGTTGTTAAGAATCTTTGGAAGTGGCATTAACCATTTTATTTCCCCCTTAATAACACTATGATCTTAGTTGAAAAATTTAGTGATTCTAATCAAGAATAGGTTATTGAGATACCAATGGACTATATTGCTACTTAAGCCAGTTTTAATTATTGCTTCTTATTTTTGATGATAGGCTTTTTCTTCTTTATCTTCATTTCTCAGCTTTATTTACCCCTGCTTATTTTGCTTACTTCATTATCCTTATGAATAATAAATTATAAACTGTAGAAATCTAAAAAATATTTTCTTAATGATTTCTTAGGAAAATTAACTGACACCTGCAATGTGCATATGGTGTAAATTTAAATTCACACCTTTGAAAAAAAATAGAAAAAAAAAAAGAGCAATTGTATTTTGATACTGTGCTACACTTTTTTTTTTTTCCTGTAGAGAATTCAAATAGAAGTGCAAGGACAACAAATTGTCAAGTTCAAACAAAATTTTATACCTTGAGATAAAAACAAGAGGCACAGAAAACAACACAGATCTTCTCAACAGAAGGTCTCCGGTTGCTCTTGTTATAGATGGTAATACTATGTGGTCCAAAGGTCCTATGAATTAATTACTTTCTTGACACATTGTTGGGAACCAATTGCCAGCCTTCTCACTTACAGAAAGCCTTTGAGGGAAAATAAAAAGCATACTACATTTTATCTTCATTTTTAATCTCTCAAGCATCTCTAAAACAAAATTTGTTTTTAACTTACATTATTTTACCTGGGACACTATGAAATTTGAGATTTTTTGGTGGCATTATGTCTCCCAAATTGAATATATTTCTTCTTAATCTCTGTCTTATAGGTAAAACCACAATCATATTTCTACATTTCTAAAATAAAATCTCAGTTTCAGTCCTGATTAAAACATCACTGCTTTTGTTCAAAGAATCACCAAAGTGTCACAGTTTCACTCCTAAGTTATTATGTTAACCATCACATTATATTGACTTCTATGATCAAAACTATTTCTATATTTTATTTTTATTATGGGTATTATATTCAATCTTTGATTCCTATTGCCAACTCAGACTGGCCAATTTTCGGGCATTCTGAGTGACTCTGAGATCTCATTAATTACCTATTTGAATCTCAACATTTACCCAAACAATGTCCGAATTCCAATATATTTTCACAGAAAAGAATAAAATGATCTTATGGAAATCCAGCATAAGCACTGTTTTGTTACAGACAGTCTTTGAATAAGTGAGAATTAAGGGTACAAATATTCTGTAATATACTTTAGAGATGACTGGAGTAACATAATCAGAAAACATATAACTAGATCATATGGAATAGCTTTCTCAGGAATAAAACCACCACACAGTCTAGTTACTCTGGATTAGAAAGGGACATTCCTATCTCATCTTCCTCGTTGAGCAGAAATTAATGAACCCATGACTATCATGCAAAGATGGGCTCGATAAAGGACGGAAATGGTATGGACCTAACAGAAGCAGAAGATATTAAGAAGATCAGATCAGATCAGACCAGTCGCTCAGTCGTGTCTGACTCTGTGCAACACCATGAATCGCAGCACGCCAGGCTTCCCTGTCCAACACCAACTCCAGGACTTCACTCAGACTCATATCCATCAAGTCAGTGATGCCATCCAGCCATCTCATTCTCTGCCGTACCCTTCTCTTCTTGCCCCCAATCCCTCCCAGTATCAAAGTCTTTTCCAGTGAGTCAACTCTTCGTATGAGGTGGCCAAAGTACTGGAGTTTCAGCTTTAGCATCATTACTTCCAAAGAAATCCCAGGGCTGATCTCCTTTAGAATGGACTGGTTGGATCTCCTCACAGTCCAAGGGAATTTCAAGAGTCTTCTCCAACACCACAGTATAAAAGCATCAATTCTTTGGCACTCAGCCTTCTTCACAGTTCAACTCTCACATCCATACATGACCACAGGAAAAACCATAGCCTTGACAGGACGAACCTTTGTTGGCAAAGTAATGTCTCTGCTTTTGAATATGCTACCTAGGTTGGTCATAATTTTCCTTCCAAGGAGTAAGCGTCTTTTAATTTAATGGCTTCAGTCATCATCTGCAGTGATTTTGGAGCCCAGAAAAATAGTCTGACACTGTTTCCACTGTTTCCCCATCTATTTCCCATGAAGTGATGGGATCGGATGCCATGATCTTCATTTTCTGAATGTTGAGCTTTAAGCCAACTTTTTCACTCTCCACTTTCACCTTCATCAAGAGGCTTTTTAGTTCCTCTTCACTTTCTGCCATAAAGGTGTTGTCATCTGCATATCTGAGGTTATTGATATTTCTTCCGGCAATCTTGATTCCAGCTTGTGTTTCTTCCAGTCCAGTGTTACTCATGATTTACTCTGCATATAAGTTAAATAAACAGGGTGACAATATTAAGCCTTGACGTACTCCTTTTACTATTTGGAACCAGTCTGTCGTCCCATGTCCAGTCCTAACTGTTTCTTCCTGACCTGCATACAGATTTCTCAAGAGGCAGGTCAGGTGGTCTGGTATTCCCATCAATTTCAGAATTTTCCACAGTTTATTGTGATCCACACAGTCAAAGGCTTTGGCATAGTAAATAAAGCAGAAATAGATGTTTTTCTGGAACTCTCTTGCTTTTTCCATGATGCAGAGGATGTTGGCAATTTGATCTCTGGTTCCTCTGCCTTTTCTAAAACCAGCTTGAACGTCAGGAAGTTCACAGTTCACATATTGCTGAAGCCTGGCTTGGAGAATTTTGTGCAACACTTGACTAGCGTGTGAGATGAGTGCAATTGTGCGGTAGTTTGAGCATTCTTTGGCATTGCCTTTCTTTGGGATTGGAATGAAAACTGACCTTTTCCAGTCCTGTGGCCACTGCTGAGTTTTCCAAATTTGCTGGCATATTGAGTGCAACACTTTCACAGCATCATCTTTCAGGATTTGAAATAGCTCAACTGGAATTCCATCACCTCCACTAGCTTTGTTCGTAGTGATGCTTTCTCAGGCCCACTTGACCTCACATTCCAGGATGTCTGTCTCTAGGTCAGTGATCACACCATCGTGATTATCTGGGTCATGAAGATCTTTTTTGTACAGTTCTTCTGTGTACTCTTGCCATCTCTTGTTAATATCTTCTGTTTCTGTTAGGTCTATATCATTTCTGTCCTTTATCGAGCCTATCTTTGCATGAAATGTTCCTTTGGTATGTCTGATTTTCTTGAAGAGATCTCTCATCTTTCCCATTCTGTTGTTTTCCTCTATTTGTTTGCATTGATCGCTGAAGAAGGCTTTCCTATATCTTTTTGCTATTCTTTGGAACTCTGCTTTCAGATGTTTATATCTTTCCTTTTCTCCTTCGCTTTTTGCTTCTCTTCTTTTCACAGCTATTTGTAAGGCCTCCCCAGACAGCCATTTTGCTTTTTTGCATTTCTTTTCCATGGGGATGGTCTTGATCCCTGTCTCCTGTACAATGTCACGAAGCTCATTCCATAGTTCATCAGGCACTCTATCTATCAGATCTAGGCCCTTGAATCTATTTTTCACTTCCACTGTATAATCACAAGGGATTTGATTTAGGTCATACCTGAATGATCTAGTGGTTTTCCATACTTTCTTCAATTTAAGTCTGATTTTGGCAATAAGGAGTTCATGGTCTGAGCCACAGTCAGCTCCTGGTCTTGTTTTAGCTGACTGTATAGAGCTTCTCCATTTTTGGCTGCAAAGAATATAATCAATCTGATTTCGGTGTTGACCATCTGGTGATGTCCATGTATAGAGTCTTGTCTTGTGTTGTTGGAAGAGGGTATTTGTTATGACCAGTGCATTTTCTTGGCAAAACTCTATTAGTCTTTGCCCTGCTTCATTCCGTATTCCAAGGCCTAATTTGCCTGTTACTCCAGGTGTTTCTTGACTTCCTACTTTTGTATTCCAGTCCCCTATAATGAAAAATGACATCTTTTTTGGGTGTTAGTTCTAAAAGGTCTTGTAGGTCTTCATAGAAACGTTCAACTTCAGCTTCTTCAGCGTTACTGGTTGGGGCATAGACTTGGATTACTGTGATATTGAATGGTTTGCCTTGGAAACGAACAGAGATCATTCTGTCATTTTTGAGATTGCATCCAAGTACTGCATTTTGGACTCTTTTGTTGACCATGATGGCTACTCCATTTCTTCGGAGGGATTCCTGCCCGCAGTAGTAGATATAATGGTCATCTGAGTTAAATTCACCCATTCCAGTCCATTTCAGTTTGCTGATTCCTAGAATGTCGACATTCACTCTTGCCATCTCTTGTTTGACCACTTCCAATTTGCCTTGATTCATGGACCTGACATCCCAGGTTCCATTAAGAAGAGGTGGCAAGAATATACAAAAGAACTGTATGAAAAAGAACTTCATGACCCAGATAATCATGATGGTGTGATCACTCTCCTAGAGGCAGACATCCTGGGAGTCAAGTGGGCCTTAGAAAGCATCACTACAAACAAAGCTAGTGGAGGTGATGGAATTCCAGTTGAGCTATTTCAAATCCTGAAAGATGATGCTGTGAAAGTGTTGCACTCAATATGCCAGCAAATTTGGAAAACTCAGCAGTGGCCACAGGACTGGAAAAGGTTAGTTTTCATTCCAATCCCAAAGAAAGGCAATGCCAAAAATGCTCAAACTATCGCACAATTGCACTCATCTCACACGCTAGTCAAGTGTTGCACAAAATTCTCCAAGCCAGGCTTCAGCAATATGTGAACCGTGAACTTCCTGACGTTCAAGCTGGTTTTAGAAAAGGCAGAGGAACCAGAGATCAAATTGCCAACATCCTCTGCATCATGGAAAAAGCAAGAGAGTTCCAGAAAAACATCTATTTCTGCTTTTGACTACGCCAAAGCCTTTGACTGTGTGGATCACAATAAACTGTGGAAAATTCTGAAAGAGATGGGAATACCAGACCACCTGACCTGCCTCTTGAGAAATATGTATGCAGGTCAGGAAGAAACAGTTAAGACTGGACATGGGACGACAGACTGGTTCCAAATAGTAAAAGGAGTACGTCAAGGCTTAATATTGTCACCCTGTTTATTTAACTTATATGCAGAGTAAATCATGAGTAACACTGGACTGCAAGAAACACAAGCTGGAATCAAGATTGCTGGGAGAAATATCAATAACCTCAGTAATGCATATGACACCACCCTTATGGCAGAAAGTGAAGAGGAACTAAAAAGCCTCTTGATGAAAGTGAAAGTGGAGAGTGAAAAAGTTGGCTTAAAGCTCAACATTCAGAAAACGAAAATCATGGCATCCAGTCCCACCACCTCATGGGAAATAGATGTGGAAACAGTGGAAACAGTGTCAGACTTTTTTTTTGGGTGGGGGGCTCCAAAAATACTGCAGATGGTGACTGCAGCCATGAAATTAAAAGATGCTTACTCCTTGGAAGAAAAGTTATGACCATAATAGATAGCATATTCAAAGGCAGAGACATTATTTGCCAACAAAGGTCCAGCTAGTCAAGGCTATGGTTTTTCCTGTGGTCATGTATGGATGTGAGAGTTGGACTATGAAGAAGGCTGAGCGCCGAAGAATTGATGCTTTTGAACTATGGTGTTGGGAAGACTCGAGAATCCCTTTGACTGCAAGGAGATCCAACCAGTCCATTCTGAAGGAGATCAGACCTGGGATTTCTTTGGAAGGAATGATGTTAAAGCTGAAACTCCAGTACTTTGCCCTCCTCCTGTGAAGAGTTGACTCATTGGAAAAGACCCTGATGCTGGGAGGGTTTGGGGGCAAGAGGAGAAGGGGATGACAGAGGATCAGATGGCTTGATGGCATCACTGACTCGATGGACATGAGTCTGAGTGAACTCCGGGAGTTGGTGATGGACAGGGAAGCAAGGAGTCAGACACAATTGAGCGACTGAACTGATCTGAACTGATGACTTAGTGAGATTCTTGGTTTCTGCAATGTTATATGGTAAGAACATCACAATACAAGAGGAAGAGCTTTCGAGCTGGTCTTCTCCTATTTTCCACAGCTGAATTCAGGACTTCAGTTCACAATCTCATGTGGTAATAGGGAAGGAAACTGAAAATTTTGCAAGCATCTAAGAATGTAATATAAATAGTAGCAGTCTTTTACCCATAATTAGCTATAGTGATTTCTTAAATCTGATTGTCTTCAAGTTACTTCTGTTGAGATTCCACTGTTCACAAAACATTAGATATCATTAGGGTAACACATTTATAGAACAGAGAGAAAGCTAGAGGCAGAGTTGGAGTTGAGTTCACTCCCTGTAGAACATCACTTATGTTTTTTTCGGGTTTCCCTGGTGGCTCAGAAACAAAGGATCCAACTGCAATACTGGAGAACTGGGTTCGATTCATGAGTCATGAAGATCTCTTAGAGAGGAAATGGCTACCCACTTCAGTATTCTTGCCTGGAAAATCCCATGGACAGAGAAACCTGGAAGGCTACAGTCCAGGGTGTCCCAAAGGTTGGACAATGTTTTCTTCAACTATGTCTTTCATGTCCTCAACTTTGTCTCTTCCTTTATTTTTTTTTTCTTTTATGTTAGTATTTTTATTTTATTTTATTTTTTAAGTTTACAGTATTGTATTGGTTTTCCCATGTATCAACATGAATCCGCCACAGGTATACACGTGTTCCCCATCCTGAACCCTCCTCCTTCCTCCCTCCCCGTACCATCCCTCTGGGTCATCCCAGTGCACCAGCCCTAAGCATCCAGTATCATGCATCAAACCTGGACTGGCAACTCATTTCATATATGATATTATACACGTTTCAATGCCATGCCCCCAAATCATCCCACCCTCTCCTCTCCCACAGAGTCCAAAAGACTGTTCTATACATCAGTGTCTCTTTTGCTGTCTCGTATACAGGGTTATTGTTACCATCTTTCTAAATTCCATATATATGCATTAGTATACTGTATTGGTGTTTTTATTTCTGGTGTCTCTTCCTTTAGACTTTTAACTCTTCAATGCCTTTTCCATTACTTTTCAAACATGACTAATGAATTTTTATTACCAAAAAATACTCGAATCTTCTAAAATTGAGAGTTTCTATTTGCTCCAGGAAAGTGGAGACCATCTGATTTAAATCCCTCTATGTGACCTCTAATGGAGAAGGCAATGGCACCCCACTCCAGTACTCTTGCCTGGAAAATCCCATGGACAGAGGAGCCTGGTGGGCTGCAGTCCACGGGGTCGCTAAGAGTCAGAAACGACTGAGCGACTTCACTTTCATGCATTGGAGATGGAAATGGCAAACCATTCCAGTGTTCTTGCCTGGAGAATCCCAGGGACGGGGGAGCCTGGTGGGCTGCTGTCTATGGGGTCTCATAGAGTCAGACACGACTGAAGCGACTTGGCAGCAGCAGCAGCATGTGACCTCTAAAATAAATAAAATGTAAGGTCAACAAGACATAGATATATAGTCAAACACTATCCAAGCCTTCTCCATTACTGGGATACAGGGGATACCCTGAATTTCAAATTACTCATAAGCATGAAAGTACATGCCAAATTCCCAAAGAAACACCACTGGACCTTGAGCCATTTTTGTAAGTCTGTGGATATTGAGAGTAGGGGAAGATAGTCTTTAAAGGTCAGTGAAAAAGAAGATAGTGGAGAAGACTTAAATACAACAGGCAAAGCTACTTTCAGAAAAAAATAAATTCAACTTTAAGTGCAAAAATTTTGAATACATGTCAGGAACTAGATGGTTCACAGACCTAGCAGAGAGGGTGTTGGAAAAGCCCAGAGGTGGCAGCATTGGGAAAACAATTCCTTCTGGAAGAAAAGAAGATGGAGAACTGGAGTTGTTTCCTTTAAACATGACAATGAGTAGCAAAGATTCAGGGTTCTGCAAATTGAAAGAGACCTAGAGAACATATCAACTCTTTCCCTATCTCAATGGATATCACCCAAAGACTTTATCCATTAAAAATGAACAAACAAATACAAACTACACCTCGCTATGCTGACTGAATTAAACATGGAGACCTTTGGACTTAATTGTGTCCTGTAAGCCATGTTTCAAAAACGCACTGAGAAATCAATACATAGAGAATGCTAGATGCAACTGTCTTATGAAGATAGCATTCAAGTATTGTATGCATGCAATTTGTCTACCACTCCCATTCCCAAGCATCTTAACCATTATAAAGTGTACAATCCAATGGCATTTAAAACTTTGATAGCATTGAGCAACCATCACCTCTGTCCAGTTTCAATACATGGACTTTTAAATGTACTCTTTATCTCTAGCCTTCATCATTATGCTTCCTATCTTTAGAGAGTTCCTCTTTTCTCCCCAGAGCTCTCACTTCAGTACTCCATTGATGGAGCTGAACCAATTTGATAGCAACACAGGGGAAAAAAAAATCCCTTGGATTTTTTTAATCACTCTTGAATATGTAGGTAATAGGTAACAAACAACTTATATCATGTAAATGTGACAAACTAGATATTTGAAGAATAAAGATGATTAAGACCATTATAAAGATATAAAAAGATAAAGCAGCTAAATATTCTAAATACCATAAGCATCAAATACATAACAAAATTGCATACAATGAGAAAGAAATTTATTAAATATAATATATAAGCACAGAAATTTAAAAATAAAATAATATGACAGTCACTATATAATACACCAAGCATATAAAAAAATCTGAGTTTTCTCACTAATAAAAAAATCCTTCATATTGAATCATAAAATAATACTCTTTTCTCTGAAGAGACTCATTTATAAATAAATGATTAGAAGTTGAAAATAAAAGGATGGCCAAGGACCCATACACACATACAGGGAAAAGGAAATATCAATAGAATAAAACTATGAATAAAGTAGAGGTTGTAATATTAAAATATAAAAGTACAATTCTGACCACCAAACAGTAGCAAGAAAACTTTTTTAGTGATAAAAGGCAAAAAATATGAACATCTGTTATTGTAATATTATAATAAACACCTATGAAAGAGTAATTTGTATAATAGAAATTATACAGAAATAAATTTCTGAAAAGCACTGAAAAAAGAACACATTAACACACTACACTCAGATAAAAATAGGACACATTGACAAAGAATAAGTACAATTTTAAAAGATTTAACAACATAATCAGTAGGGTAGACCTTATAAACATTTAAGTTACAATCTATAATACACTCTTAAAAAACTTTCAAGTAAAGTTGAGCAGATGGAAAGCCATTCCTTCCTCTTAGTCTGCATATCTCAACCTCTTCAATGTGTCAGTTGTCTTTAAATAAATTTAAAAAGTAATGTGATTGCATTAAAATTAACAACATATTTATTTTGATGATAAAGAATGTCTTACTCAATTTAAGAAATAAACTTTACAAGAATCTGTAGGAAAACACTGAAGTGAAAGTGTAACCAGTCCTTGAGATATTTCAACATACTCTAATTCAACTATTTTTTTTAAGACTGCTGTATTGACACATAAATAGACAAACTGATGGTAAAAGATAAAAGATCCATAAATAGGCTAAAAACTTATGAAAATTAGTATTTATGAAAGATGATATCTTAAGTTACTAATGAAAATGTGAACTTTTAACTAAATTCCCTTGGGATAAAAGGAGAGTGACATGAAGAAACCAGATAAATTCCTCAAATAATACAAAATAATAAGCTTTAGATTATTCATAAATATAAATGTAAAATGTAATAAAATGAGCATTAAAAGAAAACATTTAAAGTGTTAAAGAAATCAGGAGATTCCTCTGTGATATTGATGTAGAAGAAGACTGTCTAATTAGCTAAAATTCCAGAGGCAGTAATGAAAAATATTAATAAATCTGACTAAAATATATATGGAAAAACAGAGTTACCAAAAAAAATCAGATTTAAAGAATAAATTCTTAATAAATAAAAGGCTTTTAAAAATTGATGAAAAAAGACCAAAAGCATGAGAGTAAAACAGATGAAAGCTGTGAGAACATATTCTACAAAAAAATGTACAAAATGGCTCTTATATGATGTATAGAAACTCTATGCAAATCTAGTTAAATAAAATAAATTAATGTTTAAATACACACTGAATACAATTCCGTAATCAGCAGATTGCCCCAAAGTTCAATATTTATATTTCCTGTTATTTATTTTGCAACATTACTCCTACTAGATTTAAGAGCATGCCTCCTTAGGGATTTTTTTGCTATTATTTCACTGAGTTTTTGTATTTTTTAAATGCAGATTTTTCCATGCTATACAGCATTATTACTTACAGAATTTACCATGAACTTTTCTATAAAAAATCTGATTAGAAAATTTCCATAAAAAACGTGCAGCAAGAAAGTTTCCTAATGCATTAAATTGTCAACATGAAAGCTGTGTATATTCTTAATGAAGCTATTGGGAAACGGCACTCACATGGGTTCCTGGAAGGAGACAAAAAACACCCAGTCTCTAGAGAGATGACTTCAGTGCATCTAAAAGCCTTATGTTTTGCAGTTCACACAGCAATTCTAATTCAGAAAATTTACTTTAGAAATACACTTCTAATATTATGAAAATGCTTATACAGAAAGCTATGTTGTGAAAATAACTACAAAATATTGGGAACTTGGAAAACATTCCAGATTTTGTGTGAGAGGTTTTATGTCTACCTATCTTCATTGCAAAAACAATAAACCAGATACTAATGAAATTAGTAATTAATAAGGGTACAGTGGCATGTGATGGAAGTGAAGTGAAAGTTGCTCAGCCGTGTCCTACTCTTTGCAACACCATGGACTGCACAGTCCATGAAATTCTCCTGGCCAGAATACTGGAGCGTATATCCATTCCCTTATCCAGGGACCTTCCCAATCCAGGAACTGAAACAGGTCTCCCACATTGCAGGTGTGTTCTTTATAGTCTGAGCCAGCATGGAAGCCATGTGATAGAAGAATCCCCCTGAAAGAAGCAAATTGGGCAAAAGGATATTTCAGTTGAAAAATGCGGTCAAATGTAACAAAAATATTTTCTCCAACTGAAATCTGGACATAGTTCAGTTCAGTACAGTACAGTAATTCAGTCATGTCTGAATCTTTGCAACCCCATAGACTGCAGCACGCCAGGCTTCCCTGTCCATCACCAACTCGTGGAGGTTGCTCAAACTCATGTCCTCTGAGTCGGTGATGCTGTCCAACCATCTCATCCACTGTCATTCCCTTCTCCTGCCTTCAATCTTTCCCAGCACCTGAGTATTTTCCAAAGAGACAGTTCTTCATATCAGGTGGCCAAAGTATTGGAGCTTCAGCTTCAGCATCAGTCCCCCCAGTGAATACTCAGGACTGATTTCCTTTAGGATTGACTGGTTGGGCCTCCTTGCACCTAAGGGACTCTCAAGAGTCTTCTCCAACACCATAGTTCAAAAGCATCAGTTCTTTGGTGATCAGCTTTCTTTATAGTCCAACTTTCACATCCATACATGACTACTGGAAAAACCATAGCTTTGACTAGACAGAACTTTGCTGGCAAAGTAATGTCTCTGCTTTTTAATATGCTGTCCTAGTTGATCATAGCTTTTATTCCAAGGAGCAAGCCTTCTAATTATGACTTTTAACTATGTCTTTTAATTTCATGGCTGCAGTCACCATCTACAGTGATTTTGGAGCCCAAGAAAATAAAGTTTGTCACTGTTTAACAAAGCTTATTCTTTACAACAATTTGAATCAGAGCAAACAATTCTAGGACCCCACAGAATATACCTAGAATACCAATGGATAATAAAAATGTAGACCATAATAGTGTTTTGGACCTGTAGTCACAAAGATAGTATTTTTTCTTAGTGAGAATTGGAGAATTTAGAATGCTGTATTCATATTCTAGTCTTGCATTGTCTGGAATGTCATTGCCTGACTCATTACTGAGAGTCACAGTAGATAGCCATTTTAGATATAAGGTTAATCTGGATTTAGGATTGTAGACATCATCAGTGTACATCAATAGCTGTGTGCCTCACTTTTTCAGAAGCACAGGAAGCTATGCTTCTCAGACCTCTTGAATTTCAATAGAGACTAGTTCATCCTAAAGAGCTTCAGAAAAGAATCGTATGCATGGCTTCTGGGCTGAGCTATGCTTTTATTTCTCCTTCCATGCTAATGTGTGTTGGAAACCACATTGTTACATGTTGGTGCTGTACAATACAAATGGACTGGATCCATGAATCTCCAAAGAGTCAGCAGACTTTGACAGATCAACAAATAGCCATTTGTGGAGTTTCTGAATTTTATGGAACCTCTAGTTTAAAATCAATTATCCGGTATTCTGGCTTCTTTATGGTCCAACTCTCATATCTGTACATGACTACTAGAAAAACCATAGCTTTTACTACACAGATTTTTGCCAGTAAAGTAGTGTCTCTACATTTTAATGCACTGTCTAGGTTTGTTGTAGCTTTTCTTCCAAGACACAAGCATCTTTTTATTTTATGGGTGCAGTCACCGTCTGCAGTGATCTTGGAGCCCAAGAAAACAAGGTCTCTCACTGTTTCCCTACCTATTTGGCATAATCTTAGTTTTTTTGAATCTTGAGTTTTAAGTCAGCTTTTTCACTCTCTTCTTTCACCTTCACCAAGAGACTCTTTAGTTCCTCTTTGTTTTCTTCCATAAGAGTGGTGTCATCTGCAAATCTGAAGTTATTGATATTTCTCCCAGAACTCTTGATTCCAGCTCTTATTTCAACCAGCCCTGTATTTTGCATGATGTACTCTGCATTTAAGTTAAATAGGCAGGTTGACAGTATAAAGCCTTGACATACTCCTTTCCCAATTTGGAATGAGTCTGTTGTTCCACGTCCAGCTCTAATTGTTGTTTTTTGACCTGCATACAGATTTCTCAGGAGGCAGGTAAGGTGGTCTGGTATTCCCATCTCTTTAAGAATTTTCCACAGTTTGTTGTTATCCACAGAATCAAAGGCTTTGATGTAATCAATAAAGCCGAAGTAGGTATTTTTCTGGAATTCTCTTAATTTTTTGATGCTCCAGCAGATGTCGGCAATGTGATCTCTGAATCCTCTGCCTTTTCTAAATCCAGTTTCAACATATGGAAGTTCACAGTTGAAGCCTGGCTTGGAGAATTTTGAGCATTACTTTGGTAGTGAGATATGTCAATTGTGCAGTAGTTTGAACATTCTTTGGCATTGCCTTTCTTTGGGATTGTAAGAAAACTGACCTTTTCCAGCCCTGTAGCCACTGCTGAGTTTTCCAGATTTGCTGGCATACTAAGTGCAGCACTTTCACAGTAATTCTTAGAGTATTTGAAATAGCTCAACTGGAATTTCATCACCTCCACTAGTTTTATTCATTGTGATGCTTGCTAAGGCCCACTTGACCTCACATTTCAGGATGTCTGGCTCTAGGTGAGTGGTCACACCATCATGGTTACCTGGGTCATGAAGATCTTTTTTGTATAGTTCTTCTGTGTATTCTTGCCACCTCTTCTTAACAGCTTCTGCTATTAAGGTCCATACCATTTCTGTCCTTTATTGTGCACATCTTTGCATGAAATGTTCCCTTGGTATCTCTAATTTTCTTGAAGAGATCTCTAGTCTTTCCCACTCTATTGCTTTTCACTGATCACTGAGGAAGACACTCTTATCTCTTTGCTGTCCTTTGAAATTCTGCATTCAAATAGTACTGGACATAATACTTTTCACTATATGTACTCCCAGGTAAAACACAAACACCCATATGAACAAACACAAGAGAGCACATATCTATTGAATACTTGGCATTCTTTTTAGTAGTGATAGGCATTTAGAAATTTTTGAAACATTATCCTTTAATTTTTAGGATTCAGCAATTGAAAGCAGCTCTTTTGCCCCTTCCTGCTTTTCCCATTTTTGTCTCCTTCTTTATATGACAGAAACTAAGACAACATTGGAAAGCAATTATCCGCCCATTAAAAATAAATTAGTTTATTTTAAAAGAGCAAAATAAAGTAAAATGACAAAAAACCCTCATTTATAGGAATGAGATCACTAAAACAATTGAAACTAATTCCTGACTTACGCTCTCCTGAAAAAATACACACCATGCATTGTCTAATCTGCTGATTCTTTTACCAGATAAAAAGAAGCAAGAATGAAGAATTGAGTAATTAAAGAATGAATAGCTCTCTACCCTCCAAAGCCCACTACAGGAATCCTACAGGATACTGCAATGATCCTAAGGATCATAGAGGGAAGATAACATCTGAAGAGAGAGTCACCCAGTCTGCACATGATGGAGAATGTGCTGCCTGGATGATTCACTGAGATTCTTCTTGCATTCTTTTCCTTTAAAAACTGTCATGGTTGAGTAGCATCTTCCAAACTGGTCTCTGTAAACAAGTCCACCATCTACCCAGATTGCTGTTTTTTCTTCTTATTTTATTTTATAACTTTACAATATTGTATTGGTTTTGCCATGTATGAACATGAATCCACTACAGGTATACACGTGCTCCCCATCCTGAACCCTCCTCCCTCCCCATACCCTCTCTCTGGGTTGTCCCAGTGCACCAGCCCCAAGCATCCAGTATCGTGCATCGAACCTGGACTGGTGACTCATTTCATATATAATATACATGTTTCAATGCCATTTTCCAAAATCATCCCACCCTCTCCCTCTCCCACAGAGTCCAAAAGATTGTTCTATACATCAGTGTCTCTTTTGCTGTCTCGTATACAGGGCTATTGTTACCATCTTTCTAAATTCCATATATATGTGTTAGTATACTGTATTGGTGTTTTTCTTTCTGGCTTACTTCACTCTGTATAATAGGCTCCAGTTTAATCCACCTCATTAGAACTGATTCAAATGTATTCTTTTTAATGGCTGAGTAATACTCCATTTTGTATATGTACCACAGCTTTCTTATCCATTCATCTGCTGATGGACAACTATGTTGCTTCCATGTCTTCCCTATCAAGCTACCAATGGTATTCTTCACAGAGCTGGAACAAATAATTTCACAATTTGTATGGAAATACAAAAAACCTAAAATAGCCAAAGCAATCTTTAGAAAGAAGAATGGAACTGGAGGAATCAACCTGCCTGACTTCAGGCTCTACTACAAAGCCACAGTCATCAAGACAGTATGGTACTGGCACAAAGACAGATATAGATATATAGATCAATGCAACAAAATAGAAAACCCAGACATAAATCCACACACATATGGATACCTTATCTTTGACAAAGTAGGCAAGAATATACAATGGATTAAAGACAATCTCTTTAACAAGTGATGCTGGGAAAACTGGTCAACCACTTGTAAAAGAATGAAACTAGAACACTTTCTAACACCATACACAAAATAAACTCAAAATGGGTTAAAGATCTAAACGTAAAACCAGAAACTATAAAACTCCTAGAGGAGAACATAGGCAAAACACTCTCCGACACACATCACAGCAGGATCCTCTATGACCCACTTCCCAGAATATTGGTTTTTCTGATTAAAGCATCTTTCCCTTCTACTGACAGTTTCCTCTCAGATTATTTATTAAATTTTATTAAACTTTGTAGTTTCCAAGTACATAAGACCCTGAGATCACTTTATAGTCTACCCCTTATGTTGGCCCCTTTAAGTATAACTTTGTGCTACTTTGGCACATAAAACCATTGCTTTCTCTAAATGTCACCTAAATTCTATAATTCACTCTAGTTCCTGTAATTTCTATTGTTTTTCTTTGTTGAGTGAGACATCCATTGTTTTTCTGATGTACAGTCTCCTTTGTTGCATCAGTCAAGAAACCTGAATTTGTCCATGCCAGGAATTCAGCTGTGCTAGGAAAGAGCTGAGCTGCCTCGTTGTTGGAGTACCAATAGATGCAACTTTGAATAAAGAAAATGAAATTAACAGTGGACAAAGAGGCTTGTAATCACTTATCATGGTAGTGCTGCTGCTGCTGCTGCTAAATCACGTCAGTCGTGTCCGACTCTGTGCGACCCCAGAGATGGCAGCCCACCAGGCTTCCCCGTCCCTGGGATTCTCCTGGCAAGAACACTGGAGTGGGTTGCCATTTCCTTCTCCAATGCACGAAAGTGAAAAGTGAAAGTGAAATCGTTCAGTCGTGTCCGACTCCTAGCGACCCCATGGACTGCAGTCTACAGGGTCCTCCGTCCATGGGATTTTCCAGGCAAGAGTACTGGAGTGGAGTGCCATTGCCTTCTCCATCTCCAGTGCATGAAACTGAAAAGTAAAAGTGAAGTCACTCAGTCGTGCCTGACTCTTCATGACCCCATGGATTGTAGCCTACCAGACTTCTCCATCCATGGGATTTTCCAGGCAAGAGTACTGGAGTAGGTTGCCATTTCCTTCTCCTATCATGGTAGTATATTAGGCCAAACACAGAGAGGGCCCCAACCTTTCTTATATTTAATTTTTTTCTCCTATGAAACAATGGCCTGGTGAGTCAGGTGGATCATAAAGAAGTGGTGTTTGTCCCACTGTCAAGGGATCTCCAAACAAAAGCCTCTGGCCCTTGAATGGACCCTGGCCTAAGAGAAGGGACATGGGAGCGTGCCAAGAGCAGAGAAGCACTGCGTACTAAGTTAGAGTGGCTTGGCAACCCACTTCAGTATTCTTGCCTGGAGAATCCCAGGGATTGGGGAGCCTGGTGGGCTGCCGTCTATGGGGTCACACAGAGTCAGACACGACTGAAGGGACAGCAGCAACAGCAGCAGCAGTAGTGTGTTTTCAAAGTTTCCTTTTCTATTCAAAGTTTCCACCCCATTCCAGAGCTTACAGGATTGAGTGAATAACTCTGCCAATGGCCTCAGAAAGAAACTACCTATAAATAGAGCCGTCTGTATTAGAAATGCAAACATGCAAATAACATGATCAGTCAGAGGTGTCTGTGTCCTTGACTGAATCACACTTCAAAGGCTGTGAGGCAAGTTTGAAATGGGGAGGGCAACTTTCCTGGTGAGGTTTGCCAAGTAAAGCATTTGTAACAACCTATGGGCCTCCCAAGTGGCCCTAGTGGCAGAGAACCTGCTTCCCAATGCAGGAGACGTTAACAGACAAGGGTTCAACCCCTGGGTCAACAAGGTCCCCTGAAGGAGTGCATGGCAACCCACTCCAGTATTTTTGCCTGGAGAATCCCATGGACAGAGGACCCTGGTGGGCTACAGTCCACAGGGTTTCAAAGAGTCAGACATGACTGAAGCAACATGACTCTCATGGTTGAGCCTGAAATATCACCAACACTTTTTATATATTTTTAATTGGAGGATAATTGCTTTACAATGTTGTGTTGGTTTCTGCCCTATAACATGAATCAGTCATAAGCATATTTATATATGTACACACACATATATCCCCTTTCTCTTGACCCTCCCTCCTGCCCCTCTCTCATCCATCCTTCTAGGTCATCACAGACTGCCATGCTGGCCTCCCTGTGTTATATAGCAGCTTTCCACTGGTTATCTGTTTTACACATGGCAATGTATATTATTATATATATGTGGAATCTAGAAAAATAGTACAGGTGAACGTATTTTCAGGACAGGAATAGAGACACAGATGTAGGGAACAGACTTCTAGACACAGTGTGGGAAGGAGAGGGTGGGACAAATTGAGAGAGCAGCGTTTATATAACTAATCATTTTTTCTAAGATTGCAGGATAATTGCTTTATGATATTTTTTTTGTCTCTGCCATACATCAGCATGAATCTTTCACATGCATCACAGCAAGATCCTTTCTGACCCACCTCTTAGAGTAATGGAAATAAAAACAAAAATAAACAAATGGGACTTAATTAAACTTAAAAGCTTTTGCACAGCAAAGGAAACAATAAACAAGATTAAAAGAGAACCTTCAGAATGTGAGAAACTACCTGTGGCGGATTCATTTTGATATTTGGCAAAACTAATACAATTTGTAAAGTTTAAAAATAAAATAAAATTTAAAAAAAGAAAAAAAAAAGAAATAACTGTCAAAGGATTAATCAATCTCCAGAATATATAAGTAGCTTATGTAGCTCAACAACATGAAAACAAAGAGCCCAATCAAAAGATGGGTGGAATACCTAAGCAGACATTTTCCAAAGATACACAGATGGTGAATAAGCAAATGAAAATATGTTCAACATTGCTCATTACTAGAGAAATGAAAGTCAAAACTACAATGAGCTATCACCTTTCATCAGTCAGAATCTACCAACAATAAATCCTGGAGAGGGTGTGGAGAAAAGGAAACCCTCTTGCACTGTTGGTGGGAACATAAATTGATACAGCCAATATGGGGAACAGTTGTTGGAAGAGGGTGTTTGCTATGACCAGTGTATTCTCTTGGAAAAACTCTGTTAGCCTTTGCCCTGCTTCATTTTGTACTCCAAAGCCAAACTCGCCATTACTCCAGGTATCTTGAATTCCTACTTTTGCATTCCAGTCAGCTGTGATGAAAAGAACATTTATTTTTTTCTGTCAGTTCTAGAAGGTTTTGTAGGTCATCATAGAACCATTCAACTTCAGATTGTTCAGAGTTAGTGGTTGGGGCATAGACTTGGATTACTGTGATATTGAATGTTTTGTATTAGAATTGAACAGTGATCATTCCATCATTTTTGAGATTGCACCCAAGAACTTCATTTTAGATTATTTTGTTGACTATGAAGGCAACTAGATTTCTTCTAAGGGATTCTTGCCCAGAGTAGTAGATATAAAGATCCTCTAAATTCAATTCACCCATTCCAGTTCATTTTAGTTCACTGATTCCTAAAATGTCAGTGTTCACATTTGCCATCTCCTGTTTGACCACTTCCAATTTACCTTGATTCATGGACCTAATATTCAAAGTTCCTATGCAATACTGTTCTTTACATCATTGGACTTTACTTCAATCATTAGTCACAACAACACTTGGGCTTTGATTTTGCTTTGGCTCCATCTCTTCATTCTTTCTGGAGTTATTTCTCAGTAGCATATGGGCTACCAACCTGGGGAATTCATCTTTCAGAGTCACATCTTTTTTGCTTTTTCATACTGTTTCATACCCTCTTCCAGCAACACAAGAGATGACTCTATACGTAGACATCATCAAATGGTCAATATTGAAATCAGATTGATTATATTCTTTACAGCTGAAGATGGAGAAGCTTCTACAGAAGCTTGTACAGTAAGAAAAACAAGACTGGGAGCTGACTGTGGCTCAGATCTTGAACTCCTTACTGCAAAATTCAAATGTAAATTGAAGAAAGTAGGGAAAACAGTGAGATAATTCAGGTATTACCTAAATCAAATTCCTTACAATTATACAGTAGAAGTGGCAAATAGTTTCAAGGAATTAGATAGATAGAGTACCTGGAGCACTATCCAAGGTTCGTGACTTTGTACAGGAGGCAGTGATCAAGACCATCCCCAAGAAGAAGAAATGCAAAAAGTCCAAATGGTAGTCTGAGGAGTCCTTAGAAATAGCTGAAAAAAGAAGAGAAGTGAAAGGCAAAAGAGAAAAGGAAAAATATACCCATCTGAACACAGAGTTCCAAAGAATAGCAAGGAGAGATAAGACAGCATTCCTTAGTGATCAATGCAAAGAAATAGAGGAAAGCAATAGAATGGGAAAGCCTAGAGATCTCATCAGGAAAATTAATGCTATCAAGGGAATATTTCATACAAAGATGAGCATAATAAAGGACAGAAATGGTATGGACGTAACAGAAGCAGATGATATTAAAGAGTGGCAAGAATACACAGAATAACTGTACAAAAAAGATTTCCATGACTCAGAGAGCCACTATGGTGTGATCACTCACCTAGAGCCAGACATCCTGCAATGCAGTTAAGTGGGCTTTACGTATCATCACTGGGAACAAAGCTAGTGGAGATGATAGAAATTCATTTGAGCTACCTCAAATCCTAAAAGATGATGCTGTTCAAGTGCTACACTCAATATGTCAGCAAATTCCAAGGATTCAGCAGTGGCCACAGAAATGGAAAACATCAGTTTTCATTCCAATCCAAAAGAAAGGCAATGCCAAAGAATGTTCAAACTTCTGCACAATTGCACTCATCTCAAATGCTAGCAAAGTAATGCTCCAAATTCTTCAAGCAAAGCTTCAACAGTACATGAGCCAAGAAATGCCAGATGTTTAGCTGGATTTAAAAAGGTAAAGGAACCAAAAATCAAATTGCCAACATCCATTGGATCATTGAAAAAGCAAGAGAATATCCAAATAAACATCGATTTCCACTTTATTGACTATGCCAAAGCCTTGACTGTGTGGATGACAACAAATTGCAGAAAATTCTTAGAGAGTTGGGAATACCACAACACCTTATCTGCCTCCTGAATAATCTGTATGCAAGTCAAGAAACAACAATTAGAATAGACATGGAACAAATGACTGGTTTCAAATTGGAAAGGGGTATTATCTTCCTGCCTAGTTAACTTATATGCAGAGTACATCATGCAAAATGCTGGGCTGGATGTAGCACAAGCTGGAATCAGGATTGCCAGGAGAAATATCAATAACCTCAGATATGCAGATGACACCACCTTTATGGAAGAAAACAAAGAGGAAAGAAAGAACCTCTTGATGAAGGTGAAAGAGGAGAGTGAAAAAACTGGCTTTAAACTCAAAATTCAAAAAACTAAGATCATGACATCCGGTCCCATCTCTTCATGGCAAGCAGATGAGGAAACAGTGACAAATTTTATTTTCTTGGGCTCCAAAATCGCTGAAGATGGTGACTGCAGCCATGAAAATAAAAGACACTTGCTTTTAGAAGAAAAGCTATGATAAACTTAGACATCATTTAAAAAAGCAGAGACATTACTTTGCTGCCAAAATCCATTTAATAAAATCTGTGATTTTCCCAGTAGTCATGTATGGATGTGAGAGTTGGACCATAAAGAAAGCTGAGCACCAAAGAATTGATGCTTTTGAACTGTGGCATTGGGGACGACTTTTGAGAGTCCCTTGAATTGCAAGGAGATCTAACCAGTCCATCCTAAAGGAAATCAGTCCTTTACTAATTTCCAATACTTTGTCCACGTGATGTGAAGAACTGACTCATTGGAAAAACCCTGATGCTGGGAAAGATTAAATATAGGAAGAGAAGGGAATGACAGAGGATGAGATGGTTGTATGACACCACCAACTTGGTAGATATGAATTTGAGCAAGACCTGGGAGTTGGTGATGGACAGGGAAGCCTGGTGTGCTGCAGTCCATGGCATCCCAAAGATTCAGACACTACTGAGTGACTGAGCTGAACCAAACTGATGGGGAACAGTTTGGAAATTCCTTAATAGACTAGGAATACAACTACTATGTGACCCAACAATCCCCCCAATAGGCTTTTAGCAAGGAGCTGTATTTCTCAAACAAGAAATTTGTCCCTTACACTCTTATCTCTCTTCTCTTGGTGCATAGATATGAATACACACACACACTCATAATGCACACACATTCATACACACACATACACAATTATACATCTAAACAAAATCAGTTCATGAAGGATATAGATTGTGAAAAACTCAGCTTTCATGTTTGTTTATTTACACATTCCTGTTTTGTCTATTAAAATGATATAAGCATACTAGAATAATAGTGATATAAATAAGAAATAATGATAGAATCGGTAAAAAATATTTGTTTAAAATAATGATGACATTAACTAATAAAACTCCACAAAAGACAATAGGATTGCGCACTATCTTTGAAATTATAAGAACCTGCTTAATAAGGGACATTTGTTTAAGCGAATTTAGAATAATTGAAGAAACAAGTGTACTTTAAAAATAAGACTCCATTTGTCAAAGGAAAGACAAATGCAATTTGTCTACATAGTCTTGAGTACAGAAGAATGCTTTTCAACAGTCTGCATACTTTAGGGTTGTTAACAAAAACACATTTAGGAACATAAAATGCATTTAAGAGTGGATAGATTCCATTTAAATTATTTTTTCAATAACACTCCAACTTCCAGAATTGAAATATGTGCACCTACACCTCATTTTCTATGTGCATAATATCTTCCCCAAAAACAAAACAGAGAAATACGGATTGCAAAAATCATATTAAAATATTTTAATATCTTGTACAGCCAAATAGGTATAAGCTTTCTATTGATTTGTCATACAAGATAAAGGGAATTTCTGCTTAAACCTTACATATATGTGCAAATTGTTGACTGCAGCAGGACCCTAAGTCTACTTAAGCCTAAATTACTTTCTCTGGAAAAACTAGGCCTGATTTTACACTCCCAAAATATGCTACTATAATGACCAATCTCAAAAGAGACATTCAAATCACCTTCAGGAACTAATCAAATTCTGCTTTTATGAAACAAACAATTTAGAATAAAATTCCTCCTTCCTATATTATAACTACTCCTCAGAAGGCATATTCAGAAATATTTGCTCTATCTATTCTAGCATGGCTCTCTCATCCTACTAGATATAAACTTGGCCTTAATTTATATTAGTATTTCATCCTTGAATATTTTTCAACATTTTCCTTAAAAAACTATGATTTCCAATTAATTTCACAAGTTTTATACAACAAAACACTAAATGAATCATAGTTTGAAAACCTTTTTTGCATATTTAATATTCTTGTTTTGGGGAATTAAATCCTTCTTCCCACCCTATTTTTACTTATTTTGTGTTTCTTCTTATAAGGCATATCTAAGGCTTTCTCTACATAATCTCAAGTCATTAGATCATTCTTTCCTCCATCCTATGTTAGACAAGGAGCAAGTAACATGGGGTTGATAATCCAATCTTTCTGTTTAGGAATTTTAATTTGGGGTATTTCTTAAGCCATCATGTAGGGAAGTTAGGAAAGTGAGTTAAATTCGGCACATGATCAGAAAATACATGAAACCCCACTTCATGTGGATGCACTGATCCTATTTAGCTGGCTGATTTTATTGTAGTTGCTACTGCCTGTATCTCTAGAATTTTCTTGGTTCATTTTCCATTCCCCCACCCTCATTTTCAAAAAGGTCTTTCAACATACTTTCAATTGCTTTAATTAATTCTCTCTAGGCTTTTAAAAAATATTTGAGAACACTTTTTATCACTTATAATCCATAATCCTGCCTGGAAGATGGATTGCTATTAAACAGTGGACTGTAGGCAAGAGAACTGTAAGAAAATATGGGGATTTAGAAATAATTAAATGGCTCAGACAAGGCAGAAGGCTATAAAAACATATTATTATGATGCTTAGATGTTAAATTAGCTGACCATGGCACACAGGGGTAAAAGAAATTTTAACTTATTGCCTGTGATCATTTGGAACCAAGTGTTCACTAAGGAAAAATTTTGCAGAGTGCATTGTAGGAAGAATTTGAGAGTTCTGTGACAGTGTTTTGCAAGTGAGAGAGAACTTAAGAACAAACACATACAAACACCCATTTTAGATTTCTTATCTTAAATCAAGAGCTAAACACAGATGTATTATGTGGCAGTGAGAAACAAATTCAGTGTTTCTAACCTCTTCAGCAGTGAGATATCTGGAAGTCACACTCAGATTTTGGCATTGTAGGTTGTCAAATTAGAACTTCTACCGGTTAATCCAAACCTGATTTTAATACACAGAGTCTAAGAAAATAAAGATAAAAGAAATCCCTTGGCATAATTATGAACAATGTTTCTCAATAATTTTCAGTTCATGTCAAAAAATATTAGTATTTATATGATACACAGCTCTGAAAGACCAATCCAGTGCTCAGGTACTTCCTTGATATACAAGGACTAGAAGAATCAAACTATACACACACTTGTATAATAAGTATGTGTAAGCATGCTCAGTCACTCAGTGGTATCAAACTCTGTGTGAACCATGGATTGTAGTCTACCAGGCTTCTCTGTCCCTGGGATTTCTCAGGGAAGAATATTGGAATGGGGTGCCATTTCCTTTTCCAGGGCATCTTCCCCACCTGAGGATGAAATTCTCATCTCCTGCATCTCCTGAATTGGTAGGTGGATTCTTTAAAAGGATGCCAAATCCTATGTTAAGGGAAAGATATATAAATATTTGGGAAGTTGGGAATGACAGATCATATTTTCCAGGCTCAAATAACCCATAATTGTGATTTTAAAGATAGTATAGAAAAGATAATCAATGCCAAAATTTGATGCATATTTTCATTGAGGGAAATTTCAACATCCATGGAAATATCTTGCTGGCAGATTTCTTTGCTGGAGAATCTAGAGGGTATTTCAATAATTACAATGGATCTGTGGTAGTAATATAAACATTTCTGATGGTTATGTGGTCATGGCTTTCCTTGGAATAACATTAGCACGTAAGTAAATTTGTATGTCTTTTTAAAAATCTAATAATCAATCAATCAATTCAAGACTAGTAACCAAATGTTATGATTGGACGAAAGATAGAGAATTGTGATTTTCTCCTCTAGCCATCTCAGAGTCAAATCAGAGATACAAAGCTTGAGGAATAAAACATATTATTCTGTCAATACATTTGCAGCTCCTCTCTAATTAACACCAGGCCTATATGGTGTCTCTCACCTGTCTCTTCCTGTAGAAGAGTATTGAGGTTTGTGCTTAGTCACTCAGTCATGTTTAACTCTTTTCAACCCCAAGGACTGTCGCCCACCAGGATTCTCTGTCGATCGGAATTCTCCAGGCAAGAATAGGAGTAGGTTGCCATGCGTTACTCTAGGACATATGTTGTTCAGTCACTCAGTCATTTCCAACTCTGTGTGACACCATGGAATGCAACTCACCAGGCTTCCCTGTCATTCACTATCTCCTGAAATTTTCACAAACTCATGTCCATTGAGTCAGTGATACCATCCAACTGTCTCATCCTCTGTAGTCCCCTTCTCCTCCTGCCCTCAGTCTTTGTCTCCATCAAGGTTTTTCCCAAAAAAGTTAGCTGTTCACATCAGGTGGCCAAAGTATTGGAACTTCAGCTTCAACATCAGTTCTTCCAATGAATATTCAGAGCTGAATTCCATTAGGATTGAATGGTTTGATCTCCTTGCTGTCCAAGGGACTCTCAAGAGTCTTCTCCAGCACCACTGTTTGAAAGTATCCATTTTTCATTGCTTGCTATGTGTGCACTCAGTCATGTCTGACTCTTGGCGACCCCATGGACTGTATCTAGCCAGGTTGCTCTGTCCATGGGATTTTCCAGGCAAGAATACTGGGGTGGGTTGCCATTCTCTTGGTGCTCAGCCTTCTTTATGGTCCAACTCACACACGCATATATGACTACTGGAAAAACTGTAGCTTTGACTGTATGGACCTTTGTCGGCAAAGTGATATCTCTGCTTTTTAATACTCTGTCCAGTTTTGTCATAGCTTTTCTTCCAAGGAGCAAGTGTCTTTTAACTTCATGGCTGCAGTCATCATCCATAGTGGTTTTGGAGCCCAGGAAAACAAAGTCTGTCACTATTCCCACTTTTCTCCCATTTGTTTTCCAGGGAGTGTTGGGACCAGATGCCCTGATCTTTACTTTCTAAATGTTGAGTTTAAAGCCAGTTGTTTCACTCTCCTCTTTCACCTTCATCAAGAGGCTCTTTAGTTCCTCTTTGCTTTCTGCATTAGGGTGGTAATCATCTGTATATCTGAGGTTGTTGATATTTTTTCCAACTATCTTGATTCCAGCTTGGAATCCAGCTGAAGCTTGATTCCAGCTTCAACCAGCCAAGTATTTCACATGATGTACTGTGAATATCAATTAAATAAGCAGGGTGACAATATACAGCCTTGATGTACGCATTTCCCAATTTTGAACCAATCTGTTATTCCATGCCCAGTTATAACTCTTGCTTCTTGACCTGCATACAGGTTTCTCAGGAGGCAGGTAAGGTTGTCTGGTATTCCCATCTGTGTGTGTGTTAGTAGTGTCCGACTCTTCATAATCCCATGGACTGTAGCCTGCCAGGTTCCTCTTTCCATGGAATTCTTCATGTAAGAATATTGGACTCAATTGCCATTTCCTTCTCTGGGGATCTTCCTAAGTCAGGGATCAAACCAGGGTCACCTGCAAGGCAGGCAGATTCTTTACCATCCGAGCCACCAGGAAAGTCCATTCCCATATCTAACAGAAGTGATATTTTCCATTTCCAAGTAAAAAGTATAAAAGTCATTAGGACTATGGCTCTCTTCTCCAAGCCCTAAAAATGGCATGTTCCCAACATGAGTTGTATCTTTAAGATATATCCCCAAAATGAAGAAAATAGATGAAGCAGAGACACAGCCAATGTGTAATATGAGAAAAATAAATTTTAGTTGTGACTATTGCTTAGAATTTGGATTTTTATGTTGATATAGCATAACCTAGTAAAGTCTGAGGAATTCAGAAAGTTCAGGTATATTTGAGAAAGAAATATTCAGTAACAACTTAGAAAATATTGATGGGTATATTTAACTGAAAGGATCTCTGGCAATGCCATTAAAATATATACTGAAGAATGAAAAACACAAAATATTCTGGAACTCTTACATAGTAGCTGTAAATTATCATTAATTTCCAGAACCCTACAATATCATTGCAGCCCAAAAATGTAAAAGGAGACATTGCATTCTAATGACTAATACTATGTTGATCTCAGTCATATTAACAGTTACCCCAAGAGAAGCCAAAGGCCATTTTGATGGGTTCCCTAATTTCTGAGTACAAAATTAGAATATTCTGGGGAATAAATCATCAAGATCTGTTCTCTTTCTCTCTGCTTCAGTCCAAAAGTCAGGGAAGTTAGGAAGATAATCCATTGAGGAAGTGACTAAGTTCCTATATGAAGAATGAGAAGGACTTTTGAAGTGAGGTCAGGGGGCATCTCTCATCAGAGTACAGGAAAGAAAAGTAAAAGGACATATCCATTCTTGAAGAAATCACTCATTAAGGAATTTAGAATATAAACTAGGAAAGCAATAATTTCTAGACATTGAAACAAAGTGCTACTAGAACAGGGAAAGAAAATTGTTTTGTGAAATGGGAGAAGGACCTGTGACTTAGCATTAAGACTATGACTTTATGCTAACAATTGTAAGTATGAATGGATATATTTTAGCAATGTGATGAGACTTCATTTTGTGGTTGTCATTTTGATTTGGATATTTAGAATAGGTCAGTCAGAAGTAAAGAGGAAATGGTTAGACTCCTTTCTATTCCCAGACAATTACATTTCCTAGAAATTTGTAACAGCATACCTGAGAAATGATATGGAGTAGGGAAAAGTGAATAGAGATATATAAAGAGGTACTAAGCATGAAAATAAGAGAAATTTGTATATTGATTGGTTAAGAAAAATAAAGCTAAATAATGTAAAAAGCAAAATTTTAATTGCTGGATGAAATACTTGGGATCATTATCATATACATGTGCATTTACAAACTCACACACACATGCATACACACACAAACACCCATAAATTTTTCCTAAAAGTTTCCATTTTGTTATCCTGCAAACAATTCTACTTTTCCCATATTTTATAAATCATTTTTGTATTTTCTGAAATTAATTTTCTAACTTCTTGTTTTCTCAGTTTTAATCAGTAATATAAACACAATAACAAAATGCTAAGGAAGCAAATTAATAAATTTTCACACACACACACACACACACACACAAAGCACAGGCATGTAACCAGCAACCTAATCAATAAACAGAACATTAACTGAAATCCAGAAGGCCCTGAGGTAAACTTTCATTCACAATCCACTGCCTGAAAGGTAACTGCTATTCTGATTCCCAACAGGCTAGATTAGTCTTGCTGTTTTTTTTTTTTTTTTTCTCAAATTTATATATGTGGCAAGAATAACAGTGTGCTAGATTTTAAATTCGTTTTTTATGTTGTTTATTTTACGTCATTTGTAGTTTTTAAGTTTAGCACAGGTAAGTTAAATCATTCCATCGTACAACATTTTGGTTCATGCTATTGTAGGCATACAACTGATTATTTCCTTTGAGAATAGCAACTGAAAAGAGAGTGAGAGTAGAATACAAAGAAAATGAAAGGCCTGTGCTAAATGCAAAATTGTACAGGTAAGGAAGAGAAGTCTGAGGGTAGATTAGGTATTTTTGTAATGTCTGAATACTCAATTGCTGGCTTTTACATTAAAATTCTACTTATTTTTAATAATGTGTGTGCATGCTGAGTTGCTTCATTGTGACCTCCAGGCCCCTCTGTTTGTGGGATTTCCCAGGCAAGAAAATTGAAATGGGTTGCCATGCCCTCTTCCAGGGTATCTTCTGCACCCAGAGATTGAACCCATGTCTCCTGTGTCTCCTTCATTTCAGGTGGATTTTTTACCCAATGAACCACTGGAGACTGTCACTAAATAATGACGGTTCATGGTGATATTCACTTTAGTTTTAATTATTGCTACAAATAATTTATTATAACATCAAAGGAGAACTTTAACATTTATTGCTTTGCCAATAGCTGTTT
Source organism: Bos taurus (assembly GCF_002263795.3). Lineage (NCBI taxonomy): Eukaryota > Metazoa > Chordata > Mammalia > Artiodactyla > Bovidae > Bos > Bos taurus. The sequence continues at coordinate 47,588,081 of NC_037347.1, forward strand.
TAAATTCTTTAATGAGTGATTTCCTCAAGATTGGATAACTAGGTGTTCAGATTAGAATTCTAGCATTAAAGGCTGATTTCAGATTCTTAGTGCAGGAATCTGAAAACTTCTTAAACAAAATACTTGATAAAGAACCAGTGTAGGTACTATCTTCAAAAGTTCAGGAAGTATATCTGGGAAGGACTTTTATATTCTACTTTTAAATTTAGAGGGAAGAATATATTTAAACTATTATATATTTTAGCTAATCCAAACCCCTGAATATTTTTAATTGATCCTTACAACCATTTCTAATATTTGCTATGCTGATTAAAAAAGGTTTAACCAACTTAAAACTTGATCCAGATACCAGTTTCTGAAGGCGTTCGGCGCTCAGGAGCAAGAGAGCGAGACAAGGTCCAAGTGAAAGCCCTCCTGGAATCCTGTTCTCCTAAGTCCCGTTCTGCTGCAGAAGCTGAGAAAAGAATGATGTGCGTTTTTGATTTTTGGTTTCCCTGGTCCCCGCCACTCCCTGCTAAAAGTTTGCAAACATGAATCTGAAGAGTTCTAATAAAGAATCAAATTTCAAAAAAAAAAAAAAAAAAACTTGTTTTATCCAGTATACTAAATTTAAAAAGTGCTGATAATTGAATGAAATATGGCTAACAGGAGGATAGTTAATATCCCAATCTACAACATGCTTTGTCTCTTATAAAGTGAGCTAAATGTCTTCAAATTGTGCTTTTTTGATAGAATTTGTTATCTCATCACATTTAGAATTAAAGTAACTGGCATATATGTCTTAAGCCTTTCACATTGACTTTACTCAACTATATGATATATATTGTCTTTTAAAAAAGTACCATTATTGATGAGAATAATATATATTTAAGATTGTGTCATTAAAATGTAAAGTATTATTTTAGTTTAATTTTATTTAAAGAAAAATTCACTTGAATCTTTCAAGCCTGGAGTTCCAATAAAACACAGGAATCATTATATTTATACTATTTTATGAAATTAAAATTATTCCTTAGCTGTCATACCCAGCAGTAGAAATTCATAGAGCTAATACACATTACTGAAGTGAGATTTAATTAGAGCTGTTTTAAACTGCAAAAAGCTCATATTTGCGAAGAGAAATTGGTTGAAGAGAATACAGTATTATTAAATTTTAGATTATGAATGTATATTGATTTTGAAATGCAGTTTTTGGTAATTTTAACAAAGCCGATCGAAACTTTAAAACAATATTTTGTGAAAATATTACTTTGGAAGAATAATGGCAATATCTATAATGTTCATTCATCCTTTGTTTCAGTAGAAGTATTGTTCAGTAATTTCATGAAGTGAAAATAATATATCTCCATCACTTTTTTTTAGCTGAAGTTCACTGCTTTTAAACTTTCCTGCCAAGAATCATTGTTACAGCAGTGCATTTAAATGTTACCTGCCAGAGGCCAGTGGTGGGTAACAGCCACACCTTAGGAGATAATGTGACATGCAATTCCTAAAAATAAAGAAAAAAAAAGTTAAGTAAAAAAGATGATACTTTCAAAGTAAAAAAGCATGTTCCACGTTGAAAATGACTGCCTTTGGCACTTTCAAAATATGGCTATATTTTTTAGACCTTTTACATCTATAGATATCCTTATTCAGTATTTTACTCTTTCCAAATCTGAGAGATTATTTCTGGGAGACTTATTTCTTTCATTTCTTATGTCATAAATTTGATCATTGCATAAAATGTAGATTTTTGCATCATCCCTCCCCTGCCCATTTATTCAAACTTTCCTAGTGCTGCACTCTAGGCTCAGTTGACTGCTTGCTATCCCACAAGCAAACTAACTTCTCTTCTACTTTAGTGCTTTTGCATGTGCTTTTATGGCTTCTTGAAGGCAATGGCACCCCACTCCAGTACTCTTGCCTGGAAAATCCCATGAATGGAGGAGCCTGGTGGGCTGCGGTCCATGGGATTGCGAAGAGTCTGACATGACTGAGCAAGTTCGCTTTCACTTTCACTTTTACGTACTGGAGAAGGAAATGGCAACCCACTCCTGTGTTCTTGCCTGGAGAATCCCAGGGACGGCAGAGCCTGGTGGGCTGCCGTCTATGGGGTCGCACAGAGTCAGACACAACTGAAGTGACTTCGCAGCAGCAGCAAAAGTACTTTTCTCTGTACTCTTCATGTTACTGAAACCTTCTTATTCTCCACTGTTCAGTTTCAGTGTCACATTCCTAGTGAGGCAATTAGTTAACAATGTATCCCAGTAGGTTCCCTGGCTGCCAAACTCTGAAGGCCCCTTATATTTTGTTATTCTGGATGATAAAGGCCTGATTGCTTCAGTGTGTGCATTAGTATTTATATCACAAACTTTGCTTTTATATCTATAGACATAGATGTATATAAGCACAAATCTGCCTACTTGTTTATAGCCTATGCCCTAATTTTTATTGATTTACATACTCTTTATTATTCAATATTTTATTGCATCAGTAGTAAATATGAATCTTGCCACAAGAATGCAAATAATATTCTTCTTATCTTTAAATTCTATCCTTTCTAAGAAACTTTAAATAACTACTTTCTTGTTATAGTTAGGCTCAAAAGTTAATGGACATGGGTTTAGGTGAACTCCGAGAGTTGGTGATGGACAGGGAGGCCTGGCGTGCTGCAATTCATGGGGTTGCAAAGAGTCGGACACGACTGAGTGACTGAACTGAACTGAAAAGTTATACATTTCCAAAGATAAACCATTAGTTATTAGAAAAGACACAGTTTGTGAAAAAAAAAAAAAAAACTAAATATAACATTTCCTAAACAGATATGTAAATCTTCATTACTTCCACTCAAAGTATCTTTACCGAAATATACCCACCACTTCCTCATTTCTATTTTCCATTACTCCAATCTTGTTTACTTACTATTCCCTGAATAAAGATGTTTTCTTTTAGCTTGCTTAAATATGGCATTCTCTTTGCCCACAATATCAACATTTCTTCCTCCATGTTATTTATTCTTTTCCTTAATGGCCAGTATTTTCATTATTTTTCCATCTCAGAAGGAACTATTTTTCCTTCCCATAACTTCATATTACATAACTCTCTTTTAGCCTTGGAGAAGGCAATGGCACCCCACTCCAGTACTCTTGCCTGGAAAATCCCATGGATGGAGGAGACTGGTAGGCTGCAGTCCATGGGGTCGCTACGAGTCAGACATGACTGAGTGACTTCACGTTCACTTTTCACTTTTATGCATTGGAGAAGGAAATTCCAACCCACTCCAGTGTTCTTGCCTGGAGAATCCCAGGGACAAGGGAGCCTGGTGGGCTGCCGTCTACGGGGTCGCACAAAGTCAGACACGACTGAAGCAACTTAGCAGCAGCAGCAGCAGCATGGGAAAAAAAGCTTAGAAGTTATCCTTAAGGACTAGTCTCTGAGCACGAACACACATGTTCAGTTAAATTTTCCAGTTTACACCTACAAACGTATCTATATTTCACCCTTTTCAGTAT